>NC_062280.1:164739203-165366703 GCF_902655055.1 Lutra lutra
TAAGTGAATGAAAATAGTAGACAACATAAAATTTTGTGGCATCCTCCTAAGGCAGGCAGTTCTTATAAGGAAAAATATAGCATTAAATCTTTATATAAAAATATAGAAAGATCACAAATCAAATTCTATCTTAAAAATTATCAAATTAAAGTAAGCAGAAGAAAGAGAACAAAGTTAAAAGCAAATGTCAATAAAAATTTTAAAAATACAGGGAAATTAAAAAAAAAAAAAAAAAAAAAAAACCTGTGGAAACAAAAGCTAGTGTTTTGCGAGTATCAGTGTATTTTCAGAGTATTAAGACATTTCCAACCAGACTGACAGGGAGAGAGAATCTAACTTTTGCCAACATCAGATAGTATAATAAGGACATTACTAAAGATCAACCTTATAGGATCAATAGTCACATACCTTCTTTAAGATTTTAAATGGGAAAAATAGTATATTTAGCCAGATAGTGACCTTATCTATTCTTCCCTTATTCTGGAGGTATTAAGTTTCCTTCTTGTATCATGTTCCATCACAGAGAAAAACTCTTAGTATTTATTTTAGAGTAGTTTGGCCATTAACAAATTCTAAGTTTTTCTATATCTGAAAATGTCTATGTTTTATCCTCATTTCTTGAGGTATATTTTTGCCTTACATAAAATTATGGGTTTATATAGTTTTTTCATTTGACACTTTAAAAAACATTGCTCTACTCTCTTTTTGCTTCCTTTGTTTCTGAGTACAAATTCATAGGCATTTGAATTATTGTATTCTTATATGTAATATGCAATTTTTTTCCTCTGAAGGCTTTCAAAGTATCCTTTTATTTATTTTTCAGCAGCTTGATTATGATATTTCTGGGTGTGCTTTTCTTTTATTTTTTTAAAGATTTTATTTATTCATTTGATAGAGAGAGATCACAAGTAGGCAGGCAGAGAGAGAGAGAAGCAGGTTCCCTGCTGAGCAGAGAGCCCGATGTGGGGTTCGATCCCAAGACCCTGAGATCATGACCTGCGCTGAAGGCAGAGGCTTAACCCACTGAACCACCCAGGTGCCCCTGTGCTTTTCTTTCAATTTATCCTCTTTGGGGTGTGCTAATCCTCTTGCTCATGTCTTCTAATAAACTTGGGAAATTTACAACACTTATTCGTATTTTTCTTTTCCTGCAGCAATCTTTCTTTTCCCCTTCTGAGTTTTCAATGGCATCAATATTAAACTTTTAAAACTGTTTTTGGTCTCTGAGGGTTTTCCTTTCCCCAGTAGTCTTTTGCCTTAATGTTCTTCAAATTCAACAGTTTCAACTATTCTATCTTCAATGTCATTGACTCTTTTAGCTAACAAACAAAAAAAAAACTTTTAGTTTTTTTTTTTTTTTCCACTTTTCTATTGATTTCATCCATTCACAGCAGTTTTCAGTTTGCTTGTTTGTTTTGGCGGTGGGTCGGGGGGGAGTACTGTTATATTTTTCTGTTCTAAAATTTCTATTTGGTGATTTTATATAATGTTCAGTTCTTCCATATTTCGGTTTGTTTCAGGAACATGCTTTCTTCTTAGAGTGTGCTTAAAATAAATGATTTGAAGCCTTCAGTAATTCCAAAATCTGGGTTCTCTGGGTTTGCATCTACTGACTGAATTTTCCTTTGAATATTTATGGGATACTCCTGAATCTTTGTCTAGTAATTTTAGATTCTATCTGTACATTTCAATTAATACAATACTAAACTCTGAGTTTTTTTACCAGTCCTCTGGAGAAAGTATTTTGCTGTTTTGTTTGTTGTGTTGTTTTTCTTTTTTTCCCAGCCCAGTGAGGTTCAGAGAGAGATTTCAATCTCACCCTCTATGAGTCCTAATATGTAGTATTACATCAAATTGTAATACATTAGTACAGTTATCAAAGCCTTTGTATCATTCTTGGGTTTGCCCAGCACATTCACTATTCATGGGTTATTCTGAGACTTGGGGCATAGTTTACACTGCAGTTCAGTTATCAGTTGCTTTCTATGCTGTTTCAAGTCTGTTGCATACCTGCACAATGTGGGACTCAGGCATTCCCTTCTACAGCCTTCCCTTTTGTTGTAATTTCCTCCTTAGTCTAGCTCTCAGAGGGCCACAGAAGTTTCTGGGAAGGCCCATGGAGAGAAAGATTTCTTCTAAATCTCCCTTCCATCTTTAATTCTAATTTTTTTCTAACTTCAGATTAAATATCACTTTATTAGGCAGGATTCCTTGACTCCTCTAATACTAAATTTACTTCACATTTAATAATTATACACATACTTCTTTGTTTAATATCATTCCCCCTATAATTCACACATCTATAAATCATGAAATACAGTTGAACCTCAAATGATGTGGGGTTAGGGATGCTGATCTCCCACACAACTGAAAATTTGTTCATAACTTTTTTAATTAAAGGTTTTATTTGAGAGAAAGAGAGAGAGAGAATGACAGAGAGTATGCATTGAACTGGGGGTAGGGACAGAGGAAGAGGGAGAATCAGACTCCCTGATAAGCAAGGTGTCTGATGCAGGGCTCCATCCCAGGACCCCAGGATCATGACTTGAGCCAAAGGCAGACGTTTAACTGATCAAGTCACCCCCGTGCCCCTGATAACTTTTGAGTCCCCCTAAACAGCCTACTATTGACCAGAAGCCCTATCAATAACAGTCAACAGAATTTTGTATATTATATACTATATTCTTATAATAAATTAAGCTAGAGGAAATAAAACATTATTAAGAAAATCATAAAAAAGAAAATATATTTACAGTGTTGTGCTATATTTAGGAAAGAAAGATAGAAAGAAAGAAAGAAGAGAAAAGAAAGGAAAAAAAGAAAGAATCCTTGTATAAGTAGACCTGTGCATTTCAAACCCCATTGTTCAAGGGTCAACTACATTCCTGCACTCCCCTTGCTTTAATGAAAATGCTTTTTCAAGTGCTTTGCATAGGACATACAATGATTTTTTTAATCAACAGATTAACAAATACAATTGAGATGGGAAGAAAAACATGTCACTCAAAAAAATTCAATAGAATTTTGGAAACTACGGAGAATTTTGAAGATGTAGAATACTTTCATGAACAGAAAATAAAGTGTCAAGTAGCACTGCCAATTCAACCATGTCCAATTATTCTTTATCTGCTGTTCTTTATAGCACATATTATTCACTTGATACTCAAATTCAGCATTGCAGTATAAAGACTCTTCATCCAAAGTCCTTCTGTTAAGACTTGAAGAATTGGAATATGATAGCATTACAGTGGGACAGTGATCAGTTAATAGCATTTCACTATATGCCAAGATTTGTGGGACTTGGCATTTAAATCTTAATTGCAAAAATAAAATAAAATAAAATCATTGAATGAATCACAGGAGAGAACCCTTTTAGAGATATGCTTCACATTAATTTCACTGATTCATATAATACAAATATTTCAGATATATTAGAAAATCAGTATCTGTAATATTTCAGTCATTCATTCAAAAGAAAAGGACTCTTCTACAGTAAAGGAAATATAGTATAAACTAGGGGTAACAGTGATCAATACATAACAGAATACATTGACTCAGAAGCTGAATTAATCCAAACAGCTATTGTTCAGAACTTCTTCAGTGTCATGAATATTTAATACAGATGGCCAACTCTGAATTCCTCTACAAAATAAAGAGTATCTAAAATTTACCAGTTATATATATTTTGTAAGAGAAAGTAACTAGTAAATGAAAAAAATTAATCAACTAAGGAAGTTGAATAAGATATTACCGAGTGCAAGATTGACAATATTATTCCCTTCAGAGGTGCATCTTCCTGTCTCTCAGTGACAGACATCATGGCAGCAGTGAGCAGAAATGCAAAAAAGAGGCCAATTTACAGGGAAGTAGTTCCTGGTTTAAATAAAGACCAATTCCAGATTCTGGAGTACAATAAAATAATTATGTCACATGTGATTTAGAACATAACAAGCAATGACAGCTTTCCTTTGATACTGATAAACTGCCCCAGTTGTACAGTGCATGGCTGATCTACTGTAGATAACAAATATCAGTAAAAGTGGTCAGAGGCACAAAAGAAAGCAAATACTTTAAACTCCCTGCATATGTGAATCTTCTGAACTATGAATTTATGACCAGTGGGGAAAATTATACATTACCTTAGAAGTATATGTGTATGTGTGTGTTTGTATCTATATCCACCCACCTCATCTCACCCAACCCCCCAAGAGAAAAAATAGCTTATTTATCCCAAAGGTAACTGATTCCTTAGAGACAATGGTGAACAATCTGTTTTCTTGTTTGTTTGTCGAGGAAGACTTGCAAACCTAATAAACTCAAGTCAATAAAAAGTATCAAAATGTTTTACACAACGTACACATATGAATTCGGACAGTGTGCTACTTGAGTATCACAAGATGATTCTTGCTTTCTGGCATCACCCTTCCCACATTCTATACATAAAAGGATCACGTGGCTTCCCCATCAATCCCTCACTACCCGACGCAGTGGTCACCTGTGATACTGGGAAATGATTGGCATGAGGCTTACTTCTGACTTGCATTTTCCTTAGCTAACTTATCCACAATTGTTGAACTCATAACCAGGTCCAAGCTCTGCCTCAGGCTGCTGCTCCCTTGATCTCTGGCCACTGCCTGGAACACCAAGATATTCATCCTTGTTCTTTTATTTACTGAAGAACTATGTCCATAAAGTTGATGTACAGTAGGCATTTACTGACTTTTTATGTGTAAAAAAGGGCTTATTAATTAAGAAATAATTTTTAATTCAATCCAACACATTATTGTTCCTAAAAATATATAGGCCTTTCTCTCCATATGAAATGCCTCAACCATTTCTACTTGCAGTCCTAAGTCTCCTGCCCACTTGTCTGTTTCTTATGGAATCCATAACAAATTCTTCCCACAAAATAAAATCTAAAATAAAACAAGCTAACAAACTCTACAAAACAATATTCCAGTTAAAAGCCAAATACATGTCATTTTATGTGACAAGGTTTATAATTTAAAACTATGTCTAAAATGTCTCCAGTTTATGTTATACTCCATGCCTTATATTTAATAATTTTATGATCTATCATAAGTTTTTCTCCTTCCAACAATACATTAATTCTGTTTCGAAAGAAAATTCAGCTCTCTTTCCAGGCCCACAAGTTCATACAGCAACAGCTTTTAATATATCATTTCTCCCCAAATAGATGTAAAATATAGAGGATAATGGAGATTGTTAACAGGAAATTTTAGACTACATTAAAATTATAATAAAATACAATCATACTAAGGATAGCATAATAAAAAGTAATCCAGAAAAAGAAATGTTTTTGACTGCTGCAGTAATTTAGTATTTAACAAATACTGGTCTTGAGATAAGCAATAGAAGAAATATCATAAACAAATTACCAAGGGGATATTTGGATCATCCTTGATTTTTCTCATGTCCATTAACTTTTTAAGGAATTACCTGGAAACACATTCCTCTTGATCTTCATAGATTAGGCATAGCTCTTCCTTTCTTGAATCAAAGCCACAGGTAGACTAATTTACATGCTCATGGACAATTATGACCAAGAATCAATTAAATAAGTAAATAAATGTGTGTATATAAAACATTTTAGATTTTTCCAATATTAGATCAGAATATAGTAAATATGTTGGCAGATATACATCCATTTTACTTCCATATATTTGTATAGTTGGTATATATATATATATATATATATATATATATATATATGGTGGAAATGCGTATTTTTTAATATGTTTATGCTATCGAATAAATTCATTTTCCATCTATTCTCAACAGAATATCATTCTCTAAGGAGCTAGAGAAGAATAAATTTTTTCATATTACCTCTTATTTTATGATACTGTGTGAGGTAAGTTCTACATCCTGTATAAGGCCATATGTCTTTTTTCTATAACCTATAATTTGTACAAATAACTAGTTTCAAATCTATAGATTATATACAGTACATTTCCACACTCGGAAGTATTTTCTGGCAACTGGATTTCACTCTCAACACACATGCACGCTGAAGGACCAGAGAATTATCACTATCAATCCTCTTTCCAGTTTGTGCCAGAACAGCTACCACGAAAAGACTAATAGGAGTTGCTTTTTAAATACATGGCTACCTTGCCTCTCAGGCAAGATAATTCTCAAACATGTATGCCTTCCAGAGCTCAACACTATGATTATTCTTTAGCTAACTACAGTAGTAACTGGCTTGATAATACACAGTATTCTTTTTTAGGATTTTATTTATTTGAAAGGGAGAGAATGAGAGAAAGATGGAGCATGAGAGGGGAGAGGGTCAGCGGGAGAAGCAGACTGCCCACTGAGCAGGGACCTGAAAGCGGGACTCAATTCTGGAACTCCAGGATCATGACCTGAGAGGAAGGCAGTCACTTAACCAACAGAGCTACCCAGGTGCCCCAACACAGTATTCTAAACTAAGATTCCCCTGGGGCACTTGGGTGGGTCCATCCGTTACATGTCTGCCTTTGGTTCAGGTCATGATCCCAGGGTCCTGGGATCAAGCCCCACAGGAACCCTACATGGAGCTCAGTGGGGAGCCTGATTCTCCCTCTCCTCTGCCACTTCCCCTACTGTGTGTGTGCACCAGCACACTCTCTCTTTGGCAAATAAATAAATAAATAAAATCTTAAAAACGACAATAAGAACAAGAAACTAAGATTCCCCTTCAGGACCAAAGGAATTATTCCTCAAGTTGCTGGAACTGCTGTCAGCTGAAAATCCTCTAGAGATGTCAGCCATCTAGAGATATGTCTTTGGCTAGAGATAGGTCTTTGTCCCAATGTCTCATCCCTTCTTTGGGGCAGTGTGTATCCAATGACAGAAATTACAAGCTCATAGAAACTTAGCCTCCTTACCCACAATTCAGGACAAATCTAAAGGATGCTAAATTATCTCTAAAATTTCCATTTGTCAATCTTTATACCAATCTTCTTTCGAGGAACGTAAGCCTGTAAGTTTGGAGCTAAGAGTTGTCTGAGGGAGCAGATGCTAAGATGGGGTTTTGCAGCTATAGCGGCCACCTAGCAAGGAGGACTTCATTGCTTGTTATAGGAGAGGAGTGGAAATCACCTGGACCTTGGAAATGCAATGTAGAACTTCCACTGATGGTGAAGTGGAAGAGTACACCAACAGAAAGAACTGTTGTTATCAGGTCTTTGATAAACAAGTGAGGGAATTAGAATCATAAGAACCAATGAAACTGGACAGCCATTGTTACTGATTCTTTTGAAAAAGATAAAGGGCTGCAAATGATTAGTAGGCAGTTACACTCCATATCTGGCAGCAAATAAAAAGATGCTTATTGTCTGCAGCCAACGGAAAAAGCAGCAGAGGCCCTAACTCTGGACTTAGTTATTGGTCCAGAAGAACTTCAAAGAAAGTCAAAAATCTCAATTTGGTTAGATCTGTTATACAAAGGTCAGGTCCTGCTTAGGAGTAATGAAACTAAGTAATGGGGATGAGGACACCCAAAATCTACAATTTTCAATTCCCCTGAATCCTCTGAGGCTATAGATGTGACCCACTTCTCCTTAATATGTGGCACATCACCCTTCCTTGAATATGGTGCATATGCCTCTTCCCTGTAAACACCATGTGACCCTGAGATCTGACCACACCTCCCCTCCTTATAACCAGGCCAATAAACAATAAAATCACAACAGAATCCACCTGGGGTAGTGCTGGGCCTGCTAAGGAAGGAAAGGGACTCTATCCAGAAGGAGCTGTAAGACAGAGCTGACATGTGCCATCAGATGTTGACTGAGTATTCACAGAGGTGGTTTGTGGGAATGCTGGATCACAGGATGCTACATCAGGGAGCATTTATCAGGATGGGAGTGTCCTTTCAGACTACAGATATACAGACCCTATTACATACCCTGGAAAAAGGTGATAATATGCTTCTGGATGAATCTGAAAGCAAGGAGAAAGCAACAGTCCATTGAGCAAGGTACAAATTCCATTTTGGCCAACAGTGGGAGAAGGTAGTAAAAGGCTGAGGGAGTGATATTAGAGTGGATTCAGTGGATTGCTAGAAAACTCACTACATGATCTTGTTCCATGAGAGTGCCTATAGGATATACTGCTTACTGAAGCACAAGCAGTATAGGGGTGAACAGGACAACATCAACACTAAGAAGCTCAGTGAAGGCTTCCCTCTGCAGGCCATGGTTGGCAAGAGGAGAGTCTGATACAGAACTGGGTTCACTGATAGCAGTGGGAATAATAGGACACAACATGAGAGGCAACATTTTGGCAATGCTTACCAGAAGTCAAGCCATTTTCCCACCCACTCTTGATCTCTTTATTTTAAGCAAACAATGCTCTTTCTAGCTGCCCATCTTAACCTAGACATTTGCATTAACCCCAGGAATGCCAATAACTATTAGCTATCATCACAGATTCTTTTAAGTCAGCCTTCCTTCCATTCCATCTTTGTCCTTGACCATTAAGGCCATGATGATGACTATGTCCACTTTACTCTGAGGACTGAAGTGTTATCACAGCTTCTGCTATTCCAGAATTCTGTGATCACACTTCTGTGTGAGACCCAGCTCTGTAACAGTTCTGTAGGAGACCCAGTTCTGTAACAGAATCTCCTGTTCAGGGTCTTGTTTTAGAGAGCACAGTCACTACTGAACTCATCGATAAATTGGAGTCCTCTGACTAGTACATTTCTTAAGACTTTAGTGAGGGAAATATACCCTGGGATCTTCCAAAAAACATAGACATCTGTTATGTTCCTGGGTCTTACAGATCCACTGGAGCATGGATCTCTCAGATCCTTTTGATCCCTTTCTCAGCATTGTACCAAGGGAGACATGACACCTCCACTTCACTTAATGTGGGCCAACATTATTTTCCAAGTGTTTAGGAAGAAACCCAAGAATATATTAGGACCAGCTCCAGGTATCCTTGCCAGGTCATTAAATCTTAGTCATGGGAAGCATGCTCTCATATCAACAAAATGTCCCTTATCCAGATTTAAATTCTGTCCCCCTAGACTAGGAGTCTCAAGGTCTATTTGAAAGCATACTCTTGAGTTCCTGCCCATACATATTATCTAGACCCCTGCAGCTCCTCTATGAATATTCTTCCTTTTCTTAGTAGAACCATGCTGAGACTTGACCCAAAAAATATATGATGATTTTCATTATTTCTAAAATTCTTAGAAATATGCATTAATGTATCAAAGAGATACATCTCTTACCAGACAAATTCATAAAATGAAAGAAAATGGAGATATCCAGTGCCGAAGAATGTGGAAGAACATGCATGCACACGTGGCATTTACATATCTTAATACAGTGGGTTTTGAACAGCTTTTTTTTTTTTTTAAGAAAATCTGTGGTTTCCATCAAGTTTTAAAGTGCACATTATTTATTGATTATTTCTAGGTGTATGTTCCTCAGAAGTTGAACATGTGCCCAAAGCCATAGTGCAATGATCTTCATTGCTAGATTATAACATCCAGTAAGAGAAAACAGTATCTCAATGTTCATTAATAGAAGGGAAAAAAGGGAGGAAGAGAGTAATGAGAAACAAAAAACAAAATACAAAAAACAATATTCTTCTCACTAAATTTTCTTTTTTTAGAATATATGTATACCATTACCTTTTCTTCTACTGTGCCATGATTTTCAGGATTTATTTTCAAAAGCTGTTGTTTCATAAAATGATATGGAAGTGTTCCTTCTTCATCCATCCTCCGGAATAGTTAAGTAGCAATGGAATTACCTGATCTAAGTCATTAAAATGCCCTGTGAAAACGCCTGTCTTATGGTTTTTCCGCATTTCTTTTTACCTGTTAATCTTTTGTATCTTCCCAGTTCTTCTCTGTAAATTCTGTTGAGGCATTCTAATATTACTCAGGTATTATTTTGGTAAAATATATTTTCTTAAAAGTTTCAAAGCCTTTCAAATTTATAGGCAGAGAGTTGTTTAATGTCATTTTTAAGAGATGTTGACTTTTTGATGGTTATTTCTTCATTGTTATTTACATTTTTTGTCTTGATGTTTACACATCTTCTCAAAGTTTTTTATTAAGTTGGTTTGGGTTTTGAGTGCTTAATATTTTTCCATGACAGAGTTTTATAATTGTTTTAATTAGTCCTGTTTTTCAAATCATGTTTTGTTTTTATTAATTTATACTTTCTTCTTTTATTTTCCTTTGTTGATAATTTATAAATTGAGCTTTTAATTTAGTCATTTTTCTCTCACTTTTTAATTGTAGAACTATTGATTGCTATGAATTATTCCTAGGCATTGATTTAGTTTTACATATATATATACACATATATACATGTCATTTTTATTATTTTTCTAGGTATTTTCCAATTTCATTTTTGTACTAATAGTTGTTTACTGGCACTTACTTAGGATTTCTAATTCAAAGGAGTTGTTTTATTATCTTGTTAATTGAAGCTTTAGAAATGAATTTTAACGTGTATTACACTATGGTTAGTAATGCTGGTTGTGTCATTTATATTTAGAGGATTATAGTTTCTTTTTTACTTAATATATGGTCAGCTTTTGTAAATGTACTATGTGTAGTTGAAAAGTTGAAAAGAGCTTGGGTTCAGAGTTAGATAAATATCACTATTGATATTTACCATATTGATTATACTGTTTAGATCTTTTACATCCTTGTTAATTTGTTGCCAATTCAATTCAACTTGGTCAGAGAGGTGTGTTAGCATCTCATATTATTATACTTTCTGTATTTCTCCTTGCTGTCTGGTACTTTTTATGAAAGGTGTTGGTATGTTTTCATTGGGGATTGTAGCCTTTCATATTATAAATGGTCTTTGTTTTATCTATTTTTTTTTAAGAAGTTGTACCTTGTCCTGTGTCAAGATAATTATCCAATTCTAATTTTCATTTTCTAGAATATCCTTAAATATCCTTTCATTTTTTTACTCTTTTGGATTTGGGGGGTATTTTTTTTTTCATTTTATGTGTATCTTATTATATAATATACAGTGTAAATGGAGTTGATTTTGCTTTGTTGGTAACCTATATTTTTTCTTTTGATTGGTAAGATAAGGCCATTTATATTTGTTAATAGGACCAATTTGCTAAATTAACTGCCCCTCTCTTGTTATATATATTTGTATTTAGTTTTCAAAATAATTTTACTACTTAGCTCCTATAGAGTTCTAAAATTTTCTAAGTCCCCATTCAGTGTAATAAACTTGCTATTAATTTATTCCCCACTCATTTTTTCACCATTTATTTTAAAGTAATATTTCACTCACAAACTAATACCTATGGGGCAATTAGTAATCTTTTCCCCCTCAGCGTTATTCAAGTATTATTTACAAAAATTACATTTAAAAATTCCAACTTTTTAAAATTTGTGTGTTGCATATACATTGTTAGAAAATATAATTCTGTTGTTTTTATCTATGTAATTTCGTTTACATATACTTCAAAAATTCCACCAGACATTTTGCTGAAGTTTGTTCTAGGTTTTTTTCTTGGTTGTCTGAAGTTCATTCCTAGGAGATTGCTCAAGAGGCTCTCAAGAGAGCAATCCTTTATTTCTGACATATTAATAACTTAATAACTATTGGTCTCTGGCCTCTATACTTAAAGTCAGCTTGGCTGAAATTGAAAATCTTAGTTCATATTTTCATTCCTTGACGACCTGAAATGTGTTCCTCCCTTGTGTTATGGTATAAAAAGTGTTACGGGGATTTTCTTTCCTTTATGAGACTTTGATGTTTGGCTTGGCTGATACTGTGGGGGCCCAGAACAGGCTCCCTTAAGATATGTCATACTGATTACCTTGAATTAAGGTTACTTAAGAAACAGCCAGTGCAAGAAGAACACTGACCCTCCTTTGTCTCCAGAAAGCAGGAAATAAATCTCCCATGTGAAAGGTACCCTCCCTGTACCAGGAGGTAGGGAGAGGACAACCTTATCAGGGCTAGGGAATTCAGGGCCAAAGAAGCCTATATAAACAAAGCTTATTACTTTTACTGATTTACTACCCCAGCCCTATTTCTATTTAGAATTCTGTACTAATTGAAGCTCCCAAACGTAAGTTTTCTTTGTCCTGTCAATTCCTCACAGACTTATGTCTCTTTGTCTAAAAAAGTATTACAGCTACCTGTCTTGGTCACTTCTTAGGTCCCAGATCTATGAGATTTCCAAACACACAAAGTAAATTGTTTTCCTGTTAGTCTGTCTTACATTAATTTAATTCTTAGACCAGGTAGCTGAAGCTTGAAGAGTAAAGGAAAAATTTTCCTCCCCAACAATACATATAAATCTCAGCAGTTTAAGTCAAACATATATGGTTCTAAAATCATTTTCTTGTACACAGCATGTTTTATCAGTATACATGTTCTATTCCTCTTCCTTCGCCACAAAAATATGCTAACACACAGAAACTGACACACATATGCACATATTTTTCTTTTCTTTACAAGAATTCTGTCATTTCCCTTTCACTTTTTTTTCTTAATTTATCAATTTATTTAGTTGATTGTTTTGTTGTTCTGTGTCTATTTCCTTGATTATATTTGCCATGATGTTTATTCACTTTTGTATTCCACCTAGTTCAATCTTTATGAATTTTAGTTTCATTTTGTTTTAAACCATCTTCTACATAGTCTACATTTATTCATCTTATTTTTCAGCTTTTCTTGTTTTGGATTGATCACATTCTCTTGTAGCATCAATAATTTTCTTAATTTCTTTTAGGTCACTTTGAATTCACATGCTTTATATTTGTGTTATTCTCTCATGTATATGTTGACTTTGAACTCAGTTCTCTTACACATATTTCCTTAAAACACCACTGCATGAAGTTTAATCACAGTACTTTTTAGTCGCTATTCTTGAAATGAGATGGATTGTTCTGTACTCTTTAAAAGAACACTTCTCCTAGCTTTTGGTTTGGTTTGGTCAACTGCAATCTTCCCAGTTTAATTCCTCAAATGCACTCCTTTGTAATTTCCTGCTAATTATTTAGTTTGAAAATATGCTTCTAAGATCTGCCTCCTATGAACACCTCTTCAGTATCTAAATATCTTTATACATGAGGTTCATTATTGCTGCCTTTCTTCATTTGGACACTAAGCAGTTTTTATTAAGTTTGATCTCTCTTCTGAAAAGTAGTTGTAAGTAGGAATTGCATTAACCTCAAAGTTTTAAGCCTGATTTTCTTAAGGCTACTTAGTGAATAACAATGTTGTCTTCTACTCACCCACAATTTGCCGACTGTAATACCTGGAATTGATAGAAGTTTTTACTTCCTGGTTTTGTGAAAACACAACTGTGAGTATTATTCTGTGGCAAAATAAACAAGGTTATACAAACCTGTTAAATTCAATGTGACAATTACATTTTTTTTTAAAGATTTTATTTATTTATTTGTCAGAGAGAGAGAGGGAGAGAGAGCAAGCACAGGCAGACAGAATGGCAGGCAGAGGCAGAGGGAGAAGCAGGCTCCCTGATGAGCAAGGACCCCGATGCGGGACTCGATCCCAGGATGCCGGGATCATGACCTGAGCCGAAGGCAGCTGCTCAACCAACTGAGCCACCCAGGCATCCCAGACAATTACATTTAAAATAAAAAAAATTCCTGTGAGGATATGTGTTTCTATGACTTGATCAGCAGTCCTCATTAGGCTAGGCTTGGGTAAATACACATTCTGTGTCTTCATCCAGGTCTGTGATAGTAATGTGAAGAGTTACTTTAAAAGGACTGCTACTGGGCGCCTGGGTGGCTCAGTGGGTTAAGCCGCTGCCTTTGACTCAGGTCATGATCTCAGGGTCCTGGGATCGAGTCCTGCATCGGGCTCTTTGCTCAGCAGGGAGCCTGCTTCCCTCTCTCCCTCTCCGCCTGCCTCTTTGTCTACTTGTGATCTCTCTCTGTCAAATAAATAAATAAAATCTTTAAAAAAAAAAAAAAAAAGGACTGCTACCAGTATGTTCTTAGAAATCACCCTTAGGATTAACTGTAAAGCTTATATATTAGCATGTGCATCTTTGGCTTCAGTTCATGCAGTAGCATGACCACCTGTCCTTCTCTACTTTTGCTAGTAAATTTTAAGATAATTGAATTCATTGTTCCAAAAGGCAATTACATGAAGCAATTATCTAGGCGTGATGTTTTAAATATTAAGAGTACACAAGATGCCTCAAAAGAGTTAGAATATATTCATTTTACTGTATAAAACATTTTAATAGAAATACACACACATTTTACAAAAAGCAAACTTTAAAGAGGCACAATAAACGTAACTATTAAAAAAAAACAAATAATTCCTAATTCCAACAAACTACGCATTCATAAAGGTGTGAAATACAAGAAAGCCTTTTATATTGAAACCAATAGGTCATTTGAAATGAAACAAGTTATATTTAGTAAAGTTCCTTCACTTTAGAATTAACAAAGGTAGAGTAATGAAAATTCAATACTCATATGACTTAAGACTATATTCTTTTTTTTCCCCCAAATCGGTAACTTAGAACTAATTTTCCCTTGGATGCTGGCCAAATTGGCAAGGAAATTCATTAAAAATAAAAGCATTACTGTTCATAATACCATATCAAGAAGATTGATTTGCACAACATTTATTATAGGCTAAACAAATGTTAAAGGTACATAGCCCATACAACTGCCTCAGGTAAAACACTGCCAGGATCATTTATCCAACCAGCAATAAATCTAGCCAGCATATGTTAAAATTCTTTATATTGTTAATTTGCCATGATTCTGTAAATAAATCTGAGTAAAAGTTTTTTTAAAAATTAACAGTCTCTTTTAGACATTAAATTGTATACAATTTTAACATACCATCACTCTTGTTTTAGTAAGTAAAAATCTAAAAGTAAAATAGCAAATATATGTATTCTTAAATTTTCTGTGGTAAAATACAAATATAAAGTATACCATTTAACCATTTTAAGAGTACAATTAAAAGGCATTAAATACATTCACAGTGCTATGCAACCAACAACATCTAATTCCAGAACATTTTTATCATCCCAAATTGACACTCAGTACCCACTGAATAGTAACTCTCCATTACTCCATCTCCCCAGTCCTGGTAACCACTATTCTACTTTCCATCTCTATAAACTTGCCTTTTCTATGTATTTCATACAAGTGGAACCATACAATATTTGCCCTTTTGTGTCTGGTTTATTGAGCATAGCGATTTCAAGGATCATCAGTGTTATAGCATATCAGAATTTCATTGCTTTTCAAAGCTGAGTAACATAACATTGTATGTATATACCATATATTGTTTATCTATGAATCTGTTGATGGGCATTTGGGTTGTTTGCACCTTTCAACGGTTGTGAATGAGCTGTTACAAACATCAGTATGTATCTGTTTAAATTTTCTGCTTTCCAATTATTTGGATACATACACAGAAATGTAATTGCTAAATGATATTTAACTTTTGGAGGAATAATTATACTGTTTTTCATCCAATTTTTTTTAAATTATGATTTTAATTTTTACTTTAATGGCTAAGATTTATTATCAGTAAGCGAATGAAATGAAAATAATATAATTTTAGAATACACAAACTGAGTGTTTAAATGCTCTATCATATAGTATTCTCTAATACAGTATGGCCAAATTGTTTTTAAAGTTTTTGAAGGTAAGCATAATTTCACTGCACAAATTGTGTATAAACAAATATAAAAATCTATTGTTCACCCAAAATATATAGTTTTTTTCTGCAGTCTATTTTCAGACTGTTTTTTACATATGTGCACATTTTTACATAACACAAAATGAGATATTATTTTATATACTGGTCTACATATTTTATTACTTAACATATCTCTGCATATTTTCATGTAAACACATTATTATAAATCATTATATGGATAGACCATAATTTACACCACAGAATTTTTAATGGCCACCTACCTCATTTTTAGGATTTTATTATTACAAATAACGGTTCATTTAACATTTTTGCAAATATGTATTTGTCAAGTGTGAGATTATTTTTCTGGATGAAAAATGATGAGGAGAATTCATAGGTCAGGGTTATATACTTTCCAAGTTACTAGTTTATTAAAGTGAGGTTTTCCTATTAGAAAATCTTTTTTTTCCACATAGCATTATGCTAAAGCCATTAATAGTCCAGAATTATAAAAATATTCTATATAATCATCTCACAATATTTTAAACTTATAAATTTCAGTGTATCTGAATTTTGCTTTTTCATGGTGCTAGGTAGGAATTTAATTTACATTTTCCAAAAAGGCTCAGAATATACTTATGAATTAAAAGGAATATTAGAAATATTTCCTTACTATCTTCACTTGATCCAAATTGCTACATAGCAAAACTTACTAAAAATCTGCTTGTTTAAGTTTTGATTTCTAAGTTTGAATGCAGGGAAGTCGATGAGTGTTTCTTAATGCCTGAATACAGTAAAGTAAACTGAGTTTAAATAAGCTTATGTAACACAAGAATGATAAAGATCGATTGTTCAGGATTATTCAAAGTTACAGAATCAGAACTCAAGCCTTACTGTAAAAATGAAAAAATGAATGAAATTCTTTTTAAGAGAAGGTTTTAAATTCAATCTAAAGGTCAGTTACTCTCACAGACCAAAAGAGTAGAGTTTCAATTCCTGTCCTCAAAGATGTTAACAGTATATTTTAAATCACATTGTCTTATACACAAGGAAAAAAAACATGAAATATATCTCCAAAAACTAACATGCACTAACATTTTTTGATATATACCAAAATCTTAAATAAAGAAAATACTACTTAGTAAGATACATATCCCTTTAAAGTAAGATACTTCCTGATAGAAGTATAAATATAGGCTGACTGCTGACATTGTTCATTGGTCTTCCCTATATAATTTAGTACATTATCAAGGTTTTAACCCATGCATTTTTTTCATTCTTTTATTCATTTTATAAGTACCTGGATATACACATGGGTCATATAGTGGGATATAACAAAGAGTCTTAGCCAATAATACTTTTAAGAGGATTAGAATTTCCTTTGAAAAGCTCCAGTTTCTGTAGCTTAATTATTAAAGAAGAGTTAAAAAATTTACTCAGAAGTCACAGTCCTCAAAGAATATTACACTTACTTATAATATGAACAACTGGAATAATATAAATCAATGTTTTCAAAGCTTCTCTTTCAAAAAGATTTCCTAAAATTATATAATTTCTGTATTTTAGGGCCTATGATCTAGGATATTTCCCAATTTTGTCCCCTATCTATGAAACTTTCTTTCTTGGATAATTTCTCTTAAAATAAAACTGTTTTCAGGACTGTATGCCTTCATATGCAGAAATGAAACCAGGCCTAAGATATCCATTAACTTAAGTAAGTTTTATCTTCTCTTTGTCTTGTCCCTTTTTTAATGTTGAAAAAATGATGATATAATGGAGTTCATTATCAACCTAAATCAACTTATAGATGGAAGTTAATGACAGAAAAATAATGTATCACAGAGTTCTTTGTGTGGTATTACCTTAATGCAAAAAATAAATTGCATTGTAGTTTTCAGTTTCAATGATGTTGGTTATGATTCCTCTGAGTAAGCATAATTTTGTTTAGTAACCTCAGTCCATAGAAGCAGCCAGACAATTGCTGTCAACTTAACGCAGTCATTGAATCTTTCTATCTCATACTAATATACTTGCCATCCTTAAGCTGATTCTTACATCTTAGCTTTCAGAAAATGAGTGATTACTACACCTTCATACCCTTTCTCTTTGCCTTTATAGAATGGACTGTATTACTTAATAGGTCTTGTTCTGCCCTTTGAATTCCACGTCTGAATTCTCTGCTGAACTATCTAAGAGTCTTAAAAATAAATTCTCAATGAAGTCATAGCCTACATTTCTCTTTGAACTTTTATACAAATGTCACAATGCCCTATTACATAAAATTAATTCAAGGCATAATGTTACATATACTTTTACCCTTTATTTAGTTTTCAACTTCAGCGATTCCTTATTGCTATTGTAATGAATTTCAGAGACATAGGCAAATGGACATAAGGGAATTAACTAATAGGAAAAACAATATTCATATAGTTTTTTTATGAATCATGTGCAATACAACATATTTCAGGAAAAAAAGAAGATAGTTTTTGATTATGGTCTTATCCTTTCAACAGTACTATTTCAAAAAATAATCAGTCTAGCTTTGTGATCAAAAGCACACAATCAAGTAATAAAGCAAAATCTAACACCAACTAATGGAGGCCCAGAAATAAATGCTGGTAAGATGAAATCCGTATTTAACTACATTACCAAATTATGTGTGTAAACCATGTTTGTATTTAAGTACAATCCATATATCTTTAAAGTTCTGTAGACAAAATATTATCCAAATGACCTCAACAAATATTGATAAAAACAGACTGTGTTGGGGCACCTGGGTGGCTCAGTGGATTAAGCCACTGCCTTCGGCTCAGGTCATGATCTCAGGGTCCTGGCATCGAGTCCCGCATCGGGCTCTCTGCTCAGCAGGGTGCCTGCTTCCCTCTCTCTCTCTCTCTGCCTGCCTCTCCGTCTACTTGTGATCTCTCTCTGTCAAATAAATAAATAAAATCTTAAAAAAAAAAAAAAAAGACTGTGTTATAATGGAAAAAGGAGAAAAAAAATAAAGGGATGAAAGAACCTTAATTATGGATGTGACCTGAGAAGTAATCTCAGCCAACTGTATCATTTAAAAATGGGAAAATATACTCCAGCAAAAGAAACTAAGTTGTATAAGCCATAATGCTATAGGAATTAGATCTAAGAACTCATACTGTTTATCATATCAATAAATTACTGAACCAATATCAATCAAGAGAAAAGATCGATTATTTTTGATTTTTCAAAGCCCCTAATAAAAATACATACATTCATTGGTAACTTATTCAATTCCTCCTCCTTTGTTATAATTAAATAATGCGTACAAGCATAACTATATTATGAAAATAAATTTTCACCTGTAAAGTTTGAAAATAATTTCTTGTTTTGTGAATATTGAGATTAAGTTCAAATTTAATTAAGATATCCCTTTATGAAAGTTGTACATGCACAAATAAAATTCAAAGGAAAAAGAAGGAAAAGTAATTAGGAGAATAAAATTTGGTAGTGACAAAAAGAAAATATGAAAGAGCAGAAGAATTATGGAAGACATACAGAGTATTTACAAAAGAGAAATGCCTTGTCACACTTATGATTAAAACCATAATTTTAAAATACAGTAAGTACACAACTAAATGCTTTCACATCTCAGTATGCTTTCGGGGCGGGGACGGGGAGGAGGAATCTTTGTGAGTTAGATACTTGGTAAATATGCCCATTCTTAAAGTAAATAATACGGAACTCTGTTATCAGTGTCCAGCTAGTTAAAATATTAGCCCATAGATCATTTCATCAGTAGTTTCTCCTACTGTGTTATTCTCTATTCTGCAACTTTTCTACACAGATTGAAGATGTGTTCTGTTCTACAGGGAGATACTATCAGCAATCAAATATATATATATATATATATATATATATATATATATATTTACATAAGGAAATGTATTTTATTTTATATTATATTATTTTATAAAATACTTGTATTTTATATAAGGAAAGATGAGAAGGCATCTGACTTAAAACAAAACAAGCAGGGCTTTACTTAAACAGGAGAAATAACTGGACTACAACATTGAAAATGAAAGACCTGAGAAGAGAGGATCTTAGAATAAATAATTTCTTCATCATTTTATTTCTTTGAGAGAGAGAGAACACAAACAGGGGGAGCAGCAGAGAGAGACAGAGGGAGAAGCAGGCTCCCCACTGAGCAGGGAGCCAGAAGCAGGGCTCCACCTAAGGACGCTGGGATCATGACCCAAGTCAAAGGCAGAAGCTTAGCCAGCTGAGCCACCCATGCACCCCAGAATAAAGAGTTTTGTATACTTCCTGTTACACTGTATATTATCTACCAATCAGTACAAAAAATTAACTTATTAGTTTTTCAATATGTGTATATGTTTTTTAATATATGTGTAGTCCTAAGCTGGATACCATGTCAAAGTCCAGTTTTTCAAGTCCTGTCTCCTAGTTCACTTGCATTTGTGGTGAAAAACAAATTGTTTTAAAGTTGTTGTACTTGGATGCCCAAGCTGCCACAAATAATGAATCCTATTTTAAAAGTATATTTTAAGGGATCAAAATAAGTCAGCATTATTAGCTTTCAAGAAGGAAAAACATATGAAAAGTTAAAAATCTCTAATGGTTCTTTTAGCAAGTCATGCTTTATATTGGATCTATTCCCTACTGACAGACAAGAAAGAATGGTTAACAATTTGAAGGAAAAAAAACAAAACAAAACAAAACAAACAACAAAAAAAAATCAGCTGGCCTCCTGTGAGGTTTTGCTTTTCCTACCTTTTTAAAACATTTGGGTAAAAGTTCGCCTGCATGAAGTTGGTGACAGTCTTTGGCATGCCTTCTTGCTTCTCTCCAAGCTTTATTTTATAAGATCTTTGAAAATAATATAATTCCATGAATATACACAGAAGGGGCACAGAAAATTTCTAATTCATTCCCAAAAGAATGTCTAGGAGATAGGAATTATTTTTTCCCACCAAAGGAAGCAAGACCTTTAGGTGTTTGGATGAAACAGAAGATGTAGATAGAATCTGTAACACTTTATGGGTTTCAGATTTTCAGTAATCTAGTTAAAGAGATGGTATAAAATAATTTCCATTTTTCCCAATGGGTCCTCTAAGAAATTAAATAATTACTCTCATGTGATTTTTCAATAATGTTTGGAAAAGAAGATGCACAGATCAAACCTTAGCTGGATCCAAATCTTGGGCTTTTCTGGTTTTGGATGATAATCATGTGCTTACCTTTGCTTTTATTTTTTTTTTTTAATTTTTCCCCTTCCATATTTACTAATACAAAAAGTTGGCTAAGTTTAAATCAAGTCTAGACTTATTGATTGCAACTTGCCATTTAATTGTATATTCTGTTATACAGTAATAACAGGAAAGCATTCTGAGATGTTTGCATGAAGGGTGTCATGCATAGCAAATATACGTGATGGATGGATTATGTAGTAGGTTTTTAAAAGTATTAGCTAACCTACTTACTAAACCACTTAAAAATATTTTTAAAAATTCCTGCGATCTGGGGAGACAAGGAAGATTGGAAGGAAACAAATGCTGTATTGATTAGTTTTAAGAGTTAAAAAGAATGATCTCTAATAACTTGAAAGAATGACATCAATACTTAATAAAATAATGGACCAGATATTCAGAGAGGAAATGTTAAGTCCAGAGGCAATAAAAATCAAGAACAATAAAAAAGATGATTTTTCAGGTGAAAATTATGACAGGTTATCAATATTTATTCCCAAAAGATTTTAAAAAATAGCAAGTAGAAGGAAAACAGTGCATACAATCCTCAGTTAATAAATAAGGTTTAAAAAGACCTAGGATTTTATTAACTATTCTCAAAGTCATATTCAAGTATACCTCTTCTCATACTAGCCAGCATTTTTTGTTTATACTCTTAGCTGTAATCCTCCATTGAACTTTAAAGATTCCAGAAAGCATGAGAGCTCATGAGAGAAAATACATGAAAAGGATATACATAATACAATATTAATTTTACTCTGGGTTTCTGAAAGCAATCTCCAGTCTACATTGAGGGGCACTGAGATAAAATGGCATGAGTATAGATACTGGAGCTAAGAGAACTTGGTTCAATTTTGCCTCTTCTCATATTCTAAATATGTAACTATAAGCAATCTGCTTCATTTTTATTAACTATAGTGTGTCATCCAAGTAAAAGTGTTATACTGTATTCTCTTACTTTGCATGAGCATTTTACATAAAATGTCTAAATTATAGACTATATCATTGGTATTTTTAATGAAATATTTTAGTTAATTGTAGACATTCCCATCACGTAGTACTGTTATTCAGTAACAAGTTTTAGTGAAGAACCTCCTTAATTCCCAGTACTCTGCTGGGCATTAAAAATACAGTAAGTAAAGAGATCAAGTCCTCATCTAATAGGGATTTGGGCTAGTAGAGCAGTCAAACATAAACAAGGATAAGTCAAAACAAAATAAATTCAGATATGTGTGTATACATAATCTCAAATTGCAATAAAAGGATAGATGCTAATCTGATTTTTGGTTGACTGAAAATCTTCATATGGTTTTTAAACTCATGATATTTTTTCCCTATCAACTGCTTTCCTACAGATTCTGGATCTTTAACCTTTATATGGTTAAAGCATTATGCTAGCCCACCCTCTAACTCCTGCACTATCTTGTTTCCAACAAGGCTGAAGACAATGGTGCCTTCAGGGATAGGTACACCCATGTTCCCACTCTGAAGTATCACTTGGCATTGAGGTTTTCCCCAATGCCCTTATATAAAATAGAAACCCAGAACTTGCCAACTCACCAACCTCCCTTTTTGCCCTTTTTTTAATCATCTAACATAATTTTTAATATGTACCCACTGCTAACTGAAATGTAACATCTACAAAACTAATATGTACATACTGCTAACTAAAATGTAACATCTACAAAACCTCTAAATTGTTGTGTTCTTCTGTCCTATGCACCAAAGCATACTAAGAGAATATCAGAGAATAAGTGTTTAATATTTCTTAATAAATGAAGACTAGAGATTTAATTGTAAACCAAAATTGAAAATGGTAATAGGCTCCAGAACAGTAAAAGAAAAAGACTTTATAGCCTGTATGTTTTCCTCCTCCTTTTTCATCAGTTGTCTTCCATCTTTATTTCCTATGTTTTTTATTTTTTTATTTTTATTTTTATTTTAAAGATTTTATTTATTTATTTGACAGAGAGAGATCACAAGCAGGCAGAGAGGCAGGTAGAGAGAGAGGAGGAAGCAGGCTCCCTGCTGAGCAGAGAGCCCGATGCGGGGCTCGATCCCAGGACCCTGGGATCATGACCTGAGCCGAAGGCAGCGGCTTAACCCACTGAGCCACCCAGGCGCCCCAATTTCCTATGTTTTTTAAAAGTTTTATTTAAGTTATTTCTACACCCAACATGGGGCTCAAACTCATGACCACAAGATCAGGAGTCACATGCTCCTCTAAGCCAGCCAGGCACCCGCCTTATGCCCATTAATTTTCACCTATTTTCTGCTAAATATTCAGGGGAAAGGAGATGATGGCCATCAAAAATGAAGAGAACTTGGAAGAAATATATGAAAAAACTCTGAGGGAAATGGAAAAAGTACAACAGCTCCAGGGTACATATGGAATGACTAGAAGCTAGACAGGAAAGGGCTAAGCATATACAGTTTTCATAAATCCTGTCAGAGAGTTCCATTTTTTCCAAAGGATAATAGAAGCCAGAAAAGTATTCTTTGGGGAGAATAACATGATCAGATTTGTGTCTATCTTGCTATAAACTCTTCTGATATTCCTCCCACTTTTGAACTCTATTTTTTTCCCCCTCTGTACCCACAACAACTTCAATTTAATAGAAACAACCTTCATGTGATAACTTTGGGATTAGACATCCATTGGCTCCCTGAGACAGGGTTTCCTCAATTTGTCTTCTTTAGTAAGGCTTTTCTGTCCCTCTGCACCTCATGGGGAGTAGGCACGATATTCTGCAACCTCCCCCACTGCTCTGTGTTTAAAAATTTGCTTCTCCTTTAAGCCTCCTGAAAACTACCACAGTGCTCTTCTTTTATCTCTGTGCAGCTAGCTGTTTATTAGCTCCAAGGCAAGTTCCTTGATATCTTCCTTATTAATTGAGGATATAGCACCTGTTTCATAGTAAATCATCAAATCTTATTACCAGTCTGGAAGGGTCTGATGTTTATGTGTATATTCTTTCCAACCTCACTGTCAATGTGATCTTTATAAAATGTAAATCACAACATGCCACACCACTCCTTTGACTCTTTATCAGTTATTTTTTTCTTTCTCGCTCTCACTCTCCTACATTTACAAACAAACAAACAAACAACAACAACAAAAAGCATACTCCTTAGTCTCTAACAGTTCTCAACCAAGGGCAATTTTGCCCTAGGCAAAATGTCCCCTGGGGAATATTAGCAATACCTGAGGACATTTTTGTCACAATTGGAAAGGTGCTAGGAATGGTGCTAAAAAGCTTAAAATACACAGAGTAACACTTCATAGCAAATAATTATCTGGTCCAGTATGTCAATAGTGCTAAAGTTGAAAATACTTGACCTGCTAAATCCTCAGTGATTTGGAGCCTATCAATCCAACAGAATTTTTACTAATCTCTTCACTCACTCACTCCCTTTTGAGCCACGCAGCCTCCTCTCTGGTCCTTTACTGCCAACATTTTTCCTACCTAAAGGGCCTTGGTCATTATTCCTGCCTACAACAGTTTCTCCTGTCTCATTTCAGATGGACAGCAGTGTACCATGGTGTGCACACAAATGGCATGAGTGGGCCAGGACTCAGATATGAAACACCCGAAGAAGCCTGGCAGAATTCAGGGCATCATCAGGTATGTGAAGGAACCGGGGATTTTACCTAGGACAATGGAAGCCAGTACACAGAGAACAGCATGAAGTTTCTGTTTTAACTTAATGATAATGTTTCTCCACGGTAGCATCTATTGATCATATTTCAAGTTCAGGACTGGGTATTTTTATGAAGCTTTTAGCTCATATATTCTCCCAATAGCTCCATGATAAAATGAAGATTATTTACATTTGCTGGTGAGAAAACAAAGTGGTTAAACCCATCTCCTAGGGTCACACACAAACTCACAAGTAGGATAGGTAGGACTCTATCCCAAGACTCGTCTAATTCCAGACTGAGTTTCTCCCACAACCACAGAGCAGACCTGTAAAAGAATGACAGTCAAGACAAGACAGCAATTCTGTATAACAGTTAGGGCTGGAGTAGACCTAGAGGCATTGAGAACATGAATCCAAGGGGCTGCGCTGGAGAGAGGGAATTATTAGACGGATCTGAGACACAAACTTGGAGTTGACAAAACTTAAGAACAAAACATGAGGAAGAGGGAAAGAGGAAAAGATCATAATTGAACTGGTTTCTAGCTGTGATAATAGGGCATAGGTATTACTGTTCTTTATTTTTCATAACTGTTGAACATAATAGTGGTGGAAATGGTAAATGGCTAATTGAAATTACACTTTCAGTTTTGTGATTATAAAGAAGTTCAGTAGTTACAGAGATGTGGTTCGGGAGAGAGGAGAGTCCTCTGAGTTACAGGTTAGTCATCAGCAACAGGTAATGGGTGCCAGGATGTGGATGACATTCATCTGGGTGAGTCTGTGCAGTGAGATGGAAAGTACTCCTAGGTTATAAGCCAAAGGAAGCTCAACACATGTGACAGAGGAAGAAGCAGAGGTGACCAAGAAGAGCAGCTAAGTAATACCAGAAAATTCTGGGCAAATTTTAGATATAAAGGAGAAGTTTCAAAAAAGATAAGCAGGTGGTTGAGCCCTTGTGATGAATATATTAAATAAATACATTGGATTTAAAAAAAAAGATAAACAGGTGAATAATGTTTAGTGTTGTTAGAGCTTAAATATGATAAGCACAAAGATATTATAATTTGATTAATGATATAGTAGGTGAGAATTTAAATGAAAACAGTCTTGCGGACATGGAAGTAGAAGGGAAATTGTAATAGGTTAAGATAAAAAAGCGAAGGTGAGTATAAGCAGAAAGAAGACAGGGAAGGAAGGGATCAATTTATAAAGAAGAAATGTATGCCTGAAGTAATACAGGTACCAAAAGTTTATCAAAAGAGAAGGAGAGGTTGAAGGCACTGTGGGAGAGAAAAAGAGAGAGAGAGACAAGAGAGACAAAATAGAGGTATTTTCTTACTTAAGGAGATGGAAGGAGACAACATCTAGAGTGAAAATAGGATCAGGCTAAGGGGAAAGCATGTATTTTTCCACTTTATCTAGAAAAGAAGAGGAAAGAGAGAATGCAAATGCACATGCCTCTGAATTTGTAGAATTCATTAGTGATCTGGTTCAGTAGAATGTGCTTCTTTGACTGTCACTATTGTTGCAGTGCTAAGTGTGTTGAAACCTACTTACTGAGAACAAGAGGAAGGTGGGGAGGTAAAGCAGGGAGATTCAAGGAATTGAGACAATGTCTTAAATATCTATTGCATACGGGAGAGCAAACTAAAAAATAAAATGGTTGGGCCTGTAGGACAATTGAGCATGCAATGGAAAAGATGCTAATATGTAGAGTTGTTGATTTTTTTTTTCTAGAAACACTGAACACTCCCCTGATCCTCACTCCATTATAGGCCAACACAAGAAAAATTCAGATTCCTTCAAAGTTGAGAAGTTGCAAGAAAGGTAGACTAAAAGGTCATAGGACATGTTGTTGACTACATTCACAAGAGATTGGAATACAAGCTTCAGGTAGAACAGACATCTCTTGTGAGGGAGTAATTCAATGGAAAAGCTAGAAGGGTAAAAATAAGTGATCAGATACTGAAATGTCTAAATGTATTTCTGAGATAAACTATGCTGGTGGAAGACTAGGTCCCAGTTTGGTCATGACTAGAATGACACTGGAGATACTATGGTCAAATAAATCTAAGGCCAGGTAATTTATCTACTGCTCTTCACTTCACTCGGGGAGACAGCAGGCTTGTACAAAAAACATCAGCCAGACACCAGTGCTTCCTATACATCAGCTCTTCCCAGCATCCCTTTCTCCTTACTGTGTCAATCATTTCTTCTCTTAATACTTTTATACACTATTTCATTTAACTACATATTCAAATTTTTTCAACAAGAAATGGTCCCTCTTTTTCACTGGATTGACTGAAAATGCATTCGTATCACAAAAATCATTTAAAATGGTATACATTTTTAGACAACTATGATATAACAGAGGAAACATCCCTGGTTGAACCCACTTGGCACTTGTGAAGACTACTGATGATAGGTACATATGCAGAAAGCTATATGACAAGAGACTGATATTCCAGAATCCTTATAATTTATCATGTTATCCTGCTTTTATGTAACTATGATAAAAAACAATTGCTTCGTGTCTGCTTTTCATCTGTAAAATGAACATTTAATGTTTACATATTGCAGATAATATTTATTAAGTGAAGGTCTGCATTAAGCAATCTATCTTTCTGAATAGAAAATATGATATATATTGTCTTCATTATCAACAATTAATATTTACTGCAGATAAAAATGAACCAAAGGGAGATAAAGCTATGTTTAATAAACAGGTGAGTACAAAAAGATTGAAAATCAATGAGGTAAAATTGCCTTCCTCTTAAAACAAATTAAAGTAAAATCCATTTATTGCCAAACCATGGACTATAATTTATACAACCATTACTTTCAGGATTTAGAGGATCTACGCATTAGCCCTGATAGATTACAGAACTCAGACACTTTGGCAGATGTCACCATGAACTTTGGTGTACTTATTGATGGGGAAGAGTTATAAAATAAGGATGATCCTACGTGTCCCCATCAATGAAGATATACTTCAGAAGCATTTCAGATGACATCTATAAGCTAAGATTGAAAGACGAAACCATTTTTTCTAACAGCATTATTAAAATATAAGTGTAGGGGCGCCTGGGTGGCTCAGTGGGTTAAGCCACTGCCTTCGGCTCAGGTCATGATCTCGGGGTCCTGGGATCGAGCCCCGCATCGGGCTCTCTGCTCAGCAGGCAGCCTGTTTCCTCCTCTCTCTCTACCTGCCTCTCTGCCTGCTTGTGATCTCTCTCTGTCAAATAAATAAATAAAATCTTTAAAAAAAATAAATAAAATAAAATAAAATAAAATATAAGTGTATATAGTAAACTCCCTCTATCTAAAACGTGTAATTTTATGTTTTAACAAATGGATGCATTTGTGAAAACACTGCCACAATAAAGAGAGGGAACACTCCTTTTCCCCTAAAGTTTCTTTTTGCCATTTTTCAATCCTTCTTTCCTCTTCCCCTACCCCCGCCCATAGTCCCTCATATCCACAAACTTTCTATTACCGTAAATATTCATTGTCTAGAATTCCATAAAAGTGCCATATGGTATACTGTATAACTCATTTTGTCCGACTTTTTTCAGTATAAAAGCAAATCAGGGGGCGCCTGGGTGGCTCAGTGGGTTAAGCCGCTGCCTTCGGCTCAGGTCATGATCTCAGGGTCCTGGGATCCAGCCCCGCATCGGGCTCTCTGCTCAGCAGGGAGCCTGCTTCCTCCTCTCTCTCTGCCTGCCTCTCTGCCTGCTTGTGATCTCTCTCTGTCAAATAAATAAATAAAATCTTTAAAAAAAAAAAAAAAAAAGCAAATCAGTATATTTCACCATGTTAACACACTAAAGACAAAAACCAGAAACAACTCAAACATCCATCAATTGGTGAAAAATGAACAAATTGTGAAACATCCACATATTGGAATATTACTTGGCAGGGAAACAGAATGAAATATTGGTACATGAGTAAAATTGACAAATCTCAAAATAATTGTGCTGAGTGGAAAAATAAAGACAAAATTATAATAAGCTGCATGACTTTATTTTTATGAAACTCTATAAGTATCTGCAAAGCAAACATCTGATAATGATTTCCTATTCAGAAAAGACATGTTCTGTGCTTTTGCACTGTAATATGCAGGCTGCCCCAAGATATGCCAGTGTCATACTGATAATTCTGAATTAAAGTTATTTAAAAAACATCCAGTGCAAGAACACTCTGATACTCCTTTGTCTCCAGAAAGCAGGAAATAAATCTCCAATGTGAAAGGTACTATTCCCTTGTACTAGGAGATGGGGGTGGGGGGGTGAGGGGCGGTAGAGACATCCTTAAGTTCAGGGTCAGAGAAGCCAATACAAATAAAGCTTCTTATTTTTGCTGATTTTACTACCCCAGGCCAATTTCTGTTTAGAATTCCATACAATCGAAGCTCTCAAACATAAGTTTTCTTTGTCCTATCAATTACCCAAAGATTTACGCTTGTCTAAAAAAAAAAAAAAAAGTAAAGGCTTCTTGCACTGGTCATTTCTTAGGTCCTATATCTATGGGATCTCCCCAAGTTTGAATTAAACTTAATTTTCTCCTGTTAATCTGTCTTGTCAATGCTTAGACCAGAAGAACCTTGAAGATTTATAAAACTACTTCCTCCTCAACAGTGTGAAAGACAATTATTTTATAATCAATAAAAATGACAATTATTCTTATATTCCTGTTTTGAAATTAGGCATATATTTTGAAATTTGTCAAATTTAGGGGCACCTGGGTGGCTCAGTGGGTTAAGCCGCTGCCTTCGGCTCAGGTCATGATCTCAGAGTCCTGGGAACGAGCCCCGCATCGGGCTCTCTGCTCGGCAGGGAGCCTGCTTCCTCCTCTCTCTCTGCCTGCCTCTCTGCCTACTTGTGATCTCTCTGTCAAATAAATAAATAAAATCTTTAAAAAAAAATTGTCAAATTTAGTGGTTTTTATTTTTGCCAATGAACACTCAGTTGCCAACTTTGCATCATTCATACACCTCCAAGATCTACCTTAGGGAAGTTGTGGCATGTTATTTTTTAAGGTACTTCTAAATATTTTTTCTTTTTATTTTACTTAAAAGGTTTGCATTTCATTTTCTGGGCTTTCTTATTTTTGTTGGCTCTTTTAATTTTTATGTGTAATATTGTGATTTATAATTAGAAATATATGTTTGGTCTTCATTGCATTCCTGGCAAAGACTCCTAAAAATCCTTGTAATTTCCTAACTGATGAGAGCAATGGAGGCATCTTTTGTCACGATGTGTGATCTTTTGTACTCAGTTCCTGAAATAGCTCCAAAATAAAGGTGAGTGAGTGTCTTTTCTTTTTCAAAGCAAGCCCCTTTCAAATCCCACCTGAATTTATGCTTATGAGATGATTTTTGGTAAGCCCATAGATAACCACAGAGTGGGGTCTGGTTGCCAGGGAAATCAACCTTGTTATTAGAGAGTTGGAGCTTTCACCCCAACCCCTGACTTCTGGGGAGGGAAGAGGGGCTGGGAATTGAATTAATCCCCCCAAACCAATGATTTAATCAACTGCATCTATGTAATAAAGCCTCCATTAAAAATTCCAAAAGTATGGGGTGCAGAGAGCTTCCTGGTTGATGATCAAGAACACATCCAGGTTGTGAGAGGTTGTGGTCTTCCCAGCTCCACAGGGACAGAAGGTCCCTTCCAGACCTTGTCTTCTATCTCTTCACCTGTTCTTTTGTATCCTTCGATATCCCTTCTAATAAATCAGTAACAGTAAATGAACTGTGTTATTGAATTCTGTGAGCAGTTCTATCAAAACTGGGGAGGAAGCAGTGGGAACCTCTGGTTCGTAGGTAACTCAGACAAAGGTTGTGGGGACCCACTGCTTGCAACTGGAGTCAGTCTTGTAAAATTGAGCCCTTAAGCTGTGGGGTCTGCACTAACGTGAGGCAATGAGTGTCAGAATTACATTAAATATCCTCTCATATTAAATTTCCTTATGATTCCTAGGTTCACTCTTTGTTTTGTTTTGTTTTTATCTTCTTTTGTGGTTTGTCTCCCCCACTCTGCATTTCACTTTCTTTTTCTGCCTGGACACTTTAAGGATTCTTCATCTTGAAGTTCATAAAAGTCACTAAGATATATCTGAGGAACAATCATGATGTAACAATGTTGGTACAGCACAATGTACCTTTTTGACCTAAAGTGGTTTTGTTTATTCATTTTATTGTTGTTGTTGTTTAATCCCAGAGGAAAAAACATTGTTAAATTTTGGACATGCTTATTTTTATAATGTTGTTGTTGGAATGATGTTGGAAATATGATTTTTGAAATATTATCTGCTCTCTTATACATTATGCTCTTTTCTAATGTCTTTTAGTTTTATATTTTCTCCATTTCCTTTCTTGTTTCTTTAACCCTATTCCCCATTGAAACTGAATTTAATTTTCTTTTTAAGGTAGTAATCTCTCTAAATTAAAAATGAGTATTTCAAAGATACTGTTTTTGACCATCATGTTAATAGTATTTAGTGAAGAAGAGGAGTTTATTGAGATCTTACATGTAATTTCTTAGTGCAGTGATCCCCAACTATGCAATCCATTGCTTAGCCACCACAATACTTACAACTACTTTCATATCATTCCTTATATCTATCTTTCACAGCAGTCTCCTACTTTCCCATTTTTAAACATTTTCTGTCCCATTACATTGCTGCAGAACTCAAACATAAGCAACCATTCTTTGTGCCATAATATAAATTCCTCCAAACTAGGGAAAAAATAAAAGGGTGAATCCTGGCCTGTTCCATTTTTGGTGTATTTTTCCATGGTGGTAGAAAATTTTTTCCACTACAGAACACCACATCATATCTATTAGCATAACTCCCTCCTAATCTCCTCCATTCACTGTATTCTAAATTGAGGCATCCAAATGAGATTTTTAAGAATTTTGTTTGTACTTTCTTTCTTTTCACTTGCTCCCCTCTTTCCTTCCACTACCACATCTGAGGAGTGGTACAGGAAATGAATTGATTCCTATAATCTCATATTTTTGGTATTTACAGCCACCTTAGTTTCCCTTAGTTTGAGAGTTGAAATTCTTTCTCCTGTATACATCATGTTACTGTATTTTTTTTTTTTAATAGAGGGTTTGGTGATTTTATTTCTACATCCATCTTTCCTTAAGAACACTGGCTTTTAAAAAAATCAGATATTTAACAGATTACTTATTGCTCTGTTTTTATAAGAAACAATTTCAGTCAATGAGGGGTTTTATATAATTTGAGGTCAGGTATTCTACAGAAACTCATAAGCTGGATCCCATTGTTTCAAATATCATTAAGACTATCTTTTTCTTCTGATGCTGTTTTGTGTCTCCTTTGATGTTTAGCTCTCTTCAAGATGACTTCCTCTGTTTTTCTGCACTATGTTAAGTAAATGTGGCCTCTTTTGGCTTCAGATTTTATATACTATAACTTAGAACTTAGTTCAGCTACTAAGACCATTATGTCTCACAATATTATCTACACATTTCCCAGTAGGAACTAAGTGTGGGTCTTGTGCCCACCACTATACTCAGCATGTCAATTTCAACAGTAACTATGTGGATGGAATCTGGGTAAAGAATGTTCTTTCCGGACAGATAGAGGGACAAGGTCCTACAGAATCAAAGTAATGATTAGCCACTATAACTAGTTCTAGGAATCATAGTTTCCATGATGCCCCAAATTGCTTACCCTGACCCTAGAAAACACACAATCAACAACTTTCACACCATATCAAGAGTTCATGGATCTCTAAAGGTAATCTCTGGTTCCTGGAAATTTCCATAACTCAAATAAAGAACTCTCACAAGCGAGAGACTGATGCACATGTAGGATCTAGAAACACTGGCATTAACCTTCAGTTTAAAGACCATTATAAGGTTTCATTCCTTCACTACTGAAGGTGCTAAGACAGTAAGAAGAAGGATAACCCTAAAAGATTTCATTATATTACATACAATTGTAAAATTAACTGCTATTCACTTTCTCCTGGAGTAAAGATGAAATGTGTATTCAGAGTTGCTAATCATTTCAACCACATTATCTTGGCCAGTTCCCTTTGGTATTAAGTACCTTATTGCATATAATAGAATACTTTCATGGAATGAAACAAATGCTATAATAGTCATACTTAAGGTATTTGATAGAAAAAAAAAAAATCTTGGGACACCTGGGTGGATCAGTTGGTTAAGCAGCTGCCTTCGGCTCAGGTCATGATCCCAGCGTCCTGGGATCGAGTCCCACATCGGGCTCCTTGCTCATCAGGGAGCCTGCTTCTCCCTCTGCCTCTGCCTGCCATTCTGTCTGCCTGTGCTTGCTCTCTCTCCCTCTCTCTAGAAAAAAAAAAAAAAAAAAAAAATCTTTTTTGGTAGGCCAAGTTATATATTCAAGACAATGTCTGGAGATGCTTGTTAGCCTGAAGATCATAAGTAAGCAGAACTGTTGATTTGTTGTAAGGGAAGGTTTGAAATAAATATGACACCTTGAAATATATACGTACCTTTCAGGTAAAACACTGTAAAGAAACAAGACTTACAGATTCAAGGATGATACTTCAATATTTATATTTCCTCTTTTACCATAAATTGCTTAGTACATTTATATAATATGCAGAGTTATTTAGATGTAAGCAAAGGACCAATATGCCAGTTTGACTGATTACAATTTAGTCAACTTTAGAGAATTTGAGAACTCTTTCAAACTACAAGGGAATTAATATTAATGTAGATAATTTGTATCTAATCATCTTTAAAAATGAAATAATTTGTGAGAAAATAATTATATCTAAAGAGTACCTCATTTCATTTTCAGGAACTGGTAAAATTGATTGTTTTAAATTCTGAGTATTATCCAGTTTATTCACCAAGGACACTGGCCTTTCATTCTTGTTTGGATGTCTTGTGGTATAATTCTGTCCAGTCAATTATACAACATTTGGTCATGCAAGGAAAAAGAGCCCTATAAAATAACAAGTCATGCAAGTGAAATACTGATGAGGTGCTTCTATATTGCTTTCCTCCATTGATGTTATTCTAGTAATTTTGACCTTGTGTTTAAGATGGTTAACCTGGCACTTATTATGATAACAGCATATGCGAATAAAAGAATAAATTACGAAGTGCATGATTCCTATTGATGTAAGCATTTGTTCTCTATCAGGAATGTGCCTGGTAACAACAGTCAAACAATGCTCTTTACCTTCCAAATTGAACACTGCACAATGCCTGACTTTAGATATAATTACTTCACATAATTGTTTCTGTCAAGAATAAATGAAGCCTTAAAAGAACAATGCAATCATTACAAGTGGAGCATCTTAAGATATATATTATACTGGGCCTTTTACCCTTAGTGTTTTCTGAGTTGATATTAATGACTAGAAGATTCTTAAAGCCTACATCTTCAGGCACCAAAAACAGATATCTGAATGCCTGAACTCTTCATGGGTAATTTTAACACACTCTTGTTGCTCAATGAAAACCTAGTAAGAGCAGTTATTTGTTTGAAGCTAATTTATTCAGCCCAAGCAAAAACATGTTAAAGACACAGGGGAAGAACGGAATGTGGAGTCAGCTTCCACATTTTTAACACCAAATATCGCATAATATGCACTGATAAAGTAATTTTTTCAAGTCACTGAGCTTTATTTTAGAATTCCTCGTTTGCAAAGTATATTGACATAGAATACCCTGATTTGAATGTATTTAATGAAAAAAGTCATAAAGTGGTTTCCATGCCTATACAAAGCTAAGACAGTTATTCAGTAATTTCTGGATCTCCAGACATCTCTGTGTCATGAATTTATATATATCTATATATAGATATATAGATATATGTGTGTGTATAAAATTATATATAGTTATACAATTATATAAAATTTTTTTAAAAGATTTTATTTGTCAGAGAGAAAGAGAGAGAGAGAAGAAAGATAGCATGCACACACAAGCAGAGGGAGTGGCAGACCGAGGGAGAAGTAGGCTCCCCACTGAGCAAGGAGCCTGATGCGGGAATGGATCCTAGGACACTGGGATCATGACCTGAGCCAAACGCAGGCAACCAACTGAGCCACCCAGGCATCCACAATTATACATGATTGTTTCAGAAAACTCTGAATTGTCTCTCATCATCATATTTAATAAAAAATTACTAGGAACAATAACCTCATATTTTTGAGTGTTTATTTCACAATACTGGAGACCTCGTAAGTGTTAAAAGGTTTGTGTCACTTAAGTATCATGGAATAAGAAACCGGGTGCTCTGAGTGCAGCTACATAAAGAGGGAAGGCCTGAACTTACTGAAGAAGGGGTTGCCAAGACTTCCCTAGAAAAGTATCTTGGAACTGAGACAGATGGAGGGATAAGCAGGAATTAACTAGATAAAGTGGTAAGGATCATTTTAGGGAACAGCAAGAATTCATTCATTGAGCAGGCAGCAGGAACAAACATGAGGTTGGAGAATGAGTCCGTGCGGCTGCAGTACAGAAGTGGCTAGGGAGTGTGGCATTAGGGAAGGTTATACAGGTAGGCTGGGGTTCAATATATGGGGTTTAATAACTGCCTTAAGATATTTTTTTCCATTTTTAGGAGAAGCAGGAAGAACTTACAGTATTTTAAATACAGAATTAAGATATTTCTATTAGAGCTTTTAAAAGATCCAACTGACTCCAATGTACAGAAAACATCTGGGAGGGGTGGGTATGTGCAAAATCAATAATAAGAAAGCAGCTAACAGCTCCTAGCTGTTGCAGTAATTCCAACCAAATATGACAGGTATAGATAGCTGGGATAGAGAAAAGCAAAGACGCTCCATTAATATTAGAAGGAAAGAAGCAGGACCTGGTGATGGATTAGACATGGAAAAGTAACATAGAAAGATGAGCCAAAGACCCCTTCCAGGATTCACCTTGTGCGATTTAGGGCATAATAATCCAACTCAGAGAATGAAGGGATGAAGATTTCACAGAAGGACCATGATGACCTTTAGAGGCAAGTCTCTTTGCTACATGCATGTAAAAGAGCTGAAAAAGCAGTTGGGCAGGTATACTGTGGTGCTCAGTGATTTCTGAGCTGCTCTACTGTATAAAGTCTTTGAAGGATAGATGCTAACTAAAAGCAGGGGCACAGATGTGCCTACGTAAGCAAAGAGTACCAAGTGAGAAAGAAAATAACCTACATCAGCTCTTGAGGGCTTCCAAGTAAACCTCATTCACCTGGCATGTTGAAACTATGCAATTTCTTAGGAAGCAAGAAGGTGGGAAAGTAGAAGTCATTTCTTAAAAGTTCAAAGGTTATCACTGATAAATGTTTGCTTGAAAACTTGATTGATAGCTGTTATCTACATCAGGCCACAGAGCTAGAATTCAGCACCATAAAGTCTCTCTGCCTCACAGCCAACTGTTCGAATTATCTCACTACACCTCCATGAAAAATTTCCATTTAATCTCCAGAGAAATTTTGCACTAAATTCAAAATGTCATCCTTCCCACTCCTCATATCTCACCCTCACAAAAGGAATCTGAGCTGAAGACCTTGATCTCACACCCTTTTCTCATGTTCATACAGGTAGAACCAGTCAGAAATGTCTGTGTTACCTATAGTTCTATCTTTTTACCTATCTTCTCAAAACCGATGGTTTTAATTGATGCATAAAGTGTGGAATTTTAACTCCTAGGAAGTATCAGTCTAAGGTAGTAAGCAAACCCTTTCTAACTGAAAAAGGCATTTTTTTTCCTAATTTCTTTACATTATTTGATGCTATGGATCTTACTATCTTTAAAATTTTCCATTTTCGCTTTTGCAATACTATTTTCTTTTTTCCTTTGTTGGATTCTCTTCCTCAGACTTCCTCAAAAATGTAAATTTTCATTAATTTGTCTGCAGCCTTCTCTTCCCTTAATACCCTCCTTCTGTAATTTCAGTCATTCTTGTAGCCTTAACTATTTCCTGGGAATAAATGAACCTGTAGATGAGTGGAAGGCATATAGGTTTAGTGTCACTTATGGTTTAAATTCCAACCCTACTACTTCCTAGCTGCAGAAAAAGTTTTTGTTTTTGTTTTTGTTTTTTCTTTCTTACTGTCTGAGCATCAATTTCCTCAACAAAATATATATCATTCTTTATGAATATAGTACAGTCCTGTCATGGATTTTTTTTTAAAGATTTTTTTTATTTATTTATTTGACAGACAGATCACAAGTAGGCAGAGAGGCAGGCAGAGAGAGAGAGGAGGAGGAGGCAGGCTCCCCGCTGAGCAGAGAGCCCAATGCGGGACTCTACCCCAGGACCCTGAGACCACGACCTGAGCCGAAGGCAAAGGCTTTAACCACTGAGCCACCCAGGCGCCCCAGTCCTGTCATGGATTTTATGAGAACCAAAAATATACCCAGTTGGCAATCAGTGAAGGATTTTTCTATTACTAAATCTAGCTCTTCAACCCAGAGTTCTAATGGATTTCAGATGTGTATATCCAGTTGCGTTCGGGCATCTCACCTGGGTTGACAGACAAAGCCTCACTTACCAGCTTTCCTCAGACTAACCCCCCCATTCTGGATGTTTGTCTCACCTAATTATATTCTTATATCTCAACTGTCTTCAAGTTACCCAAATCAGAAACCTGAAAGCTATCTGAAATTCATTTAATCGGTCACACCCAGTCATCTTGTCTTATGAAGCCATTGTCCGTATGTATTTCCAGTCAATTCCATTGTCTTGATGCTTTTTGCACTTTCCAAAACTTTCATCAACCAGCCTTCCTAATCAGTCTCCTGGCTGGTTTGCTTCTTCCAGGAATATTCTCCTCCAATCTACCTTATTTGATACTGCCGGAATTCATGCCTCTGCAACGTTCTACTTTCTATGAATTACTTTGCTGAAAAGTTTGTCCCTTAAGATCCTAAGCCAGGTCCCTTGAAATCTTAGCTTTTGCCTAACTTTATCACTCCAATTCCCCGAACCTTAATATTACCTCCAGCCATACCAAAATATGTGCAATTTCCACACCAGAGTGTAGATTTTCAAGGCTGTTTTTTTTCTGCCTAGAATATTCACCCCTTCGCACTCACTCTACTCCCACCCTTTTACAACTCAAATGTCACCTTTCCCTGACTTATCCCTATCTTGGTTAAGGGTTCAACCCATTCCATTTCCTTAACAAATTATATTATTCTGCACTGCCAATATTTGCTTACAAGTTGTTTTGTTTTCTCTCACTTGCCTATGTTGCCCTTAATGTTTCAATTGTGAATCACTTTTATTGTTCTAGGAACATACTGGATATTAAGAATGAACTGGTTTTTAACGAACCGATGAATGTTGTATTAACTTTTCTTAAAAAAAAAACAAAAACTATAATATCCTTCCTGCAATTGTATTTTCTCATTTCCGAGTATTTCTTTCTTTCATTAATTTATTTTTATTGAGTAATGACCCTGATGACTGAATACCTAGCTCTACCATTGACTAGATTGTGAGACTTTTGTCAAGTTATGTAGCTTTCATATGTCTCAGTCTCCTTATGTATAGACTATTAATAAGCTCACGGGTGCATTGAGTAAATTTTTTATATTTTTTGAGAAAAGAGTTTAGAACAGTAAATACTGAATATTAGTCTTCCATAGTGTTGCTAAGAAAGATGCTAAAAGTAATGCTGTGCCCAAATCCATTTTTCACCCAAATTCAAAATATACTTGATATATTCTTGTCTATAAACCAAAGGGCTTATATGAATACTTAGAGCTATTATCTATTTTCATGTGGTATGATTCAGAACTCTAAGACTATTTAAAAAATATATCAAGTGCAAAGGAATTTCAAAGAATTTTCTGACATAAAAAGTCAGCCTTTCATTTTCTCTCAATTTCTTCAGTGACAACATGCCAGCAAAATAATCTAATGAATATATGTTTTGAATCAATTTAATTAAAACTTATTCTGGGCTTCTCCAGTAATGTTATGAGTAGATTGTAATGCCTACATTTGAGGTGAAGTTTATGAGAAAATAATCTAGATTCATAGTCTTTTTTTTTTTTTTAATTTGGGGGCCTATAAGTGAGCAAATGATTTGATTGGACTTTGTTCCATCAGTGTAAATGACTATAGGTGAAACCCATTATATTCTCCCTGTTATCTTTATAGATAAATAGCATAATAGCTTAGGGATTCCTTTTGGAAATACGCAGATGAGTTAGACACTCAGTTGCTTTGAAAGGTAAATACACAACTTCAGAAACTAAAGTGAGGCAGGGTGCATAACTACACCCTATACTGGCCCATCAAGATGTATGAGATATTTCACAATATAAAGGATAGAAAAGAGGCCCACTGTCCAATCCTTAGGTAAGATCAAATATTTCCAAATTCTCAATCTTGCAAATGTAGTTGACATACATTTACAAATAAATTTTACTATGAAAAAAGTACTTTTTTCTTGAATCCAAAACTGAATATCTAGACATTCTGTTTTGTTTTACACATGGGAGAAATTCAAATGGCCATGATATGGATGGGAATATAGCACTATAAACAGTCCATGTTCATGATCTTTGTATAGGACATATTTACAACCACTGACTTGCATATTAATGTTTGTTTCCAAGTTTAATTAGAATGACTGGCACATAGTTTATTATCTTAAAAGGAGCAATTCCTGAATACCGTTTCTGTCTAGCCTCTCAGTAAGTGGCTGTACTCCATGGCTTGAGTTGTCACTGTGTAAATATAGTCAAGGTACAATTTTATCTAAGTATAAAACATAAATGACCCTGACTTTTAGCAAATGACATCCATAGTATGAAATTTGCAGGATTAACAGAACTACCTATTAGATAAAAGATGTGATGGTCTTTTTACAGAGTTAGCTGTTAACTGTGTGTTAATAAGATAATATGAAAGCTAATTTTGGAGCATTTCAAGAGGAAAGAGTTAGCAATCACCTTTTCATTTTAAAAACAACAGTAGTGCTACTTGGTCTTGGAATATGATTATTCTTTGAATGCCAAAGGAGGAGTCCTTCATAATTTAACATTTTAATCATTTCAAGGTGATTTGCTTTTACTGTGAGAAACCCTGTGTTGGCACTTTCCCCACATGTTTCCCAGGCATAATCGCATATTAGTTGCAATTTTCTCTGCAACATAAGACTTAATTATGCTAAAGAAAAATGCTTCTTTTTAAATAAAAGGTGTAAAATACCACTGGTATCCAGTTTGAGCTAATACTAAGACTGGAAACTCATTACCCCTAAAAATGTCAGTTCTGATGAAGCATTTAAAAAAATTCTAAGAATCAAATTCAAAATGTCTTTACTAAGCTGTTTTATGGTAGTGTGTACCATTGGAAATGTGATGAGTCTTCATGTAAAAATGCTGATTTGAATTAGATTTAGAATGTATGTCATCCTCAATTAGCCTTTCCTTCATCAAAATGATCTCACAAACACGGAGAATGAATCTTTATTTCCTCCTTTGCACATGGGAGGTCATTTGTCAGATTTAATATACTTCTACCTATGTCTTCCTACATGCTTGGAGTTCAAGATGGATGACCATGGACTTCCAGAAAAAGTTTCTAGCTTAAAACTTAAATTTAATTTTAATATAATGCCAAAACCATTCATACTGAGACTGAAAATTAGAATAACATTTACTAAAATAACATTGATTTATTTCCATTTGTGGGGGGGGGGGAATTTTGTCTCCTCTCTCCCTACTATGAAAGTTTATATACCAGTGATTATCTAGGTAATCCAGTGTGAGAAACATTACATGGTAAGCAATTTTTTCTTGAATCATTTATATACTTTTATGGGCTAGACTTGAATTAATACTACTGTCTGTGATATTATTTAAATGCAATCACTTGTTATATGGTTGTTTGTTTAAACTCAATTAGTCTAAGGAATTTTATAAATTTATATCCAACAGTTGGACAATTATGGTGTCCTTCAATACAGGTATCAATTTAGAGATTCCAAAGCCCAAAAAATATGTAGTCTGGTTAGACTGGTGGTATGAGATTTGTATCTTGAATGGTTTGCCAGGGTACCCTCAAAATATGGTTATGACGCTTTCTCAAGAAACTTATATATCCACTTACCAAGGTGCTACTTGCAAAGCCAGGTTTTTATAAGGACAGCCCCTGGGGCTTCTGGCTGTTTAGGAGAGCATTTGAGTACCTGCAATTATAACTAAGAACTTTACTTTCCCTGTGGAACATTTATCCTTAGACAAACATTTAAAACTAGTTGTGCTGGTTTGCTTGAAAGTTAAAGAATCACCTCCTTTTGCAAGTCTTACTGAAGACTTGGAGTTAGTCCTAATACTACCTTCAAGGTGAGACAATAGAGAAAATAATGGGAAATTTTTCGTTCTCACTTTTGTAATAAAAACAGTGGCTGCAAAACTCTGTCTTGTACAATAAACGCTAATGACACTCATAAAAGAAGTTAGAAAATAATGCTACACACTGCATGTTCATGAGCCATTTGGCTCTATAACAGCAATAAAAATTTTAACAAATTTTAAAATGTTACAAAAGAATGCTTTGAAAAGTTCAATGGAGAATTCAAAGGACATAAATAGAAGATGATCTATAGAGTTCCAAAAGAATGAATGGAGTTGCAATTATGTAAATTTTTATGATTCTTAAAGATGCTTTATAAATACAAAGGTAAAAACAATTACCTACAGGAATTTTGATATGGATTAGAATTACAATGTTCATAGTAATTGTTGTTTTTTTTTTAATTTCAGGTAAAATAGTTACAGAAGAATCCTAAAGCTCCTGCTGTAACAAACAATCTATTAAAATGACTGTAAACTCCAGCTGTATGTTGTTTCTGCTTCTTAATGAACAATATTGTACTATAGTTTCTATTTCAATAGTCATAATATTAACCCTGTAACCCAATTTCTAGACAGTATAAATTATAATAACCGTATACTTAAATATTAAACTAGTTTATAGCTCTTTATGTTTATCATTTCCTTATTTTGTACCCTAATCAATTTATACAGTCACAGGCATCAGCTTAATCGATAAAGTATGTTTGGGCAAAATCTGTAGCAGAATGTGAACATCACATTTTGGAAAACAAAAGACATAATGTCCTCCGGTGATCGCTGCAATAAAAATCTGAAGGTAAAATTTGAAGATGGGGTGCCTAGGTGGCTCAGTCAGTTAAGCCTCCAACTCTTGATACTTGCTCAAGGTTATGATGTCAAGGTTGTGATACGAAGCCCCATGCTGGATTCCTGTTGGGTGTGGAGTCTGGTTAATGATTACCTTTAAATTAAATCTCTGGGACACCTGGGTGGCTCAGTGGGTTAAAGCCTCTGCCTTTGGCTCCAGTCATGATCCCAGGGTCCTGGGATGGAGCCCCACATCAGGCTCTCTGCTCAGCAGGGAGCCTGCTTCCCTTACTCTCTCTCTGCCTGCCTCTCTGCCTACTTATGATCTCTGTATGTCAAATAAATAAATAAAAATCCTTAAAAAAAAAAAATTAAATCTCCCCGTCTCCCCAAACCCCACCCCTGCTTATGTGTTCTCGCTCTTAAATCAAAAACAAAACTGAAGATAAATTGTCATGGTATTGTTTCTTGCATGTGAAAAAGATATACATGAGTATAGCCCACAAGACAAAATGACACTGTATTTGATATTAAACAGAATGATTTCTTTTGAATTGTATAACAATCAAAAGAAAGACTTCCTATATAATAGGTAATTACATACTTAAGGCTTAAATATGCCATTAGATTAAAACTCTGAATATTGTTCAATACTGATCCATATAGTCTCCACTCCTATGGAACTTCCTAATTAATCAAGGGAGAGAGGTAACAAAATGATAAATATGATTAACTTCAGTAGTGGGAAGGGATACTGTAAAAAGAAAACGTTGTAACAAGGTAGAGGGTGAATGAGGAGAGGAAACAGAGAAGGCTTATTTAGAAGTTATCATTAAGCCAGAAAGTGTCAAGGGCAAAGACGTGAAATTTGCTGAATGGCATCCCAGGTACAGGGATATAAAAGTGCTCTTAGAAAGGAGCTGGGGATTGAGAGAGACAGAGGAAGGTCCGTATGGCCAGAAGAAAGAGTGAGAAAGATGAGGTAAGAAGCATGCAGAGATCAAACAGCAGTGAAAATAATGACAATTCTGAATTGCACTGAACATTTAGTATGTGCCAGCTATGCATGGTTTTAGTATTTAACATGTGGGTACCACTGGACCGTACTGCCAAGGTAACACATTTAGTTTTTATTCAAATTGAAATGGGAAAAAGTGATTTTTGAGACCCCTTACAGTTCTGATAAAATCTGCTATAAGCAGAAGAAACAGTGGGAAATATACAGGTTCAAGGGAGTTACTCACTTTTTAAAAGATGACTGAACCCATGTCTGTATGAAGATGGGGAAATAACTCCAGTGAAGGAAAGTCATGACTCAGTTTCTTCATCATTAAAGGGGGAATATAAAATCAAGATTTGCTGTAAGAATGGAACAAAATTTGTTTGTGTTTGTGTTTAGTTCCTGACCTATAGTGAGTACTCAAATAGTACCTACTAAGATGGTGATGGAAAAAAAAAAAGAAAAAAACAAAACAAACAAACAAACAAAAATCACCATCACCAATCCTTAAGTAAAGGTATTTAAGGCTTATGCCTCTCTTTAGTAAATCCAAATGGTTAGGTGTCATTGACTTAAGTCATGTAAAGTGGCTGCAAATACATTTAGAAGAATCCACTATGTTAGGGTTCCAGAAAGAGTATGAAAAATAAAGACAATTAAAAGGACAAACTGTCAAAATTAGTCAAATGATCTCAAAATAAATATCACTACCTCGCTGTTATATACCTATGGCATCAAAGCACAACCATCTATTTTATAGGCTTCATAAAATGCTTTTTTTTTTTTTAGGTAGGATAAAAAGATCTCCATCAAGTGTAGGTTTCTTAGGTCTCAGAAATCAAAACCTGAGTGGAATGTATTTCTGACTACTTCGGTACCATAAAAAAGCACAAAATAGAAAAAAAGGTAACCATTAATAGATAGTGAAATCATGTCCAATCTAAACTGCAAAGACTAAATTACAAAATGTTTGACGTTGCTTTAATCTTCTAAGAGTCCAGACAAAACTGTAATCACATGTGGTGAAATGCTTGTCCCTACTAAAAGACCTTCTGCCTTAAAAAGTAATCACAAAAAGACATTAATTTCTGAATATGGAAAAGAAATTAACTTGAATAATAATTTTAATTTTTTAATAGTCATGCTTTGCTCAAATCTGATTTGTGATTTGGCAACATAGGACATTAGACAAATTAGTTTTTAAGTTCAAATACTCACAGGTGTGAGCTGCTGAAAATTTGCCCTTCAATACTAGAAAACTTGAATAGGACACATTTATCAACAGCTTCTTGAAGACTTCCACTGTAGTCAATGTACAGACATATAGTAGGAGTTTGGGGAAGCAACAATTAGAAATAAGAAGGGAGACAGTATGGCCAAATAGCTTTAAGATTAGGTTTTACAAACTCATAAAAGTAACAGTATCCTCAGGTCTAATCTATCTTTTTCATCACTGCTACTTCACTAACATGGACTTTTTTTTTCCTTGTCTTCTACTGTAGTTAGGCTTCCCCAAACCAAGAGTATGGGTGCCAGATTTGAAGACAATAATAAAGCTGAGGCCATTTTCCTACAGGTATTCTAGAAAATGAGATCCTGGAGGAGTTGGTGAGGAATGGCCATACTCCATGTTCCAATTATGAGTAATGGACTCTCAATGTCAAGAAGCAGTTGATCCAATGATGGGATTAGTGACAGTTGCAACATCAGTGCCGCTGTCCTGGCCCCTTGACTGCAGGGTATATTCAAATGCATTTCTTCTCTAACCCTTCCAAAAATTTTTTAAGCAACCAAATACTGCAAGTTAACTTCCATTCCACTTAAACTATCTAGAGTTGTTTCACTGTTTCAATTACTGCAATAAACTTTGATACAACAGTTGCCCCTTTTTAAAAATCAATTATGTTGTTTTACCCTGCTTTAGCATATTCAGCAGAATTTGTTAAATACCAAGAATGTAAAGAAAACTCTGCTAAGTGATTTGTGTTACCCTTAATACACATGATGATCCTCTTTTGTAGTTATTACTGCCACTATTTTACTATTATGAAAACTGAGACTAAGAATGGTTAAGTAGTTTCTCCCAAAGTTACACACCTAAGGAAATGTGAATAATTATTTCCCTAGGATTACTGCAAGAATTTTAACAGTGTACTTAACAGTTCTCAGATCAGAGAAGATACACACACCAGTTCCTTCTTCCTCTCCCAATAGCTCAAGAGCACGTATTAGCAAACTAGGTCATTTTTGACAGTATAGTCTAGCATATTGTTGGCAAAAAGAATTCCACTCTGTTAACCATACCTGTTTTTACTAAACTTAAATTGGTGTGTTTATCTTCTTTTCAGAATCACCTCAATACTTGGTTAACTGAACAAAGTAACATTCCAAATTTGAAAAGTTATGACTGCGAAACAGATTTATTGCCAAAATAGAGAGATGGTAGAGGGGATATAATAAAGAGCAATTTTAATTTTTTATCAAACCCAAATTAGTTATTGAAAAGCAGAAAATACCAATCATACTAATTTCATGGTAGATGAATCAGTACAACCCATTCATAGCATTAGACACATTATAAAGGAACACCAATGATCTTTAGCTTTATAATGAATAATCACAGACACTGAAATAGAAAAAAATATACTGTATTAACTCTAATTTCCAATGAAAATTTAGAGATTATATTTTAAAAGGAATACTGTTTTACCTACAGGAAGGTAGAATAAGGATCTTGCATATCATATCAATAGGAATAGTTGTTTGTTTTCCCCCAAGTTATAAACTACAGGTTTCCTTTGTCTTGTTCCCCATGTGAACATAAACACTGTTTTGAAAATTAACTTTGCTTTTCTGTGTCCATATCTGCCTATTAAGTATGATTTGAGGCTTCTTTAATTTTAGGCTATAGAGGATTCTTCAGTGGAAAACAGCTAGGAATTATGGTTTTGGAATCAGGTATACTTGGATTATATTCCTGTTTCAATACCAACTAGTTTAATGACACTATGAAAGTTATTTAAACTCTATGATTCTCAGATTCTTCTCTGTAAATGGATATAATAACCTCTGCTTCCAAGTATGCTATAAATTAAATGAGCCCCCCACACACACCATTTATTACTATCTAATTTATAAAACTTAACTATATTAAAGAGATTCATATTTTTGTTAATACTCTAAAAAATTTTCTTTCATTTTGCCATTTTCTCCTCTGATTCTTTAGAGCAGGGTTTATTCAAGTTTATAAATGGAGAAGTTACTGTTACTTTTTAGGCTTCCATGACTGAATGATAATGGAATCGTTACAGAAAAGTTGTGATTTTTTTTTTCTTATTCTCCTTAACATGCTAATAATGCTGTAAGGTGCTAATGTCTGGTTAGGTGAAATCATGCTGGCTTCTGTTCAGACACTAAAATAAAACTTTTTGACTATGTACTCAGGAACATCTGTTTTTGTTTTTAATGGCAAAGCAAATTGTAGTACCACATAATGACTAGAGACTAACTATACACAATTTAATCTATGACAATACAAAAATCTAATAAGTTTTAGTTTCTCCCAATCATATTGCTAAGCATGCACTTTTCCTTGCCAATTTACAGCACATGCTTATTGCACAGCAGTGATGTCCTACTTTCAATAAGTATTTGATACCTTGCCTCTAATACATTTTTATGGCGTAGCTAAATACAATATACAACTTAAGATTTTTTTTTCACATGACAAAATATACAGGCATTTAAAGATATTCCATAATTTTCTCTTTCCCTTATTATCTTGTCAATCTCTCCTTATGTTTGTTAACGATATAGTTTAAATCTGATTCTGCAATGCTATGGTACCAAAGATTCTGATTAGCAGATAGCTAAAGCATCAGCAACCCAGGCCCCCAGAAATGGTCATCACGGCTAAAGTTAACAAATTTATGGTTGCTTATTTATGTTGCAAGTCCTCATAAGAACAAATCTCTCATCATCACTGAAATGGAAAGATGGGGTAAGAGGGGAGGAAGTAGGAATAAAAGAAAAAGGAAAAAAAAAAAGAATAAAGAGCAACAGATATGAACAGTCACGCCCCTCTCCTCCCACTCTTGGCTTCCAGTCATATATTCATGAGTTAGCTGACTGGTGAATTTGGGGGCATGGACAGACACCCTCAGCTCCACTCATGCCTTTCCCACCATTTTAAATCTACCTGCCAGGAGACAGACAGCATCCTCCTTTGTACTCTGCCTCTGAATGGAGAAGCCTAACATAGGACTTCCTTGCTCTGGCATGAAATGGACATTTCAAAACAAGAGACCTGGCTCCTTTTACAGCTGGTTCTCAACTAGTATCTTATTTAGATGTGGGAATGACTCAAGCACTGAAGGACATTCATCACTCAGAGCTCAGACATTAAATAACAATAGCATCCCTGAGTAACTGGGAAAACCTCAAATGTTCCCTCGCCACACTTCAAAAGTCTCTTTAGTTGAAAGCTTCATTACCATACTTTGATTCTTTATAAGATGAAAATCATGACATTGACAATGTAGATACTAATGCCATATTTGGTAAGGGAATATTATTTAGGGGCAGCAGAAGGTATCAACTTTTCAATCCATATGAAAACATACATCCAACCCGAATTTATTGATAATGCTAATAATTCTATTTCCAGCAATCTATGTCCTGTGCCCCTCTGTCAGATGGCTATAAACCTGAACAGGAAAATTTCAACAACACATTTCTAGAGCAGGGTTATTTTCTATATAATTAACATATTTCCATCAAAAATATACCTGATGATATAAAAAGTATCAGCTTGAGATGCAGAAGAACTATTTTCCAGTCCTTGTCTTCTAAAGTAACTGATCATCAATAAGTCACCTAATTGCTAAAAACCTGACTTTATTCATCTACACACTGAATTTATTAGACTGATTTTCTGTATCATTTAGCAGACCTAAAAGACAACACATTTTAAAAGTTATACACCTACACATTGGATACATTTCAAATAAGTGAATACAGAATCTCACTATACAGTACATTATTCCAGTGTAAATGAATTCAAGAATACATTGATGCTGCAAAACCAAGTGTTTTTCTTTGATGCAGCATAAGTGATGAATCCTATGTAGTATTTTAATAGAATATATTTAGATAGCACCTTTAACACACATCGTGCTTTTCGAAAATCCAGATAATATAATGCTGGTGAGCTCTGTAAATAAAAGAAAAACAAAGCGATGGCATTTTTCTCTGACCTGAATGAAGCTGGCAAATGCTTTGAATTCATGTCTTACTGCTGTCCACAGTGCACCCTACTCTGTGACAGTGACACAGAAGCTGTAATTAAGAAATGATCTTTAAGAGGAAAATGTAATGAATCCAGAATGCATTTTGTTTAGTCAATCTAAATGAAGAGGTGGTTGATTATCATGTCCAAAGCAGGCAGCTAGGAATACCACTTCTGATTATCAACAAGTGGAACCTCTACAATGATCTCAGGGGAAAAAAAAAAAAAAAACAAAACCTTTGAATGAACATGATAAATATTTAATATCCATAATTTTTTGAAATAGGCTTACCATTTTACTTTCAAATAGAAATTAAGACATATGTTGCTGACTTAAGAGTTAATAAAGACATAGGCTCCACCAGCAGAATTAATATTCAAATAGCTACATTGTCTCCAAGGCAGCTGATTATCAAAAAGGAAGAGGAGATTTTTATTGATCTGGGAAATGGCAGCAGGTTATGCTTATTGTATATAATAAAGATTATTGATTTTGTTAAGCAGAAAAATGACACTTTAAAAAGCCCATTTCATATCAACTGCAACTGAACAGTACTTTCCACCAGTCTGGAAGTTTTCAGAATCATTTTTAATGGAGCAAAAAATATCATGTGTCAGGAACATCCTTTATACCAACAGAATGGGAGTTCATTGCTATAATGAAGGTTTTCCTCTAATATCTAAATTGAAATTGCAATCTATTCAACTAACTTAAAATTATAGGCAATGTTCTCTCTGTAATAAAAGGGCCTCGTACTAAAGAATAATCTCTTCAGCTTATACCACCTAAGGAGTTTGAGAAGGAAGAGGTGTCTTCCTAAGAAAATATGGGTATGTTCAAAAGTTGATGATGATACCTGAACAGAAAGCCAATACCTATTACTTCAGTAAGTTGTAATTATTTCAGGGAGTAGTAAAACCTAAAGTGCTACAGGCCTAGAAGTTACTGCAATCTTCCACCGCATCACTGCTTATTGATGTTTTATAATATGCTGATGGAAGGGACGGTGCTTGCTACCACCTTTATACAACAACCTCAAAATAAGACTAATAATTTCTGTATAGTTCTAGAAACTAGTGAGGATAACTACTCAACATGGTCTACTAGGAGGTACTTATTTTGCTTGTGTGTTTTGTAATTCACAGTTTGATTATGAAATAAGTTGATGCAGACAGACTAGAATCCAAGTTTCACTTAGTTCACCATGTATCTGGACCGATGTCAAATTCTGCCAGGGGACACATCTAGACTACATTTTCCAGACTCACTGGTGGTCAAGGACAACCATGTGCCTGAGATCTACCCAACAGACTGTGAGAAGGGATGTGTACCAATTTCAGGCCTGGGCTACCAAAGGTTTCCCTAAGTTCTTACCCATGTTCTGTTCCCTTTCCAGCTGGCTGAAGTAGATGGCCCAAGTAAAAAATAATGACAAATGTTAGAAATGGCCTAACATCTATCTTCTTGAGTTCCTGATTGACAGTATGAAGAACCGTCCTGCCTTGCTATCTTTTTTGCATACTCAGAACTATTAGATCAGCAAGAAATAAACTATGTGTGAGCTATTATTTATATTTGACCTATTTTATGTAAGGATTAATATTGTTATTTTGACTGAAAGTTTGCATCTTAAATAGAATATTGTCGCAAAAACAATGAAGTTATGGGTGGTGAATTATGTTGTGCTTTGAAAGGCAGGCAGACAGCAAGAACACAGAGTAGACTGGAAAGCTTGAGGGGTTTGCTGTACTTTTGCATAACATCTGGTATAACCGTTGCTACCAACAATTTGAAAGGAGGACTTACCAAGCCTGTGACTCTAGAGGGAAATGTTGGAAAGAGCCAAAATGGCATTATGTATCATTTTTACTTGTTTTTAGCAACATATTGCAAGAAGGAAATGATTCAACAAAAAAAGAACTGGCCTGGTTGCAAACAAAAATGAAAGAGAAGCGAGAAATTCACAAAACTGGAAACTTCCAAGGTTAGCAGAGGCACCTTCTGGATTCTAAACAGTAAGACATAAGTCTAAAAAAATGTTTGAGAACAACAAATTCCATAAAGACCTCTCAGCTTAAAAAGTAGAAAGGATCCAGCCCTTGACCAAATCACCTTGATCAAGTGATTAGTGGAAAGCTGGTAACTTCCCATTAAAATAAATCTGTTACCCATGTTTCCCCAGGATGAGGAGGAGAGGGAGAGAAAAAGAGAGAGAGAGAAGAAAAAAAGAAAAGAAAAGAAAGCAACAACAAAGATATTTAAGAACTAGGCCAAGTAAAAAGCTTTGGGTCTATTTATAGGTCCTAGAACTGCCTTGAAGCAAATTGGTCAAAAGCATTCCAGCTACTAGATGGATGTATATTTCCTTGACTCTGTGCTGAGAAAGCCTGTGTGAGCAAATCAAATTTCAATTTGCAAACTCTCATCAGAAGAAAGCAGATCATGTGAGCTGTGAGGCCCTCCAGAAAACATAATCCCAGCACCTACTTCAGATGTACCCATAAGAGATAATGGATGAGACACGACCTCCAGTAGGTGGAACTAGGCGGCAAAAGAGAAAAACTGGTAAGAGAGTTTATGCTGGAGCAGAATCTGGGTAGAATAAAGAAATTTTCTCTGGAAAAGAGAAGAGGGTCTTTACAATGCCTACCCTGAGAGGCTGTATTATGGCTATGGACCAGCACGGGTTTTATGTCTCTTACTCTTGTTTCAAAATGGAACACATATAGTTTACTATGTGTGCACTTTTCCTTATCTGTTCAAGTGTATATTAGAAGGGAAACAGAGGCAGGTAACCGGTCTAGTTTGTGGATCTTCAAACCATGAGGAATTACAGAGATCCTGGATTTTGAGCTGTATGCAGTTGTTGGCTAAATCACTTCTATTGATTTCCTTAGAGACAAGGTGACTGATTTTTCCGTGTGGGAAATTGGGCATATATTTTAGTAACTGTGAAAAGTGGCTCATGACCGACAATGCTCACTGTCACAAAATCTGCATTTTCCTCTTCAACTTCAACACCCAGCTAGACAGATGTCTCAGCCACACTTGCAGTTAAGTAAGGACCTGTAACTCACCTCTGCTCAGTTAAAGAGTATGAACAGAAGTGACATGTACCACTTCAGAGTCTGGCTCATAAAATTACCCAAAAATACTCTTTTTTTTCCCATCTGGTAATTTGAAAATTGGTAGATAACCATTATGTTTTAGAAGTCAGAGATGAGAGACTATCTCTTGTCTGGGTTTCTGCAGTTTTGTGGAAAAGAGACTCTCTCTTATGACCTCCGCATCTGCCCAGGATTCTACATGAGCATGATAAACTTCTAATGTTTTTAAACATTAAAGATTTATAGACCAGAATTTCTAAGCACTTAACATTAATCTAATGCTCATGTTCCTTGGTCTTCCCTATACTGAAAAATACTATAAAATAGAAGGATAAAAAAACAATTTTTGACGAAGGATACTAGGACTCCAAGTATAAAACTTCTCATGATTAAATTTCTATTTCAATTAAAGCGCTGATAGAAAATAAAACTGATTTAAGCATGGAAATAAAGAAATGCTGACTATTCTTTAATATTTACATGTATCAGTGACTCAGAATTTGTGTGAAATGCTAAATTTAGACAAAATAGGACATAGGAAAGATTTACATTTTGGCATCTTTTAAAGTCTAATTCCTGTTTACCTGTACAGTATATGGAGTAGATTTTTCTTGCCCAAATTAAGTTTTTTATATTACTTTGTTATTCCTAATTTAAGATGAGGAATTATCTTTGCAATTTTATGAAAAATTCACCTAAAAATCAATTTTATTGAAGTCATAGAAAGTTACAAATATTATTACTTACTAAAATGCGCTGCTTCTATCAGTCCAGTTTAAGTAGATAAGTTCCATGATTATGCCAGCTAAATGATTTATACTCTCCTGAACTTCCACAGTAATTTGTGATTTTATATTACTTTATACTTTCTGCCATATATTATAGTTTCTTTTATAGATCTCCCATTACAGAAAGCTCTTTGAATGTTTTCACTCAGTTCAGCCTTTGTCCTACACCTTCAAGCCTCTATAACATATTAAAATTAAAAACTGTGTTTTGCTCAATAATATATCCTAATGCACCCATTTATTCCTTTATGAGGACTCTTTCAGGTCCTGGACAGTATCAGACTATGACTGGAGCTAAATTTTAAAGAATATCACAGCAGTACAAATCACAAACGATAATTTCTGTGTAATGACAGCCGTACCACTGCTAGCAGCAAGCTGTCCCTACTCCTGAGTGTCTATCTAATGTCAAGTTTTGCATTTCTGATGCTATTCATGGTTCCCATTCCCTAGGTTGGGTAGCCACTGGCTCCCTGTGAATCCATCTAGCCTGAATTTCCACTCAACCAAAAGTAATATGTAGAAGGAATGTATACTTCCACTCACTATGTGTATATAAATGAGCAAAAATAATAAATTTTAAAATTTTCCTTACTTTTTATAAATCTGACAGTTTTACAAGTAATAAGCATAATTCTCAAGGAGTTACAAAGCTCAGAAAAGATTTAAAAAAAAAAAAAAAGAAAGAAAAACCCAGGAGCCTTTCCAGGAGAGCAGCTCTGAAACTAAACCAAAGAAACAGAACTAGCCCTTGTTCTTTCTTAGAAGATGTTCGCGGAGTCAGAGTGAAACATACAAAATTATTAACAATACCTTCCTCAAGGAAAGGGGATGTATGAAAACCGGTCTCTGAAGATCTTATGGTATGTATGGGGTATCAGAAACATAATTCATATCCACAGTCTATATCTTTTTATCTTACATATCACAGATACACTTTAAGAGTTAAATACATATACTGATATTTTCCAGATATGTATCACTAGAAACTGCAAGCACATATTATCTTAAGACAAATATATTTGTTCTTTTATACCTCTACATTTGACACTGAGTGATGTATAGATTTGTTAAATCACTATATTGCACACGTGAAACCAATATAACCCTCTATGTTAAATTATACTGGAATTAAAAATATGTTTTTAAAAACCCCAAAAAATTGAAATAAAGAAAAAAAAATAGCTATGTGCTTTTTTCTCCCCCTAAAACCCTTTGCTAAAATTAAGAGACAACTATTAATGGGTTTCTTTCTTAAAGAAACTGGTGAGGGTAGTAGGTCCATGAAGAGAGGCAGAAAAGGAAACTGGGGGTTCTCAAGAGGCATTCATCACTCTGGCATCGGTGTCAGTGGATGAAAGCAATGGATCCCTTTCTAGGTTGTAGGAAAAAGAACATATTGTGCAATTATGTCCTGTGCTGAATATATTGTTGGCATTCAACCAATTAATAATAACAAGAATGAAAACAACTCTGTCTGCGATAAGCATAAGGCTTCCAATATTAGTCACAGTCTGCTCAGCTTTAGGTTGGCTTAGATAAATGTAGTAAAGACAAGGAAAACATCCCACTCCACACTTTTTGGCTAATTTAATATCTTTGCTAAGTGCTTAGGTAGTCCAGTGACAGACATAAAGAAAAATGCATGGATTGATTGCACTGATAGATAAATAGAGTCCATTTTAGCACAAAGAAAAACCTTTATAATTAGATGTGAATACCTGGTTTCTTGCCATCCATCACATATGCAAGTTTAGGAAGGTATTTTTGTAATGAATTAGAAATGAGTAATATTTCATAATACTCACTATGCATTATACACATCCTGCCATAAATGGCTCAGTGTAGACCAACAATCATAAGATTCAGAAATGGTCCAACTTGTTTCAAAGACCTTTCCATGTACTTCTCTGCCAAAATTTTTTGAGTAACTTAGAATTTTTCAAACACATGAGTCATTCAAATTTCACAAATGTTTTGTGTAATTTTCCTAAAGCAACTGCTGAAGTCCTACCTAAGTTCTTGGCAAATGAATCCCATGGTAAGTATTTTGTCAGTCTATAAATTGAGGAGATAGAACCTCCATAAAAATGTTCTAGGGCCCTAATTTAACCAGTACCACTAAGAAAATAAGCAAAGTGAGCATTTCAAATAAAATTTAATTTAGTGAAGAAACAATAGGTATTCTAGTTTATATATAAGCCCTAATACTGAAATAAGGGTGGGTGTGGAAAAATCAACGTAATTACATTCTATAGCCTCTAATTTTGCAAGGAAGATAAAACAAACACAAAGAGAAAGAAAGAGAAGGGAGAGGGGAGAGAGAACAGAGAAGGAGACTAAGAATGCACCAAGATGTTCGACTGATGCTCCCCAAATCTGAACAGCACAAGAAACACTGATCAGATACAGGAAGCATACTGGAGAGCAGGATAATGACTGGAATAAATAAGGTACAAACCTATAGTCTAAAGCAAGCTTGAGATTTTACTGTTATTCCGGAATAAATAACAAAATTGTAAACTAAAAATAATCTGAGTTTACACAAAAGTAGCGGACAGGAGTGGCCATCTTCTCCAGGTCAGGGGTGGTCTCTCAAGTTTCCCCAACAAAATAACGGGAAGCAGAGAGTAATTTTACCAAAAAGATTTCTGTGAGGGGTTTTTTGATGTTTCTGTTTTGTGATTTGCTCTTATTTCTCAAATATTGTCACCCAAAGTTCCAAAGTAAATGAAGCTCAGATGATAAAGACCATGACAAGAATAAACCAATACAGCAGATTATCTCTAAGAAAATTTACTTAATATAAACAAGACAGTTTATTTGCTATCCTTTCCCTTAAGTTTCTAGCTACATCAGCACGATGAGGCAGGATTCTTGAAGTCCTGTTTTTAAAATGTTAATTACTTATAAGGAATACAAAAGGGAATTTGCTTACTTTTATTTAATTTCACAAGGGTTTAGGGAAGTATTTAAAAGGTTAGTCTTAAGATATTTCTATTTATAAATTTCTCTTGATTTTTAAAAAATAACTACTAAAATGACAATAAAGACAATTAATGAAGCCAGTGCATGAAGTTATTAATGGATCTGAATTGCTTCATAGCCTTAACACTCTGCCTCAGGTAAACCTTTGACAATAAAAATGTACAAAATACATTTGGACAATTAGAAAATAATGAAAAGCATTCAAGAATGACATTTAACAAAGGCAGATAAGGGGATATTGTACTTGAAAAAAATGAGCATTTATAGATCAGCTGCCCCTGATGTGATATATCATAGATTATTAAGAAAATTGTATACCAGTATATTGAATCAGCTGCAATTAGTTTGGGGGTACAAGGAAATGGACTATACCTAATTAATTTTGATGATGAAAGACGCTGATTCAATGTAATATGTTTCAAAATTATAAATGAGAAAAACACAAAATTAAGAAAATAAGTCTACGTTTACACGACACATATAAACCTAGCAAAGAAGCAATTCCAGAAAGACTATTATTGAAAGAAAAATATATGGTAAACAATAAAGATGAAAAATACCATAACACAGAATGAGCTCTAAAGAAGATATGAAAGCAGTGTGCCATGGTATCGTAACAGGATGGTAACAATGACTAGGTATACTGTAGCCTTGGCTCGAAGTAACAGAGTTCAATTTATCATCCCAAATTCTTATTTACTAGCTGCAGGACACTGGGCAAGCGGCTTAGCTTTATTTATTTATTTTTTTAAGATTTTATTTATTTGAGAGAGAGAGAGCACAAGCAGGGGAGCAGCAGGCAGAGGGAGAAGCAGACTCCTCACTGAGTAGGGAGCCAGACACAGGGTTACATCACAGGACCCTGGAACCAGGACCTGAGCCAAAGGCAGACTCAACTGACTGAGCCATACAGGCGCCCCTACTTAGCTTTTTTGATTTTCACTTTCCTTGCCTGTTAAAGACATGAAGATCTGCATCAAGAACTGATAACAGTAATGTTTAAAAGGCCTACCTCACAAAGAGAACCTAATGTGTGGAATCAATTCAAACCTGAATGAAGTTAGACTAACTCCTAATTTTCTTCATACATTGTTAGGATTATCTATCCTTGGTTCCTGTGACTTCTTTGCTAAATTCCTCAAAATCAGTCTATCCAATTAAATAAAGCAGACACATTTAAAGGGCATATAAAAGATAACTAGCAATGGTCAATTATAATTATAACCAATTTATTTAAAACCGCAAAACTTAAATAAGGCTAGAAAAGGACTTCTCATAAAATGTAATTGAAAATAATCTCTTCAAAATATAGATTTTTAAAAAATTTGTCTTATTTGTGTCCATGCCTTAAAGATTATTTCTTATTAAAAAATGAGATTTTTAGGGGCACCTGGGTGGCTCAGTGGGTTAAGCCGCTGCCTTCGGCTCGGGTCATGATCTCAGGGTCCTGGGATCGAGTCCCACATCGGGCTCTCTGCTCAGCAAGAAGCCTGCTTCCCTCTCTCTCTCTCTCTACCTGCCTCTCCGTCTACTTGTGATCTCTCTCTGTCAAATAAATAAATAAAATCTTTAAAAAAATAAAAAATTAAAAATTAAAAAAAATTTAAAAATGAGATTTTTATTTTTTTTGATACTTAAAAAAATCTGAATTAATAGAAAACGTAACTCTTTCTATGCACTAAAACCAGCATTTATCAAATGATAACTTTCTTTCTTTGCTATATGTATCCTCCAATTTTAAAATATTTTAGGTTTTAAGTTTTAGGAATAATATAAAAATTGACAAAGGGATGGAAAAAAGCAAGAATGCATTATATCTATTTTGTTTTGTTTATAATAACATATTATATTAATCAAGGCTTCATCCAGATAAATTGAAACTGGTTCAATTTCTTCTTGTCAAGGAGAAGAATATAAATGTTATACAACTGTATAATTGATTTTGTGATTCAAAAGGGGCTCTTTAGTAGAGATAATTTATCAAGGATGACAAAAATGGTAAATGAGTATTTCCTTGGAATTTGGAGAATTTTCTCATTGAAATGTATTTACAAATGTTCAATATTATAATGATCAAAGATTTTTCTCAGGAAATACGTTCCTTAAAAGCTTTCTTCATTTTTACAGTTTTTAATCTAAATCAATTCTTCAACTTTATTTCAATGTTTGGTTTTCTTTCATTAAAAAAAAAAACTATGAAGGAAAGCTATCGCTATAGATATATTAAATAGAAACAACACTATTAATAATTAGTTGAGCTTTACTATTAATCTTCTAAACCCCAAACACATTGTCAATTTATGTTATAGTTTAAACATTATTTACAAAAATAATATTTGATGTCAAGAAATTGAAATAATACTGACGGATTTTATATATGGGTCACATGCCTTATAGTAATGTACTAATCAAAAGCTTTCATATATATAAATTTTTTCTGGCTTATCATTCTCATTTTGTTTAGAGCTACATATATTTTCACTGTGTCTATAATAATAATAATCTTGGGAAAATAATAACCTTCAAGGCATCAGATGAAGTCTCTGGTGATGTCACATTCACTCTGACATTTATACTGACTTCATTTATGACAGACTGAAGGTGATGAACAGGTCCAAGCAAGAGGTCACCTTGTGTCAAGACTGGTATACAATCTGTCAAATGCAGTGACTGTGAGTCTGCTAATGAGGAATTAACTAGACAGAATGTTGCTATTTGACTGTTTTCATGCACTCCAAACCTGTTAAACAATGCTAATCAGGTGTTTATTAAGTGAAACCATTATGCCAAACTCACTGCAAACCTCACCATATGTCAGAGAGGTTGTAACATATTATTCATCCATTTTAAAGCTAGATTAATAAGAGTCATTTACTAAACTTTTCTTTTCTTAGCCTCTGGCTATGCCTTGGAATCAAGGTTATACTTTTATTTCAATTTTTCTTTAAATGGACACACTTAACTCCACAAAACTATTTTAAGTTAGTGTCTCTCGGTGAAAAGTTCCTTTCATTACTTTTTATACTGAAAATCAACTACTTTAATAAGGTGAGTAAAAGAAATTTTAATTTAAGCAAAATTGGTCAAATCAATAATGCTTTTGATAATGGAATGACTTAAAACATTATATAAAATTGCAAATTTTAGGCTAGAAGTGGGCACATTTGTTTTTAGGGGTCTTTACTTTGGAACAAGAAGGTGGTTGCAAGCAACTCTGATTAGATAGAATTATACTTTAAAATATCTAAGAATTTCTTCTAATATTTCATGTGCTAATAGCTCCTTTACATAAAAGGACATTAATTATGAGCTCCCTGTAAATTGATATCTAATAGATAAAACATTTCATAACCTAACATGATAGTATCCAGGTTTTTTCTAAGACCAGTGTCAGAATTTACTTAATCCATATAAAACTTAAATCACTTATAACAGTTACTTATGTACTCTCTGTATTTTAATATATATTTCATTTTAAAAGAAAATAGCCTTTATGTCATCAGATCTAAGTTTACATGCAGAAACATCAATCGACCGGCCATATGATTTGAACAACTAATGTACTCTATCAATTATTAAATTTGAATAAAAATATTTTCCCAGTATGAGTTTTAAGATGATGAAGTTAAATTGATACATAATGCAAATTTTAATTGAAAAATATTTTAAAATTAAAGCTAAAATATTAGTTCATATTATTATCTAGTATTTTAAATATATGTGAAAATATTTTATAATCTCTTATGGATCAACAGTATCATTCTTACAACATCATTATCATACTTCTCCTTTCTGTCGCCATCCTCATTATCCCATACATTCCTTATGTTTAGATACTTCTATCCAACTAGATCTCAAGCTGCTAAAAGCAAAAACTATGTCATCTTTAAGAAGTTGTCTATCAAAAACTACCTGTATTATGTACATACAGGATATTAAACATCCAGTTTGTCAGCCTCAACTGGCAATTTTCCTGAAGAAAATTCACCATTTCTTAGAAATTTGCAAAGACCTTTGCAGTTTCAAAATTGGAATTAGATGTCCCTTCTGTGGTTTCCTGAACATCATACTCCTTTTGTCAGAACACTTTCAATATCTGACTAAATATAAGTTCTATGAGGATAGGGACTACCAGGAATAGATAGATGTACAGATCTATACATACCTCATAGTCTCATACTCTCATACACACATCTGGAGATATATGCATGCATATGTTCATACATGTCTAGAGTTACAACTTGGCACATGGTATGTGTTCAACATAAAAAATTCTTTACCTTGTTGAAACGGTAGATGAATGCCCAGTTTTTATAGCTGTTAGAAGAAAAAGTCATTAAAACATTATACAGACTGAGAAAAAAAGTATTACTGACAATTATTTCCTTTTGGTTTAGATCTTAGGAGTCCTTTTGCCAGATAAAGATGGCCAGAGGTACTCCCTCCTCATGCTTCCACCCTCTCCAATAATTTAGACATTGGAGCAAATCACTGATTATGTAAATTAAGATACAGAGCAACCTGAAAATAATATAAATTTCAGAAGCAATATTTTTAGAGAGAGGGGAAATTTTAAAGACAATTGAAATGTGAAAGTTGATCTAGTCTAGTTTCCAAACAGTGTATTAGTTACTTACTATATAAAAATTGCTGCACAACAGAAATACAAAGGATTACAAGAGATTATGAAAAACTATATGCCAACAAACTGGACAATCAGAAGAAATGCATCTATTCGTGGAAATGTAACCTTCCAAAACTGAATCAGAAGGAAATGGAAAATCTGAACAGACTGATTAGCAGCAATGAAATTTAATCAGTAACCAAAAAGCTCCCAGCAAATTTCAAAAGCCCAGGACCAGACAGCTTCACAGATGAATTCTATAAACATTTAAAGAAGAGTTAATACCTAATCTTCTCAAACTACTCTAAAATACAAGAGGAAGGAAAGTTTCCAAATCCATTCCACAAGGTCAGCATTACCCTGTTACCAAAACTGAGTACAGACATTCAGACACTACAAGAGATTGCAGAGATGGGAGAGATGGGGGATAGAGGGGATGGGGAGGCAGTGGGGGGCACAGGTGGCCAGGGAAGAAGGAAACTCTTGGCCAATATCTCTGGTGAACATAGACGCAAAATATCAAAATATTAGCAAACTAGGTCCAACAACACATTTAAAAAAGTCATTCCCCACATCAAGTGGGATTTATTTCTGGACGCAAGAGTGGTTCAATCAATATTCACAAACCAATCAACATGACACATCACACCGAAAGAGGAAGGCTAAAAACATGCAATCATCTTAATAGATGCAGGAAAAGCATGAAACAAAGTACAACACTGCATTCATGACAAAAACCCTCAACAAAGTAGGTTTAGAGGAAATGCCTCCTCATGATAAAGGCCATATGAAAAACCCACAGCAAGTATCAGTCTCGATGGTGAAAAACAGTTCTCTCCTAAGTCAGGAATAAGACAAAGATGTCCACTCTCAGGACTTTTATTCAACACAGTCCTGGGAAGTCCTAGCCACAGCCCTCGGACAAGAAATTGTAGGTATCCAAATCACTAAAGAATAAGTAAAACTTTCATGATTTGCAGATGACATGATACCACATATAGAAAACCCTAAAGACCCCACCAAAAAACTAGAATTAATGAATTCAGTAAAGTCACTGGATACAAAATTAATAGTCAGAAATCTGTTGCTTTTCTTTACATTAATAATGGAAAAGCAGAAGGAGATATAATGACGCTTATGATATTCTTTTAAATTCACATAAGTTCTGTGCTCTCTCCTTAGAATATATCCTTTCAAAAAATCAAATATCATATGGGAGAGCACTCTAATATTTAATAAGACTTCATGTATGTGTCCTACCCTCTTTGCTTCAAAAATCTCATTTTTCAGGATTAGCCTTCAAAAAAGTAATGTTTCCTTGAATTGAGCACTACTTGAGGTAGTCGATTTGCATTAAGGGTCAAAATTTACCCAAACAAACAAATCAACCAACCAACCAAACCTAAAAATACAAACCCAACAACAGTGGTCCCCAGAAGGACTTCTCCTAATAGGGGATAGAATCTGAAATGCTGAGAGGGATAGACTTTCTATCTTAGCTTCATTACAAGACATTTGGCTCATGAAAATTTTTTCTTGGATGTTCTGTTTTGATTGGTTTATGTGACTTTTGTTAAATAAATACAGTTGAATTCTTTAGGTCAAATTACCTAGATCATTGCTCTTTCCCCATATGAATAAATAAATTAAAATGCAGAAATAAAATCTCAATCACATGACTACACTGGCATTAAACAACTCAAACTAGTGGGTAAACTTTTAGAAGAGGACGATTCAGATCCACGCGCTGTTTGTGAATGAACATGTACTTTCACAAAAACAATTTCATTGTACAAAGAAATAAGTAAATCCAGGAAAACTGAATTAGGGGAGTGAAGAGCATAGGTCTGAAAATTAAACAAACACCTGAGAGGAATAACAGCTGCCAGTTATCACTGGCCTTCAATTGCTAGACTTTACATACACATTCCTTAAATCATTAAAAAAATAAAAATAAAAATGGACCAGTTATAAATTAATATCTTTACTTTTCATGAGGAAACATTGGTTTAGAGAATTCACACATCCATGAAGTAGTTCAGCCGTATTTGAAACCAAAAGGACTCTAAAGTCTGAGCTCTTTGTCTATACTCCAATATTTTGCTCCTCTGGGGGGAAAAATGGTGAACAGCACATTTTGGAATTTGTTTCAGAAAACACAGCAACTGGATATTTTAGAGGAATCTGGGAATAATTCGACATTTGCAAATTTTATGTTTCCATGAACAACTCTTTATAGAAGACATCTGCAGGGTGGACGCTCATCATTATTATTACGTATTTCTACAGAGATAAAAATGAGGATCTATCTGCTAAGTATTTTCCATGAATCTGCATTCATGAGTAAGCTCTGGTCATATATGATATGCATCTGTAATAAAAATGAAACATGTCTTAAGCAAAGTATGTTCTTCCACTGCCATATTTTAGTGTTCAGCACCATTCCATCAATTTCTAGCAATACCTACAAGGTCAAAGAAATAGCTTAATGAAAAATTTCTAATTTACTTGGGTTAATATCCACATTCTTATCTTGGATTCTGGCCATAATACAGCTAAGAGCATTTTGTAATACCTGTTGCCTTCCATTACGTTTGGTTTATCTTGGACTTTGCTCCTCCATTGGATACCCATCTCATTATATAGACCTCACAGCCTAGTCAGCAAGACCCATGCTCTTTCTGTTCTCCCCCATCAATGTGCATGCATGTGCATGTGTGTATGGATATGTACATGCATATATGTGTGTACATATAAAACAAAAAGATGAATCTTTCAATATTTTCTAGGTTTTCTTAAAGTTGATTTCTTCTTCTAAAACTATCTTTAGCATAAGCTGTGGTAACAAAACATCGGAACTGAAACGTTTTAATTATGCAAAATTTGTCAATGGAGATAAACCCTAAATGTCTTATTGCATGTGAAGAAACCAAGCAACCTCATTTAGATATTTGCACTTTTTGTAGCACTGTTATGATTTTGTCCTAGAAACACAAAAATTGGAATATATTCCATTTTGGGTGATACCTACCCAAAAAATTTAAGTGAAAACTAATTACATCAATGTATTTTAATTTCACAAATTTGAAAATATTACTATGTGTGAACACAGGACCCTTAACATTGTTGGAGGCCCAAGCAATTGAAGGTTACTATAAAACTTCATAACTTTATGGCTAATCAGCCTTGCAGTGTGTTAAATCTTTCTATTTACTAATGTTGTGGCATTATGATGTAGTGGGAAATATATGGGATTTGGAGACAAATACACTTGAATAAATTTGTAGTCCCCATACTTGTAAACTATATGAGGTGGCAACTCTTAAATCCTGTCTCCTTCCATTATAAAATGGGTACCGTAATAGCTAACAATAGGATCTTTGAAAATTAAAATATATCTAAATCTCAAAATAGTTATCAAATTTATATTTTTTTCACCTTCAACACTTGCCACTTCAACAGCACTTTCTATTAAAAGTAAGAGGAGGGGCGCCTGGGTGGCTCAGTGGGTTAAGCCACTGCCTTCGGCTCAGGTCATGATCTCAGGGTCCTGGGATCGAGCCCCGCATCGGGCTCTCTGCTCGGCAGGGAGCCTGCTTCCTCCTCTCTCTCTGCCTGCCTCTCTGCCTGCTTGTGATCTCTCTCTGTCAAATAAATAAATAAAAAATCTTAAAAAAAAAAATAAAAGTAAGAGGATAACTATCTCTAACAAAAGGTCTATAAAAATGTGGAGATTTTCACGACATGAAAGATTACAGTTCAATATTAGAGATATTCTATTATATCCTATTCCCCTGAGCTCTTAACACAAATGAAGCACTGAGGACTAATTAACATGATTGTTTTTCACATATTTTGGGGTTCTTCCTTTGTTTTTCTGAATATTTCACAAAGGTAAATATGTTGCTTACACTACAGACCTCTTTGCTATTTATCTTGCATCTGTTTCAAAGTGAACATAAGCAAGGCATTCTCTTTGAAGTTAGAAAAACTCAGTGACTATACAGGTCCTCTGAGTTTTTGTTAGAAAAGTTGATAAAAATATAGACAACCAAATTGAAAGGATGGTAGAGTTTTATACCTCAAAGCAAAAGTATTGAAAAATGTTTCCCTTTACACACAATAACCCCAGGGATGTGGTTAAGAGATTAACTATATATAGTCTCCATTCTGATTTACAGCTTCTAATTCCTTAAATGCTATCTAGTTTGATGTTGAGTTTTTTCAATTTTCAAATGTAAGAAACATATGTTGAGCTCTTTTGTGGGTATAAAAGCATACCCACTTACCAGTTATTCAACTTATCACTTTCTGGAGGAATTAAAGTTGATACTAACACCTTATGCTCTTAATATTCCTGAAATGAAATATTTTTGTAATGTGAGTGGAAACAATATACTTTAGATTTTGATACAGAATATTCAACACTTTAGACACTCAAGTTTCAAACTGAGTATCAATTTTCCTATCTGCACTTAGCAATTTTTATCAATGACACTTAAACTTGTCAACACTTAAAATGAAAAATATCCACAGGAGTGGATTTGAACTACCAATATTAAGCAAATTACTTTTTAAATTAATTGCATATTCATCACGCAGAGCAGAGGCCTAGGCACAAAAATATGAACATGAGGCTAAGCAGCACAAGAATAATTTTAAAGCATTTTAATGGTTTAGTCGTTAAATTTTATATTTATACCAACACAATTAAGAAATTTGTGAGAGTTAATCTGGAGGGGAAAAAAACACCAATTTAAAATCTTTCATTTTCTGCTGAAAACATGTCTGTTTGAATAGTTTTCCATTTGTAATGTTTGAGAGAACTTCTAGTAATGTAGTTATCAATGCAAAAAATAAATGTTAAAAAAAACCTGGATGAGCGCCAAATCCATCAAATACTCCCTCCAAAAGATAACTTCCCAGAGTCCATCCCAGATGACAGTGCCTTGAACATCTTTAACTTTTCCATCAGAACCATTTAGCATTACTACGCTTCTACGCGGCTGGAACATCACTACCATTGTCAGAACCAGGCAAACAAATTTATGATGATGTTCCTGGGAATATGGAACTAATGCAGAGGGGATTTCTCTGTAGTTCTTCATTAACATTTTATTCATTACAACAAGGGAGTTTTAAGAGTTTCCTTTTAAGCAAATTAGGTCACTGGATAAAAAACACACAGCATGGAAACACAGTGTATTACTACATAGAACAAAAGATCTGGTTAATAAATTATGATAATGGGATTAGTCATTTGCTAATGTGGAAAGGCACATTTAAATATTTTGGAACTTATAAAAAGAAGAATTTTTTCATGTACTTATATTTTCCTTGTCTATTTGGTGGGGGAGGCATTTTTTCTAAGTGTATCTAGAGCCCTTAAGATACTTTGAATCATTTAGGAAAAATAAGTAGGCAAAAATTATGTGTTTTAATCCTTAACTAAAAATGAAAGGTTGGAGAAAGCAATGTAAGTAGATTAAGAAACAGAATCTAGGAAACGGTCTTCAAGAGAATTTTTCAGATCATTGAAAAATCCACTAAAGATGTTTTTTTCTCTAAAAACAAACATGTCAGTTCCCTATATATATCCCTTGATCCAGACGTAGCTTCACTTTCTCATTATTTTTGAATATACTTTGAAATGTTGAACATGTTAGGTAATAGTATTGACATATTTTTTTTCCAAATCGTTTCTTAATTGTGTTCTAAAATGTTCTGCCCTCTCCAAAATGTATTCAATAGTTAACAAGTAGGTTGAAAGGCTTAGGAGAAAACAGAAGAGAATGAGGGAAGCTAATTCACATAAAGCACTGTCTTAGCTTGGGTTCCCTAGAAGTAGACCCTAAGATGAGAATTAAGGAACTTGTCATACATTCAGGCCTTGCTCTTAAAGAGAGAAAGAGTGAAGGAAGATGGACAGAGCAAATAAAGGAGCTGAGCAAGAGGAGGATGTCCACATGGGAAGTGCAGCTCACAGTCATTCATGCTTTGAAGGAGACCCTGCATTTTACACCCCTTTGTCTAGCAGTTATTGCATTTGGGCTGGGAGTGGTGGTGCTCTTGTTCAGCCTCCCAGCAAATTTGCAGAGATAGGGCCATGTCAAGGTTGCCATTAATGGCCAAGGCTCCTAACAGCTGGAGCCTGGTACAGTGGCCATCTGGTACCCTGGAGATCTGAAGAGGACACCACTAATGCTATACAACTACCAGTGAAATATTAACTCAAAATATCTGGTCACTTATTTCTGTAATGCTTTATAATATACAAAATAATTTTATGTTCATTATATTAGAAATAGCAATAATATATGTCCATATATTTTACCATATTTTATGAGTATCCCATAATTCAGAGAGATGAATTCACCTGACTCAGTACATAAGATATTAAATTTGAAACAGGAATTCTATGTTGGTATTATTGATGTCTCTATTTGGCACAGTGGTATCTTCCATCTTTAAAGATGGAAAAATTGAGGCACCAAGAATTCAAATAATGTTACACAGGTAATAAATAAAACTAAGATTTGCATCCACTTATCACAGAAATATTATACTTTTCAATAATTAACATTTGTAAATCATGGTTTTTATGCTTTTATACAATATTAGAAATCACATATTTCAAAAAAAAACTTAAACATAACTGTTCTATTAGTAAAATATTCAGTTATATAATAAAATGCCATTTACACAAGGAAAAAGATGTTAATAATACAAAAGGAACAGGGAATAGTTATATTATTCAGTCCACAGAGGGAAGACAAACAGTAAGAAGAATCTCCTTTGGTAAAGTGATGCCGGAAAAAGAGGCATTTGCTAAGCGAAATTTTGGGAAGTGAAAGAATGGGCATCCCTAGTTTCTTGTATGGTGCCAAACACATAGGAGTTCTTTAATATATATTTTTAGATGAACAAATCACTAATTTTAGACAACTATATGACAACCAAAACTGAGATGACAAATATCATAAAGCACGTAAAGGAATAAAAGTGAGGCAGGAGATTGAGAAGAGAATGGAGAGGTAGGCAAGGATCAGATCATGTTTTTTTATGATATTAAGGAGTTTATATTTTGAGGCAATGGAGACAGTGACATTGAATCAGGGAGGGAGGATCACTTTAGGATTTTGCTTTATATAGGTCATCTGGTGACCCTCTGGAGATTAACAGAAAGGTAAAATGGGACTGGATTCAAGGACGCCAGTGAAGAAGTCACTACCACAATCCTGGTTCACATTGGACTGAATGAGGAAGGGAGAAGTTGGGGCAGAATTGAGTGGAGAGGGACACATGAGTGGCTCAGTCAGTTAAGTGACTGACTCTTGGTTTCAGCTTGGGTCCTGATCTCAGGGTCATAAGATTAAGCCCTGTGTCAGGCTCTGGGCTTAGCGTGGAGTCACTTTGGGTTTATCTCTTCCTCTCGTAGGCATGTGGCTCATGCTTTCTGTCTGTCATTCTCCCTATAATAATTAATATTTAAAAAAGAGAGAGAAATGAATCGTTATAGTTGATAAGTATTTGGAATCTAAACGACAAATTTTAATCCAAATGCAAACTGTCATTGGTGAGGCCACAATGTTGACTGATTAATAATCTGAGTCTTTAGTAGGGTGACATCTGTACATTTAATTTAGAGGTTATATCAATGTGCCTCATGAATGAATATGCACAGAGTAGGAAGAGTCAAACATAATGACCTATAGGTATAGGAGTTGCACACCTAGATGCATAGTGGTCTACCATTCATGGTCATACCATGAATCATGTATAGAATGAAAGAATAAAAGAATGATAAGTCCATATTTGAAGGTCACAGGCATTAAACACCCATGAGAAATATGTGTGAAAGCAAAAATATTCTGTAAAGAATTGAATATGCAAGTAAACTTAGGCTAAGTCCTAAGTAAGATTAAAATAACTACTAAAATATGAAGAAATAAACATTTCTTAATGCTGGATTCTCCAGACAGGGGTGCAAAGCATTTAATCCAGTGCTATACACCTCTCACATATTAAGCATTAGTCACAGTTCTGTCCCATTTTACCAGGACAAGTCTTTAGGATCTCTTATTCCGAGGTTTTAGGAAACTACTAATAATCGTTTAGAACAGAAATATTATTTAAAACCAGTTTGGCATTCTCAGTCTTTGCTACACCTATTTTTATGACAACAAAGGAAAACAATCCCATAATACTATTTTTCTTTTTTTTTTTTAAAGATTTTATTTATTTATTTGACAGAGAGAGATCACAAGTAGACAGAGAGGCAGGCAGAGAGAGAGAGAGGGAAGCAGGCTCCCTGCTGAGCAGAGAGCCCTATGTGGGACTCGATCCCAGGACCCTGAGATCATGACCTGAGCTGAAGGCAGCAGCTTAACCCACTGAGCCACCCAGGTGCCCCCATAATACTATTTTTCTTAAGGTAATGTAATAAAGCATACAATTTTAATTTCCATAGGCAGGGAGATTGGATCTATATCTGTATCGTCTATGTATTTGTGTACATCACACACATATACACAAAAATGGAAAATCTATATATGTGTAATATATATATACATACATCAAAACATTCTCTAAAAATAATATACATGCTTAGAATACTCTAGTGCAGAATCATTTCATAATGAAGTCACAGACACCGTGCAACAAATAAGACGGATGGAAATTAGTTTGGCAAAAATCCAGGAATTATCATTCCATTGGGATTATGTATTTTTTTCAATAATTTTCTCCTTCTCTCCCACCTCCCCTACTGTTTTCCCTACTCTACCCCTTTCAAACACACGGAAAAACAGCCACTCATAGGAGAAAAACCCTACAAAATCACGCAACCATACAAAATAGAAAGCAGGGCCACAGGCCCCATCAATTATGCTTTTCCTGTCTCTTAAATAAATCGACCTCACTTCCAGGTGAACTAACTTTTGTGAAAAAAAAAAAAAAAAATCCCTTGTACTCCATCTATTCTTGACAACCAGAGCAAATAAAACTTAGAATATTACTAAGATAACAAAAGCTAACACTGCTTTCTATAATCTCAATTTTCTACTTTCATATAAATGTGCTTTTCATCTTAATTGTCTGGACTGACACAGCCAAAGACAAAGAACCAAGCTCACAGGCCAAGGTCCTATCAGCCTTATTAGAAAATGGACTTTATTGTCCAGCACACACACAAAAAAATTATTGAAGGGGAAGGACAGAACAAAAATTCCCAACACAATAAGATAAAGTCATGTCCAAAAAAAAAAAAAAAGTTATACAGTCTTATCATAAACAGAATGAGCCACCTAAGAAATAGGACAAAATCACAGAACATAGAAACACTTTACATGGAGGAGCTGATTGGAGACTAAGCACATTCCCTATTCATATAGTGCCTCCTTCCCTGATTTATACACTAATTTTTAATCTGATTATTTCTACAACTTTTATGTTTTTTGTTTAAAAGTTAAGTGGCCAATACCAAGTTTAAATAACTAAATTCAGATAAATTGTAGTCACTTGAATTACACAGACTATACACTTTAAGAAAACACTTTCCACTGATAATGCACACAAAATTTTCAGAGCTATCATACAATGAGATATTATGAAAGCATTATGTACCAGTAACTATAAACAATATAAGAAAAAAAATACTCAAATTCTTGTTTTAAACTGAATTTCTTTTCCATTTTAAACATTTATCCAAATTCCTTTCACTTTAAAAATCGTGTGCCTAAACATCGGTTATTAGAAAAAAATTTTGTTAAGATTTATATGAAAGAGAAAGAGAGAAGCAAAGCTGGGGTACAGACAGAGGGAAAGGGAGAAACAGTGAGTAGAGAGCCCGATGCAGGGCTCTGTTCCCCAGGACCCCGACGTCATGACCTGAGCCAAAGTCAGATGCTTAACCCAGTAAGCAACCCAGGTACCTCAAGGTTATTAGAAATTTTAATATTCACTGTGTGGACATTTCAGTGATAGAATTTCTTTGTTTCATTTTTGTTTAAAGTTTAATAAATTGCAGCCAATTCACAAAAACTTACACTCAACACCAAAAGACATCCAATTAATTTCAATGAATCATTAAATCTGAAAGTTATAAAACTTATAAAATCATTATGACATTTGATGGAGTTACCTGGAATACATGTTAAACCATGTTGAATACAGAAGCTGAAGCTGAAAGCCCCAATGGGAAGAGAATAAATTCACAGTATACTTGCTAAGAATGTCAGACTAGCCAACACATGTAAAATAATATATTTACTGATAGAAACATAATAATGAGGTAATTACTATCTTATTACATTAAAGATGAGGAAACTGGCACAGAGTAGTAAAGCCAACTTGCCCAAGCCCACACAGCTGTAAAGTGTTGGGATCTAGGCTGAAATGCAGTGTCTGGCTCTAGAACCTCGAATCTGAAACAATACCAAGAAAAGTACTGGGATAGAATTATATTTACGGGCTGGAACATTAGGCTGTCATAATAAGAAGTAAGGAGTGCTTAGAGAATGACGGAGATACAGAAGAAGCTCCCTTCATAGATGTTAGGGCTTTTAAGAAGGCAATGGTGATGGTGCCTGAGTGGTTCAGTCAGTTAAGCGTCTGCCTTTAGTTCAGGTCATGATCTCAGGGTCCTGAGATTGAGCCCCACATCAGGCTTCCCTGCTCAGCCGGAAGCCTGCCTGTCCCTCTCCCACACCCCCTGCTTGTGTTCCCTCTCTTGCTGTCTCTCCTTCCCTGTCAAATTAAATAAATAAATAAAATCTTATTTTTTTAAAAAAAAGGGCAGTGGTGATCATATAAAACAGAGGCGATGGGGCATCTGGGTGGCTCAGAAGGTTAAGTCTCTGCCTTTGGCTCAGGTCATGATCTCAGGGTCTTGGGATTGAGCCCCTCATCAGGCTCTCTGCTCAGCAGGGAGCCTGCTTCCTCCTCTCTCTTCTGCCTGTCTCTGCCTACTTGTGATCTCTGTCTGTCAAATAAATAAAAAAAATCTTAAAAAAAAAAACAGAGGCGAACAGTCATCACTGAATCAACACATCAGTTAGTATCCTGTTGTGTACCTGATAGGGTTTATATTGTTTTCCTTTCAAAATTACTTTACATAAATCAAGAACTAAGAGTTAACATTCTGACCTCATCAAAACCACTAACTAGCAACACCAACCCTAAAGAAATATTCAGGGCACCAAGCCCATGAAAGTTATATTACTGTTACATACACACACAAGTTACACTTTTCTAGTCATCAAAATGTAAAACAAAATTCACCCTATCTTCCGCAATGCCTGAGTGCATCTGTATTTACTCATTCAATGGTCCTTCCAACTGTGTTTTACATAATCATCAATAATAATGGATTTCAACAGCAGGGGAAATAAAAATCCTATTCAAGATCAATAGCATAGTAATGATGTATGGAAGAGAACATGGAGCATGTGGGCCCTCAGAGCTACCTACGAGGAACTTACTCTTCTTAGTAAGAGTAAATTATCTACATTAGTAAAGCCTAATGGAGATAATATACAGACACTGGTAACCCTAATGTTAACATTTCTAATATGTAAACTTCATTCCTTCAAGGCAGTCTGCTAAAGCCATGCACCACTTTCAATATTATATTACAGGTTCTGCAGCTCACTGAAGCAATATGAATTTTAATTATATTAAGGTGCAGTGATGCTGCTCAAATTTAAGATTTTAAAAATTCACATTTAGATAAAAATGAAAGACACAGCAGAATAAAGATATTTTGCATTCTTCACCTCCCCTGAAATCCATTAAAACACCAAAAGGAACTACATAACACATAAATGACCAACTGTACAAACATATTCCATAAAAGACATCAATAAAACCAATAAAGTACCTAAGAATAAAATAAATAAGAACTGTCTAACGCTTCTATGGCAAAAACTATGCTACTTTAATGCCAGACAAGTGAACAAAACTGAGTGAATGGTAAAATAAGCCCTGAATGGATGAGAAAATTCAAAATTCTTTCATTTTCTTTCTTTGCTGTCCAGAAAGTTTCAAACTAGTGATTAGTAAATGCACAAAAATAACCAAAAAGTGTATTCCTTCATTATACCAAGTTATATGTCCTTCATCTTTATCATTTCAATTAGATACAATACTGCAATAACCAATATTATGAAGAGGTATTCAACGCACCTGCTTTGTATTTCTTGGTCGTAAGAAATGAAATCAGTTTGAGAACAAAGGCCAGAAAAATGAAATTTTCATTAATTTTGTAATTTATGTAAGAAATTATATTTGTTTTACTAACTTTGAGTTTTTGATGCATCTCAAGGAAATACAAGGACACTTTGGGAATGAGAAATAAACTTGATTCTTAAATCCTACATGCGGTTAGCAGGTACCAACCATACCACCACACGTTCTCAACAAGAAACTTAAAAGGATAGCTACTCATAAATGAATCTATATTTCTCTTACTAATTAATAAACACCATGCTGTGAGTAACTGGTGATAATGTACTATTAAGAAAAATCAATAAATTTACACTGAGGGTCAAAGTAATTGGTGTTGTGGAATAGAAAATGATGTATTGTACATTGATCCTTTAGCAATCTTTTAACTAAAAAGAAGAGAAAGCTAATTACTTTAGCAGGTATCTGAAAATGATAAGATTAAAACAAGCTAATTATATGTTCTTGAATAATGACTTACTTTGATGAAAGTAAATTGAGGAAAAGCATACTGTGATTTAGGCAAAGAAATATTAGATTTTACTAATTACAACATAATCCTGATCCATTTAACTGCCCTTAACCTATTTTCAAGAAGCTTAAATAGAAACAGCAAACATTATTAAACAGAACTATATAGCACATTCCCCCAACTATGGAAGATAAACTGAAATGCTAAAGACATTTCTATATGTGAGACTGAAATTAAAACTTTACCAGGTAAAATGGCCAAAATAAGCTCAGCACATTTTTCCTACTAGCAATATTTTAAAAGTAGTCTATTGCATAAATGCTCACTTACCTCATACAATGATGGAGAAATGAAACTGCACAAGCTGATCAAGTTCTGAAGATCCGTTTATGTAAATAACACTTTGGACTAAGTTTTACAGACACATCACTAATCACTAATGTTTAGTTCTCGTAACACACTTTAATTTGCATTTACTGTCGCATGAGTATTTCGGAATGAATACTGAAAGCTAGAATTGGACCCCATGTTTCTCAAAGTTTGTTCTTTCCATTATGACTTGACTATCCATAATTTTTTCTATCAAAATTCAATACATGAAAAGAACAATTTAAATCTATCTCTATTCCTCTCATCTATATAGTTTCCAGTAATAACAATACCTAAACTTTAGGGTCAATAACTGAATGACAGTGCGTAGGAGTAATGCATGTGCTACATAGAGGGTACGTATAAAATTGTACTGGTTGATGTCATTAGCGGAATTACTACTTTTTAAAGTTACATACCTGATCTGGTTCTTCAGAACAGTCAGCATCCTTCTCACAGAGGACGTGCAGTGGAGATGGAAGACCGTCTGCCTCATCTACAGGCTCTCTACTTCTGCCTGCATGGATTACAAGAGCAGGGAATGGGCTAAAGGCAACACACAAATCCTCTCCTCCTGTAGAGTTGGATACGAAAATGCATTAGCAGATCAAGTGAAAGGAGGGGAAAAACACTCTATGTGAAATTTCCATAACACAACAAAGGAATGTTGCTGAAAGATATCAGAATATATTTCTTGGAAAATTATTCACTGATTCCAAATGATCCAAAATCATAACCTCCCTTAAAGAAGAATAAAGTTAGAGGAAATGGATGAAAACAAAACAAAACAAAACAAAACCAAAATCAAAACCTCAACAACAAAAGCCTCAGAGGGAACTAAGTCACAAGGTCAGATAATGGGGTGCCGAGGTAGCACAGTCACTTAAGCATCTTTTTTTTTAATTTTTTAAGATTTTATTTATTTGTCAGAGAGAGCATGCAGGCACACACAAAAGCAAAGGGAATGACAGGCAGAGGGAGAAGGAGGCTGCCCCTGAGCAAGGAGCCCGAAGTGGGACTGGAACCCAGGACCCTGGGATCATGACCTGAGCCAAGGCAGATGTTTAACCAACTTAACCAGCCAGGTGTCCCTAAGCATCTAACTCTTGATTTCAACTCAGGTCATGATCCTGGGGTCACAGGATCAAGCCTGCATCAGGCTCTGTGCTCAGCGAGGAGTTTGCTTGGGATTCTCTCTCTCCCTTCTCCCTCTCACTACGCTCTAAAATTAAAATAAATAAATAAATAAAATACTGTTGGCGGGGAGAGATATATTTGACATATTTGTAATGCCAAAGACATATTTGTAATGCCAAACTTGATAGAGTTTCGATACACAGCTCAGACTTGAGAAATACCAATAGAATTCAAATAATCCTTTGAAAAAATATATATATATCTGCATATGTATACATATATATATACACATATACACACATACATACATAAACATATATATGAAAATATGACAAAAGTTATATATATATGAAAATAATAGAATTGGATGACAAAAGTGAAGAGTCTGTGCAGGTAAAGTAGTATTTCTTAAGAAAAAATAAGAGAAAAAAGCAAATCTAAACAAAACATTTCTGAGCTGAAAGGGTCCCAAGTGTTCAGACAAAGGGGTCCCCAATAACATTAGCAAAATTTATTAAAGTGATTCCCATTTAGAAACTACTAAGAATGTGTGGCATTCTAACAATAGGGGAAGAAACATCTAAAAGGACCAGATGAAAAATATACCTAAAACAGAACAAATGCAAGCCAACTTCATTGATCTGTGAAAACTCAAGTCTAAGAAAAAACACCTAAAAACAAAAAGTTTAATGGTATAAGAACTCTATGTCTAAATGTCCTCAGATAGTCCAAGATTCATAGACTACAGAGACATGAACCTTACTGCCACCTCAGTTACTTTTTTCCCCTCTTTGCAACCAACCTTTGCCACCTTTAATTTTCTAGCAATTTTATCAACTTTTATGTGGTATCATATTTAGATCTTTAATATTATGATAGAATATATGTAACCAAATTAAGATATTCTTGGCCAATATAGATCCTAATTACATAATGACTTTATTGTATAGTAATCTAAACTATGAAATTTCTAAAAGCTCGTGCAATGGTTTAACTTTGTAATTTGGCAAGATACGTTGCACTTTGGTTTCTCCATGGTATAATTTATTTTAGGGGGGTTAAATGATCTCCATTCCATATCTATTATATGTTGTGAATTTAAGGACAGTCCCCAGTAGAAGGTAATCTATGTATGAAAATTATGAGGTTTTTTTTTTAATTGGGAACCAAAGGCTCAACTTTCAGAAGGATAAAATGAATCTCTGCAAAACAGAAGTTTATCACTGATGAGTGGAATCTGGGACACTGGAATTATTTCTCTCAAATAAGATGAAATGAGGGCAGCTCCTACTTTTGTATAGGGAGTGCCCCCTTTTTTTTCATAACATTCAATGAACACTTATTGAGTACTGTTGGAGAGGTCAAGAAAGATATCTCTTGCTTTCTGGGAGTTTATATTCCAGTGGTAATGACAATTCATGTATATTTAAAAGGTTGTATGGAGCCTGACAACAGTTATTCACAGATTATAATGGGAGCCAGTAGGAGTGGCATCCAACCCAAGAGTGAGAGTCCGAGGACCACAGATATAGCAGCTGGCTTCCTTCCTGCAAACACAATACTGTGAATTTTTGTATGTTAAGGTATCTAAACTGGGTCACCTAATCAACTCTGTCTCAGCAGAGACAAAGAAAAATTTTTACCTCAGACTTTTTCCTAGTCCGCTACTAATTTATTCATTAATTGCCTCCTAAAAACACCACTTCAGGGATGAGTGACATTAAAACTGTATATATTTAGTGCATACAACTTGGTAAGTTTGGAAATATGGATATGTTCATGAAATCACCCATCTATGCCATAAACATATCTATCACCTCCAGAAGTATTCTTTTGTCCTTTTATTACCTGCTTTGGGTGGAAGTTGAATTTGGAGTAACTTACAGAGTACATTTCTGTGTAATACAATGTTCTTATCTACCTCTTGTACTACTTTTAAAAACATTCACCTGGAAGGGATATGTAGTATTTCAGTACCTGTTAGAAAAAGATGGAATAAACAGTACTTTGGTAGTCAGGAGAGTTATATTCTAAATGCTTAACATTATTATTTTACAGTCAGACCTGAAATTTTGCAGCTATAGTAGAACAGTATTTGCCTATTCAGGAGAATACGAACAGTTACGAGACTAGAGAACCAAAATTTAAAGAAAAGCAATCCTAGACAAAGATAACTATATACAGACACAGATGGAAAACAATGAGCATTCCTTAAAGACAACGTAAAATACTCTGAAATTTCATTTTCTTTCACAATAGTTTTGAAACACTGTCTCTTTTGCTGAAGTATTATGTAAAAGAGGTGGATTCCTGATTTAAAAGGTCTTTTATTTGGCTTCAAAAAAAAATCATTTATCATCTTTTGTGACATCAGTATTCAAATGCTTGAGAAAGGATGTCAGAACATAATAAACTTATAATAATTGAAGTCCCACCTAAATCTTCCCTACATTAGCCATGAGGTCTTGAAAATCAACAGTAGAGCTTGGTAAAAATGTGGGTTTCCCCCTTTCTCACTGGCCCCCTCTGATCCTCACTCAGCCTGACACTGTCATGGTCTTCCAACATGCACCTGGACAATTCTAAGGTAGGAAGCTCACAGTGCCTACCTTGAGAAATGATGCTCTGAAAAAACCAGCAACCCTTTGAGAGGGCTTTATTTTTCACACTCTATATATCAAGCAGTAGGTCCAGAGAGGTAAGATTTATAAGCAATTAAGTGTTGGAATCCAGAATTCTGAACAGAAGTATTACAGACCACATGGGCAAAATATTATTCAGCATAGTTTAGATTTGATATTTGGAGCTTATATTTTATATAGATTCTTCTGGAATCCAATACTTGTTTGTATCTTTCAAAATGATTTACAAACTTTTTTTAGTACAGAATAACACTCAGTATTGTACTTTGTGTCACTTGCTTTTAGCTTTGTTTTATTTTCTCCCTTTATGATTGATGGTATCTTACTTGTTGTCAGCATGGGCCAACACATTGACACAAAATGAAAATATATATCTGATCATAACTGAGCTATTGACATCACTAGATTATGAGTGTTTTAAAACTTATTGCTGCAATACAACACAGGTGACTTTCTTCATCTGCTTTCACTCCTCTGCTTCTGTAATAACAATCAGTTTTTCTGCAGGTGGAAATGCCTTTTAGTTTGCATAATTCTGTACTGCAATATTGCACCATATTGAAATATATGAAACTTTTGTTTAAGATGAATAGGTAATAAAATGTTTTACAAGGTTTATTTTTTCCACTGGCACCATAATGCTTTGTTACAAAAACAAATAATGAAAAACATCATCATTAACACTCAAAAAAGCACCATAAGGTTAACATGTTTGCTTTTACTGTGATATACTGTATATGATTTGACATTATAATAGTAAAAAGCAAATGAAAACCAAAATAATGAAGTTTTCTCTATTCTCATTGAGAACCCAAACAAAACACAACATAAACCTGCATAGCATCTTTGCTAAAATTGCTTACTTTGTTCTGATTTTCCAGAGTAACTCTGAAAAAGACTAACAGATATAAGGTTGAGTATATAGACTTTCATTATGCTCTTATGAATGTTCTAGTTTTTTTTTCATAAAAAGCAAAATTTGAAGTATTCATCACATTTTCAGATCTATACTGCAGAGTTCTACTTTTTGACATCATGATTACTTTCAGAAATTTGAGCTTTTGATCCCAAGGCAAAACAAAACTAAAAGTTAAATAGAAAGCTGCCAATAAATATTCATGGTATAAGAGAGATAATTCAGGTAACCAAATTTTTAGAAAGGAATCTGTGACTGCACGATGGCCACAGGAGGCTGGTGCAATTACTCCTCTTACACTGACAGCTCCGAGACTGCAGTCTTCCAAGTTACTGGAGTTCCCAAAGGATTCAACTCCAGTTTCCCCCAATATTAATTTGCTTGACAGCACACATTTAGTCTCATATCCCGTCCCACCTTCCCACTTCCTAACAGTTTTTGCCAAACTCCATCTCAGGATCTGCTTCTAGTAAACCCAAAGTGACTGAGGCAAAGGATAAGAAATAAACTGAGGACTTAGGGTGAGATATAAAGCCACAGGACTGTCATGGAGACAAAAATTATGACTGGTTTCATATTTCACACTACAGAATTTGGGTTTTATTGGAAAGGTAATGATTAATTTTAATAAGAATGATGCAGTTTATTTGGATTTTTAAAAATTAATATACTGATGTATTTTGGGATATCAAAACTGAGAAAATGCCTTCCAGTTTCCATCTCTCATCATGTCACATTTTCTACTAATCATATTATGATGCAATTGCTTTTTTTCTGCTTGTCCTCTCAGCTACCATTGACACAGCTGGTCTCAGTGGTTAGTTAATCAATGCACCTGTCTGTGGTCCAACAATGTTAATACAGAAGGCAGACACAGAGCAATGATTCATATTTTGAAGTATATTTGTTTTCATGTTTAAATAACCTACCATTTTACCATACGTAAAAATTTGGGAATTTCCCCACATACTCTTCCTTCATTTAATCATTGTTTAGGAACATGTTAAGTCTAAAAATAATGAAATTTAGAGAAGGCGTATTTCCTAAAAGACTTTATTATGGTTCATTGTTTTTAGGTAGAAAGAAAACTTTGAAAGGAACTACATTTTCCATTCAGCAATGCAGCAAATATATGGAAATATATGGAAAGGTATAACGTTGGAAAAAAATGAATAAAACTTGATTATAGCTTTCTAAGACTTCATAATTGTGTGTCAAGGGGGTAAATATAAATTCTAAAATGGAATATTTCAATATGAGAAGAGTGAAATGAAATTACAGTTATTTATCATACAGAAATGATGAGCAGAAGTTTTCTGAGCTACTGGCAAAGGTGTAAGTTGTGTAAGAGACAGAAAGTGAGAAGCACCTGTTGTTCTTGTTTGTTCAAAAGACCAACACTGAGTCCTTGCTCAAGGGTACATGCCTATCCTTGACTCAAGAATTCTGTGAACTGACTCAAGTATATAAAATTAAGGAAAGAGCCAAGAGTGTCTGAACCCTTCTGTTTGCGAAAACTAGAAAGTATTTTTTTGTTTGTTTGTTTGTTTGGGTTGTTATGTAAGTCAAATGAGGCCTCAGCACTTTGCCTGTCACATTTATTCCTGGGAACCCACTTATTCAAGCACTTCAGTGTCAATTCACTTCCAGAGATGTAATTGTTAACTCCGTCCTGCTGCCATCATGCCACTTGGTCTATGACAACCAGCTTCTTTGACTAAGATTAAAGAAACCATGTCTTCTGGTTTATCAGGTGATTTCCCTCTGGTATGCCAGAAGAGCAAAGAAACTATTCTGAAGGTTATCTCTCCAATCTAAGTCTCATAGGGCATTTACTTCTATTTAATAGCCCGATAATGAAAAAACAAAACAAAACAAAAACAAGCAAAAAGCCCACACACAAAAATCTAGCTTTTTTTTTTTTAAGATTTTATTTATTTATTTGACAGAGAGAGATCACAAGTAGACGGAGAGGCAGGCAGAGAGAGAGAGAGAGGGAAGCAGGCTCCCTGCTGAGCAGAGAGCCCGATGTGGGACTCGATCCCAGGACCCTGAGATCATGACCTGAGCTGAAGGCAGCGGCTTAACCCACTGAGCCACCCAGGCGCCCCAAAAATCAAGCTTTTGAATAAAAAGCCAGAATTAGAGCCTAGATTCTGGAGCCTGTATAGACTAGTGGATAAGGAAATCTAATAAACATAATTCCAAGTAGTAGATATGGTTCTCATATAGTTTAAAAAAAAAAAAAAAACTGGATGGGGTACTGCTATACATATTCTCGGGCAGTGGCTAAGGTTGCACAATGACTAGTTAAAAGGAAGATGGGGAAGAGATTCAAAGAAGTACAGCTTGGAATAGCCCAAAATCTGAGATCACCTACTTCTACACAAATTCTAAAAGACGTATCAGGGATGATGTATTTTTTTAAATAATAAAATGGTCAGGACCCATACAAAGGATGTTATTTGCTTTTTCTGTCAGCCTAACTGGTACAGCAAAAAAAAAAAAAGGGGGGGGGTTCAAAAACAAAGCAAAGCATTCATGGACAAAGAGGTTAATATATTAATTCAAATATTTGAGTTTCTATCATGTGCCAGACCCTGCTACAGGCTCTGATGCAGCAAAGAAAGGACTAAAACAGACAACAAAGAAGCTTGTTCTCATGGAAACTGTCCCAGGGCTTAAGGATCTTCAGGATGTAAAAAACAAACATTCCCTTACCAGGGATGAGTTTACTAACTCACTATTGAGTTCTCAAATACTGAACAGCCCAGAGTTCCTGGATACAGTTCCACACTGACTGTCTTTAGCATAATGGTCAAACTGGACCCTTCAGTCAGTGGCAAGACCTTCTTAGCGGTGTTTCCTTACCATAAGAGACACTCATTCCTTAAATTTCTTTTGCCTTGTGTTCCCAGAAACACTCATTGAGTGACACCCTGCAAATCACAGCATCCAAATTTACTTCCCAGTGTGAAGTAATGAGAGAATGCATTTGGAATTCACTGGTTTTAATATGTATCCAGTTATCTAATACAGGACCAAATGGCCTGGTAGAATAGTAGGTAGGCCTACTGAAAATCTAGCTACTGCTAAATCAGAAAGGAAATAATCTTGTAAGGTTTAGGTGCTTTCTTATGACATATGGTATGTGCTTTGTGATAGTATACCATAGGATGTAGGTCTGTCCCAGACACAGGTAACAAGGGGTGAAAATATGGGCAATGCTGCTCATGACTGTATCTAGTGATGACCTTTGAGACTCATTTTAGTGCCCAAGAAAAATAATTTGGTCGATCCAATAGTCTGGAAATAATCTGGAATAATCTGGAAATTCTGGGAACTGGTCTAAGGTCAATTTACATTCCTCATGCCCCTGTTAAAAAATAGTGTTATTCTGATGGCATGGAAAGATTTTCATCAAAAAAAGAAAATGTTAATGTGAAATTCAATAGGATTACAGATGACAAGGTGTTCTTTGGAATATTTTGTAGTAATGAAAGGAAAGGTAGTCTGCCACAATTCAGATACCTTTAATTGATCAAACATAATTTGTACATGCCACCTCTAATTCATGTATTGGCTCCATCTTACCTTGGTTTATCTGCCGCGATGTTCCCATCACAGCTTTACTCTTGGATTCATTCATTCATTCATTCACCCATTCTTCAGTACCTGATTACCAAGATAAGGAAAGTGCTGGTTTCTACCAGGATACAAAGATAAACTGTCCTTAAACTTATAGAAGTTTAGTGTTAAGATGGATCAATTAGAGAACAGTTATGATAAATTTGGTAAGCAAATATATTAGAGGACAGAGCTAATGGATACTCTGATGAATAAAGGGTTGGAATGGAAAATATCATCATGAAGAAGTGATCTTAAGCTATATTTTAAAAATTTGTTGAAAATAAAGCAAAAGAGTCATTGCAAACAATCTCTTTTTATGGGAAACATATGCCCAAAGATGCACAAGTAAGAGAACATGGCATACTCTAGAGCCCGCTAAAGCACATACTGGCTAGTGTGTGGAGGGTGTAGACAGGTAATATTAAACTCATTATGACATACCCCTGTACTATGACACAGTGCTCAAGAAAAGAATATGTGGACTGGAGAAGGGAAATAGGATGTCCCTGGAGATAGCTTTTCTCCTTATCTTTAATGTTATTCATCTGAATTAGTGCTATGTCTTCAGGAAACTCTGTATGACAGATATTACTTCAAAAAACCTAGAAGATACCTTAATATAATCACTCAAAATCAACATTGCACATGTATCAAATTAAGTCTTATGCAAGAAAATAGAGTTCTGAAGAAATGAGACACAACAGATAGTTTGACTGGAAAGAGAAAGGAAGACATTAGGCATGGTTTACTCAATGAAAGCTAGTGAGGAGAGGGTATTGTAGAAGTAGTTGGCAGTGGACCCTAAATGTCTAGAAACTGGGAATAAAGGGTGGAATTAGACAAATTTACAGTTTTTTTAAGTTGTATTTGAGGCTGACTATAACTTGTCTCAGAATATGGCTGGTAGTTTGTTTTCCCAGAGCTGGTGTAACAAAAGTTATCTACATGTACAAAGAGAATTTGCACTAATTCAGGAAAACACTTTGCAATACTACATGATTTTCTAATAGGCAATTTTGCTATTTTGTTTCACACAAGTATTTAATTTTCCTTCAAATACCCTTACATTTTTAATGTCTTGTTTCTTAATTCAAGAAATACACTGATCAATAAATTTGAGATTTAACTTGAGAACATTATGTTTCAGGGCTATATTCATCACTTCCCCCAGTGGATCAATGCATACTTATCACTTTTATTAACTCACTTCAGATTCTCCTTAACCAAAAGAAAGCTTTTAGTTTTTACTGTTTTTCTCTTTAAAAACCACACAGTGATCTTTAAATAAATCACAATCTTTATCCATTCCCATGTTATCTGTTACAAACCGGTCAACAGATTTAGTCACAGCATTCACATTCCTGTTTCTTCCCGATGCTACAACATCCCCATATAAGCCAGTCCTCTTCCTTCCTACAACATGGTTTTAGTCACAAACTAACACTGCATTTGCAATGTGTATGACTAGCTGGAGAAAGGACAGCTTCTCTGATAGACTCCCAAAATGTAGGCCTCAAACATAACAGTTTATTTTTTTTTTCTCATCTAACCATTCAAAATAGGCATTTAGGACAAGAAAGCAAGTTTCCTACATGTGTGATTCATGGGCCTATGGATCCAGCACCCTCAGAAATTCATTCGTAGGCCTCTGGAGGTAATCGAGAAAACCCCCTGGCAGAGAAAGTGCCTTACAATGTCTGTGCAGAAAAGTTTAGTTACTGTTAACAGACAGTGACTTCTTTGGATCATATACTTTCCCCTTTCCTGAACAAGTTTAAATGCATTTTATTGTCCCTGTTGGACAGCTATACATTGAGTGTTTGTACTGGGGGCCGGAGGTGTAAGGATGAGAGCAGATAACAAGTCCTTCAGACTAGCTCAAAAGGAACCATAATTAGACTGGGTGGAGAAAACAGTGATGCCTGATACTGAGAAAAATTCGTAGACTCAGTGCAATTTTAGACAGTACACTTTGTGGAAAGGAGAAGTATTTTCTGTTTGTGGTAACAGTATATACAGATAGTCATAGCCAACTATGGCAGAGATTTCTAAATATCTACTAGGATCAGAATTTCTTATTTTGGGCTACACAGCTAGATAGATTTCCCAGCTGCCCTGTATTAAATGTGGCCCAAAATGTTGCCAGTAAAATACGAATGGAAGACATGTGTACCTGTTTTGGCCAAAGCTTTAGTTGGTGGAAGGGTCACAAAAAAGAATCCAAGTTTCCTGAGAAAATTATTCAGGAAAAACTCCCCACCCATCAGCTATACCGATTTCAACTGTTAAGTAACCTAGAAGATAAACTTCCTTTGTGTTAAGTCACTTAGGTTTTTTGACTTATAGGTGTTAGCTTACATCAAGTTATATGGACCAATAACAGAAATGGAAATGAGACTAAAGAGTACTACCAGCAGAATGGGTTAGGAATTAGACTAAGAATTCAGGTTCAAGCTGGATGTAAGGAAAAATAAAAACTTTTGACATTCCTTTGGTGAGTTCCATTAACTAAGTTGTAGAATAGCATCTTCAAAATGGCCAATAAAGCTTTCCTGATTCAACACCTGATTAACTCTATGGTCTCTTTCTGTCTCACATTCTTATTAGCTCTAATTTGACCTTACTTGATTTTGTTTTCAATTCTTGAATGTGGCATGATCCCCCATCCTCCCTCCCCACTTATCAGAGGCTGAACAGGTATTTTCGCTGCCTGAAATGCAATACTCTTAATTTTCCCAATCATTACTCAAACTTTAGGTCTTAGCCTAACGTAGCTTCTTCCTGCAGTGTAGCAGTGAGCCCCAGGTTATTAGACTGGAGCAGACTCGTCTGACAGGAGATAGCATAGAACCTGCCCTGAATTCTTTAAGAAGAACTTACTAACTCTCATCAGGCATAATGTCAGGGCTTAGGGATACTCAAGGATATGATGCAATAGCTATGGTATCCACTCTCTGGGAACTCAAATCAAGGAGCATGCTAAGGTAAAGGGAGAAGAATCCTACTGAAGGATATTACTTTTAGACAGACATAGTGATCTGAAGGAAATTCCAGTGAAAACCTGTCAACCAAATTGCTATTTAAAGAAGTTTTCACTGAAGAAATATTAATGGAGGGGAGATGAGGAAGAGGAAGACCACAAGTAATGTACTACAGTGAACACAGCGATATATCTCCATGTGGCACATCTATTTTGCTTATCCAGCCCCCGCGTTCTTGAGTTCGGATTGATAAACTATATGACATAGAGTAAGTTTTACCGACACCACTTTATTTTGCTTTAGGGAGGTGATTGGGTAGATAGAGACCTAAAGTTTACGATAAAAGCATAGTAGAGGCTCACGGTGGTTATACTGGGGATGCCTACTGTGCCCAGGAGGTTGGGACAAACCACCTCATGATAGGAAATCAATAAACTGTGAGTCCCTCTGGATTTTATATTTTACAGTTCTTTAACCCTTCAGAGAGATGCAAATAGAATCCATTCTCCAGTGCAGCTGTATCTCATTAATACCAGTTACTCCCTACTCAGCAAGTTACCTCAATAAGGGACAGGTGCTTGCCTCTGTACATTGTATTCTCAGGTTTTCATTTATTTTGGATCCCATGTCTGTCTATAGACTCCTTGATTTCACATTGCAAAGAGGATTAGGTCAAAGACAATCCTCGGGCTTCTAGGAAGCTAAAGGAATGGCCTCACAACTGGCTGTTATATTGGATTTGTACTCTGACAAAGGAAGCAGACAACACTGGTATTGCTGGAAGGGATAAGAAGCAAATATGCTATAAAATTCTAAATGTCAGAATGAATTTCAAAGAGGCCAGAGGGCAAAGCGCAACAAGTAGTACAAGAGGAGAATGAAAAGACAAACATGGTTATGATCACAAAAATCTTCCCCTCTGTTAAGGAATTTATTCTATGAAAAATGCAAAGTCATTGAGGGGCTTTAATGGTAAAATTTTATTTTGAAAATTTAAGTCCCACTGCAACAGAGGGGCTTACATGAAAAGAGAAAATGCCCAGGGTTTAGAGATAATCTAAGCAAATATTAGGTAAGACTGCAGGAAAGGATGTGGCGATAGACATGTATAAATTTAGGAGATATTTAAATGGTAAAATTGACAGGACTTGGTGACAGATTGGATGGAACAATTGGAGAGGTATGTGGCAGGTGTTAATTCCAGCTGGATGTTTTGGGTTATCACTCACTGTTTTTGAGAACACAAGAAAACCAGTGTAGGGATGAAAATCATGTTGTCTTAGAGTTTAGTTTGAGGGATCTTTGAAAAAATCCAAGTAGAATAATCTATAACAAGAAGATCTATGTTTCTGGAGTTAGATGGTACTATGGCTTTGGAAGCCATGACCTTAAAGATACTAATTAAAGCCAGAAGCATGGATGAAGTTACCTATTGAGAATCTAGAAGAAAATATGATATAGAATCAATTCTTAGAGATCTCCAGCCTATACTGGCCAAGTGGCAGAATGAATTTACAAAAAAAAAAATGTGTATGGTAGTGACCATAAAACAATTAGGGAAACCTAGAGGGTGTAGTGACAAAATAAGCAAAAGAAGAGCATGTTTTACCAAAAAAAGTGTAGAGGCTTGAGTAATGGATATTGGATTTGGAGTTATGATGTCATTAGTGGCCTTAGAGAGCACAGAGTCAATGGAGTTGATATGGAAGCCAGTTTTACTAGAGGCTGGGGAAGTGAAAGCCACATGAGTGCAGCTAATCCTATAGAGTAGTTAGGTTATGAAGGAAAGGAAACAGGAAGCTGGAGGAAGAGGACAAGATCTAACTTTCTTTTAACCAGAAAGGTAACTAATAACGTGAAGTTCCTGAACAGGTAGGAAGAGGGAAAAGAACTTTTAAAAGTTCATTATAAGTCTGAGACTAAGTTTCTATTTCATTAGAAGCTTGGATGGCCCTAGGCCCTATTTCCTTTCTGTCTTTGGTTTTTTTGGAGAGCTGACTCAGTTGCACTAAGCTAGTTTGCCGAGAGAGGCAGCCTTGGCCTGACTTCATCATTCCTGGCACACAAGGGCCCTGAGTATACATAATTCTTAGTGGTGTTTCTGGGTACGGAGACCCCTTGAGGATAGATTTTACTCAAGTATCCCCCCAACCTCTCAGGCTAACCTATAAATATGTAAAGCAACCAGGTGGGTTTAGCAGAAGCTGATTTTTCTTGAACAGCCCCACTCCATGACATGGTGCATCTCCAGCCTGCTAAGGCAGGCCTCAGCTGCTGGAACCTTGACCATGACATACGTCAAATACCCATGCCTACTCTGTGCTCTGCAATAATGGAAATTCAGAGGATTGTATGTGTGCTTTTACTTCTCTGCTTTTAAGATTTTTCTCCCTAACAAATCCTAAATTGTATCTATGGCACTGAAGTTGTGTGTCTGTGACCCTCTTGAAGGAGTATTTCAGAAGTCTGCTGTAGTAGATAAAACAGTCAAATCCTCTCCCTTACAGATCAGCTGCAGTTCCTCTATAGACAACTTTTTTTTTATTTTTGCTGTAAGATTTATAGAAGTTTTAGCCATTACACACACACGCGCGCGCACACACACACACACACACACACACACACACAGATAGATAGATAGATATTCATGCCACAGTTGCAGCAGTATCTCTCCATTCAGCTTTAATTTTATGAACAACGCAAATCCTCTACCAGAAACCCAAAAAATGAATGAGGGATAATACACAAAGTGGCAGGGAAAGAAAACTAAAACAGACAAAACAAAAAACAAAAACAGAGGGGCGCCTGGGTGGCTCAGTGGGTTGAAGCCTCTGCCTTCAGCTCAGGTCATGATCCCAGGGTCCTGGGATTGAGCCCTGCACTGGGCTCTCTGCTCCACAGAGAGCCTGCTTCCTCCTCTCTCTCTGCCTGCCTCCTGGCCTACTTGTGATCTCTGTCTGTTAAATAAATAAATAAAATCTTAAAAAACAAAACAAAACAGAAACCTGTACTTGCAATAGTCTTGCTGAGAAGGAAGTACTCTACATGGATGGACACCCATAAAACCACTCAAGACTCCCATTACAACCACACACAACTAAATCTCAACGTCTTTCTGAAAATGAACAAAAAAAGAAAGATTCTCCATTTTTAACTAAGAAAAAAGTCAAGCAAGCACTCTGCTCTATCATCCCATTTGTTGCATACAAATTACCCACAGAAAAAAATCCCAAGCAATCCCAGAAGGTTTAACCATGTTCACAACACAATTTACAGATCTTCGCAAACATTGTACGGTAACATAAGGCCCAAGCTACTATAAATTTTCCTTTCTTCTGGGTCACCAAATTGTCTCAGTTGCTTCTACCTAGCTCTAGAAGTCTACCCTTCTGATTGTTAATAGCAAACCTACATAAGAAATTATGCCAGATTCATTAAAACTCAGAGAAAACACTTGACCTTTTTTGTACCCACCACTTGTACCAGAGGGTCTAGAAACAGGCTGTATAACATGTGCTTGGAGTAATGTAGAACATTGTATGTCAAAGCAATAGTTGTAGATACTGAGGGTCTCCAGAGTCATAGCCACTGAGTGGATAACATGAATCCTTTAATAGATCTCAAATATTCAAATATCAGCAATAAAATATGTTGCTTTTGATCAAATGCCAACTACATATTTAGGGATTTGTTATGAAAGCTGTTAATTGGTATATGATCAGACATAAACTGCTTTTAAAATAATCTGACACTTCTGTCATAAATCATCATGTCACATTCAGCTCTATCATGGTAGTTTATAAGAAGAGAACATAAACATGACACAATTTGTCAATAAAATCCAATACAGTAGAATACCATATGATAGGCCATAAGATTGCAGAAAGAAATCAACAACCTCAGATTTGAGACTGATGGCCAATTGCCATAAGAACTCAACCTGACTCTTCTGTGACAATAGCTAAAATATTCCTAAAGCAGAACTAAATGCAAACATATCTTCCTAAGTATTTTAATTTCTTCAGTGGAATGGTCAGAATGCTGCCTGTCCCCCTCTCCCCAAACTAAGGAAATTGAATCACATATATCTTATTTCTAGAAATATTATAAAATAGACTGAGAATAAAGTGCCTACAGAAACTAAACATTTCCTGCGAGGCCCCTGATTAGGGGGAAAAAAAAAATATGTGTGTTTCTCAAGGACATCTTGATTTTATCTAATTTCATAAGCATGCTCATGGGGATGGAGGGAGGTCAAATTATCACAGTGAATTATGGAAGGAATTATTTCAATCCTTTCATAGTAGGATGCAAAATGCTGTAGGTTTTATCTCTTCATTTGGCTTTAGTGGATATATTATTCTCTCTTTCTTTTTCTGGCTTAAATGACGAGCTAACCCCAAATGATATAAAGAATACTAGATCATGAATGCACCAGATGTCTGATGCAATATGTAAAACCTGTCACATGAAGTAAAAGTTATTTTTAAAAAGAATATTTGAGTATATAACTCCTATTCACTTTTTCCCAGACTATACACAGACTTTTATATAAATTATAAAAGGAGGTTCCATAGATGAAAGCTGTTTGTAATTTGTAGAGGCCATTTTCTTGTCAACTTGGTAGTCTTTCTCATAGCAGTTTCATTATTAGGCAAACCAATTAAGTGTGCTCAGAGTAAGCTACATATGCTAAGTACACAATTTGTATAAAATTCTAATCTGTTCATTACCTTTATACCAGCGATTTTTTCCCCCTGACTTGAAGTAGTAGGTTCATTTTTTTTAATAAGAATTTTGTGTTAAAAATGGCATGTTGAAATGCCTGACACGAGAATTCTCAAACTGTCTTAACTAGATTTTGGCATTTAATAAGCTGTAAACTGCCGAAGCTATTTGCAGATGAAGTCTCATTTTTGTCCATCAGCAGGGGGCTGGAAGCATAATTAATTGAGTGAAAGTTAAAAGACGGACAGCACGGTTACATTTATGCAAATATTGCAGCAGAACATCCAACGGAAGAGAAAAATTGCTTGCAACCAATTGGTTTGGTTTTGGACCAAAATCCACAGGGTCCATTTAAACATTGCAGATTGTGCATCTGACAATTAAGACCTAGCGTTTCTTAATGCTAGTTGTGATGGTAAGAATAGTAGGCAAAAAGTCAAAGTCCAGAGAGACAATTCTATTTCTGCTCTCATCTTTTTTACCTCTCATGAATGTTAAAATATCCTTGCAAAAAAAAAAAAAAAAATCAAAAAATCAAATGATGCATGTGTGTGCAACCATATGCCAGGCTCTGCTGTTTGTTTCTTTTATTCATATCCCAGGCATATGTACCCTTGCACACCAAAGGTTCCATTTAATTAAAGTTAGTTAAAAGCTTAGACCACAGAGATCAGGACAGCTGCTTGAGATATTAACCTGGGTGGCGTCCGGGGACAGCATAAAGCCTTTGCTGGTATTCTGTCTCCTATTACGTATTTTGGTGGGGTTTATCCCAGTAGCGCTTTGCCTCAGAAGACCAGACTTTTCCTTAAATGGTTGGGAAACATTACCTTCCCCAATGATAACAGGAAATTTCAAATTGAAATTTTGCATATTCCTCATCTGTATGTTTTTCCTCATGACTGTAAGGATCTGCATGACTACCTTAGTGATTGATTTTTGACTCGTCCCTTTGTGTGTGCTTTTGATTTGTTGGCTATTCAGCAAAATACTGCTTCCCATAGAGAAATTTCTTAAGTACTCTTTTGTTTTGTTTTTTTTTTTCCTCATACTTCTGTTCTTAGCATTAAAACCTCAACCAGAACTGCTTTTTTTTTTTTAAATGCTACAAAAGATAGACTTATTAGCAAAACAAAAATGGGTTCTGTGTGTGTGTCACAGAATTCTGTAATGTGCTTCTCTCTGAAGTATTGTAAAAAGACTTTTAGAAACTTTAGTGATACTTCTAACTGAAGTTAAGGGTATTTCCAATGCTGCCATTTGAAGTTTGATGAAATAAAGTTTAATCCTAAATACAGAATGCAATATTTAGATGCCTGCAGGGAGACAGTTAAGATGTAAAGAGAATCAAAACAAAAACAAGATGACCATGGCATATTCTCAGTGAATGACTGCAAAATGTTTTTAAAGACTCTAAACTCAAAGGTGTGTAAACATTAAAATAGTGAAAACTAGCTTAAAGTAAATGAACCCACATGGACGCCTTCCACACTCAACTGAACTTCTCCTATTACTTATACTTCATGAAGTTTTCTTCCTTATTATAAAATGCATTGCTATATAATTCTGTTTCCTTCCTTCAAGTCAAGATGTTAAGCCCATGTTGAAAATACTTTTGTATACTGTCATTTTCACATCATCACTTTTTTCATGAACTTTTTAATCTTCAGTTTAACAGCAGAATGTGTTACATGATTTCTAGTACCAAACTATGTTTCTAAAAATAGGCAACCCTCTCTAAGTATGATCTATTGTATACATTGATTTTTACAGTGCAAACACAAAAAATTTGGATTTATAGAGTGATAACTAAATTTTTGAGCAGTACATGCTTTCAGATGTTAATAAAGTTTGTAAAATTTTAGTGACATACTTAGCAATATCAACTGCATTACACACATAAAATAGATCCTAATATGAATTATATATGCTACACACACACACCCCTTTATACAGAACAGATCCAATCCTGAGACGTTTTGTTTGCTTTATTAAGTGGAGAATCAGGAAAGTGTATCTAAAGTGAACCTTTTAAGAGAAATACTTGTCCAAACAAAAATAATTTTTCATTATCCTAGTTAGTATCATGCTTTCATATATCACTCATATATATATATATGTATATATATATTTTAAGTGAGATTCTCTTAAAAGTGAAGTACAAATTTGTGTGTGTGTGTGTGTGTGTGTGTTGGTGTTAGGAGTATTTTTTTTAAGGCTTCCAATAATTTAATTTTCATTCTGGTAAATTAGAATAGTTTTAGATATACTGAGAAACTCCTAATTTTTTTCATTCTAAAATTTAAGTTGTCTAATAATTTAGAAGATCTCTTTTCATACAATAAAATTTAATGCTCTAGAGTATCATTCTATACAGAAAGGGTATAAATTGCCTTTGTTGTTCTTTGGCTGAGAAAGGCAGAACATTGTTGCCAAGGAATAAATTTTCTGGTTCACCTGAAAGTATTAGGAAGGAACTTCTGCACTTTTTATTATTAACATTTTTATCTTTACTTCTGTATATTCTAATTACATATGAATTCTTTTTTCTGGATATAAAAGAGAAATTAAGATAGCAAATGGAAATTAAGTTAAATGCATTCAGAAAACATTTATCTTAAGAATAAAAAACCAAATATTTGAAGAGAAAAAAATCATTTTGTCTGCTAGCCAGATCAAATGACTTGACAAACTATTTTATGCTAAACTGAAATAAGAACCATGCCTTGTTTCTTGTTTTCAAAGATTTCAGAGATAAATGTACAAAGGTGTATAGTTTTGAGTCTGAGTAGTAATTAGTCAGCATATATGTTAACCTTGATTAATAAACAGAAAAGTTTCTAGCCTAAGGAAAATAAAAGAAAAAAAGAATCAACCAACATCTGTCTTTTAGTATATATCCCTCTGGGATAAGTACCAGTTAAAACTACTAAAAAAGAATGGCAATAAAATTTCTGCTGGTTGTGAGTTAGTCAAGCTTGTAACCCCTCTTTTCTTGGAAACCTCATGAAAAAAGGAACATGATAAACACAAAACCACTTCTAACAAAGTTGTTTGCCAAATTTACTCTGTCAAGGTAGAGTATGAAATGTTATAGACAGCATGTTGTGATGGGATTAAATATTACACTTATGGGAACAATTAGATTTCTGTATTTACTTTATTGAAGCTAGAGTGTTTCCAGAAGTAAATCTGAAAAGGACCAAGGGCTAAGTGAGGTTTTTCCTTGTTTTTCTACTTCTATTAGTCAGTCATCTCTAATTAATTTATCAAACTGACATGAGTAGGGGATGGATTATATAACACCTGAGTATAAGAATGTATGGATTCTATAGGTCTCCAGTTTTGCTTCACCAGGAAGATAAAGGGCGTGTAGACATAGAAATTCATTTTATAGTATTTATAATATCTTAGATTAAAAAATTATACTTCAGAAGGAATAAATCCTTTTTATTGGAATGTGAGTCAATGGCTATAAAAATGGCATCCTTGGGGCGCCTGGGTGGCTCAGTGGGTTAAAGCCTCAGCCTTTGGCTCAGGTCATGATCCCAGGGTCCTGGGATCGAGCCCTACATTGGGCTCTTTGCTCAGCAGGGAGCCTGCTTCTCTTCCTCTCTCTCTGCCTGCCTCTCTACCTACTTGTGATCTGTCAAATAAATAAATAAATCTTAAGAAAAAATGGCATCCTTCTCTTCTGGTGGAAACATGTAATGAATAAGGGAAGAAGAAACACATTTGCATACTGGTCAGTTTCTTTTTAGATAGGAGAAATCTAAGTCTCAAAAATGAGTGCTCATATATTTAACACACCAAACAGTGTATGAAGTATTTTATATTCATTTTCTGACTTAATACTAATTTCACAAATTAAAAACTGGGGCATAAAGAGGTAAATTGGTGCAGTTTAAGGTAGTATACTAAGGAGAAGGAAGAGGCAGGATTTGAACTCAGATACATTGGACCTCAAAGTTCAAGCCCTCAAAATACAGTAAAAGCTACCCATGACATTTTTCTGGTGGGAAACTAGTCATTTTGCTCATGTAGGCCATTTCCTACATTTCAAATATTTCTAAGCATTTTCTTATTTCTTCTTCCTGATTGAATAAAATTATGTACGGAGAAGGTCAGCAGTTAGAGTTTTGTCTGAATTCTGGCCAACTTACTAGTTGAATGCTAGCGAGTGAATGATTAATATTGCTTTTCACAGAGATTATGACATTTTAGGAAAAATAAAGTGCCTAGTTATGATTAGTTTCTCTTGATACATAAGCATGTTTTTACTCTTCCAGGTGCTTAATCATCATGAGGCAGGCAGACAGACATATAAAACATATGCCTTCATTGAGCTTATAGTCTAATGAAAGAAGACCCAAAAGTGCTATTCAAACCCATACATCCCAAGATACAGGAACCAAATCCAGAGTTGCAGACCCTCCAATCACAAGAAAACATGCTAAGAATTAGAAACTAGAAAGAAGAGATCCCAGCTCTGATGGAAACAACCTTAGTTACACTTTATACTAGTATGCAACTCATGCTCTCAAGGAACTGGCAGAAGACAGGAAAAATTCATGATACAGGAATACTGGCATTTCAGTCTAGCAAGTAAATCAGAAATCATGGAGTCAGGTTACAGGGGAACACAAAAACCAAAGGTAGGACAAGGACTAAAAGTAAAAATGTGCAGACATGGCAGAAACAGTAAAAGAGCTCACACTAGCCATTTTAGTGAAATACTGGTGATTTCCTAGTTGATGGTTTAAGGTTAAGTATCATCTCCAATCAGTTTGGTTTTCCTTTAACTAGAAAACAACTTCAGCTATGAACATCTAGAGCTAAGAAGTGATACAAAGCAAATGGGTACAAATAATCAAAAAGAAAGAGGGAAATATTTTGACAAGTGATACATCTAGATTTATGCTATACGTACATTTTTACTTCCCATCAAAAAATGTTATCCAAAAAAAAAGTTATCCAGATTATTTATAAAATTTAAGTGGAAAAGGTCAAGAGCAATAGTAAACTCACTTGATCATCATAATACTGGATCAAATCCTACTGGGTTTTATAATTTTTTTTTCTTTTTTTAGATTCTATTTATATATTTGACAGAGAGAGACCACAAGTAGACGGAGAGGCACGCAGAGAAGAGGGAAGCAGGCTCCCCGCTGAGCAGAGAGCCTGACGCGGGACTCTATCCCAGGACCCTGAGATCACGACCCGAGCCGAAGGCAGCGGCCTAACCCACTGAGCCACCCAGGTGCCCCCCTACTGGGTTTTAAAATCTAACCATGGATTATTATTTGAAATATACTGTAAGATATTAGCAAATTTATTACTGAAAAAAATTAAGTAAATCATTCAGGAAAGATACGAATTACACTCAATCTCAATGCTGTCCAGCCTTAAAAATTTAAATCCAGAGAGAAGACAAATATTTTCACAAAACATGATTATTGTCCCGGGTTTGAAATTCTTGTATGTACATTGATTACGCTGAGAACTTATTTGGAAACAAAAATGCAAGTCAGGATTTCACTACGGCACTGGAATTCAGTCAATTTTTCTTTAAACTTAGAGGAAACAGAGATGGTTTCTGGTCTGTGGTAAGTTCTTCAGTTTTCAGCCTCCTTCATGTCTAACCTCATTAAGAAAATCAGTCTCTGGAAGCCCCATTTTCAAACTATCTGCCCATGAAGGAACTGTTCAATAGTGAGAAGCTAACATGAGACTGAAATCAAGATAGAAAGCAAGCTGAAGGAATTCTCACATGTTCATACGCTGGCATTTCTGGAAAGAATCTTGGATGAGCAAAGAGACCCATGAATGGGCTGGGAAGATCTGGAATTCAAACCCATCTTTCCCTATTTGCGACGCTCCATCCTGGGATCCTGAGTGGAGCAAAAGGAAGCAACATCTTCAGCTTACCTCTAAGAAAGTCCAACCGATTTTGAGAGACTATCCAGCAAATAAAAGGGAAAATATACAGCAGAAGTAGACAACAAACATGGTTTTTTTTTATTAATTTTTTAATTTTTTATAAACATATAATGTATTTTTATCCCCAGGCAAACATGCTTTTCTAATTGGATCCAGATAACAGAACTGAGACACAAAGTGGTAGTGTGTGTATATTAATAACATGTACGTATGTATGCATACATATGTCATGTTAAAGATTAAACATACATTTTTTGCAAAATGTCTTTAACAACTGCTCACTAAGTTGGACTGCTTTCGCCAACTGCATTGTGAAGAACACATAGCCAACAGCTCCTAAACCAAGTCTTTGTATATGACATACCATAATTTCAGATCTACCCCTGTTAGGCATGAAGTTAAATGTGGTAGAATGATTCAAACTCCAGTGTTTAATATTTACTCTGAGTAAGATTAGCTTTCTAGACTTACCCTTTCTATATAGACTAAATAGGTTCTAAATTGCTAAATAATTCAGTAGAATTTAACAGCTTTAATGAAGTAAAAGCAAATGCTTCATTCTAGTTTCTATGATTAGAGTGCTTTGCTTTCGAACAAAATAGAAAATTACACTCAGTCCATTTATAGACAACCAATCTACTGCTGCTTGTGGAAAAGCAGTAAAAGGTTCAACATGAAAACAGCAACACATCTGGTGCTAAGCTCTAATGCCTAAGTGAGCATGCAAGAAATTATCATACAAGGGATATATACCATATATTCATGGTAAGTACAGTGTATCAAAGGCCACTAGTGTGAAAGGCTAAGCAGGTAAATAATTAAGATGACTTTGCATTCACAATAAGGCTGTTTATTTAGAAATCCTTCACCTGCTTTCTACAACTTCTGTTGACTAATCTGGAGACCAACTAATAATTCCATGATAATACAAAGTCAATTTTCTAACTGGTTTATCTAGCTTAAATGCCCCCCACAGATTTACTTAAGAATGTTGTTCTGACTCCAAAAGGCACAAAAATGGGAAGGTCCCCCCACCCCTGGCCCATGGCACTTGCTGATGTTCCCCCCCAAAAGTGATTATAGAATAAAGCAGAAAAAGGGATAGAATATTATAATGAACTTAGGTAAACCATATGTTATTACATCATCTAACAGAACTACTGATCAATAAACATTTTAATGGCTAATCCTGACCAAATGCTATTAGGTAGCTGACCTGACCCTGTTCTATATGCTTTATATAGATATTACATAACCTTAATAATCCAAGGAGGACATTTTTATCAGTCTTCTTTTGTACACAGAGAACTGAAACTGAATTAAATTAATTTTCAAAATTACTCAGGTCATAAAAAGCAGACCAAACTCTGACTTATTGCACTAATCCTTGTTAAGTTTTATTGATACCCTGGAGTTTCATATTTGCTTCTTTTCCTCAGAAGGCATGAAATGGTGGGCTTAGAAATTATTCTGAAGTATACACATTGAAGAGATGCATGTTGCTAATAATGGAAATTTTGGCACTGCATGACAATGGTAGCCACTAGCCACATGTAGCTATTGAGAACTTAAATTTTCATGCGAATTTCATAATGAAGATATGGGAAGAAGGAAAAGAAATACGCTTAAGAATTCTATTATATAGTATAGTTGGTACACACATTCATATAGGTAGTTTATGATGCCACATTTGGACTTGAATTGTAACTTTAAAAGAGATTTTTAAAAACTGGTCACGTTTTAAGAGTATCATCCCTACTCTTCAGCCATGCTACATTTAGGCCGCCTGAAAAAGAAATTAAAAATTTTTCTTCCCGGTGGTGGGTATTGTAGAGGGCACGGATTGCATGGAGCACTGGGTGTGGTGCAAAAATAATGAATACTGTTATGCTGAAAAAATAAAAAAAATTAAAAATAAAATAAAAAAAAATTTTTCTTCCCTATCCTATATACTTCACTTACTATATTATTATTGGCTTAAAAAAAGAAAAGAATCCATGTGAAGTATCATGTAATTCCATCCTTTTCAGATTCTGCGTGGGAATAACTCATGCATGTGTCAGACAATATACTATTATAATGGAAAATACAGTTATCTGCTGCCACCTTTTTTCCATGAAAAATAATGTATTTTGCTCTATTTAGAAGCTTACTTGTAGCCTTATTTTTTGGTAGTTCGATTTGGAAGTTCTATTTTATTTAATTTCTAGGATTCAAATTAGATAGGACATATATCTGAAAAGAAATGGGTAATATAGCTTAGATGTGTAGTTCTGTCATTGGTTTAGGTATGAATATTAAAGCTTTGAGTAACAGTAAGGAAGGCATAATATCCAATGACAACATTTAATCCATCCCAAAGTGAACATGATTCACCATGACTAGAATATAGTTTTTTCCTAGCAGTTTCCTTTCTTTAAGAGTTAGATAACTTGAACTCTGGCTGCTGGACCAAAAATGTTACTCACTCATAACAGTTGTGATAGTGAATAACAAAATTAAAAACAACAACAACAACAGAATAACCTAAGAACACTGATTCTTCCTCATCCTATGAATAAAAGGTTGTGCCCAAAAATCATAGCTGTAGAGGTCAAATAAGATTAAGACAGAAATTTAGACATATAGCAAAAACACCACAAGCAAAGCATTTGAAAAGTATTAAATACATACTAGCCCAAATTAGAGTACTCTGACAATCTTATTCTTTCAGTTTCACAAAAAAAAAAAAAAAAGGGACAGTCAAGAAAAACTAGAAATACCAAGAAGCCTGACTCAGTATAACAAAGGGCATACAAGAATCTATGTAAACATTTTATGAACAATTTAAAACACACAGAGAAAATAGGAGTTATACTTTGGTGATATTTATTCTTCCAAATTCCAACTGAGCAAACTGCCAACAAGATACAGGTGCATAAAAGATGAACAGGTGAAAGAAATAAAATGTTATTGTGGAGAAAGTATTATCTTTGTCCCTTATGCATTTACCTTAGGACACATTAGCACATCTGTTATATATTTGCTAGATATACAGATTTATATGAACAACTTTTAAGTTGTAATTCCAAGTCTACCTTTTTTTTTTCCCTTCCTCAGACCTATGTATTGCACTAAAGGTATAATGTCTGAGTCAGGAATAAATACATTTCAAAGAAATTCATTGGAAATTTTACTAGGAATCTGGTTCAATAAAGACATCATTCTAAGAGTCTTAAGTCGAACATTTAGAACAGACAACAGTATTATGTGGTTTTGAAATAATGTCATGTTATTCTTGGGTTTGAATCTACCCACTCGTCACTCTTAGCTCTTCTGAGATTTTTACAAACCCTGGAAGAGGAGTGGTATGGGAACATACTGGACTCAGGGCTACTGGGTACCCAGCAAGCCTTGAAAGAAATTAGCAATGAGATCGAAATTTAAAGAAGTACAACATTTTGTTTACTGTTTAAAAAAAATTGTTCTTACCCTCAAGTACTCAACTGTATTTCATAGGAAAAATATATATACAATGGTGAAAATTAATGAAAATTTACATTACGGTACAATTGAAAAGAGGCTAGACTTTGAATCTAAATGTGAAGACTAACTGGATCTGTCAACTTTGGGCTCCTTGACCTTGAGAAAGTCATTTAATTTCTCCATTTAGAGCTCTGAATTAGTTGATTCCTAAGAACCACTCCAGCTTTAACTATAGGTATGTGTCCGTGTGTGTGTGTGTGTGTGTGTGTACACACACACATATAAATTTTATGACTCCCATTTCATGTATTTTTTTAAAGATTTTATTTATTTATTTGACAGACAGAGATCACAAGTAGGCAGCAAGGTAGGCAGAGAGAGAGAGAGGAGAAAGCAGGCTCCCCGCTGAGCAGAGAGCCCGATGCGGGGCTCGATCCCAGGACCCTGGGATCGTGACCTGAGCCGAAGGCAGAGGCTTTAACCCACTGAGCCACCCAGGTGCCCCCATTTCATGTATTTTAATTAAAATTACATTTTATAGTAAGAATATATCCTAAATATATTATATATTTTATATATATATTAATAATATTATTATATATATTATATATATAATTATAATTATATAAGTATAATATATATATAATTTTATATATATTATTTATATTATATAAAAATATATTTAGGTCTATATTTACCAAGTTTTTGCAAGAAAAATAAGTTTTAAACCTAATCTCACTTGAAATCATGATTTCATATATATGAGTTGATTTCTGCACAACACATAGATTTTTAAGAGATTATATTCCACCATTTGACCTTCATTTCCATTTCTAAGTCATTCTCTAAGAACATGTTTTTTGTCCATTTATTGTATCACATGGATTTAACCAATGATGCTACCACATTGACTTATGTAGCCAATCCCTTACTGATTATCTTCCAACGGATAGGTAGGAATTATTTTCCCATTATATTTGATTTTCCTTTTTCTTTAACCACAAGGTTCCAGATAATCCTGAACCCAGCCACATTTTAAGCTCTTATGTCATCAACACATTTCATAGCGTTTATCCCAGACCAAGTAATTTTCTGCCACAGAATACCAAGATAGTAATTATAATAATCATGACAGCTTCCTGACCTTGAAACTAGCTACAGCTATTTGGTCCATGCTTAAGTAGCTGACCTAACATAGGACAATAGGCCCAGTCTTAGATATACTGGCTCTGGACTGAGAAAGCACTGAGTATCAGAGAAAAAGATCTCTGAAGCTGAGAGATGCAAAACTCCCATACTGTGGCAGCCATTTTTGCTTAAAAAAAAAAAAAAAAAAAAAACAAAACAGTACACTGAACCAATATGCAGAACAGAAAAAGAGATGGGGGGAATGAACATAGATTTTTGGTGATACCCAAGGGCCTGGTTTCAGATTTTATTGACCCTCAGCTGTATTCCTGGTCTTGACTGTGAATTACCCTTGTGCTTTTATTGCAGCTGGAATGAAGGGTGGGTGAGAGAAGAGGGCAGAGGAAAAGGGGAGACATTAGAGGAATGAGAGAAGGATTGGTGTATGATAAAACATTCACATGTATCTACAGTGTTGTGTATATGTAAAAAATAAGTAAAACTATATTAATAGTACAACTTTGGTCTGGCTGGAAATGTGCGCTGCTGGAGGAGGTGAATTTAAAGCTAAACTTTACAAAATTGTATATGATTTTTTTTAATTTAAATTTTATTATTTTTTTAAACATATAATATATTTTTATCCCCAGGGGTACAGGTCTGTGAATCGCCAGGTTTACATATTTCACAGCACTCACCATAGCACTTACCCTCCCCAATGTCCATAACCCCACCCTCCCTCTCCCAACCCCCCTCCCCCCATCAACCCTCAGTTTGTTTTGTGAGATTAAGAGTCACTTATGGTTTGTCTCCCTCCCAATCCCATCTTGTTTCATTTACTCTTCTCCTACCCCCTTAACCCCCCATGTTGCATCTTCATGGAGGTTCCTCAAAATGTTGAAAATAGTACTATCCTATGACCCAGCAATTGCACTACTGGGTATTTATCCTAAAGATACAAACGTAGTGATTCGAAGGGGCACGTGCACCCGAATGTTTATAGCAGCAATGTCTACAATAGCCAAACTATGGAAAGAACCTAGATGTCCATCAACAGATGAATGGATAAAGAAGATGTGGTATATATACACAATGGAATACCATGCAGCCATCAAAAGAAATGAAATCTTGCCATTTGCGACGATGTGGATGGAACTAGAGGGTATCATGCTTAGCAAAATAAGTCAATCGGAGAAAGACAACTATCATATGATCTCCCTGATATGAGGGAAAGAAGATGTATATGATATTTTAAAGAAAATTTATAAATATTAATAGCAAGAGGCAGAAACAGAATTCAAAATAATTCTTGAAAGTACCAGATTATTATCTACATCATAATTTAAGAAGATGTTCTTCTAAGAAGTTGATGGAAAATTCTCAATCCGCAGGAAATTCTTTATGGGTAGATTTCTGAACTATAACCACTTCCAATAATTTGTCACCAAAGACAAAAACATGGGATTCTACTTTTGGAAGGAAAGGTCTACAGAAGGCTGAAATATTTATTTTTACGTACGAATTTCAGAAATTTGACTTTAGGGGAAAAAAGATGTAATAGTGATACTTAGTAGCTACATATAAAATTATATAAAATTAAAATTGTACATCTGTATTTTGAAATTATTAAAGTACTAAAGAGAACATTTCTATTGTTTTGGCAGGAAAAGTTATTTCCCACATACAGAATGATAGAAGAGGAAAGAGATTTTAACATCACACCAAAATAGCCTGTAGAAGGATATTTTTGCAGCATGTTCTCCACAAAAATACATTTCAAGAAAACAAAATAGAGGCTATGCATTTGTGTATGTTTTACTCCATTTCACTTAATGTAAGAACGGTGTGATTTCAGCAACCTCAGAGTAAGTTACTCCAACCATTGCTATATACTCCTGCTCTGTTTTTCCAGTTATTACAGATTTGAACAGAGCCCATTTTGTTTCATAGATTCAGTATTGCAATGAGATTTCTGATTTTAGTAAAAATCACTAGGCTTCAGAAAGAAGTCCATGAATTTAATGAACACAGTAAATTAGATCTCACAGAAAGTCTACCTTCCTGGACAGCTGCCCAGAAGCTCAGCCCCAGGTCTATATTTATTGGACTTTGCATTCGTGGACATAGTTGAACAAAGGCCCTTGAGTGAACATATGGCCCAGGATAAAATAATTAGATGTTTTTCCTTGCAATGTGGTATTTTGAATACAGTGAAACTGAGTTGTCAATACAGTTTTGAAATTTTTTGACTTGGACCACAAAATAATAAAGAACACACAAGTATATATCAAGAAGAAAGTTTTACAAAATAATTACCCAAGAATACAATAGAAAATAGGAAAGCCTATTATTTTAAGTACTGATGATGACCTACTAAGCGGAATTCAGGAGCCACTAATGGGACATGACCACAGTTTTGGAAAAAAGATGCGTATGTTCCTATCGCTGAAACTCTCCTCATTCCCACTTTCTTCACCTCTCAAATCTGTTGCTCCATGGTTCCTGCGACTGTAAAATATTCCCATATATTTCAAACAAGTTTCACTTTTATGAATATCAGAGCCTGTTTTTCCTGCCTGCAAATTAGATCTTAACCAGTCTTAATCCTTGTTAGGACTCATTAATTTTCCTCAATTTTTCTTTTGATTCAATATTTATAAGCCTGGAATTTCACATAGAGTTTTAAAAAGGGGGGGTAATAGTAACTCCTCATTCTTTGGGCTGACATTTGCTATGCCAATGAGAGTCCTAAGAATTTTTATGTCACTGGCTTTACACTCTGTTGCAGAGTTTCAAACTGAAGGTTTTTTAGAAATCTATTTCACTTGATTAGCAGGTTTTATAAGATGTTAAGCTGCTTCTATGCTTTGAGACACGGAAGTTTAGGGAAGTTTAAGGGTTAAAAATAGTTCCTAGAAAACCAAAAATCTCGTGTACTTGCTGACACCAACATTTTATGTATTAATTCATGAATTCATTTTATAAGTATGTACTAAATCCACCTTAGAACTTTAAAATCTAACATCTGATAAGTTGTATAGGCACATATAAAGATTACTTCTATCATTTTTCAAGTACATATGGACTAAAGTCAAGGATATACATAGGAAAGAACGTACTACACAATCTAAATCCTAAGGCTTGAGAAAAGAGGTTACAGATGACAGAATTTATGTTTAATTCCATGCAATTATCATTTTTTTAAAACTGGAAAGAAAAGCAATCGTTGCTAAAACAACTTTTTTAAGTTTTCTAATTGATTATTCTTTTAAAAGTTTAGTGTGTTCTCTTAAAACTTGGTCTTCAATCTAAGATGGATGTAAGGGTCACTGCCAAGTTCTGAGATCATTTACCTCAACCAATTTTTCTTTATCAACTTGAAGAAACTTTATCAAAAATCAATAGAGATTAGAATGCATCTACATGAAGTTAGAGTAAATGAAACCCAAAATTGTTATTTGGTCTTGTCCAAGTACAAACTTGTGCTCAACTGCAAAGTTTGCCCTGAGAGAAATCAAAACTTCTCTTTTCAAGAGTGAGAACTAATTTCTGGTTCAGACGATGATTAAAATAACATTTTTGTGTGTGTGCAGAACAAATGAAATGATCTCCCAGTTGTATTTTTCTGTTTTAATATTTTATTCTAGCTCATTTTTTAGAAATGTCCACTCATGAAAACTATATTCTCTCTATACTTATTATATATTCTCTGCTTTCGATATCCATGTTTTCCATGCATATATATGTGTAGCCTAATGAAAATGTTGTCAAATTAAACTCATTTGGGCTATCTTAAACATGAGAGGACTGCTCACAAAAGGACAAATTCTAAGTCACGAAAGGGAAAACCGACCATAACATCAATTGCTATATACGTCAAACTGAAAAACTCGGAAGCTCAAAAATAATTTGAGCTATTAGTAACATGTTTAAATTTTGCGACCATTATGTGTTAACTACTGACCCTTTATGTATTATTGTCTCTATTATTTTGGGAAGCTTAAACAGTGGTAACAAACCAAACACAACTGATTCAGTGACCAAACTGATGATTTTTCTTGGTTTCAGAATAGAACAAACCTATGTCCGCAATTCACAGTGATTCCAGTAGTCCTGTGGCTCCCTTTCTGTACCTCTGCTATTCCTACGGTCATCTGCATCCATTCAGACGGAGGGAGGAAAAAAGGCAGGAGGTGGCAGAGCCACTTCTTAAATATCTTAACCTAGAAACGGTACATACCATTCACCTTCGCATTCCTTTTTTTTTTTTTTTTCCCCTAGAAATGCCCACACTGAACGGCAAAGGCAGAGGAACAGGCTGTCTAGAAGTATGCCCAGTTTGAAGAGATTGTATCTTTGGGGGAGCAATGTTCAGTCTCTTCATGTTAGACACATGAAAATCATTTTTCTCAAAATTTATGAAGTTAGCTTTGAAGATACTACAATAACCCTAAATTTAATCACTGCACAATCATTTTAAAATGTGGCCAAATGCTAGTAAGGCTTAATGACAGAAGAATTAAACACATGCTAGTGACCCACTTTATATCGTGCTGCATACTTCTCCCTTTCAGGGATTGAAGTCTTTCCTGCTTTTATTTGTTCAAAGGACAATCAGTAATGTGCAATCTGATATGGATCTCTTACCAGCGAAAACACTTACATTACTTTTTGCCATTAAGACTAAAATGTATTGACTTCTTACAATTTAAATGGCAAAATATTACCCTTACATAGGAGAGAAAAATCAACCATGTATTTATAATATAAAAAGTTGTATACTAGAGAGATACCCAAAGATGAGCAGAATCTTGAATGTTTAACATCGGAAATACCCCCCACTTTTTTTTTTATGTGCTTCATACACCTGATATTAAGTTTATGAACAGAACTGTCCTCATTTAGGTCATTTGCGGAATATTGCCTTAGTGAGCACTTGGAAGATTTACTTGATAAAAGAGAGCTGCAATGCCTATTTCCAAAACTGTTTAATTAAAGAAACCACAACAGATATTGTAGGCATTTAAGACTTGAGGCTTCATGCTATATTCTATTTGGTAAGAGTATAGTTTTCCTGATTTATTGACAGCTGCCGTGGATGGTTCTTTATTTTCAACTCATCCCAACCCTGCTCAAACCATACAACCCTCCTGCTTTTTTCAATATTTTCCTAATATCTCAGCTCATTTAATTCTATTGATCCACTGAAGAGTATAATGGCACTGAAACTAGAATTAATAGCACCTCCCTTTCCTAGTGCTAAGAGCTTTCCTATTGAGTCTGTGGACCATCACACGAAATCATAAAAGTAGACAAAAAAAGTAGAGTGACCTTTATCGGCTACTATTGTACTGAAAAATTCAGCAAACCTCAGAACATCATTTTCAATTTTATGGCACTGTTTTCTTAAATAATAAGAGAAGGGGGAAAAAAGGAACAACTGACCCCTGCTCAGCATTTACTTAAGCAGAATTGGCATTAATAGAGTATTCTGTCAAAAATTCAAGCTCAAGAAAATGTATGGCTTTGTCCACAGCAGCCGCTATCTTAGCAGATTGCACTGTCACTGCTTCACACAAAGCACATTGCAACACCATTAGTGGACATAAATAATGCACAAGCTCTTATGCAGTACTCAGCTAAGTGCATGGAAACCTTGGGCTCCTGTTGTCAGAAATTCAATGGATTAGTACCTAGATTTATTTTAAGTCTGTAAAGCACTTTGTTCTTGACAGCGTTCAAAGTAGAAAGAGTGCTATCCTGAATGTGCATCTTAATACTGTCATTCTTGTCTTGTAAGAGTAGATGATATATGGGCTGCGATATTTCGTTTTAATATTTAAAGTTTTCACTGTGCAGATGCAAAGAAATATATTAATAGTTATCTGCTGTTACTTTATTGATCTGGAAAAGAACAAAGATAACCTGTAAAGTTTCACAGCGAGGCCAGTAAAATGGAGGCATTACAATCACATTTAGTAAAACAGATACACAAATTGTAAACGACCTACATTGTCTTTAAGAAATAAGCACATCGGGGTGTTTCTTCTTTCTATAAACATTGTATCACTGAAATGCTATTGAAGGAAAATTTTAGCACACTTTAATCTAATTACTCATATTTACAATTCTATAGTTCCTTCAACTGCCTAACAGTATTATTTCTTTTTTAAAGGTTAAGAGATTTTGCTGAACAAGAACTATACCTAAAATCTTATTCTAAATTATTTCCCCCTGTAATTTCAGAGATTGAGGGAAGTTTCTTCCTGGAGATATGTTCAGGCTTTAGGTCCGATAATCTCCCATGCATTCAAAGGCTAAGAGACACTAGCTTGGATGAGGAACACTTTTCTATTGATACTGGGGATGTAACAGAAGAACAGAGATCTCCCACATGAAGGTCAATCTTTCTCAGTTCTATGAAGACATAAAAGCTTATTTTAAAATACTAACAGTTACCTTTTCACACAGCCTACATGGTTCATGAATTTTAATACGATTTGTTGAAATGTCACTCAATGAATTAAGTGTTCATTATCAAGCCTTCAGATTTTAAAGTTAAATATGTAGCTAATGACTATTTATAATTATATACATTAAACACATTAAGCTACACGTATGATGTCATGTCAGGCAATTCACATCTGACCTTAATCTAAGTCTTCCATTAAAATTTGATTTTTTTTAAACACCAGCTTCCCAGGATTATGAACACTTATTTTACTTATAAAGCTTATTGTTAAATTAAAAGGAAAGGTGTTCATGTATTGTTATTTCAGAAGACAACCCAAACATACTGTTGAGAGGATTGTGACGTGCTGCTCTTAAAGACACTATGGTAAAAAAAAAAGTCAGTTAAGACAGGGTTTCCAGAAGCACTGAATATAGCCTTAAATGGAATGATCATATTCTTTGGAATGAAAGGGACATAAAGGATTTTATATTGAAAAGTTAAAAATGTTTAACCTAGTGAGTTCTTTTACTCCAAATGCAGCTTACATAGCTAAATTCAAAGACCACCAAATAATTTGCATATTATCATCAATAGGTGGCGCTTTTCCCCTTTGATTGTCTTGATCACACAGCTCGGGTAGAGCGTAACTTTTTATCAAGTGTTATGAATTTTCAATATTACCTATGAAATACTGAATACTCCAACTAGTTGAAAGTTAAATTTAATTTTTACAAGGTTACAAGGATTCACATCATTTCAGGCTTTTAAAAATTATCTTTGGAGGCATCAAATTTTGCCACCAATAATTGTATCTAGAAAGAAAACTCTTATTTTTTACTCCTAAAACGTTCATAAACTGTCCCTCAGTCTCTTTAATGTTTGAATTATTTCCTACTTGTCCAAGTAGAAAACTTCTTGGAAGTAGCATTAGAGTGTACTTGATATATGGGGCCTCTTAAAATACCACTATCATGGGGTGCCTGGGTGGCTCAGTGGGTTAAGCCTCTGCCTTCGGCTCAGGTCATGATCTCAGAGTCCTGGGATGGAGCCCCGCATCCTGCTCTCTGCTCAGCCAGGAGTCTGCCCCCCGCCCCCTGCCCCGTCTACTTGTGATCTCTGTCTGTCAAATGAATAAATATTTTAAAAATAAAATTAAAAAATACCACTATCGGGTTAGGAGTCAAGATGGCGGAGAAGTAGCAGGCTGAGACTACTTCGGGTAGCGGGAGATCAGCTAAATAGCTTATCTAAAGATTGCAAACACCTACAAATCCAATGGGAGATTGAAGAGAAGAAGAACAGCAATTCCAGAAACAGAAAATCAACCACTTTCTGCAAGGTAGGACTGGCGGAGAAGTGAATCCAAAGCGACGGGAAGATAGACCGCGGGGGGAGGGGCCGGCTCCCGGCGAGCGGCGGAGCAACGGAGCAAAATCAGGACTTTTAAAAGTCTGTTCCGCTGAGGGACATCGCTCCAGAGGCTTAACTGGGGTGAAGCCCAGGCGGAGTAAGCGCGGCCTCAGGTCCCGCAGGGTCGCAGAAGGATCGGGGGTGTCTCAATGTCGCAGAGCTTACCGGTATTAGAACGGGGAAGCCGGCTGCAGAGACAGAGCCGAGGAGTGACTCTCAGCTCAGGGTTGCCTGGAACCGGTCGCGGGCTCGGTCAGCTCGGAGCGCGGCCGGAGGCCAGGGTGAAGGGAGTCATTTGGCGCTGTTCTCTGAGGGCGCACTGAGGAGTGGGGCCCCGGGCTCTCGGCTCCTCCGGGCCGGAGACCGGGAGGCCGCCATCTTTATTCCTGTCCTCCGGACTCTACGGAAAGCGCTCAGGGAACAAAAGCTCCCGAAAGCGAACCCGAGCGGATGACTCAGCGCGGCCCCGGGTAAGGGCGGTGCAACTCCGCCTGGGGCAAAGACGCTTGAGAATCACTACAACGGGCCCCTCCCCCAGAAGATCTACAGGAAACCCAGCCAGGACCAAGTTCACCTACCAAGGAGAACGGCGGAATTCCAGAGGAGAAGAAAGCAAAGCACAGAACTCATGGCTTTCTCCCCATGATTTTTTAGCCTTGCAGTTAATTTAATTTTTTTTTTCTTTTTCAATTTTTTTTTCTTTTTCTCTTCTTCTGCTAAATTTTTTTTAACTTTTACCATTTTCTTTTTTTTAACGTTTTTTAAATAGTTTATCTAATATATATATTTTTTTTCCTCTTTTTATATTTTTTTCTTTATCGGCTTTCTTTTTTTTAATAGTTTTTTTTTCTTTCTTTCTGAACCCCTTTTTATCCCCTTTCTCCCCCCTCACAATTCAGGATCTCTTCTGATTTGGCTAAAGCATATTTTCCTGGGGTTGTTGCCACCCTTTTAGTATTTTACTTGCTCCTTCATAAACTCTTATCTGGACAAAATGACAAGGCGGAAAAATTCACAACAAAAAAAAGAACAAGAGGCAATACCAAAGGCTAGGGACCTAATCAATACAGACATTGGTAATATGTCAGATATAGAGTTCAGAATGATGATTCTCAAGGTTCTAGCCGGGCTTGAAAAAGGCATGGAAGATATTAAAGCAACCCTCTCGGGAGATATAAAAGCCCTTTCTGGAGAAATAAAAGAACTAAAATCTAACCAAGTTGAAATCAAAAAAGCTATTAATGAGGTGCAATCAAAAATGGAGGCTCTCACTGCTAGGATAAATGAGGCAGAAGAAAGAATTAGCGATATAGAAGACCAAATGACAGAGAATAAAGAAGCTGAGCAAAAGAGGGACAAACAGCTACTGGACCACGAGGGGAGAATTCGAGAGATAAGTGACACCATAAGACGAAACAACATTAGAATAATTGGGATTCCAGAAGAAGAGGAAATAGAGAGGGGAGCAGAAGGTATATTGGAGAGAATTATTGGAGAGAATTTCCCCAATATGGCAAAGGGAACAAGCATCAAAATCCAGGAGGTTCAGAGAACCCCCCTCAAAATCAATAAGAATAGGTCTACACCCCGTCACCTAATAGTAAAATTGACAAGTCTTAGTGACAAAGAAAAGATCCTGAAAGCAGCCCGGGAAAAGAAGTCTGTAACGTACAATGGTAAAAATATTAGATTGGCAGCAGACTTATCCACAGAGACCTGGCAGGCCAGAAAGAGCTGGCATGATATATTCAGAGTACTAAATGAGAAAAACATGCAGCCAAGAATACTATATCCAGCTAGGCTATCATTGAAAATAGACGGAGAGATTAAAAGCTTCCAGGACAAACAAAAACTGAAAGAATTTGCAAATACCAAACCAGCTCTACAGGAAATATTGAAAGGGGTCCTCTAAGCAAAGAGAGACCCTCAAAGTAGTAGATCAGAAAGAAACAGAGACAATATACAATAACAGTCACCTTACAGGCAATACAATGGCACTAAATTCATATCTCTCAATACTTACCCTGAATGTTAATGGGCTAAATGCCCCAATCAAAAGACACAGGGTATCAGAATGGATAAAAAAACAAAAACCATCTATATGTTGCCTACAAGAAACTCATCTTACACCCGAAGACACCTCCAGGTTTAAAGTGAGGGGGTGGAAAAGAATTTACCATGCTAATGGACATCAGAAGAAAGCAGGAGTGGCAATCCTTATATCAGATCAATTAGATTTTAAGCCAAAGATTATAATAAGAGATGAGGAAGGACACTATATTATACTCAAAGGAACTGTCCAACAAGAAGATCTAACAATTTTAAATATCTATGCCCCTAACGTGGGAGCAGCCAACTATATAAACCAATTAATAACAAAATCAAAGAAACACATCGACAAGAATACAATCATAGTAGGGGATTTTAACACTCCCCTCACTGAAATGGACAGATCATCCAAGCAAAAGATCAACAAGGAAATCAAGGCCTTAAATGACACACTGGACCAGATGGACATCACAGATATATTCAGAACATTTCATCCCAAAGCAACAGAATACACATTCTTCTCTAGTGCACATGGAACGTTCTCCAGAATAGATCACATTCTTGGTCCTAAATCAAGTCTCAACCGGTATCAAAAGATTGGGATCATTCCCTGCATATTTTCAGACCACAATGCTCTAAAGCTAGAACTCAATAACAAGAGGAAATTTGGAAAGAACCCAAATACATGGAGACTAAACAGCATCCTTCTAAAGAATGAATGGGTCAACCAGGAAATCAAAGAAGAATTGAAAAAATTTATGGAAACAAATGATAATGAAAACACAACAGTTCAGAATCTGTGGGACACAACAAAGGCAGTCCTGAGAGGAAAATATATAGCGATACAAGCCTTTCTCAAGAAACAAGAAAGGTCTCAGGTACACAACCTAACCCTACACCTAAAGGAGCTGGAGAAAGAACAAGAAAGAAACCCTAACCCAGCAGGAGAAGAGAAATCATAAAGATCAGAGCAGAAATCAATGAAATAGAAACCAAAAAAACAATAGAACAAATCAACGAAACTAGGAGCTGGTTCTTTGAAAGAATTAATAAGATTGATAAACCCCTGGCCAGACTTATCAAAAAGAAAAGAGAGAGGACCCAAATAAATAAAATCATGAATGAAAGAGGAGAGATCACAACGAACACCAAAGAAATACAGACAATTATAAGAACATACTATGAGCAACTCTACGCCAACAAATTTGACAATCTGGAAGAAATGGATGCATTCCTAGAGACATATAAACTACCACAACTGAACCAGGAAGAAATAGAAAGCCTGAACAGACCCATAACCAGTAAGGAGATTGAAACAGTCATCAAAAATCTCCAAACAAACAAAAGCCCAGGGCCAGACGGCTTCCCGGGGGAATTCTACCAAACATTTAAAGAAGAACTAATTCCTATTCTCCTGAAACTGTTCCAAAAAATAGCAACAGAAGGAAAACTTCCAAACTCATTTTATGAGGCCAGCATCACCTTGATCCCAAAACCAGACAAGGATCCCAACAAAAAGAGAACTACAGACCAATATCCTTGATGAACACAGATGCAAAAATTCTCGCCAAAATACTAGCCAATAGGATTCAACAGTACGTTAAAAGGATTATTCACCACGACCAAGTGGGATTTATTCCAGGGCTGCAAGGCTGGTTCAACATCCGCAAATCAATCAATGTGATACAACACATTAATAAAAGAAAGAACAAGAACCATATGATACTCTCCATAGATGCTGAAAAAGCATTTGACAAAGTACAGCATCCCTTCCTGATCAAAACTCTTCAAAGTGTAGGGATAGACGGCACATACCTCAATATTATCAAAGCCATCTATGAAAAACCCACCGCAAATATCATTCTCAATGGAGAAAAACTGAAAGCTTTTCCGCTAAGGTCAGGAACACGGCAGGGATGTCCGTTATCACCACTGCTATTCAACATAGTACTAGAAGTCCTAGCCTCAGCAATCAGACAACAAAAGGAAATTAAAGGCATCCAAATCGGCAAAGAAGAAGTCAAACTATCACTCTTCGCAGATGATATGATACTCTATGTGGAAAACCCAAAAGACTCCACTCCAAAACTGCTAGAACTTGTACAGGAATTCAGTCAAGTGTCAGGATATAAAATCAATGCACAGAAATCAGTTGCATTTCTCTACACCAACAACAAGACAGAAGAAAGAGAAATTAAGGAGTCCATCCCATTTACAATTGCACCCAAAACTATAAGATACCTAGGAATAAACCTAACCAAAGAGACTAAGAATCTATACTCAGAAAACTATAAAGTACTCATGAAAGAAATTGAGGAAGACACAAAGAAATGGAAAAATGTTCCATGCTCCTGGATTGGAAGAATAAATATTGTGAAAATGTCTATGCTACCTAAAGCAATCTACACATTTAATGCAATTCCTATCAAAGTACCATCCATTTTTTTCAAAGAAATGGAACAAATCATCCTAAAATTTATATGGAACCAGAAAAGACCTCGAATAGCCCAAGGAATATTGAAAAAGAAAGCCAAAGTTGGTGGCATCACAATTCCGGACTTCAAGCTCTATTACAAAGCTGTCATCATCAAGACAGCATGGTACTGGCACAAAAACAGACACATAGATCAATGGAACAGAATAGAGAGCCCAGAAATGGACCCTCAACTCTATGGTCAACTCATCTTCGACAAAGCAGGAAAGAATGTCCAATGGAACAAAGACAGCCTCTTCAATAAATGGTGTTGGGAAAATTGGACAGCCACATGCAGAAAAATGAAATTGGATCATTTCCTTACACCACACACGAAAATAGACTCAAAATGGATGAAGGATCTCAATGTGAGAAAGGAATCCATCAAAATCCTCGAGGAGAACACAGGCAGCAACCTCTTCGACGTCAGCCGCAGCAACATCTTCCTAGGAACATCACCAAAGGCAAGGGAAGCAAGGGCAAAAATGAACTTTTGGGATTTTATCAAGATCAAAAGCTTTTGCACAGCAAAGGAAACAGTGAACAAAACCAAAAGACAACTGACAGAATGGGAGAAGATATTTGCAAATGACATATCAGATAAAGGGCTAGTGTCCAAAATCTATAAAGAACTTAGCAAACTCAACACCCAAAGAACAAATAATCCAATCAAGAAATGGGCAGAGGACATGAACAGACATTTCTGCAAAGAAGACATCCAGATGGCCAACAGACACATGAAAAAGTGCTCCATATCACTCGGCATCAGGGAAATACAAATCAAAACCACCATGAGATATCACCTCACACCAGTCAGAATGGCTAAAATTAACAAGTCAGGAAATGACAGATGCTGGCGAGGATGCGGAGAAAGGGGAACCCTCCTACACTGTTGGTGGGAATGCAAGCTGGTGCAACCACTCTGGAAAACAGCATGGAGGTTCCTCAAAATGTTGAAAATAGAACTACCCTATGACCCTGCAATTGCACTGCTGGGTATTTACCCTAAAGATACAAACATAGTGATCCGAAGGGGCACATGCACCCGAATGTTTATAGCAGCAATGTCTACAATAGCCAAACTATGGAAAGAACCTAGATGTCCATCTACAGACGAATGGATAAAGAAGATGTGGTATATATACACAATGGAATACTATGCAGCCATCAAAAGAAATGAAATCTTGCCATTTGCGACGACGTGGATGGAACTAGAGGGTATCATGCTTAGTGAAATAAGTCAATCGGAGAAAGACAACTATCATATGATCTCCCTGATATGAGGGAGAGGAGATGCAACATGGGGGGTCGAGGGGGTAGGAGAAGAGTAAATGAAACAAGATGGGATTGGGAGGGAGACAAAGCATAAGTGACTCTTAATCTCACAAAACAAACTGAGGGTTGATGGGGGGAGGGGGTTGGGAGAGGGGGTGGGGTTATGGATATCGGGGAGGGTATGTGCTATGGTGAGTGTTGTGAAGTGTGTAAACCTGGCGATTCGCAGACCTGTACCCCTGGGGATAAAAATATATGTTTATAAAGCTGTAAAAAAAAAAAAAAAAAAAGAAAGAAAGGATGAATCCCCAAGTTTTGTAGCAACATGGACGGGACTGGAAGAGATTATGCTGAGTGAAATAAGTCAAGCAGAGAGAGTCAATTATCATATGGTTTCACTTATTTGTGGAGCATAACAAATAGCATGGAGGACAAGGGGAGATGGAGAGGAGAAGGGAGTTGAGGGAAATTGGAAGGGGAGGTGAACCATGAGAGACTATGGACTCTGAAAAACGATCTGAGAATTTTGAAGGGGTGGGGGGTGGGAGGTTGGGGGCACCAGGTGGAGGGTATTGTAGAGGGCACGGATTGCATGGAGCACTGGGTGTGGTGCAAAAAATAATGAACACTGTTATGCTGAAAAAAATAAAAAAATTAAAAAAAAAAAAAAAAATACCACTATCATGACAAATGTATGCTATGATTTGATGTATTTGTCAAAAAGGAAACACATTATAAAGTGCATCTTGAATATGTAGCAAAAAGAATACATAAGCAGAATCTTTCAGCAAAACATAAACTTTAAAAAACATAGAGTGTAAGGAAATCAAATTCCTACATAAACGGAGTCTTAAACTAAACCTGAGAATTACAGACCATCTAAAATCTTTGTCAGTGGTATAGAATAGTTTTTATGCCTTGACATACAGGGATCTGTAAAAATATTTTTCATAAGATATTTAAATGACCAAAAAATACATGTCAATGAAATATTTTCTTTTTAATACAGCATAAAGATGACCAAATGACAAGTAGTTTAAGGCAGCTTATGAGGAACATGATCACTTCCTGATTAAAATAACATTCATGATTCAAAAAAAATTCTATCTTGATTAAAAACCTGTATTTGAGTGAAATAGTGAAACAAAGGCACTGATATTCTTAATGCAGAATTAAAATGCCTAGACCTTTTTTCACATTTTATGCCTATTTTTATATATCTGTTCTTATTTCATCTGTCTTCACTACCTTTTCTTCAGTTCAATGCTATATTTGTTTTGATATATTTAGATAAGAAACTCTTAACCTTAGGAAATAGTCTGACAAATGCATAGGCACTCAGAAAAGGAAAAAAGTTATTCTCAATAACCTCCACTTTTTATGTCATTAAACTAGATAACAGATTTCATGTAGCTTGTAAAACAAAACTCGAATTTTTATTTTCCCCAGAATATACAGTGTCACCCTACTCCTTTAACTACAGCAAAAAGAAACACGTTTTACAATTCAGTTATACCAGGTTAAAGTTTTCTCCTCAAAAGAAATGCTAGCCTGTAAGTGATGGGACAGTTTTTCCTTTTGGTAAATTCAGTGACAGTCCCTTCCTGAGCAGGATTGCCCCCAAACCTTGTGAGCAGCCATGCATGAGATCCAATCACTTCCTTACCCCTCAAAAGGACTGCGTTTGGTCACTATAGAATTCCCTTACGACTCTACTTCATCACCTCTTTCTTCCTCAAGGTACAATGGTAAATCTAAATCCTGAAGAACTTTAAGTTTTCTCTCTTTCCTAGAAAATTAAGGACCGACCCCTCTAGAAGAAATTACATTCTGGAATTAAGGTTATTTTCTGGTCGTGATCCGGAGAGTTGTGTTAATAGGAGGTACTACTTTTTAGGTTGCTTAATGAAGTTTCCTGTACTTTGAAACTCTTTTGGGAGAACACATCAGGTCACAGAACAAAACTTTGGGAGGCCTGTTATGCCCAGGCTGTACATTAGACAGCATGGCTCTTTGTGTAATCCTGAGCTGTGCTTATACAGAGTCTGACATTAGATAATAGTATGTGATAGATCAAGCAAAGATTCCATACTCTCCAAATTTAAAAGGATCCCTGTAACTTTGATAAATGTCAAATATAAATACTACTATGCTTAAACAGTCTTCAAGAGACAAAACAAACTGATATGATAGGCATAGCCATGCATTATCAAGACAGCAGTGATAGAGTACAACACTTAAGTGGTTTTAGTAACAGTTTAAGAGTTCTGGCTCTGTACAGCCTATGTATAATGAGGCTTCTAAATGTTCAGCTCCCAGAACTTGCATTTGAAGAGATAAAATACTTTACAAACTATTTGGTTAATCTTTACAATATCTCTGAAGAATTATGAACACCAACAGATTACAGAGTGACAGCACTGAAATACTGAATCAATTGCCAAGCCTCTCAAAGGGAGCCTTGAAGATTCTCCTTACAATGAAGTTTTTTGTTTGCTTTTAAATACCAATCCTCTAAGACCAAGTTAATGTGTTAAACCCTGTAAAGAATCAACATGCTGTGATTTGTTGGGCAGAACGAAAAGCAGAAAAGGCTTGGAATTTCAACATTTTGAATTTAATAGGTTAAATCAATATCTCAATGCCATATTATATAAATCTACAAAAGCTTATTTTCAAAAAAAAAAAAAAAAAACCGCCACTGTGTACAACTGTGACTTTTAGAGGCCTACACTATAGTGCACATGAATGCCAGATAAGAATTTCAATCTTGCAGCAAATTAGTCTAATCATGTTATTAAATATCCCAATCAAGTGATCTCAGAAACACATGGTTTGCATTGTATTATTAACAGCTCCTCAAAGGGCAGACAGCATCATCATCAATAAATAGTTATTGATCACTTACTGTGTATTATTTGAGTTTTTGAAAGATCATAATGTTTCCAATTTGTTAAGCTAATCTCTTCAAAATGTTTCCATGTTGACAAACCGAACTCACACCATATACATATGGCACACATTTATTTGTCCAGGGGATGAAAAATACGTAAAAGACATTTTAACAAATTTAAAGAATTATTCAGTTGTTTAGAATAAGGAATGTAAAAAGAAAACAGAGAACCCGTTAAATTCTGTCAAGTTCTAAGATAGGAATTCTCCCATTTCTCTACCAATATCCATCCAATTAACGAGCATATGTTTTTCTATTCCAAACAAATATTTTGAGTAAGCCAGTTCTCACCACTTCCAACACCACTAGCCTGGCTCTAAGCAGGACCATTGTGTACAGCTGTCCAACAAAAAACTGTACAACTCTACAGAGATCCATTCACTTTGCAACATACAAGAATGCACCACCTAGAGCTATGCAGTAGACACACTACACAAGTACACACAACAGGCCTGCCAAGTCCATGTCCTCTCATTAGGATTACCACAGTAGCTTCCTATTTCATCTGCTCCCAATAAGCACCTCGTCTCATCCCTGTCCACACCGCAGCTACAGTGATCCTTTAAAAGGATACACTACGTTATATTTTCTAAAACAAACCCTTCAAGTGATCTTCCACTGCATTTCAAATACAGAGTCCCTTACTTTTTAATTGCTATCTCTCTGCCCTAAGTTCACTTTCCCTGGTTAACTTTTTCATCCAGAAGAACTCAATTCAAATGCTCCCTCCTCATCACAGCAGTATTATCAGACCATTTACGTTAGGAACGCTTTCCTTTCTCTGCAGTTATTGTACATCTCAACAGCTATTGTTGTGTTACTTGCTACAATTAACAATTAGTCTTCAACTAAAAACAAGTATCTGGACACACAGTTATTTATTTGTTTAACCCAAACAGTCACAATACAATGGATTGCCAATGTTCTTCTCCGGATAAGTACTGAGCCCACAGTGGAAATCATCCCATTAATGTTAATGAAACTCCCAATTATGTAGTCCTTCAAGGCTTACAGAGTGCTTTTACATTCACATTTCTTCTATAAATTTCTACATTCTATGCACAGGACACAGAAAATGTTATACCCATCTCACAGATCCTGACACTGAGATTCAGTAATGCTAATTTCCTGCAAGACTGAGTTGTGACCTGAACTTAGGACTCTTGAACCCATATTTAGAGATCTTCCTTTCATAGTAATATTAAAGTCTGGATGGCCACACTAAGATACAGAAGCAGCCTGGCACCATACGTTTGGCCTACAAGCGATGCGTTATTCCTATAGTATGAAGGATGCAATGCTACCATGGTCTTATACAAATTGCATTGTAAAATCTTGAATTTAGTACTGGATTTGGACATGTTTTTAAGAAGTGACCCAAAGAATTCATCTAATGCTGAAGTAGTCTTCCTACCAATAAAAGTCACTTGTATTATACTGGAGTGTAGCATATTCTACCAATTACTTAATCTCATTTAAAATAGTTTTGTATTTGACATCTGTCAAAAACTTAGTTGACAGCCTTTTTTTCTATCTATTACACCTAAGAATCCAATCAATGTGTCCAATTTACTATTCATAATTTGCATAGCATACTTATGGCTTTATTCCATAAGAATCTTTTATTTTCTCATCATCAACGATCAGTGTTTGTCAGAAATATAAATGAAAACTGTTACGTTGACCAAAGGTTTGCATATATAATGCATTTATACAAGAATAAAAAGAAAACTTTAATTTTGAAAATCAAAATGGGAAAATTATAATAAAGTAAAACAATTGTCCAAATTTACCACAGAGTGCACTTTAGGTTCAAAAAAGACTTCATAACAGGAACACAACATTCAGGTTCTTAAGCCAGCTACCCAAATGCTGGGCCCCTGTGGAACATGCCTGACACCTTATTTTTTTTAATTTTTTTTAAAGATTTTATATATTTGATAGACAGAGATTACAAGTAGGCAGAGAGGCAGGCAGAGAGAGAGGAGGAAGCAGGCTCCCCACTGAGCAGAGAGCCCGATGCGGGGCTCGATCCCAGGATCCTGAGACCATGACCTGAGCAGAAGGCAGAGGCTTCACCCACTGAGCCACCCAGGCACCCTGACACCTTATTTTAAAAAATCACCAGGTACACATAAAACTTTCTTCCTTTCTTTCTTATTGTCTCCTTCCCTCCTCTCCCATTTCCTCCCTCTTTCAAGTTACTTTTTATTTGCTATTTAATAAGGTTCTGAGAACAATTTAAATTAACATGGATTTTACCTTTTGTATTTATAGTGTCCAATGGCAGTTTTAAATGGAAATAGAGTATTTCTCTCTATGTAGAATTATGGAATGACTCAATTCTTATTTCCTGGGCCCAATGCTGAACTAACTCAAGCTGCAAAAATAAACAAACCAGACTCAGGAGAACTGTGTGTGTGTGTGTGTGTGTGTGTGTGTGTGCGTGTGTGTGTGAGTGTGTATACATTTAGTAACAGAGGTTCAGTGACTGGCTCAAGGTCTTACAAGTGGTTACTAACCTCAGGATTAATTTCATCTCAAGTTTGAACAATAAATATGTACTTGAATTATTACATGCAATTTAGCTTAAATAGATTCATCTAGTTTTTCTACCTGTGGCATATTACATGTGCCCACACAGATGTATATAACTATGGGTACATACATATGTCTTCAAGTAAATTTATGTACAAATTTGGATATATAGTAAGTCCATATGTGTATGTATATGTTTATATGTATACACATTTAAACCAATATATACACACTACACAAAACTGTCCTATAATGAATTTGTTCAGGAGTTTCATAGTCAATTGTAAATTTCACTCCTGTAAAGAAATTAGGTATATTCTTTTAGAAAAGTCTTTGCCTTCACAGAAGCTACTTTAAAGTTTTATCAATATCCATACTTTCCTACTGCAACTAAAAGGATTAAATTTAAATTTTAAAGATGTAAAAATTTAAGTTGTCTTCTATTTAATATTACATAGCCTTCACATGGTTATATTTCAGGGTGTGGTAAAATTTGGACTTGTATACATCCATATGTTTAAATATAGGTCAAGTTTTATCAAAGCTATAGAACATATATATATTTGTTCTATATATATATATATTTGTTCTATAAATCTAAAATCCCAAACATACCCATATGGAAATCAAAACCTATTTTTTTAGTTATGATTCATATTTGGTCATACCAGAACAGATTCAATGATACACCTTTTAATAACTTTTATGCAGGTACAGGAATCAAGCTTTCAAAGGAAAAGGTTCAATGACTTAAGATTTAAGAACTAAAATTTACATTCTTATATTTAGAAGGTATACTTGGAAACCTATGAATCTATAGAAAATTCATACTTTAAGATGGAATTAAAATAGCATCTCTAGTATGCCAAATGACTTTAATAGCTGGAGGCAAAATAACATAGGTTTTTGTAAAGAAAAATACATCCACCCAACACGTAGCCTTTGCTCTTCTCCAGCTTTACCATAATCCACCAAAAGTGACCCAACATAAACTTGTTTTGTTGGAGTGCTCAGTTAAGGGTAAGGTTTCTTCTTGTAAATAAGTTGTTGGTGTTGGAGTGTGTGTGTGTGTGTGTGTGTGTGTGTGTGTGTGTGTGTGCGGTTATTTTTTGATGCAGGGGAGAGAGCTAATGGAATTCAGTCTTGTACTGCACAACATATCCAAGGATCTGTGTTATTCCTACACTACAATACACACTGTCATGTCTAATTGCTTAATTATATTCTGACAGAATATAACGTAGAGAGGGACAGGACCTGTTCAGTACGTTCCCACTAATGTCAGCAATCTTGTTTAGAAGTTAACATCCTTCAATTCTGCAAGAATGAAATGTATTCTACTGATAAAGAGTAAAAAATGTTTAATGCAATTTGTGTGTGGATATGTGGTGCTGATTTAGGACATTTTGTCAATAGGGGAAAAAAACAGTTTTAGTTCGATTGTTCAAGAAGAAAAAAAAAACAGGAGTTTCAAGCTAAACAAAATAATTTTGTCATGTCTAAGTTTCAATTTTTAAAATGTAGACAAAATGACCATGATTAAGAACTGGACTCAAGTTTGAGGAAATTATAATTGAAAATAAAGGACAGGCGATAAAGCAAAAAAAGGTAATTTTGAAGAAGAATTAATTATTAAGTTACTTGGAAATTATTACTTTTTAGAATACTTTTGAGGGTCTGTTCATTTTTTCTAGTATTAACATGATACATATACTGAAAATCTATCTTCCTCCCCACTTAAGAAAAATCTATCAGACATGACATTAACCTCACCAGTTGGCATAGTCACCTCTTTGGATTGAAAGTACCCTTTGTCATTTGCTTTCTGCCCTTTACAACTTCACTCTCTCTAGATTTCCCAATAATCTTAACTATTGGCACAAATATAGTTTTAAAGAAGAAATATTTACAATCTTTTGGAAATATTTTGTTTAAAGTCATCTGATTGGATTTTCTGTGAAAAAAAAAAAAAGCATAGCAGATAAATGCTTAGTCTCCATATTGAGACAATTTCAACACCTGCCTGCTGTGTATGTGTACCTATATGGTCATATTCCTTTATTTTTCTGAGGCTGTTCTCATTAAAAAAAAAAAAAGGTTACCTTATGAAATCAGTCAGCAGTGAACACTGCTGATGCTATTTAAATTCTCTCTATATCATTATGATGGAGATACCATTATTAACCCCATTGTACATATACATAGTCTTAAACAGATTAAGCCAACTATCCAAGGATGCATAGCTGACATAGGAAAAAGTTAAAAATCAAGATGGTTCCAATTTCAAAATAGCTGATTTCAAAATTCATTTTCAAACTCTTTAGTGCTTTATCATTTCTATTTTCTAGTATTCTGCCTCCTCTAGCGAGCTTAAATACAGTCACTTTAGGTACATACCAGGCACATTCCCTCTGGGTAACTTTTCCTTACACTGTACTTTTTACCTGAATTTCTCTCCCCTGCCATTCTCAACGATAAATATTTTTATTATCCTTTAACTTTCCTTTCATAAACATATTAACTTTGTCTTGCTCTCTTTACTGCCATATATTGTACAAATATAGTTCTTAATGTGTTTTAAGAACACATATACAGGAGGACATATATAAGGATACATCTATAATATATATATATATTATAATGGATAGATCATACAAACAGAAAACTAATAAGGAAATAGTGGCTTTGAAGGACACAAAGAGAAACTTATATAAATATATATAAAAAACATATCTTTGGATCTTTGGATGGAATTTTTTTTTCTTCAAGTGCACATGAACATTCTCTAAGATAGGTCAAATGTTAGGCCACAAAACAAGTTTCAATAAATTTCAGATTGAAATCTCATCAAGCATTTTTTTCTGACCCCAAAAACAGAACACTAGAAATTACAAACAAAAATCTAGAAATCTCACAAGCACATGAAGACTAAACAGTAAGTTATTAAATAACCAGTGGGTCAGTGAAGAAATTAAAGAGGAAGTCAAAACATACTTCCAGACAAATGAAAATGGAAACACAATGGCCTAAAATTTTTGTGTCACAAAGAAAAAACAGTAGTAAGATGGAAGTTTATAGCACATTAGAAGAGTCATTCACCACAATCATGAGGAATTTATTCCAGGGATGCAAGGATGGTTCATTACCTACAAAATAGATGAGATAGATCAGACTAACAAAATGACAGATAAAACCCATATCTCAGTAGACACCAAAAAGGCATTTGACAAAATTCAATCTCCATTCATGTCCAGAACTCTCACTAAAAGTGGATGCAGAGAGAACATAATAAAGGCCACATAAAGCCCAGAGCTGACCTTCTTCCCTATATTAAACAACAGAAAGCTTTTCCCTAAATTAGTAAAAGACAAGGATATCTACTCTTGCTACTTTTATTTAACATATTACTGAAAATCTTAGCTGCAGCCATAAGAAATAAAAGGCATCCAAACTGGTAGGATAAAGAACTGTCACTTTTTGCAGATGACATGAAACAGCATTAAAAAAAAAAAAAAAAAACCACACACACACACACACACACAAAACAGAACCTAAACTCTAAAAAACTATTAGAATAAGTGAATTCAGTAAAGTTCCAGGATATAAAAATCAATATGCAGAAATCTGTGGTATTTCTACAAACAAGTAGCAGAAAGGTAAACTAAGAAAATAATCCCATTTACAACTGCATCAAAAAGAATAATTGAATAATTTTACCAAATAGGTGAAAGACCTATAATCTGAAAACCATAGGACATTGATCAAAGAAATTGAAGATGACATAAATAGGAAGATATCATTCATGCTCACTGATTGGAAAATTATTAAAAGGTCCATACTACTCAAAGCAATCTACAGATTTAATGCATTTCCAATCAAAATAACAATATTATTTTCAAAATAACAATAGTATTTTCACAGAAGTGAAATAATCTTAAGATATGTATGGAACCGCAAAAGATCCTACATAGCCTAAGTAATCTTAAGAACAACAAAGCTGAAGGTACCATTATCCCAGATTTCAGAATATACTGAAGAGCTATAGTAATCAAGACCATATTGTACTGGCACAAAAACAGTCACACAGATCAACAGATCAGAACAGAAATAAACCAATAGTTATATCGTCAATTAATCCATGACAAAGTAAACAGGAATATATGATGGGAAAAAGATCATCTCTTCAAAAATGGGGCTAGGAAAACTTCACAGCTATATACAAAGGAATGACCCTGGACCCCATTCTTATACCATACACATACATAAAAAAACTCAAAATAAAGATCTAGATGTGAGACCGAAACCATAAAAATCCTAAAAGAAAATGGGCAGTAATCTCTTAGACATATTTATGGACATATGTATGGATCTAGCTCTTTGGACACGGAAAACAAAAGCAAAAATAAGCTATTGGGACTTTACCAAATTAAAAAGCTTTTGAACAATAAAGGAAACCAACAAAATGAAAAGATAACCTCCTGAATGGGAAGATGTTTGTAAATGATAGATCTGATAAGGGGCTAAAGTCCCAAACTTATAAAGAACTCATACACCTCAACACTGATACACATGCACAAACTAAAATGTGCAAAACACCAAAATAAATATTTTTCTAAGGAAAACATACAGATTGCCAAAGACACATGAAAGATGCTCAACATCACTAGTCAGGGAAATGCATATGAAAACCACAATGATTATCACGTCACATTTGTTAGAATGGCTACTAACAAAAAGATAAGAAATAACAAGAGTTGACAAGGATATAGAAAAAAGAGAACCATCACACAAGTGTTGGTGAAAATGGGAATTGGTATAAGAACTATGAAAACAGTATGGTGGTTCCTCAAAAAAATCAAAAATAGAAATACAATTCATTTATTTTACAGATGGGTATTTACCCAAAGAAAAACACTAATTCAAGAAGATAATACATCCCTGTGTTCACCGCAGCATTATTCACAACAGCCAAAATACGGAGGCAACCTAAGTATCCCATCAACAGAGGGAAGTATGAAGATATGATATACATACATAATGGAATATTACTGAACCATAAAGAAGAATGCAGTATTGCCATATGTGATAACATGGATGGACATAGAGAGCATTACGCTAAGTGAAACAGGTCAAGGACAAATATTGTATGATTGTACTCATAAATGGATCAAACTGGTAGTTTTCCAGAAAAGAGTGGGTTGCAGAACAGGCAAAACACATGAAGGGGATTAAGAGGTACAAATTTCCAGTTATAAAACAAATCAAAGATACAAAGTACAACATAGGGAATATAGTCAGTAATACTGTAATATATAGTGACAGATGTTAATGATACTTATAGTGAATATTGCATAATGCATAGAATTATAGAATCACTATGTTGTGCACCTGAAACTAACATTTTATGCCAACTGACCATAAAAATTTAAGATATACACATATATTTGTTTTATTCAACTACACCTATGCACTGTGTAGTTTTGAATATAGATATGGATATACACACTTACAAGCATGCACACACACCTGGATGCATGAAGAGAAACACGATAGAGAACTCTTAAGATTAAATAGTTTGGCAGACTTTTTTTTTTTAAACATAGCTAATCACCAAGTGGGCAGCATCTCTGAAAATAATTGGGCTTTAATCTCTGAATCTGTTTCTGCATTAACAATAAAATCTATTATTTATGGCTTTAGTAAACTTTTAGTGGCCTTCAAGGATAAATGGAGTTGCCCAAAATTCAACTATTTGACAAAAACTTACAAAATCCATAAGCTTATTTGAGCAATTTCGAATTGCAATGTGCAAAGCCTTTTTATAAAAACTATTATAAAGTCAGTCACATTCAGCCTTGTAAAAACATGTAACATATGTAAATACCCTTAGTCTAGCAAAAACCGTTTTATGAAAGCCTGCATATGTGACAGACTAGTGAGGTTCAGACAGTACCTCTAGATATAAAGCCTAGGTGTTTGCTTACTTCCCTATGGATGGAATTTAGAATTTTTTAAAAGATTTTACTTATTTATTTGATAGAGAGAGAGCACAAGCAGGGAGAACAGCATGCAGAGGAAGAAGGAGAAGCAGGCCCTCCACAGAGCAGGGAGCCCAACACAGGGCTCAAGCTCAAGATCCTACGTTCATGACCTGAGCCGAAGGCAGACGTTCAACTGACTGAGCCACGCAGGTGCTCCGGAATTTAGGAACTTTTTTAAAAGTGGTAAGATTTCATAGAGTTCTAGTTCTTTTTCTTCCCTGCTGAAAGATATTTACAAAATGCATATCAAATGGATTTTTCCCCTAAAGTAAAAAGGTACATATTTCTGTGTTATTAATGGATTTTAGAAACTATGGTTAATATCCTCTCACTTGGCCAAATGGGAACTGATAACTTCTGATGTCTTCATGACAGAACTAGTAGGGATTTGCACAGCTAGGTTTTCTAATCCACTACTGGTGAGCAAGTGAAAGGAAACATTCTATGCTTTATAAGCTATCCAAGATTTACAGCAATAGTAGATTTAAGAGTCCTGCTTATTAAACATTAGCTTTGGAGCTACCTGAAGGTTTATTAACTCTAAATCTTCATGTATTTAAATACAAATATTTTCAATTTAAATTAAAAAATCTATTTCACATAAAGTCACATTTTGTATTAAAAGTGTGCTTCACAATTAATTCTAAAACATTTAGAAGACCCATTAATAATTACATTTCTACAAATTGCTCAAAAATCTAAGAAAACAATGTATTATTTGGTATTGTTAAACTAATGAAATAGCAACAAGTTAGGTTATATCAACATATTTATTTTAAATGGGAAATGTGACATAAGTTATCCCTGAAGTTCTATTTATTTAAACACTGGCATACTGAAAGGTGAGAAATGATACTCTGTATAGAGTGGTCAACCCACTTAATAGCACTGAAAAAAAGACTAAGAATATATTGGAAACATTACTGAAGTGACAGATTATATAATATCCATATCTGGCAATTAAGTATATCATGGAAAATATATTTTAATGTTTTTTATTTGAGTGTAGTAGACACACAATGTTACATTAGGTTCAGGTAAAACAGATTCAACATTTCTAAATGTTATGCTATGCTTACCACATGTGTAGCTACCATCTGTCACCATACAACATTATGACAATATTATTGACTATATTCCCTAGAATGCGCCTTTTATTCCCATGACTCATTCATTCTCTAACTAGAAGCCTATATTTTCCATCCTCCTTTACCCATTTTTCCTAACCCCCATCTCCCTCTGATTTTAATGCATTTTAAAGTTCGTTTTGAAGTAACTGTTCCATTTTTGAAGTGATGTGTGGTTCCTGTAATGCCCTTTGATCCACACATAAAAATGAAGATGTAACTTTATAATGCAATAATACATATTTTAAAATACATCACTAATTTCACACATAGCAACAACTATACAACATAATTGTACTACTGTACCTATTGTACTATGATTGTTATCATTAGGAGGCTTCTAATGCATGAACAAGTAAAAATTGACCAAAAGGCTTTGTGTAAATACAAAACCACTCTAAACTGCTATAAACTGAATGTTTGTGTTCAGCAGAAACTTTGCAGGCCAGGAGAAAAGTGGCACAATATATTCAAAGTACAGAAAGAAAAAAACTTGCAATCGAAAACAGTCTATCCAGTAAGCTCTCACTCAGAATAGAAGGAAAGAGTTTCCCAAACAAAAGTGAAAGGAATTCATAAAACTAAACCAGCCCTCCAAGAAATATTAAAGGGGACTCTTTCAGAGGAAATAAAAGATCATAAACAGGTGTAAGAAAAGTAGGAAGCACAAAAGTAGTAAAATTAAGTTTATCTTTAATAATCAGCCAAGGAATTCACAAAATAGGATGTAAAATCTGACACCTTATACATGAAATGTGTGGAACAGGGGAGAGAAATAAAGAATGGGTTCAAACTTAAGTGACTATCAACTTGATACAGACTGCTATATGTACAGGATGCTATATACAGACCTACTGGTAACTACAAATCAAAACCCAGTAACAGGCACGCAAAAAAATAAAGAGAAAGGAATCCCAATATACCACTAAATAAAGATAGTAAACCATGAGAGAAAAGCAAAAAGAAAAGAACCAAGAATTACAAAGCAAACCACAGAATTTTTTTTTAAAAAGGCAATATATACCATCAATTATTACTTTGAATTAAATCAACTAAATGCTCCAATCAAGAGACAAAGGGATGGAATGGATGAAACAAGACCCATCCATATGATGCCAAAGAGACTCACTTTAGACCTAAAGACCCATGCAGATTGAAAGTGAAGGAATGGAAAAGCATTTAGCATGCAAACAGAAGTGAAAAGAAAGCTGGGGTAGCAATACTTAGTCTTTTTTTTTTTTAAGTCTATTCTTTCTGACCTACCAAAAGACAAAAAAGGACAATGTATAATCATAAAGGGAACATCCCATAGGAAGATAAAACTATTAAATATTTATGTACCCAACATGTGAGCACCCAATACATAATGCAGCTAATAAAAACCAATCGATAGTAATATAATAGTTGGGGACTTTAATACCCCAGTTAGATCACTGGATAGATCATCCAAACAGAAAAATCAACAAAGAAGCAGTGGCTTTGAATGACACTCTGGACCAGATGGATCTAACCATCATTCAGAACACTATCTTAAAACAATACACATTCTTTTCAAGTACATATGGAACATTCTCCAGAACAGATCACATATTAGGCCACAAAACAATTCTCAACAAAGTCAAAAAGATTAAAGTCATAATGTAGGTCTTCTTTGTACAATGCTATGAAACTAGAAATCTACCACAAAAATAAAAAATTAAAAATAAATAAAAACCTGGAAAGGATGCAGAGTTAAATGACAAGCTAGTAAACAATGAATGGGTCAGCCAAGAAATCACAGCGGAAACCAAAAAACACATAGAGTTAAATGAAAATGACAATGCAGCAGTCCAAAATATTTGGGATGTAGTAAATGCTATTCTAAAAGGAAAGAAGTTTACAGCAATAGAGGCCTACTTCAAAGCAAGAAAATATTCAACCTAACCTTACACCTAAGAAGCTAGGAGAACCAAAAAACCCCCAAAACTAGTAATCAGTAATCAAAGTCAAAAAAACTCTAGGACCAGATAGCAGCACAGGACCAGAAAGCATCACAGGTAAATTCTATCAAACATTTAGAGGTAAGTCAATGCCTATTCTTCTCAAGCTATTCTAAAAAATAGAAGAGGAAGGAAAACTAACAACTTCTTTCTGGGAGGCCAATATTACTCTGATACCAAAACCAGATGTGAACAATCGCTGAATCCCTACCTATACTGTATACCCGAAAGTAGTATAACACTGCATGTTCACTCCACTGGAATTACAGTTTTAAAAGTTGAGAAATTAGAGGCCCCAGAGAGCTCCCTTGTTCCATCCTGTGAGAACATAGTGAGAAGACAGCCATCTATGAAGCAGGAAGTGGACTCCCAGACACTGAATCTGAGACACCTTGGTTTTAGAGTTTCCAAGCCTCCAGAAAAGAAGTACATTTCTGCTCTTTGTACCACTCCATCTATAGTATTTTGTTACAGCAGCCTGAATGGACTAAGAAACTAGAGAGTGGGGACACTGCTATAATGAATAGTTAAAATGTAGAAGCAGCTTTCGAACTGGCCAATGCGTAGAGGCTGGAAGTTTCTAGCTGCTTGCTAGAAAAAGCCTGCATTGCTGTGAATGGACACTACAGGGGATTTTAATGAGGGCTAAGGGGGAAAAAAAAAAAAGAGTGGTAGAGGAAAGCCTTCATCTTCTTAGACAATACCTTAGTAATCCTGAACAGAGATTGCTGAAATATGAACAGTAAGGGCTAGTCTGTGTAGTTCTCCAATGGTGATGTGGAATGTGTTATCGCAAACTGGAGGAAAGTCCATTCCGTGAGAGAGTGGCAAAGAACTCTGCTGGATCATGTTGTGTTAAATCCTGCTCTACCTTCAAACTTCTACTCAAGCATTGCTCTTGTTAGGAAGCCACCCTTGACCACAGTCTGATAGGAAAGCCCATTCTCTATGTTAGAATAGCATTTACCACATTGTAATATATTAGTAACTGACTTGCATGTTCTATTTCTGCTAAATTGTAAGCTCAAAAATCAAAGTTGGGAACAAATATAAAGACAATTTTTTAAAGACCATGAGCTCAACATATTTGCAGTGATGGAAATAAAAATTAAAGAAGACTACGTCTTTATCCATCCATTCGCTGAAGAACATCTCAACTCCTTCCACAATTTGTCTATTATGGACATTGCTGGTATGAACACTGGAATGCATGTACCCCTTCTTTTCACTACATCTGTATCTTTGAGATAAACACCTAGTAGTGCAATTGCAGGGTCATAGGGTAGTTCCATTTTTAAGGTCTTGAGGAAACTCCATACTGTTTTCATAAGGAACAGTGTGGAGGTCCACAGGGGAAGGGAGGGAAAGTGAACTGGAAGAAATCAGGAGAGGAAGATAAACCGCTAGAGACTCTGGACTCCAGGAAACAAAGTGAGGGTTACAGAAGGGGAGGGGGAATGGGGTAATCAGGTGATGGGTATTAAGGAGGGCACATGTTGTGATGAGCACTGGGTGTCTTACGTAACCAATGAATTGTTGAACACTACATCAAAAACTAGTGTTGTAGTATATGTTGGCTAATTGAACATACTAAAAATTAAAGAGGAAAAAATATGTAATTGCTCTCTCCTTCTCAAAACAATTATACAGGTTGAAAGTAGTCTAACTGGACATGTTTGATGCAGATAAATGAGTCTATTTCAGTACCAGGTTCTTACCTAGATCATGGGATTTAATAAATCTGTTTTTGTTTTTTGGGGGTTTTTTTATCAGCAAGTTCAAGTTAAGTGTATTTATTTATGGGCTAACTCCTTCTTTAAAAATGCATATTGAGGGTGCCTGAGTGGCTCAGTTGTTAGGCTTCTGCCTTCAGCTCAGGTCATGATCCCAGGGTCCTGGGATCTAGCCCCATATAGGGCTCTCTGCTCAGCAGGAAGCCCGTTTCTCCCTCTTCCACTCCCCCTGCTTGTGCTCCCTCTTTTGCTCTGTCAAATAAATGAATAAAATCCTAAAAATAAAATAAAAATGCATATTGATACCTCAATAATCATAATGAGTTCTACAAAAAGATAGAACTCTAGATGCCTCTTTAATTGAAAGTAGAAGGAACTAGATAATCTTGAAGCTGGAAAAGGAATAACAATAACACAGCTACAAATGAATTAAGACCCAACATATACAGGATTAGTTAGATTTCATTTCTAAAGCTTTAGAAAACTGACACCACTTCACAAATGGTTCTTAATTTTTTGAACTTTATCAACTAGGTTGGGAAACTCCTATTTTTCACATTCCCCCACATAAGGACATTCTGAGCAAAGAACATTGGCTCCTAGGTTAAAGGATGACTGAATGACAAGCTTACCTTAGAAGGTAGACAGTGAATTGCTCTGGAAAGACTTAAAGTGTCCTTACCCTTGGAGCCATGGGTTTACATTCCAGAGTGATAGAGGAAAGCTAAAAATAGGTCCTCTGGAGAAGGTTAGAGGCTTCCTTTGTAATCCATAGCAAATATCTCTCTTTTACTCTCCTAAGGTACAGAGGCACAGATGAGCCAGCCACCCTATATAAACTCAGAATTTCCCAACTTTCAGGTTCTTCTCCTATGGTTCAACTCCTGTACATGCAAGGGATACCAAGCCCTCATGTTGCTTCATGGATATTTGGAGTAACTAATAAGATTGCTTTGTGAGCTCTTTTCTCTCCTAACGAATTCTGGGCTCCTGTGCACTAATTTCTTAGCTTGCAAGCAGAAGAACATGTTTGACCTTTCACAGCTGTGAAAGATGGATCTTTTACAAATTGTTTGAGCATTTTCAGTTACTAAGTATTTACTATGCTATCTACTGGGACATATGCTAGGAAATAAAGATGAATAGGATACAGCTTGGTTTTGAGTTGGCCAAGCTTAGCAAGGGAAACATAGATGCAAAGAGCTAAGGGTATCACAATATAATGTGTCTCTATTAGAGAAATATACAAAATGCCCTGAGGGCTTTGAATAATTGGTAAGAATATATTTTTGAAAAGTAGTTGAAGTTAAAGCAGGACTTAGAGGACATACAACAAATACCATAAAGAATTATCTTCTGATTAAGAAGATGAATGGATATAACTTGTTTTTTCCACATGTTCTGAGAATCTGTGATTAAATGACTCAATGCAAAAGCAAAGAATTATGGCATGCTTGTTAATGGGCCTAGTGAAAGCTAACTGATCCATCAAATACCCACGGAGCACAATCATGTGTTTGTGACAAAACAATATGGTTAGACAAGTTTTCCTCTGCCAAAAAACTTATTGGCTCCTGCTCTTACTGGCCCATCAAAGCAACATGGATTATGGCTAACTAACACTATTATAAGATTCATTACAGTATAATACAATGGCTTACTTAGCTGTCTTGTTCCACACTGGACTCCAAACTTTTTGAGGGCATGAGTAGATTACTTAGCACCAGGACAGCTGATGGAAATGTTAAACATATGGTTGGCTGTAATTGATACAACTAATCGTTCCCCTATATTCATTTTCCTTTTTACATACTAATATTACATATTAATACATTTACAGATATTTTTAACTGGCCACATGGCTTCTCAGTTCAATCCCTTTTTTCATAGTTAATTGAATCTATATAATTAAGCTTTCATCATGGGTTGTGAGTAGAGATCATGGCTAAAATTTCTGAATATTACACTTAATATGAGTGGGAATACATTTCCTTCTTTCACCTACATGCTGAGTATATATGCAACCAAACACCTCCTTAACATGTGTAAGGACTAAAGAGTACAAAAGGAGATCTGCATACATGTAAAAGTATTTAGGAGACATATCACGATAACAGTTATATAAAGTATACTGTAGCCTTCTCACTTGAAAATTTTACCTTCCTAACCACCTGTAAGTCCAGGTTTAAATCTAGAATTTCCACTCATCTACATTCTGTGTCATAACTGGGAATACCTGAAAACATGGCACCTAGCCTAAGGTACAGGATGAATTAGTATATTATTCCTGCCTCATGTGCTATCCTGCACAGTGAGATTAGCTGCAGACACCCACAGATACCCCCCGACCACACGCACAAGCCCCATGTATAATCCCCAACCCAATGGTCATCCCTTAGGTTAATGCATATCCATACTGGTATCATGTTGACCTTCAGAACAACAGTCTTGGTCCTATCGGCAAGACATTTTTGGAAGGAAATTCTGAGTTCCCAGGTACTCTGACTACAGTCTGAAAAGAGGAGCACAGATTTCAGGTACACATATACCCTTGTTCTTGGACTCACCACCACATGCCAAGAAGCATAGAGTAATGAGCAGGACCCTTCTGCAGCATGGAAGACAAGGAAGCAGTCCCTCCTGCCCAGCTCTAAGGGCGGTACTAAATATAGTGGTCATGAGTCAGCTTCCACCATTCATATAAGGACAGTACATTCATATAAGGGCAGCTACACAGTCCAATATAGCAGACACTACTCCAAACTGAGCGGCTAATCCAAATGGACATGAATTGCAAGTATAAAATACATACCTACTTTTGATATAAAGTATAAAAAAAGGTAAAATATTTCAAGAATTGATCTAAATATGTTAGAAATCTGAAATATATTTGAAAACATACATTAAAATTAATTTTATCTTTTAACAGGATTAGAATTTTTTTGTTTAAATTTTTGTTTTGGTTGGCCTTCTATTTCTGTTGCACAATACTGCTCTAGAGAATGGTGTAGTAACAATATTAATAGAACCCGGCTCTCCGGGAAATTTTGTAAGCAAAATCTACTCACTGAGAATTTCCCATTTCCTTTTCACTGTTACTTAACTGAGAAATAAACTGTCTTTTTTAAGCGCTGCATTCTTGGAGTTCTTTGTTGTACCAGTTGAGACTACATACTAATGTATGAATCAGAAGTAACATTTCAATAAACAAGATAATAGTTTAGCCCACAGTGGGATAAACAGATGCATAAAAAGTATTAGAATACCCTTAATTGTATGATCCATGTGAGGAGAGATTTTGTTTGTTGCTCTATTCAGTGCCAAGAGGCATTCTTTTTTATAGAAGGTCTTTATTATTTTTCAGATGAATAGTACAAATACATTAATGGAGATACATGCAAAGTACTAACGCAATGTATCATCACAGTTTCATGCCATAGTAGTCAGACCTCTTAGAGAAGCAAAAAGTATTTCACATGGAAGTTTCTGTAAGGACACTGTGAAGCAGCAACAGGAAATGTTTAACAGCAAGGATCGACATGGTTGGGTATGGGCTAGAGAGTTGTAATTTTCTATTATTCAATTCTAATATACTCTAATTTATAAACTTAGGTGCTTGGATGCACTTGCTTTAGCATGGATGTACATCGTGTATCACAAGTAAAATGTATCTTTATTATAGGAAGGTATTAGGTAACTTATTTGGAGGTAGGTTTTAAGCAACAGCCATCAATACTTACAATTAACAATACTATTCTGAAAATGTTACCCTTATTCCTAAATCACCACAGTGTAATTTTAGAGCTACTCTGTTTTGCTATTTTTATTTTAAATCCATGGGGTTTCAAAAATTCATTGAATTTACAAAATGGTTTTTTTGTGATTTACTTTAGCAGTTTTTATAATATTTCTTTATAAACAGTATTTGAAAAAGATTTTAAATTTTTAAACAGAAGTTCTGAAGTAGCATTTGAACACAGCATATTATTTTCTAATACTTGAGCACTGGAATAGTCTATGTAAATAGATGCACTTACATATTTCCCTTTGCAATTGGTATGGATTAAATTGATTTTAAAAAGGTAAGTTTTTAAAAACTTCCAATTTTTTATATCAAATTTTATACTGGAAAGTTTTAAAGACTATTAAACTTTGTAGATAGGGATATAAAACTCCCCTTTACACTTACATAAACTAGGATTTTTAAAAAGGTTGCTGAATAGAAAAATTGTACTAATATTAAAAACGTATGAATTTCTAACTATCCCTTGTGCTGTTGCAAACATGTAAGATAAGCATGTTGAGTTCAAAAAGAAAATCAGAGAGCTTGTTTAATTGTTTAGATTTTATTGTTCAGATAAACTATAAATGAATACTGAATATTTAAGAGGTTTGAAAATGTTGAACAAATTTAGTTCTTAAATTTGGAGGGTGCCTCTAGACACCCAACCAAGGTACCTGATGTGATCAACTCTTTCAATCTCTTCACTAAACATGATGAATCTTTTTAAAAGTGCAGTGAAACCTGACCCCATAACTATCTGTTACAGTCTTAAAGAAACCTATCCCTTAAGAACTATGAATGACATTATTAGAGATAATGAACCAATAGTCTGAATATGTACTTGAAAATGAGCAAACTCAACAGAAATAAAAAGAGAAAAAACAGGTACCATAGCTCTAAAAAGACTGTTAGTCAAAAGTGAAAACTATAGAAGTTTTTAAGAAAGACGACTATGGTTTCATTTTTATCACAAGTGATAAATGTACAATTTCTTAAAATTGCCTTACAAAATTTTCTATAATGTTTCAGTTCTAAAAAAAAATTATCATGTCTTAGCAGTTATGGATTTATAATTATCACTATTTGGGTAAGTGGCAAGATGCTATTTAGACCAATGTTATCTTTGACTAAGATTATTTTTTATTGTCTTCAATCCTGAAAAATACTCTCATTAAATATTCTTCTTCTCTATCCCTCTCTATATAGGACTGTGTTAGCATGAAGAGGTATAAGTAAGAAAGTCTTGAATAAAATTATCACTCAAGAGTAATAATCCTAGATTCCTAAAATAGCATTGCAAATTTTACCAATTCTAAAAGCATTTGTAATTTCATGAACTCTTGGGAAATTCCATGGGAACATATAGGAGCTCATTATCTAAATCTGATTTAAAAACTATTTCTAAAATCAAATGTCTAAACAGAAGCCAAAAATTATTCACACACCCTGAAGAAAAAAATAAAAATTAAATCTAAGGTGACTTCAATGTGAGCCAAATGGCATAATGAACCTATAAAATGTTTAGTGAAATGCAGTCAGGCTTGTAGATGTGTTTACCAAAAAGGAATGTTCTGCTTTCATATTTATTATGATCTTTCACTGATTTAAAACTCCTATATACTGAAACTCCATAAACATCTTTAATTTACATAAACCAGAGCATAAAAAACTAATATAAGAAAGGATTAAAACAACAACAACAGTAGTTTATTGTGCCACCCTTAGCAATTAGGAAAGAAAGAGGTTACTGATTCTAAGAAATATTTAATAAAGATATTATCAATATATATTTCCTTAAGAGTTAATAATACTGCAGTGGGATTCATAAAAGCCATCTACCTTCATTTCACTGTTTGAAATCAATGAACTGGATCTTCTGAGTAAAATTTCAATAACATATTTAAAAGCCAAATAGGCATCATTTTTTTTACCTCTATTAAGTTGAAAGGAAAAAGGAAGGTCTAGTTTACTTACAGGGAGTTTGTTCTAAGTGAGATTTTACTTTTCAGACTGTTGGGCTAATGATTAACGTCACATACCGTACATCTTCGTCTAGAAACTGTGGTGTCTATTAAATGTAATTACCTTTCCCCATGGCTTTAAATTGACGGCAGAGTCAAAATGAAGGTGGCTTCTATTAAATTTAATTACTTCCCCCTGAAGCTTACTTGGCAAAACTGTGACTAGTAATGAAAGTGGATTCTATAAAAAAGCTGCATGGTCAAGGTGTGGCTATTAAATTAGCAATGTTATTAATAAAAAAAAAGTAAAAATATTTGCAATGGGATATTTTATCATCCACGTATATTTTTGTGATAGTGTGACAGGTACATTAAGTTCTTGGTTTTCTATTCATTTCAACTTTCAACCAATGAATTACATATTGATTATCATGATAATTAAAATGACAATTTTCAAAAAGTTCATCTAATGTCTCCATGTACACAAAATAGGGACCCTTTTATCATTTTAATTCAATTGACATTTTAAATCAACATGATGCAATGAAAGGAAAAGAATTAGAAAAACAAATTCCTTTCTTATTAACTATATAATTAGTTCCTTCTTCCTGAGCTGGTTACCTAATCTGAAAGACAGGACTAATAATATGTCTTCCCTACCGAAGATAAATATTAAGAAAATTAGAGGGGAAAGTGTTGTTTTGTAAATCTCTTTTTTTGTTGTTGTTTAACAACATTTTATTTATTTGAGAGAGGGAGAGAGAAAAAGCCTGTGCACACACAAGTAGGGGAAGCAGCAAAGGAGGAAGGAGAAGCAGGCTCCATCCCAGGACCCAGGGACCATGACCTGAGCTGAAGGCAGACGCTCAACCAACTGAGCCACCCAGAAACCCCTCTGTCTTTTTTAACAGGCCATCTATTTTGGATTAAATTGGATTAATACTCAGAAAAACAGTAATGTATCAATTTATCATACATTCATTCATCATTCTACATCCAATTCACCGTATATCAATGCACCAGCCATGTATTAGAAATATAAATACATAGTATCTACAGGATTCGATAATCAAGTGAGCATAAAAACAAAGTCAATAAATACTTTGTCACTATGGGAAGAACCTGTGATGCCCCCAGATCAACTCTCCTGACAGATGGGGAACATTCACATCCCTCTCCTCATCATTTGTTAGGAATGCCATGTAGTAGCTCGAGAATCTACCTGCTCGCCCACGATCACAGGTACGAGGCTTGCTCAGGCACGAAATAGGCACCAGTTTGCAGAGTGCCTCCACTTCTGAAGATGGGGGTCAAGCTCCGTGGGTGGTCTCTTGAGAAAAAAAATCGCACTATTCTTGAGGTAGGAAGATTGTAACTTCCACACTTCTCCCTGGGTGTGGAGGCATGCTCTCAGCATCAGAGAGAGGTAACAGTTCTCTCAAGGAAATGCTGTTTTCTCATTAGCCCACTTCTGTCATAATGATAAACTTTCTATGAGGTTAGGTAGGATACTTTTACATTTTCCTATGTTATTTACAGCCTAGTCATGAACCAGTTCTCGGATATTTCCTTGGTAGGTTCTGAATCGGTTTCTTTCTCACACTTATTTTGGCACCTGTTTTCTGCTATAGTCACATAACAATTTTCTTTTCAATATTCTTTTAAAACAGGATAGTGATGAACACCGAAAACCGTGGGAACAAAAACATGACAAAATAACATAGGCTAGTAAGGGGATTGTGGCTGCTTCCTAGAAATCGAGTCTGAGGGAAAGTGAAAAATAAGTAATGCATATGTCTGCCAAGTGAAAAGCGTCAGGAAGAGCAGGTAAAACAAAAGGAATGGTACATGTAAAGACAGAGAGAAGTGCAAAGGAGCATTCTTTATTTGGAGAAACTGGCTAGGGCACAGCAAGAAATGTGTGGTGAAAGATATGCAAATAGGCCAATTTTGCAATTGAAATTTGGTATGATGGAGAGATTTTCCCACCCAACACCCTCATATTTGCTCCAGTAAATATTCCTCTATACCAACAAAATTTTCAAAATTAAATGACATTTTGAGGACACGGCTTTTATCCTTTTATGTACAGTATTATACCCAATGAGCTTGCTTTTATGGTTAATAATAAAGTTAATATGCTGGAAATTCTATATTAGTATGTATTCTCTGAGCACAGTAGGATTTCTGTCTTGTTTACTATTGCACCTTTAAAATTTATAGGAAATGTTTTGAATATAGTTTTAAATAGTTGCACTATGTTTATTAATAGATTACTAGGTAATGCAGATGAAATATGTTAAGTATTGAAAGCATAAATTTCACAGAACTCTAACAGATACCTGTGCAAGTTTCCTCTGTAAAAAGTCACCAGGAATGCAATTTTGCATTTTGCAACTGTGTGTATCAAATCACCACACTACAGATCTTAAACTGGCAGAGAAGTTATATACCAGTTATATCTCAATAAAGCAGTAAATTTAAAAACAAAATAAAGACTTATACAAATCACCATGAACTAAGTGGCTTAAAACCTTACCAATTTATATTATCTTACAGTTCTGGAAGTCAGTTCATCTCAGGTATCACTGGCCAAATTCAGTGTGGAAAGGTATGCCTTTCTTTTTCTGGAGGCTATAGGAGAGATTCCATTTTCTCTCCTTTTCCAGCTTCAAGCAAACAACTGCATTTCTTGGAAGGACGAGCACTTCCTCCATCTTCAAAGCCAACACTTCAGCTCTCTGACTATGCTTCCATGGTCAGGCCTCCCTCTGGTTCTCTTCTGCCTCCTTCATCTGCTTTTAAGAATGCTTGTGATTACACTGGGCCTACCCAAGTAACCCAGGCTACTCTACTGGACAGTCAACTGATTAACAAAACTAATAGTGTGTTACCTTAATTCCCCTTTGCCATGCAACCTAACAAGTTTTAGTCTGCGATTTCCAGGTTCAGAGGTTGCGGGGAATTGGATCTAGACATTTTGCGGGACCCATTATTCTATCTACCACAATCCAAAATGCTGAAAACATCTGATTGATATGCAATTTGATCTCTAGGTCTGTGAGCAGGAAAAGCAAGTGGAAGCCTCATACCAAGGATAGAGAACCATCCCAGTGCCTGAGTCCAACTCACGGGTCAGTCAGAGGTCATGTCTTTTGGATGACCTCTCCCTGACAAGTGTATGTTATTAATGACTAACAGCCCTGCTTTGATTCCTAATATCCGTACTCAAAGAAAAAAATTACCAGTTTCTTGTTAGATAATTTTGGAACCACAATAAAGGTAATATTAAAATGTAATCCTTCAATTTTAAGGGTCCAATAATCCATATCTATCAGTGAGTGAAGACATTAATTTTTTAAGTAGAGAAATACCCTGTTTTACCACAACACAAAGAACAGAGAGATAAAATTTAAAAAACAGAGAAGGAACTTCAAAACAGATGCTTCTTAAAAACCTCAACTAAACAGTAAAATTCAGTTTCAGAAGTTATTTTATGTGATTAATGCATGTTAAATGCATTTGTCTGTGGTTAACAGGAACTCGACTAGCTTGTTACATTCTATACTTGGAAAAACCTTTGTGTAAAACAAGTGAGGTGAGTCAATTTAATTAGGCAAATTGAATCTAATTTAACAATCTGAAAAAGTTCTATATTTAAATTATTATAAAGAAATTGAAAATGCTCCTTAAAAAAGGATTAGGTGAAAAGATAAAATATGCATCGATTAAGATTAAAAAGCACAATTTTTTGCTCTCAGTGTTAACACAGTCTGCTGTATTCTGTGATTTGGATTTTCATTAGATTAAAACTCTGGCTTAAAAAAAAAATCCTGGCTTTAGGTTTTGATATATAACTTGAGAGATTAGATATTTCATATTACTTTCCACAGTGAAAGTAGTAGTATTCTGAGAAAGTAGTAAAAAGATAGGTAAAAATAAGTAAAATTCATTGTTAAATTGACACCTCCCCAAACAAAAACCAAAACCAGAAAGGTCAATTCCCAGCCCCCAAATTGGGAAAACCAGAACCCCAAAATCAGATGAAAACCAAATCCAATTTTTCTCTCTCGAAGATTCCCCCTGAGGGTAACTATTAAATGTTGGAGACCCTGAGCTTCTGTTTTAAAGACTATTTTAAATATTGCAGAGAATAGGAAATAAATCCCTAGGCCCACATAACTTGGAAACTCTAATAGGATAAATCTGTGTAAAACCAAGACCTCAAAGTATATACTCTGAATAACAATAAATGAGAGATAAAAACTATTTTACTGAAAATAACAGGAAAAAACATGTCATTTTCATTTTCTGGAATATGGTCAAAAGGGACAAATCTTTGGAAAATCTGTAACCACAAGGTGGTTTCATTTTCATACAGATTTGTTTTAGTAAATTATAGTACACAGTCTAAAACCTTAAGAGACAATTTTAAAAAATATCTTGTAGAAGCAAACATGTTCTTTTCTATTTCAGCTACTGAGCTATTTTCTAAAGTTACTTTTCTAAAGGGTCTCCAATTCAACCTCCCATCTAGATCAGGCAGTAGGCTAAAATCAACAAAGATGTATCCAACCCATCATTTTCTCTTTGGGTTAAGACACCAATCCTAATTGGTATCCTCAATCAAATCAAAAATTTTGTTAGGTGGGCACTGGACTGCAGTTTTGGTAGTCAGTCATTAGTTTATCTTTGATTCTAAGACATGACCATTCTTTGCTTCCTCTGCCTGAGAAGGTAGTAGGAGACTCATTTCTGTCCATCAAAAGTTTTTAGTTCAGCTCTTTGTCATTCAGCATTATATACTCAGACTTCAGCAAACATCTTGATATATAGAAATGCCACACAGTTTAGGCCCATCCAGTCATCAACTTTTCATTGTAACCCAGAGAATACAAAAATCTCTGATTTCCTATTCCTCCACAACAACCTTCTGTTAGAGATCAAGCCTAGATTCTTGGTGCCCACGTATGCCCACAACAGAAAGTGACCCCAGAGGAAATATGGCTACGGGTCATCAGAATCCATTCAACTCTCCTTCTAGGGATTTAATTTTTTCTTTGCTGAAAGACTCCACCCACCCCAGCCCCACCCCTCACCATAGATCTCTATTCTTTTTTTTTTAAATAGATTTTTACTTATTTATTTGGCAGACAGAGATCACAAGCAGGCAGAGAGGCAGGCGGGCGGGGAGGGGAAGCAGGCTCCCCACTGAGCAGAGAGCCTGACGCTGGGCCGATCCCAGGACCTCGAGACCATGACCTGAGCTGAAGGCAGAGGCTCAACCCACTGAGCCACCTAGGCGCCCCTAGATCTCTATTCTTTAAAGACTGGTGAACTTTGTAAGATTTTGCTCTATTTTTCAGAAGCTTTCTACTGAGCATTTTAACCTTCTGCAGAATACAGAAAATGTCTTGTGGAGCAAAGACATACTTTTGAGGACACTCAGGTCTCTGGTTTTTCACTCTAGCCCCACGCGATTGTTAAAAAATTTTGTTGGTTTCTCTTTCCCCTACAGAAATTCAGGCTGGGCCAGCGAAGATCAATTCTTCTCTCAGGACAGAAGAGGCAACTATGATCACACTTTGGAATGAAATCTCCACTCTCTGCAATGTCATTCCATCTAGTCTTCATTGTCTCATATCACTGTGATGCTTGTAAAATTTGTGTGATTAATAATGGCCTTTTTAATTGTTTAGAGAAGGAATGCTTGGCTGCCATAATAGTACCGTAAATAATCAGGAAGCAAAAGTACATTTAATTATTATCACTATTCTTTAGAATATACATATACATTATATACACACTTATTTTTAAAATATCACAACAAACAAGGGAACAGATGAGCCTGTGAATTATCCAAGTCCCTAAAAACAAACAGCAAACAAACCACAACATGAAACAGTTAGTTAATAAAGCAAAGCTGAGGCTACTGCTTCCTGGAATAAAGGAAGGTGCTACCTTAGGGCTTGAGTGCCTTTTTGGAAGTGGGTAGTACGAAAATGAATAAAGGGAAACCTCTTTAAAAATGAAGGAAAGCCCTGAAGGGGGCTCTCTCACACACATACACTTATCATTCATTATTGCCTGCTTAATTAGCAAAGAGAAGGAAGACCACTCCTTAGCCCATAAGGCACTAGCCACACCTCACAATCAGTGGGAAACCTCAACAACCTCAAACTGGTTCTTCTCCAGTAAATTTTTTTGTTCAAAACAGTCCTCCTCAATTTCTCCTGAAACTGAATACAAGCGAACATTCCCTTTGTTTCTTTGGACTTGCCTATGCTTTGCCATTGTTTGCCTGTCCCAAATTGCAATTCCTCTGTTGCAAAGTCAGTTGTCAAATAACTTGCTATTTTGTCTCCTTGGTCAGTAGGAGACAAGAGCAGGGTGTCTGGGGCTCTGGTATAAGGCAGGTCTTTTTATGCAGGGGTTTGATCAAGAATGAGAAATATTTTCTAGATAATGTGGATATTGATGCACGGTAAGGGCATTTTGAGTAACCATTTAGAGAACTCTTGAAAAGTACAGTCTTTTGAACTCCTTTGAATTATCTATTGTTATGGGAAGGGTCCTTGAAGAAGACTAGTGGTATTATCAGATAAACAGATTCTTAGGAAGTTCCTCAAACAAGTAATAAAGATTATCTGTAACTTTATATTTTTATTCATATCTCCTGTAAGACTCATATCAATATCATATCAATAATTATATTAATGGAGACAGCTGAATATTAAAGTCATGTAAATGAAGACATTCTCCTAGTACTTAATGTTATTAAATGTGGCTGGTTTCATTTCCCAAGGAAGAGAAACCAGTGGTGACATTCCAAAGAACCATTTTTATATGATGATTACATGAATATGAATTTAGAATTTAGGAATATGTCAATAAGAAAGCAATTTTTTTTTTTCAAGAACTTTTACAATAGGGGAAGGAGACAACAGCAAAAAGGACTAGAAGTGTTGAAAGAGCTTTTTGTTATTTATTTTGGTTTGGCATTCTCTCTCTCTCTCTCTCTCTCTCGAAATTGCATTTGCACTTCCTTATTAAGGATATGCTACATATAAATTTTACTCACTGAGGGCATTTTCCCTCAGGGAGGGCATGTAAAGAGTGCCACAGCATTACCAGCGATCATTCTCCCCTCTTTCATGTAGAGCAGACTTAGCATCTTGGAATCATTTACACAATCTTGCTTAAAATAATAACAAGAAGTAAACACTAAATTTATAAAATGGTGTCTCTTGAGGAGGGAAGTGGAGAACTCACTGGGAACACGGACTGCATAACTTTAGTGGCTTAATAAGTCTTCCCGTGGTCCAGGATGAGTGTGGTATTGAAGATGAAAAATCCTTTGTTTTTCCTCTGGTTTTAAAGTAAAACTTGCCAAAGATTTGGGTGTGGTTCTCAAAGGCAGAAAAGGAAGCATTTAAGGTTTCAAAATAGCTAATTCCCCCTTAGAATATCTCTGGTTCGGGAGCCACTCTGGAAGATGCTTGCAGCGGGAACAGATGGGAGCTGGACACAAAGAGCTGAAATCTTGAGTCTTGCCCAAGATTAACAATGAGAAGGAAGATCATTCCCCAGAAGAAAGAATTCCTATAATGTATGTGCTGGTATCTGGAGGAAGAAAACTGAATCACAGAGCATCTGATGCTTTAGCTCTAAGTATTAAAACACACAAGGAGTGTAAAAGACAAGCTACAGAAACACATGAAGAAAATGTTACGCTTTCTACTTATCTTTAATTTTTATTTTAAAAATGATAACTCCTGGGGCACCTGGGTGGCTCAGTTGGTTAAGCAACTGCCTTCGGCTCAGGTCCTGATCCTGGAGTCCTGAGATCGAGTCCCACATTGGGCTCCCTGCTCAGCAGGGTGTCTGCTTCTCCCTCTGACCTCTCCCCCTATGCTCTCTCTCTCAAATAAGTAAGTAAAATCTTAAAAAAAAAAAAAAATTATAAAAAAAAAAAAGATAACTTCTTTAAGGTATGTGAGTGCATTAACTGACATGGTAAGCTTTCTTAGGTCTTATTTCATGTCTGTTGCATTTATAATGGAAGTTTGAGGGGACAGCAGGATTTCCACAATGAAAGAGCTATCCTCATAAGTTTGGTGTACTGCTGAACACTTCTTATATATTTCCATAATTAAATGGATTTGCTACTTAATCATCCAGTTTTAACTAAGCCAACCCATACAAAATGGACAAGTGAGTTAAACAAGATGTCTACAAAATATGGATTGATGATCGTCTCAGTGATTTAAGTACATGAGGGCAACAAGGTTATGGCAGAGTTGGTAGTTTATTGCTCAAAGCTCTCTTCATCTGCCTCATTTTGAGGCAACACATTTGTGACATAACCATATCTAATAAGAAGTTATTCAAATAATTCAAAGTTATCAGGATTTGAAGTTGAAAAGTCAACTTACATCCATGGGTAGTGATAGCCTTATCTTAAATGTATATTTTCCCTTGAGATATTAGTTACATTGAGATAATATTTAAGCCACTATTATTAGGAAGATAATATTATTACTAAATTATATCTTCTAAATACCATAATACATTACTATAAAAGTTCATAGGTCTGCTCTACACATCAATAAATATAATATAATGGAGAAATGTAATATAAAAGTGTGGATACCACTTCCAAATATTTGGACTCCCTTTATAAAGCATAAAAGTTCTTATTTCCACACAAACACTTTCAGGCTGCAAATGGATATTAAAACTTCTTATTTGAGAAAGATTCAATGACAAAGGAGGAAGAAAATCCTGGCAGTTTCCAAAGATTAAAAAATAAAAGGATGTAAGTCCTCAAAGTAATTTCTTTTTTTTTTTTTTAAGATTTATTTATTTATTTGACAGACAGAGATCACAAGTAGGCCAAGAAGCAGGCAGAGAGAAATGGGCGGAGGGGGGAAGAAATCTCCCTGCTGAGCAGAGAGCCTGACACGGGGCTCGATCCCAGGACCCTGAGATCATGACCCAAGCCGAAGGCAGAGGCTTTGACCCTCTGAGCCACCCAGGCACCCCCTCGAAGTAATTTCTTATGAAGTTATTAATAATATAAGAATAGGTAACTGCAAAATAAAAAATAAATAATAAAAAATAGGCAAGTGTACCATTTTGAAATTTAGTTCATTTGCAAATCCTCCTCTGGTTGATATAGGTCTATTTTTACAGTCACACTGTATGGCAGTGAGAGGAAGAAAAGGGTGGACTGATTAAATTTAAGATCATTTAGGTGTGGAAACCTAATTACCATTTGGAATACATAGCCATGAGGTTCAGGGATGCTCTAAGTCTCTAAGTTAGAGGCATAGACTGGGTAGTGAATCAGAGTCCTAGCCTGAAGTATTTCCTTTGATTTGCATGCTACTAGATTCCAAATGCTTTATAGTACTACCCTCAAAATAACTGACATTAATAACATTACACCATTACCACCACCACCACCACCAACAATAAAAATAAAAGAGGTATGGGATATTGTAAAATTTCTAAAGCAAAACAAAACAAAACAAAAAAACACCACATAACATATATCAGATTTAACATACATCAGGTTTTAGAGTACATCAATCCTCATAATGTTCACCAAGGGCAGCAGTGCCCCAATTATTCTGCCAAGACCCGAGGGTCTTCAGGAAATTCTTCGGGCACTGTTATGATGGTGGGAGGCAGTAAGTTTATTATAATTAACTTGATTTTACTCGCCGGTCATTTTTATAAGCAAAATTATCTTTTATATTAGATTCTAATTTTTCCATTACAAATGCTGAAATTAAGGACACTGTTTCTGATAGTGTATAGTAACTTAATTTTCATAAGTGCTACTTCTCCCGTAGATGCTACAAACAATCTCCTTGCAAAAATTTAGTGAATTGGTACAAAGATATCTGTTAGGCACAAATTTCTTAATATTTAGAAACAAAATGAGAACTTAGAGACAATGATATGAAAATGAACAATGAACCCATTTCTAATGAAGTTTTTCAAGAAATATAAATATCTCAAATGAAAAAATGCCATTTAAATTGCTTATTTTGGGGCATCTGGCTGGCTCAGTGGGTTAAGCCTCTGCCTTGGACTCAGGTCATGATCTCGGGGTCCTGGGATCAAGCCCCACACTGGGCTCCCTGCTCAGTAGGGAGCCTACTTAACCCTCTCTCTCTCTGCCTGCCTCTCTGCCTACTTGTGATCTCTGCCTGTCGAATAAATAAATAAATAAATAATCTTTTTTAAAAAATTACTTTTTATCATAAACTGTACCTTACTAAAATTGTATTAATAAGTAAATGTGCCCTGTACTTCATATAGTACTTATCTAACTATTCTGATTGCCACTCGTAAAGAAATTATGAATATTTTATCTTCTATCTCTATTGATAGAATTTTTGAGTTAAATTCAACTGGACAATAAAACTAAAAACAAACCAACCAACCAGTGGCCAGTGTTTGAATATGTCCTTTAAGTTTACCCAACTTACGAAAGCATAAAATTCCCTATTTCACACAAATATTTTTTAGGCTGCAAGGGATGTTGAAACTGCTTATTTTAGAAATAGTCAACAACAGTTGAAAAATTCTGGCATTTTTCAAAGATAAGATAAGGATCAAATCTTTGAAGCATCCTCTTCTAAAGTTGTTAAACGTAACAAAACAGGTGACTCTATCATCCTTAAATTCAGTTCATTTTCAAATCTTCAATAAAATGATTTTATATCAATCTTTACATTCTCTTTAAAATTAATATCAGAGAAACTATCTGCTTTTACTAGATTATCTTTTTAAATGGAAGACATAGAAAATCAGTAAATGAGGTTATAGTACTAATTAGCATATTGTCTCCACTACCTATAGTACACTACAAAAAACTGTGGCTTCCATTTTATCACATAGATGAAACAGTTATCTTTCAGGGTTTGAAATTTCTGTGATCTTTATGCTTAATAAGCTCAGTAAAAGGCATTCAAATTACATCACTTTTGTCTTGGAAGTTAAATTGGGAAATATTGCATTCTCTGAGATGATAAACTCTGCAGAAGATAAATTATCATGAGAAATAGTTTTAATTGATTTACCATAATAAAAGTTATGTGACTTTGAAGTGCAAATGACACATTAAAATGAATCTACAGTATGTTGATAATAAAGTGGCTTCTTTGTTAATGGAATTACTGACACTGCAGATGCTTTCAGGAGTGATGTCTTCTACTGTTAATCAAGAGACTTCAATGTAAAAATGAATGTGCTGTTTATTTAAATCCCAGCCCACCTTTCTTACTTCTTGCTTCAGAGTAGTTCGATACTCAGGTTGGAAAAATGGAGATCCTGGTCCTCACAGCCAATATCATTCTGGCTGTTCCCCTTCTGATTCATCCTGAACATCTTGACTGCAATTACAAGGCATCCCTGTGTGTGTAAATCAGAAAGACTGGCAGAAGAGGCAAATGATAAAGGCCAAGATCGAGTTCAGGATTAGATGCTTCTATAAATATGTAGGTTAGTAAATTTTTTTTTCCACATACAAACCTTAACAGTATATGTTCCAAAAGTTTTAAAATAACTAAGAACTGATTAAGTTCTTCTTTCTAGTTTATCTTTTAACTCAGGCAAAAGACCCACAGGGCAAAACATCCAGTGATGGGAACTGAAACTACCATCTCAAGCAATAATGACTGCCCTGAGGTCAGCAAGACCTGATATGACTGACCCCAAGGATAATGATCGACCTGACCTTGACTCATCCCTGCATGGACCCACTAACCTTTGTCCTACATTGTCCCTGTATAAACCTAGAAGTATTTTCAGCACTTTGGAAATAGGCTTTGGACATAAGTCCACTGATGTTGACCTCACTGAAATATATTCCTTTCTCATTTTGCTACCACTGTCCCTCTGCCTTTGTATTTTGTCAGTGACAAGTGGTGGACTTTGGTTTGTCTGGGACTCTCAGACCCAGGCACTCTTGCACCCTTGGGCCCAGGTTACATTTCATAATCTATGACTCTTCTTCAATTATCTTCTACAAAAAAAATTCAATTTTAGCTTAAGTATCAATAGTTTGAACACTGTTCTGGTCTGGTTTATTTGCCAGTCATTGTGTTAATCATATAACTCATCAATTACCAGTATACGATTCTATTTAATGAGAAATAGTATGCAGAAGTAAAGGTTAGAACTCTCAACCTCTGTTTTGTAACTGAACAGAAAATTAATATCTCCTGCTGTTCTCATCTTCCAAGACTTGTGATTTGGCTGGAGAGGTGTGGAATGAGATGCAACAGGACTACAGAAATACATTATGGTTGTTTCAATGAAAGGCTCTCTGAGTATTATTGGAACAACACAGAAGCTGCAAGATTAAACATTAGTTTACTTACTCCAGGAAATTCTAATGAAGAATCCTGCAATGATACACAGAAGGTTACTATCAATAGGAATTATAAATGTGACAGCCATAAAATCCAATAATGATATACTTAATACCAATCTCTCACTGATATCCATGTGATCTTATGTCTCCAGAATTAACACAAATATTCTTATTTACTAAATTCTTTATATGAAATTTAATATAAAGTGTTCACTCACCCTATATTATAAAAACTAATAGTGAATTATAAAAATTTTGTTTTAAAGACTCAACTGCGAAAAGAAGAAAAAAATACAAGCTTTATAAGTAACATTACTTGAGATAAAAATTAACCTACTCTGTGTATAGATTCTAAGAGAAGCCAGGATAAAATCAATAATGTTTATATGTCAAAATAAATAGCTAGAAATTTAAAATAGCTAGAAAGGGAAAGCATTATAAAAGCATATTATTTTAAAAGTATTATATAAAGACTAAGTAACTGTAATTTTCTTAGAGCTATTTTCAAACCAGTAATATAATTTCTAGAAATACAGTATTTAAAATAAACAAATTTCAAAAGCTGTGCAAAACAAATATTTGGTATTTCAATTTGGAATTGTTTCTAAGGATATTATTCTGTCGTTTTTTTTTAATCCTGGCAATCTACTTTTTGATAATTTTATCATCTTGATAGAATTTATTATTTGAAGACTTATTACTTAATCCCAAAAAACACTGAGCTGTGTGGTTAAAATTGCAGAGGCAAACATCAGAAGTTTTGAACGTGCATTCATTTACCAATTTGCACCACTCATGCATTCTTTATCCTTTCAACCTAAAAAGCTTCTATCTGATTTTTTTAGTGGCTGTTTAAACAAAAATAGATGTTTATCTCTTTAAAATTTTGCCAGGAAGCTGTCACTTTCCCATTTACTCAAGCGATGTTGTGACAGAATGTGTCAGCTTCTCACACAAATGAAAAGAGATATAGACCTGTATTTACTTTAGCTGAAAAATAAGTAGTCATCAATTCAGAGAAAAGTGTTTTCCTATCTGAAAAGATGAAGTAAATAGAAGTGGTTGAGAGAAGTAAGTATTTCCTAATACATAAAAGGCAGATGTAAACCAAACATACAATGCTGATCCATTTTTGGTTCTCTTCCTGGAAGTGGATAATCTCATGGTATGTAGAAGTTGGTGCTTAACTCTGTGTCTTTTGCAGTACGTGATTTTGTTTTAAAAATGATAAATGTTTATGCAGTTAACTTTCCAATGTTCTCTCCTATGCAATCTACAAGCTTCAGAAATTTAAATGGAGATAAGAAAAAGTCATCTTTAAGAAACAGTTTTCGGGGCGCCTGGGTGGCTCAGTGGGTTAAAGCCTCTGCCTTCAGCTCAGGTCATGATCCCAGGGTCCTGGGATCGAGCCCCGTATCGGGCTCTCTGCTTGGCGGGGAGCCTGCTTCCTCCTCTCTCTGCTTGCCTCTCTGCCTACTTGTGATTTCTCTCTGTCAAATAAATAAATAAAATCTTAAAAAAAAAAAAAAAGAAACAGTTTTCAGAATCATATCAGTTTCAAAACAAACATCATTGGTAGAGATTGACCCTAAACTTTGTACTCTAATAGGGTACTTGAATTGATAATAATGATCTCACTGAACATTAAACATATGTTTCACTATATATATTTTTATGAAAATATTTTTATGAATATCATAGAAGAAATTTTATTAAAACTGATACTGAACGCACTGAATAATACTGACACTGAACAAAAAGATGGGCGAGGATAGGCTTTTGGTCAAAAGTGGTTAGAGTTGTACAGTTAAATTGAAAGCAACCACCTTCTCTATTAGAGGCAGCAACCCAGCCTCAGAGAAGAAAACAAAGTCAGGCATTTAGGGTACAATTATCTGTCTCAGACTGGATGTTTGACCTCTGTAGATTTGTTAACTGTAGGATACCTAAATTCTCTGGCTGTTTTCCCCTCTGTTAAAAGGAGCAAAATGAAACCTATTTAGTAGGATTTCTGGAGTGCCTGGGTGGCTCAGTCAGTTAAGTGTCTGACTCTTGATTTCAGCTTAGGTCCTGATCTCAGGGTCATGATATGGAGGCCCACATCAACTCCACACTGGGCGTAGAGACTGCTTAAGATTCTCTTTCTCCCTTTGCCCCTCCCCACTTGCGCTTGTTCTCTCTCTAAAAAAAAAAACAAAAAACAAAAAACAAAAAAACAAAGAGGATTTGAAAATTTCTAAGAATCTAAAAGTCATTTCTTATATTAAATATATATATATACATGAAAATTTCAACTCCGCAGTCATTTAGATTTTCATTGCAATTGACTATTCAGTGAGAGTTTAGAGGTACAACCTGAATATCTTAATTTCTCTCTTTTTTTGTAACCTAGGAAAGAAAAGAAGAAAGAAAAGGAAGGAAGATAGGAAGGAAGGAAGGAAGGAAGGAAGGAAGGAAGGAAGGAAGGAAGGGAGGGAAGGATGGGGGTAGGGAAGGGAGAGGAGAGGAGAGGAAAGGAAGAAGGGAGGGTAAAAGGGAGGGAGAGAGGGAGGGAAGGAAGAAAATAAGCAAGGCAGCAACCATTTTCCATAGTGGCATATATGAATTTTAGATATCATGAAAGTCATCTCAGGGATATTTGAGACTTCCATATGAATAGTTTACTTTCATGATTCCATTTTAATATTAAACTAAAAATTAATGTTAGCACTAAAAAACTATTCACTGGACAATCACTTAAAATCTAAGCATTAGTAAATAACTTTAGCATTCCTGTCTTTATGTTCATGATCTCATTAGCACCACATCATATTGTTTTTCATGCTGTTTGTTAATGAGAAAATGACGGATATTTAATACATAAATAGAAACTCATTATTAAATGAAAGCAAAGTGCTATCTTGATCCATCACAATAAAGTTCTGTAATAGTTAAAATAGAAGTAGTAAAATAATTCATTTAGAATGAACACATGGAACACAGCAGTATAGGCATGCCAAACTCCAAAGAATATGGCTATGGGAGTCACACCACATTCACGGTTTGAATGAGTTTTTAATTCGAACCCAAACACTTGTTTTTCATTAAATTGATTTTATTTTTTTTCTAATTTTTATTATTCTATACTTTTGGTTGCATTTAACTTGTTTATTTTGTTCCTATTTTCATTATATTTTTATGCATACAGTTCTAGAATACTTCTAAAGGAAAAAAAATTTCTTGCCAACTCCCACACATTTTGTACCTCTTAGAGGCAACTAATTTTCACTACTATAGATATTTATTTTGGTATTTACCTCCATGTCTCTAAAAATAAAAGTATATTGCCTATTTTTTATTTCAAGTTTTAATTTTTCTTCACTATCTTCCACTAGGCAAGGTGAAAATTCAGCTCTCTTTGATGTACTCCCACCTCACCACTTCTCATCACTAGAGTTATCAGATACAGCAAATAAAACATAGGACAGCCAGCTAAATTTGATTTTAAGGTACAAATAAGGTACAAAAACAGTGGGGTTTGTTTTAGTATAAAAATGTTTTAAACACTGTTTACTTATACAAAAAAATGTTTACCTGAAATTCAAATTTAAGTGAGCATCCTGTATTTTACTTGGCCTCCTTATCCCTCTTCAATCTCTCAATTTCATTATGTAAGCATTTGATGAGAGCGTCACTCATTGTGTGATTCTGTAAACTATTCACAAATGAGCCTTATGTTTGCCATTCATTGTAACCTTTCTTGCACAACCTTTTGTTTTCTCTGGTCTCTTCCTCTAAAACTCTTTAATTTGGGTAGATTTTAAACCTGGTTTATATGCAAATTTTTCTTAACAGCCTAAATCTTCTTTAAGTTCCCCATATACCTCAACTATTCTATCACTTTCTGTTAGAAATGTTTCTTCTCTGCCATTTTGAAGGCATAGCATAAACACAGATGCTTCCTTCACTACCACTCTGGGGGCTAATTTGCCATTTTCTTGTAGATCCCCTTTTTTCTAGATCAACTCTCAGGTTTGTCTTTTCCTGATTCATTCCATTTTAGGGGAGAATCTGTTCTAGTAGCTTTCTGAGATAGGTTCATAAGATGTACATTTTTTGAGATCTTGCACGTCTGAAATGTTATTTTGTTAACCTTACATTCAAGAGATCACCTTGCTATGGAACTATAGGCTTGAAATATTCTCACTAAGAAGGAGGTACGCCCTCCTTCATAGCAGAGCCCAGAGAAGAATGTACTCTTTTAGAGAGAAAGCTTGACTTGGTGAGCCTTTTGCTTGCTGTGATTATTGTTTTTCACTGAGTACATTTATAATTTCTGCACAACTTGAGCAGCAGGAAGCTAAAACCTAACTCTTTGAGGTCTGAGAAGGCAGAAATCAAGACAGACAAACAGCTAGAAATTTATTAGGCATTTCATAGAAACAAAAAGGGTGAGCACAAAATCTATGTATAAATACCCAAATACTTGACTGACCATCAAACTATGCTAATGCAGAGGAATACTCTGGAAGGTAAAGAGGGAGCAGACTAAAATAAGCAACAGAGCAGAACAAAAATTGAGAATCCTTTGAAAAGGATAACAAAATTGTAGTCACTGTTACATCTTACCTACAATGATCATTTTCAACAATACTTTATAGCCATCCAAAGAAAGGGGAATAAGACCTATATTGAGAACAAAAACCAGTCTATAAAACTGATTCAAATACACATGTTGGACATAGCAAAGCAAGACTTCAAAACAGCTTTTACAAGTATATTCAAATAATCAAAGGAAAAGAAAAACCATAAAGAGGAGAGAGACAGATGATCTAAAAAGATACAGAAACTATAAAAAATGGAAATGCCAATGCTGATCAATACAATAACTGAAATAAAATACTTATCAGATTGTTTTGACAGAGATTAGAAAGGCAGAGGGGTGCCTGGATAGCTCAGTTGCTTAAGCAGCTTCCTTTGACCCAGGTCATAATCTCAGGTCCTGGGATTGAGCCCCCACACTGGGCTCCCTGCTCAATGGGGAGTCTGTGTCTCCCTCTTCTTTTGCCCCTCCCCCCACCTCTGTGTGTGTGCACGTGCACACACACACACACACACACTCTCTCTTTCTCTCTCTCTAATAAATATATCTTTTAAAAAAAAAAGACGAAATGGCAAAAGAAAGAATTAGTATTCTGAAGACAGATCAAGAGAAACTATTCAACCTGGAGAAGAAAAGGAAAAGATTTAAGAAAACTGAAATGAGTCTCAGAGACCCATGGGAAAATATCAGATGGTTAAAAAAAAAAAAAAAAAAAGTGAAATTTGACTTTCAGAGTGAGAAGAGATCAGAAAGGGAGGCACAAACAAAATTGAAAAAAATAATGACAGAAAGTTTCTCTAGATAAATAAATCCCAAATAGAATAAAAACAAGAAAAATCACTCCTTATTATAGCTGTAAGGGAGTAATAAGGAGAACATCTTAAAAGCAGCTACAGATAAACACTTCAGAAACAGCAGAAAACCCTTTACTACAGGAGAAAACAATATAATTAATGGCTGATTCTCATTACAATTACAACATAACATGTTATCCTACATATTGGAAAAAAATAACCTGCCAACCAAAATTTCTTTATGCAGCAAATTTATTTTTTAATGAAATGATATAAAGACATGTTCATATGTCTTTCAAAACTTAAAAGAATTAATCATGAGAAGACCTATGTTGCAGGAACTGCTAAAGTTCTGCAAGCTGAAGAAAATCACCGCAGATGGCAAGATGAATATGAATGAAAAGCACATTGAAATGCTGAAATGCTAGAAATTGTAACTATATGGGAAAATACACACACACACACACACACACACACACACACACACTCTTTCACTTTTTTCCCCCTAAACCCATGTAACTGTTTAAAACAAAAATTGTAGCATTGTATCAACACCACCTATGAACCTAATGCATATGAAAATATTAGCAATAGAATAAGAGTGTAGAAGGAAGTCATTGCAAGCATACTTCTGATATTTTAGCAGAAGTAATTCAATAATAACTGAAAGGAGATTGGAATAAGTTAAAGAAGCATATTTTAAGCCCCAAAACAATCGTAAAAATTAATGCAACAGGTTCAGGTAGGATATCAACAAGGAATTAAAAAACAATATTACATTTTTTGACTAACACAAAGTAAGTTAAGAAAGAAGAAACAGAGAAGCAAAAACAAAAAGCAAAAACAAAAAACTGAAGGCAAAAGGGAAAGTGTCAAAATATCAGAGTTTTAATAAATATGACTATATCACTGATTACATTAAATGCAAACTGACCAGATTCCAATCAAAAGGCTCAGGTTAAAATCAAAAGGCTGAGATGAGATAAAAGACAACTACAACTAGATAAAACAAACTAGACCAAAAGAAATCTGTAGTAATATACAAACTTCCTTCAAATAATTGCCACATAAACTATATAATATACTCTCTTTAGGTGATAATGGGATATTAATGAATATAGATCATATTTTACTCCATAAATAACACAACCACCACAACAAAAACAAACAAGAACAATCTATGCTGCCTATAGGATAAACACTTCAAATCTATAGACTTAAGTAAGCTGAATTGTAAAAACAGAAAAGTACCTTGCAAAAAAAAAAAAAAAAAAAAGGAAATCCTAACAAAAATTGGAGTAGTTAAATTTCTATCAGAAAAATTAAACTTAAACACAAGGAACATTATTAGAGACAATAATATAGAACACTTCATCATGATAAATTTTATATTTCCTAAAGGCATAATAATTATACTAATATACATAACTGAGCATTACAATATACAAAATAAAACCAACAAAACTAAAAGGACATATACATAATTACAATCAGAAATTTTAACACACTTGGTTCAGTAACTAATTAAAAAAAAAAAAAACTAGACCAAAAAAAATCTGTAGTAATATACAAACTATCTTCAACTAATTGCCACATGAATTGTATGATATACACTTTTTTAAGTGACATGGGATATTAACCAATATAGATCATATTATAGTCCCTAAGTAAGTTTTAATAAATTTAAAAGGATCAAAATCACATGGAGTATGTTCTCTGGGCAGAACAGGATTAATTTTGAAATTAACAATTTGGAAAGACTTATAAATATTTGGAAATTAAGACACTTCCAACTCATGAGTCAAATTAAACATAAGGAGGAAAAGTAGACAATATCTTGAATGATAATTAAAACCCAGAACATTTCTGAATTTGTGGTATAAAGCTGAAGTAATCGTTAGCAGGTAAGTCACAATTTTAAATGCTCTTTGTAGAAAAGAAAAATAGTCCAAAACCAAAATTCTATGCTTACAACTCAGAAGTCTAGAAAAAGAAGAGCACTTTAAGATCAAAATAAGTATGGGGAAAGAAAAAATAGACTGTCAATTAAATAGAAAAGGCAAGGAATAAAGAAAATCAATAAAGCCTGAAGCTGCTTATTTGAAAATTTCAACAAAATTAGTATACCTCTAGCTTTACTAAACCAGGAAATGAGAGAGAGAGAAGACCTACTGTTCATAAACTACCTACTTTGTGGTATTTTGTTATAGTTGCCCCAGGATATTCAACATTGCAGAAGCTATTCATTTCTAAATGCGATTCTGTACATTATTAAATATGAGAAACAGTGACACAGAATGATGCTTTCTAACTGGTTTTGGAGGAGACCCTAATGGGTCAAACACACTTCACAGCAGTAACAAAAACTCTTGCCGCTTAGTCCCGGCCAGCTGTTTAATGAGGGCGGCTATAAACTTCAGACTACATAAATGTGGTGCATTAGTCTTCTTCAGGATCTTCGTATATTCATGTCCTCCATAAATCTTCTACTCCAAGCTGTTCAAATTACCTTCCGAAGAGAAAATATGAGTTGTCCAACTTAAAACAGTTCATGGAATATAACTACTGTTGTAAAATGAGTGTGTGAAAGTGCCTTGAAAGAATAAAGAGAGATTTTGAGATGAAATCAAATGTAAATCAGCTCAGTGGAGAATAAAAATTTCCTAATGTGATCTTATCCTAATGCAGAAAATAAACTTGATTTGGGGAACACTGTTAACTGGATATTTTCCATTTTTCTGCCTCCATTCAGCAAATTTTCTCAGGTGTTCTCAACCATGTCCTCAGAAACCTCCCAAAGATGGCTGGGGTGAGAGAGTAAAGATAAGGAAACAAGCAGACAGGCTCTGATACTCCACTTAAGGTTTAAACAGGAAGTCCAGTTTTATCGTATTCATGTAATATTCAGAGATTCATTATGAGGTTATTCCTAAATATAAGTTCTAAGTCAAAACTTTTTGAAAAATATTATGTATATTATCAAATATTTATCTGAATTCTAATTTTTGAAGAGCTAAAAATTAGGAACAAAATTTATTATTTTCCAATTTTGTTGATGCTAATATACAATGAATCAAATAGCTAATTTGATGTTTCTGATGTCTTTCTAGTTTTCACATCTTTATGGATTAACTTGATATAAAAACAAGACTTCTGAAGACAACTTTTGCAATTTCTTTTACTGCTTTATTGCATCATTCAACTTTATGACCTGTTGGTTCAACCTCTTAATTTTTGTTCCTCACCACATTTAATAAATCTCCACTAATTTGAGTTTAATGAATATATTTAGAACATCTTATTGTACTGAAAAATAGAAGCATCAGTTAATGTCAAACCAGCCAAAGGAGAGATAAAATCGTAAGTAATTAAAAAATAAAATAAATAGATGCAAATAAAGAAATTGCAATCTATTTTGAGATGCTATAGAGAAAAATGGCTTATTAGTGAGTGGTAGAATGCTAACATCCATTATCTTACAATTTTAAGTTGTTCTACATTATTCTTAGCCCATTTATATTAAGCAGTCATGAAGCATGTGTCTGAATTATCTGTAAAATCAGCAAAATTAAACTGCCAAGAGCATCAGAAAGATCAAATGTGTATCTGCTTTTAATAAATACTAACTCTACTTCTAAGGCTAATATATACATGTCTCACTTATTTATACTTATTTATATATACTTATTTATATATACATTAATATATACATTATATATACATTATATACATTTATATATACATTATATATACATTAATGAAGACATGATATAGTTTATTCAAATTGAATAAAAAAGTATCAACAATTATCATTCTTCAGTTTTCCATCACGGAAAAAGAATGTTCAGAGAAAGCTACTCAACAATCAATATCGTTACTACATTTTCAAATGAATGGAAAATGAGGCCCAACAGAGGAAGTAAAAGAAATATGTAAATGGTTAAACAAGTGGAAAAAAAAATTGCCTTGATTTTTGGCTTATAATCTTAGACTATGATTATAAAATCAAGCTAGTTCAAAGATCTAAATGGTTATGTCATCTAAATGAGTTGTACTGTGTCATGCTCACAGGATTTAAGATGCAGTTCATTCCCTTTACCACACATAGACACACTCTTAGTCTACCAACCTATCCATTATACTCTCCAGCCTTTTAAGAGATCCAACTTTAGCAGTATACTTAGAATAGACAGATCTCAGATCGAGAGAACCCATGCCCTGGCCTAGCAACTCACAATACCCAAGGATAATTTGTAAATCTAAACTCTTGAAACCGAATGCATTTTAGGTTAGAGTAATATATTAGAGGTATTCAGAAAATCTAAGTGCTTGTGAAAACATATTGTTGTACGCCAACCTCACAGTGGTTCCATTTTGTTCTCTAGGTCACCCTAAAGAAATTCTCCCTATGGGATTTTGTCATTAGAGAGACAAAGTGAATTGATTCTGTTGAAATATTCATTAAATTAAAAGGCTTCATTTACTATTCTAAAAGCAATTAATCAGTTTTCCTCCTTCTCCATAGTACAGTTCTAGCTACCACTCCACAAAAGGGCATTACTGCTCTAGGGAAAATACAATGTATTTCAACAAAAAATTGATAAGGTTAAGACTGATAATTGATAATTGTTAAGAAAGTTAGTTACAGACATAACCAAGTTAAATTTTATAGGAATATAGAAAACTTTGAAACTGCCTGATTAACAAAATTGCTTACAGATAACAAAAATTTTAAAGAAAGTAAAAGAAAGAAAAAGAAGACATGGTTATTACAGGACCTTTGAAGGGCTTAAAATTTATTCAATATACCTTAATTCCAAGTGTAAGGAAAGAAAATTTCTAGAAAAAGTAAGAGTAAATACTAATTTTAATTAACTAAGTCCCCCTGCAAATATTTATAACAGTGATAACAGCAAGTACTCTCAATCATTAGGAAGAGGCCAATTTCTCTAAAATCCCTGTATGTTCACACATCTGTGATTAATTATTCTGGTAACAATGTGTGGAGCACATCAATCCTAGGTCACCAGCTGAACACAGCCCAGGTCAATAGTTACACTACGTTGTAAACCAAAGATATATTCTTTTGACAGCATTTTAGTGCAATATATAAATCACTATATGGTTTCCACATTGCATGTAAAGAAAAATTAATGCATTTTTGTTAATTTAAGCAGAAACTCTAAACACAAAACTGTAATTTAAATCTTTTGAATAAAGAAAAGATGTATCTATAGAAATATGTACATATCTGCATATATGTGTGTATATATATACATGTATATACATGTATATACATGTATATACATGTAAGTATTTACATATTTCCATATGTCTCTCTAATTTTATAACAATAGAAGTAGACCAAAGGAAAGCAGAGATGATACAGAGAGAGTTATCTTAAAATAGATGATATCTAAATTAATTCTCTTTGACACTATAATAAAGAACATTTTGCTGAATTTATTTTTAATGAAAATGCCCGGAATGTTACAGATCAGAATGCCACTACAGAGAAGAGCTGAACAAATCTCTCAGTAACCTGTGTGCTGTCCTGTACTGTCTATTTTGCAAGTATCTAAAAGGCATTTATTCTTCCTTAAAACCAGCAAACATACCTTGTAAATCTAATCAACTTCTCTGAGGTAAGTGAATTAAATGAACAACCAATAAATTGTATTTATTTAGAAACTTTAAAGCCTTTGATAAGATTACTTCCAAAAGACTTATTAAAATGAGCGTTAACACCAAACTAATTACAGGGGGAAATCTGAGATGGTGAAGGAACTGATTTTAAAGAGTAAACAAAATCAGGCATTTCCTAGATAAAATCAGTCAGTTTACCAAGAACTTTCGAAATCAAATGAAAAAGCAGGTACATAAGTAAATGTTGGGAGGCAGTGGACCTAGAGTGGTACAGTCAAGTCTCTTCACTCAGAATGCCTGCACAGAAATCCAAGCTCTGTCATGTACCAGCTGTACAATCCTGGGTCATCTATTAAACTTTCAAGACAACAACAACAAACCATATAAGATACTAAGAATAAGTTACACGAGAGCTTTCTTACATTGTCTGTGCAGGCAAAAATATAGAGACTACAGTTTGGAAAATAATTTACAACAGAAGAACAAAACTCTTTTCTAACACAAAATACTGTACTCAGCTTTCAATTATAATAGCCCAAAGAGTCAAGCCAACAGTCACTAACTGAACTACTGTTAATTAAATGCTGACCGACCTCTAACGAACGAGGTGGTATCGTGTTCATTATCTTACTTCACTTGATGACAACCTGTGACATGAGCAGTACGGTTCTCACCTTTCAAAAAACGGGGGCCCAAAGAGCTTACGTGACTTGTCGAAGATCATAAATTCAGAAGTAGCAAATCTAGGACTTATATAGACTCTTCTTATACCTACATCCTAATAATTCCAGCTATTAGAGCCTTGGTAACAGAAGGTGGCCACAACTTAGGGCATCCTTTGAAATATTTGGTCAAGACTCTTTATGAAAATACTGTACGCTCTGCATTCCCTCTTGTTCCCCAATTTTTGCACATATACTCTCCAATGCCTGAAATGTTACTCTTCTCTCGGCAGGGCTGAGATGAGGATGGGGCTAGTGAGGCACTTGCCCAGGTGCAAAATTCAAGGGAGTTCAAAAACAATTGAGACAAATAACATTTTAATTATCTATTTTTAACAATCAATATTAATGTAAAAAATGAAAAATCTGAGTAGAGACAAGATCAACTGCACTACATAGGAGCCTGAGATAAAAGGGGAAAATAAGTCAGTAATATTGTGTAATTTCTGTTCCTTCGTCAAGTCTAGCTTAAACATTATTTACAGTCAAAAACATCAGATTGGTGTGGATGCTGCATCTCCAAGTTCTCATTGAATACTATGCTTACCTCTCCTCCAACCAGACTTATCTACTCTTCTATAGTGTACTAGTTATCTGTTGCTGAATAACAACAAAAAACAAACTTTAATAGCTTAACACAACAAAAATTATTCTATCCCAGGTCCTGTGGGTTAGGAATTTGGGAATAGTTTAGCTGAGTTCTGACTCAGGGAAACTGGAGCTGTTACCATATGAAGCTTGCCTGGGGCTAGAGGAGTGGCTTCCAATATGGCTGACTCACATAGCCTTTGGAAGAATGCCTCAGTCTGACTATATGGTTTTTTAGCTTGGTTGGTTGGTTTTGGTTTGGGGGTTTTTGTAGGGTTTTTTGGTGCAAAATGGTGATTTATTAACGCACCAGGACAGGACCCATGGGTAGGAAGAGCTGCTACCCTGGAGTTGTGAGGGGTGGCAGGTTATGTACCATGGGGTGGGGGAAGGAAAAGAGAGACTATATGGATGTTTAATGGAGTTGCTGGAGAGTTCCCCTGACGTGGCTTTTAGCTTCCTTAGAGTAAGTAAACCCAGAATGGAGCATCTGAACCTTTTATCACTTAATCGTTAGTCTCACACCATCACTTCTATTTTATTCTATTCTTCAGACATGAGTACTAAGCAGCCCAAACTCAAGGTGGAGGAGAATTTGACTCCAGTTTCTAAAGGGAGGAGGATCAAAGAATTTTTTAAACATATTAAATGTACCGTAAAGTGTTACCTATTACTTGACTATTTCTGATGCTAGACTATAAACACTGTGGGAACAGAGACCATGATGAACTGTCAGCCACTTGATCTCCAAGACTTCCCCCTAGATAATGCCTGACACATAGAACATTCTCAATAAATAACTTTTCAATCATCGATAGAATTAATGAAGACACTCATTAATGATAGCAGGTAAAGTAATTTGATTTAAAAAGCCATAAAACAATAAATAAAATGATGTGAGAATAGGGAAGCTTCCAAAGAAAAACAAACACCATCTGACTCTGATCATGAGAGATAAAAGATAATAGGTATATCATAAAAGCTTTGACATCATTAAGTGAAAAGAGCTACCTAAAAAAAAAAAAATATATATATATATATATACACATAAACTTGCACTAACTTAGCTCATTGGGAAAAAGAAAATCCTTGAGCTTAAAAGGGATAATTTGAGGGAGGAAAAGCCTATTGCAGTACTGTAAGTTTTAACATATAAAAAAATCTGATTTCACTGAAATTAAATTCTTCAAGGGTATGACTAGTAATTATATATTATATGTAGCATATATATGCCTGATACTTAAATATATGCTTTTTCTATTGTGTCGTATTGTTATACAATAGAATTAATAGATAAAGACCCAGAGAAATTTTCAAAATTTATGAAAACACACTTGCAGAGATGGGAAATCAGATCTTATTTCTCTGTTTTTTTTCTTAAGTTTTTATGATAATGAGTGAATATTCAGAGTTTGCAAATATTATGGACATTCTGTAATAATTTTATGTTTGGTTGTGCTATTTTTTTTTTAAAGATTTTATTTATTTATTTGACAGAGAGAGATCACAAGCAGGCAGAGAGGCAGGCAGAGAGAGAGGAGGAAGCAGGCTCCCTGCTGAGCAGAGAGCCCGATGCGGGGCTCGATCCCAGGACCCTGAGATCATGACCTGAGCCGAAGGCAGCGGCTTAACCCACTGAGCCACCCAGGCGCCCCTGGTTGTGCTATTTTTAACATTTATAGTCTATAATATATATTTACTCAACACTGATCATTTTTTAAAAATTTTAATGGAAAATACCACAGATTCATACACATTTAACATTTGAAGACATTAATGTGCAAATAATTTTAATTTGGATAGCACTCCTCCTCTTGGGGAGGCAGGGGAGGGGTGGTTGGAATTAAGGATGGTACCAATATCCTTTCAGCAAGTCCTTTCAGCAAGTACTTGAGATCAAAAATATTTTCATAATAATTCAATGATGCTTTTGTCCTTTTCACTATGTTGATAATTGGAGCAGATAGTGCCAAAACAGTGAGGACCTAAACAGCTTCCTCCTTAGTCTGAATCAAGGCAATGGCATCAGACTCTGATAGGAGTTACTATTTTCTTCATCACCATAAAAATGTGGGGGGGGGGACAGTTTCACTAAGAATGTGTTGGTAAACTAGTAAGCATTCTTAATCTCATTAAATTATACCTTTAATTACATCTTTTAATATTGTTTTACAAAATGAGAACTGTGCTGAAAACATGAAAGTATGACTGTTTTGAGGAAAAGCACCTGTTTGTCTCAGTTATGAGCTCAACTAGCCACTTTTACCAAAAGCACGATTTTTAATTGAAAGAGGAACTGAGAAGGAATCTATGGCTATTCAGACTTAGGCACTTGGTAGACAGTTTCTTGACAATAAAAAGAGTCTGACAGTCTCAAGGAATATATATATAGTATTAACTGCTGATGATCACATTCAAATTTTCAAGTGAAAATATAAATTTGAAAAACCTGTATCTGTGCTCTTGAGTTTAACAGATTCAGAAAAATTATGAGATTATGGCTACAAATAATGAGGATTTTTTTACTATATTATGAGATGTTTCAATGATTAGAAGATCTGCATAACTCCAAAACACCAATCTTTTCCAAAACAACAAAGCATAGTTAACAAATCATGCTTGGGAAAAGATCTGTTCAAAATGCAAACTAGAACCATAACTTTAAATGTCAGTAAATAAAGATCATTAATATGATTTGATATTCCACATAGATTACCATTTGTTAAATTTGGTGTAGTAGCAAGTAAGAATGGCCACAATTGTCTGAAAAGACAATTATATTAAGTCTCCCTTCTCCAAATACAGATCTGTTGTGAGGATGGATTATATCCATATCCTTCAACCAACCAACCAGATTTCAAAGTTGAAAGCAGGATGTGTAAAAATCTGGTTGTCTTGTATTAAGCCAGATTTTAAAGGGATCTGCCAAACAATAAAATTTTCCTTATTAGCTTTTCTGAGAAAATCATTAATTTTTTTTTAAATATCTTTATTTATTATTTATTTGACAGACAGAGATCACAAGTAGGCAGAGCGGCAGGCAGAGAGAGAAGGAAGGGAAGCAGGCTCCCCGCTGAGCAGAGAGCCTGATGCGGGGCTCGATCCCAGGAACCTGGGATCATGACCTGAGCTGAAGGCAGAGGCTTTAACCCACTGAGCCACCCAGGTGCCCCGAGAAAATCATTAATTTTATTAGTACATGTTATTTATGTTAATGTCTGGTAGGTTTATATTTGTGTTTAAAAATAATTTTTATGTATATATTATATTTTTAAGTTTGTTTTAATTTCTCCCATGATAAATATCAATAGACATAAACCACATAAGCAACAGTTCTTCAGGGTCTTGATAAATTTTAATAGTGTAAAGGGGTACTGAGACCAAAGTTTGACAACTACTGCCATAAATTACTTAAAACGGGAACCAACTGATTTAAAACAAACAAAAGAACTGAAGGGAAAAAATACACTTCACAAGACTTTGATTAAATTTATAATGATACTGTTAGCTAAAGCAAATTGTACTTTGAGCCATATATGAAAGCAAACCTAGGAGGTTGTATAGGGTCAAGGTCAATGTACATAAAGTAACTCAAGATTAAATATACTTGAGTTTTGATGGAATTTATTCACTGACCCTTAAATGTCATCCCTAACTTTAACGTTGCATTTCTCTCTCCAGTGTCCCTTGCTATATGAGAACATATTTGGGGTGTTCTAAATTAAATGGACACAAAAATATGCATGTACTATTTTAGGTAAATCTAATAAATTGATATGAGAAAAATAATAATTTCCTATTTCAGAATGAAGTTCGTCTTAACAATTCACGTTGGCATAAATGATGTGGTACTTCCACACTAAATTTTATTTTTTTTTATAGATTTTATTTGTTTATTTGACAGAAAGAGATCACAAGTAGGCAGAGAGGCAGGCAGTGGCAGGGGGGAGCAGGCTCACCACTGAGCAGAGAGCCGATGTGGGCTCCATCCCAGGAACCTGGGATCATGACCTGAGCCGAAGGTAGAGGCTTTAACCCACTGAGCCACCCAGGCGCCCCTGAATTTTACTGTTGTGTAGTTTTGTGCTTGATTTCCCAAAACTTCAAACTGCTTCCTTTGCCCTAGAGCAGTGACTTAATAAAAATGTGACCACTGTATGGGTAACAATCTATTACTTTACCAGTGACTCTTTACATGAACGCATGGCACAAGAGAAACCAATCGGATATTAGAGAGGGAATTAATTAACTTAAAACAAATGAAATTTACTATTAGAGTGAAATATTACAATATTTGGGTTTGCCAATCTATTTGAGAAAATGGAATTGATAATTTTGCTCAAGTTAAACCCTGAAACTTTAGATAGCCTCTAATTTATGCTAGAGTGCACTCAGAAGTAAACTGTATAAATTGTATATTTGTGAGATTCATTAGGTAATATGAATGGCTTTGAAAACAAATTTACATAATACATTTTGATATATTTGTCCCCCCTCTCTCATTCTCTCTTCATAAGGCAAAAATTACCTAGCTGAGAGACAAGAAAGTATCTCTCAACTGAAAAGTTTACCAACTTCATGAAATTCTTAGAAAAATATATAAAATTATTCTAAAGCATATGCTGAAATAAAGTATTTGAACACACTCATTGTCCATAGTGTGCCTATAGTAAAAAATAAAACAAAATAGTCAATGTAAACAGTAAGCCATCATGAGTCCTTAATGCATCTTTATGTTGAGTACTTACCTCAGAAATTAATCTAAATCTGATTTATCTGGATTTTGATATCATAAATTATGATATTTACTCTTTATTATACTCTGAAAAAATAGCATCCAGATATATTTCAACATTTCAATATACTTTGAGACTTTATAACATTAGTTTTATGATGCTATTTTCTTTTTAATTATCTGAAGCGTTTACTCATGTGTTGTAAATAATTTGATTATATGTCCAGACCCAAATAACTGTTTTCTTACCTTCCATAAATATCTCAACCTCAATGCTTAGGTACCTGAAGTATGTCCTGCACATTTCTATTTATCTTGAAAGGAAAAGCAATAAATTGTGATCTGATATAAAGCATTTAGATACCATAGTCCAAAGCAGTCTAAAATCTTATTTTTTTTAAAGATTTTATTTATTTATTTGTCAGAGAGAGCGAGGGAGAGAGAGCGAGCACAGGCAGACAGAATGGCAGGCAGAGGCAGAGGGAGAAGCAGGTTCCCTGACGAACAAGGAGCCCGATTCGGGACTCGATCCCAGGACGCCGGGATCATGACCTGAGCCGAAGGCAGCCGCCCAACCAACTGAGCCACCAGGCGTCCCTAAAGTCTTATTTTAACATACTTCAATAGAAACCTGCTGCCCACCCTCTCCGCCAGATAACATTCTCATTCTCACTTCATGCTTCTCCTCATTTATCCTTTTCCTCCAATGAGCCTCCACCCTTCTCCCATGTTCTATGTCAAGCTGCAAATCCTATTAAAGTTTTCTTATTTATTTAGAAGTGAAGTGATTATCCCTTTCTACATTTTTTATACACTTTTGTGATTTAGTTATCTGTATGTATCCTATATATTAAGGATATTTGACTTCCTAAAGGTTAGAAATAAAACCTTACACTCAAATCTTATCTTTGGTATACATATAGCCATTAATAGCCACAACTGTTCACACCTACCTGTATCTAAGCCTTCCACTATAATGCTCCTCAGCCACACTGACTCAGGACTTGGACATGTGACTTACTTTGACCAATGGAGCAGTAGCCAATAGAGTAGTTTCATCTTGTACTTTCTTGCTATGTCCATGAGAACTTGCCTAACTTACCCACTGGAAGGATGTGAGTGCAGAACCAAGGAACTCTGTTCTATAGCAGGCCCACAGCCAGATGCTTCAGCTTCCAACCTGTGACCAGTGCACCCCCAGTCATGGAAGTGAGCCCTTCCAAGACCAAAAGATAGTCGAGCACAAATTACTGAATTACTATCTTATGAGACAAATAAATGCTTGTTTTGAGCCACTGAGTGTTGACATACACAAAATTACTATGCCATTAGAGAACTGATACAATATCCCTAGAACCCAAACACAACCACCTCACAGTACTTTGCCCGTGTTCTAAACTTCAATGAGTAATTCTAGATAATGCTTAAAAATGACTCCAATACACTCATAACCTAATTGGAAATAATAAGTGAAGGGAGCTGGCTTCTTTGCACACATCTGCAATAGACTAAGTAAGGTTCTATGTAATTTCATTTTTATTCCATTTACCCCTTGCCACAAATACGTGAGGTAGTTGCTAAAAAGTTCATTTTACAGGTAACAAAACTGAGGCTTAGAGAGATAATCTAGGTAGTACACAAAGTCTGAAAAGGACTTAACTGATCCTATGCCAATATGATAGACCAGCTTAATTTGTCTATTATGTCAGAATTATATCACAAGCTCTTAGGAGGGAGGAGATATCATATGAGTAAATATGTAATCATTTTTAAAGTAATTTTTAGATACTTTGTAAATAGAATTTTTTATGACATCCCTCTTCTTTAGAATGCAATCTGATGAAATGCAAGGGAAGGAAGCCTACTAGTAAGTATTTTCACACTTTTGTCTCCTTAATTCATCCCACAAATTTTTTTCTATTGTTCAACAATTTTTTTTTTTTTTAACCAAGCACTTCATGTATGTCTGGCACCGAGCTGGGTACTTGAAATATAGTAACCAGCAGTACTTATCTTTTCAGTGATGGTAGTTTGAAATCAGTCCCATGGTAGTATTTACATCACAATAACTGGCAAACACTACAAACTGGGGATTTCCCTTCTCTTTCTTTTTTTTTTTTCCTTGAGAAATGGTTGTTAAATATTTACCAGAATACTTTTAGTAGCCTTTGGCCCATATGAGAAAGGAAGTTTGTACTTACATTCCAATCAAAAGCCCACATACACTGAATATAAATAAATTCAGTTAAATAAAAAAGACTTGAGGTTTAAAAAAAGCAAAAATCTATATAATAGTTATAATAGACACAAGTTATACATAAGGACACCCCCATAATACATTAATGGAAATGGTAAATATATTACAGAATGTGAAAATATATAACAGGCAAATAAGACATACAGGTAAACATCAAGCTAAATATACATTAGCATAATGTATTGTTAGAAATGAAGACAGTTACTTCATCCTGGTAAAGGAGGAATTGACTACATAAGACAGGCTTTTAACTTTTGTACACCTAATAACAAACCGCATAAAATGTAAAGCAAAACCAAAACTCAAGAAAATTACTAAGAAAAAATTTTAAAGCCATAATTATGGTATCCGTTTTAATAGAAATTTCTTACTTGTGTATGTATTATGCTAAAAATTGATAAATGAAGAATTAAAAACATGAGAAAGCACATTAATGGTATATGAAAATCCAGCCAAAATGATTCAAGAATGCTCCCTGATTAAATCAACTGCAAATGAAATGTTTATAAAAAACAATCACATACCAGAGTTAGTTAAGAAAAAAGATTTCACACACAAGTAATATTAATATTGAAAATGATTCATAATTAGAAAAATTCTCTGAGGAATTTCCTATGAGTAAATTTTAAACTTAATAGGAAATGAATGAATTTGAGAACACTATAAAAATTACTAAAATTAGCCTCAAAAAATCTTACATGTTGAATCAAAAATATATTCATACTTGCACACTTTAACAGTCAAGGTTTTTTAACATGCTCTACCACACTTACAAGTTAGAGTGTCATATTTAAACACATTGCTGCCCATTTTATGAAAACAGTAAATATGATACAAAATCAGAGAGGGACACTACTAAGTAATGAACTTAAGACATAAAATTATAACCATAGATACACAAAACCCTATGTAAGTATTAGCAGATAAAACCCACTATGCATTCAAAAATAAATAATATAGCATGACAAGTTTTGGTTTATCTTAGAAATATAACAGTATCTAATTTTTTAAAAATCTATTAATGTGGGACGCCTGGGTGGCTCAGTTGGTTGGATGACTGCCTTCAGCTCAGGTCATGATCCTGGAGTCCAGGGATCGAGTCCTGCATCGGGCTCCCAGCTCTGCGGGGAGTCTGCTTCTCTCTTTGACCTTCTCCTCACTCATGCTCTCTCTCACTGTCTCTCTCTCAAATAAATTAAAAAAAAAATCTTATAAAAAAAATAAATAAATAAATAAATAAAAATAAATAAAAATCTATTAATGCAATCCATTACATTAACAAATTAAAGAAAAATGAATACAACCTTCTCAGAAAATACATTTGAAGAAATTTAAAATACATTCAAGATAATTACAAACTATGTGTAAAAAGAACTTCTTTAATCTGATAGGATTCAGCAAACGCATTCTACATAGTTAAGAGTTAAACAATGTAAGAACTGTCATTAAAGTCAAAAAGAAAGAGCTTCTATTCATTAAGTACTGTTAAGTTCTAGACAAACTCAGTAAAACAAGGAAAATAATATGTAACAATCAGAAAATATGAAAGAAAAACTCATTGTTCATAACATTTTTATCTTTAAAAAAATCAAATAAACAAATTAGGAAATTACTTAGACTTCAACAAAGTCAGTGGATATAATAACAATGTAAAAAATAAACTGAATTCCTACATACCAAAAATAAATGAGAAATATACTTTGCTAAAAATAAATACATTTAGTCATACCAGCCAACAATACATGGTACTTAGTACAATAATCCAAAGATAATATATAAACCTTTTATGGAGAAAATTTAAAAATTAAACAAACTCACAAAAGACCTTAATAAATAGAGAAATATGCTCTAATCAAAGATAGGAAGACATATTATATAAGATACCAATTTATTATAACCACTCTCACCTCAAAATTCATGAAAACCTGATTCTATAGCATACAGAGATGATTTAAAGGGTAAAAGCAGTGAACATAATTTTAAAGAGGAAACAAAGCATGTGAAAAGTATATGTGTGTGTCTGGGGGTGGCGGGAGGCAGCTGGGAAATCCCTCTACCAGACAGCAATAGTTTTTAACAGCTTTTACTATTATAAAACTACATAATAGCTGGAATAACTAATATTATTGAGGAGTTACTAAATTCAAGACATTTTTCTAAGAAACTGTATACTTTAGCCTAAAAGTACATAACCCAAAGAAATGTAATTCAAGGGCAAAAGATGGTACCCAATGTTATATATTAAAGAGCAAATGGGGTGCCTGGATGGCTTATTCATTGAGCATCTCCCTTCGGCTCAGGTCATGATCCCAGGGTCCTGGGATCGAGCCCTGCATCAGGCTCCCTGCTCCGTGGGAAAGCTGCTTCTCCCTCTCCCACCTCTGTTTGTGTTCCCTCTCTTGCCGTCTCTCTGGCAATTAAATAAAATCTTTAAAAAAAAAAAAAAAAGTGCAGAACCAGGAATATATATAATCAGTCTAGCTTGCATTCTTCACTATTGTGCCGTACTTTCTTGTGTCCTTATTAATTCAATGTAATTTAGGTATAGGAATCAACAGATTGATAGAAGACAATAGGGACCCAAAAGTATAACCACTTATACATGTTAGAAAGGAAATAGTTAACACCAGGATTGAGGTCCACTGTCAAACTTAAGAGGGAGATGCCCCCACAAAAGGGAGAAAGAAGGCAGCCTGATCAAATTTCCTCACAAACATTTTAATGAAAGATCTTCTAGCAAATGCATTCGTGGTATTAGCTCCTGGGAGAAGAAATACTATTTTCCAGTGTGCCTAGGCTGTCTTATGGACAACTAATTTTGAATCTATAAATTTGGGGGCCATAGCTACCTAGGAAATGTAACTACTAGAATATATAATGGAAATGTTTCATGACTAATACAACACTCATCTTTGCAAGTAATGCACTAAAAAACTCTCTGCAATGGGGCACCTGTGTGGCTCAGCTGGTTAAGCATCTGCCTTCCAGCTGAGGTCATGATCCCAGGGTCCTAGGATAGAGCCCTGCATTGGGCTCCCTGCTCATCAGAGAGTCTGTTCCTCTCCCACTCCCCCTGCTTGTGTTCTCTCACTTGCTGTCTCTTTCCCTGTCCAAAAAAAAAAAAAAAAAAAAAACACCTCTCTGCAAGACCTCATAGAGTCAGGGCCACATTACTTTCTACATATCACCAGCTTGTTTTACTTGGACTTCTTAATTATCGGTGTGCTTAAGATTATTCTTAAAGTTTGATACTAGGTCAGATCTATAATTTGTATGAGCCTGATTTGACACTCTGATCATGTGTCTTTGCTCACATGCAAACTTGGCAAACAGAATAGTGTTGCAGATCAGTACAAATAACACACTAGTCAATAACAGCTAGTTATCCCTGTGGCCTAAATAAATTTGAAATCTTGTTTCCAGCCATAGGCAAAAATAATTCCCATGCAGATTACAACACCTAAACATGAAGTTAGACTTTAAAACTTTTGTACAAAAAGCAGAAAAATACCTTAATGACCTCAGGATAGGAAGAAATACTTGAACAAGATACAAAAGGTACAAACTGTTTTAAAATGGATAAATTTGGATGCTTTGAAATAAAAAAAATTAGTTATCAAATAACACAAAAAATTTTAAAAAGGATCTGAGACAGATATTCACAATGCATAAAAGATCATTATCTGAATTTATACAGACCTCTGATACATAGCTTAAAGAAAGACATTTCACTGGAAAATAAAGTATATGAATTGGCAGTGAAAAATATAAAACAAAAATATTAATAAATATGCAAGATGTTCAGCCTCATATTAATTATAGAAATATAAGCTGATCACAATAAAATTATATTTCTTTAGTTTCATTAGCTTGGTAAAAATTTAAAAGTCTAACAATATCATGTTGTAAATATGTAGAATGATAGAATACTTTATGGATGGAAATACAAGTTGATCACAATAAAAATATATTATTTTAGTTTCATTAGATTGGTAAAAATTTAAAAGTCTGACAATATCATGTTGATAAATAGGTAGAATGATAGAAAACTTTACACACTGTTGGTCTGTAGTTGTAACTGATTTTAAAAACAACCTTGGAAAGCAATCTAGAAAAAGTAAAGTTTAAAATTTATGTACTCTAGTACTCAGCAATTACTAGGTATACATACTAAGAGTAACTACTCTTGTATACAAAGACACTTATGTAAGAATATTCCTTGGAGCATTGCATTTAATATCAAAATGTGGTAATACCCTAAATGTCTACAAACAAAAAATAAATGCATTGATAAATTGTGGCATATTCATACAATGAAATGCAATATGGAAAATGAAAATGAATGACTAATGCTACATATATCAACATGATTTAATCTCACAGCTTTTTTTTTTTTGCCAAATTAAAGTTGCAGAAAGATATATACTGTATGTTAATATCAAAGAAAAATGTGTATATTTGCAGGCTTATAGATATGTGGCAAAAGTATAAAAATTTCCATAGAATTTATAATTTCAGAATCAAGTTTACATCTGAAGAGGGTAGAGAGGGAATAGGATCAAGTAAATTTTCACAGAAAACTTCTATTGATAATATTTTACATTTAATCTCTGTATATGGTATTTTGAGTCTTTCTTTTTTAAGATTTTATTATTTATTTGACAGAGGGAGACAGTGAGCACAAGCAGGGGGAGTAGCAGGCAGAGGGAGAGGGAGAAGCAGGCTCCCCACTGAGCAAGGAGCCCAATTCGGGGCTTGGTCCCATGACTTAAACCTAAAGCAGCCACTTAACCAACTGAGCCACCCAGGGGCCCCGGCATTTTGAGTTTTTGTCACCTTATTTTCTACATTTTTTATACGGTTTAAATATTTAAAAGTCATAATAAAAATAACAAAGAAGACGACACTCTTAAATATTCAAGCTGACAGCAAAGCTGTTGACTAGAGGGGAAGGAGACTTGAAATACTCTCGAGGGTTTATTTTGTTTGAAGATTTATTTGAGAGGGAGAGAGCACGCATGCACATGTGCATGGGGGTGGTGGGGAAGGTGTTAGGGGAGAGGACAGAAGCAGACTTCCTGCTTGAGCAAGGAACCCGACGTGGGGCTTAATCCCACAACCCATGAGATCATGACCTGGGCTGAAACTAAGAATCAGATGCTTAACTGACTGAGCCACCTAGATACCCCTAAAGGTTTTGCTTTAATGACCAAAAGACTGTGAGCCCACTCAAAAGGGCTTCATCCTCAGGAAAGTAAAGAATGACTGAGACAAATATCTTCTCCACACAGTAAAGATACAACCAGAGAGCTCAACCTAAAATCTGGATAAGAAAACAAAAATGTTTGGGACACCTGGGTGACTCAGCTGATTAAGCATCTGACTCTTGGTTTCAGCTCAGGTCACGATCTCATGGGTTGTGGGATCAAGCCCCAAGTCGGACACCTCGATCAAGCAGGGGGTCTGCTTGGAAATCTCTCCCTCTCTTCCTGCCCCTTCCAATACTCACTCTGTCTCTCTCTCTCTCTAATAAATAAATCTTTTTTAAAAAGTGCTTTTTTCAGAAAAACTGAAAACTCAGGTCTGTATTTAAGGGAAATTGGACATTTGAGTTTGAAATTTAGTGGTCACCTTGCCACTTGCAAGAACCACTGGTGGCAGCCTTTTGACTCATTTGTGATACACAGGTCCCACAGATAATGTACACTGCTCTGGAATGACAGCCTTCTCTGCAGGCAACACTGCAGATGAGTGCAGAATCCAAAATTATGAAACACTTGAGAAAATAAACTACCACTAGTGAGAGTGAAAATACATGAAAAGGAAATGTCTAAGTGTTTCAAATATTATTTCATGGAAATAGTGGGAAATACATATAAGGAAATTACCCAGAATTCAAACAATAAAAGAAATATACACATATGAATAAAACATGAAAAAGATAAAAATATGGATAATTAACCCAAAAGAATACTATATTTTTGTTCCTTGTTATCTCCCTAGGACTTATAAAAGGCCTAGCACAGAGGTGGATTTCAACAGTGAAAAAAATGAATAAAGCAATGCAATGAATAAATCAGCTCATAAGGCTTTAATTCAGAAGAGATATCTAGGCTGGAAATATAAATGTGGATTCATTGAACTATAAATGAATTTTAAAGTGCCAACATTTATAGTCAGTGTAAAGAATGAAGAACATGCAAAGAAGATTGAGATAAGAACAGGAAGAGTTAGGAAGAAACTCACGAGTGTGCCATTATTATGGATTTTTCTTTCTAGACGATAATAATGACAAATTACATGTCTCACTGCCTCCTTCCAAGCACCACACTCTCCCACCTGCCCCATACACATACACACTTTCTTAGCAGGGAAGGGTGCACCTGTCTTCAACTATGATCCCTAATGGGCCAACTCTTGCAGTTCCCACACTGTTATGTAACTGCAACGTTGAGTTCCCTGATCCCACAAGGGGAGGAGTTGATGTTTTCTCCAGTTCTGGCACTGCACTGACAGGATAGGGCTGAAAACAAAATTCTACCATATCATATTTTTTGAATTCTGGCCTCTAATCACACTAGAGGAAGGGCTGGTTTTTCCCTAATCATGCAACTTGAAAACATGAAAAGTCAATTGCCAGGGTACCCCTATAGTCTGACAATATAGACCTAACAGATGACTATAAGACTCTCTTAACAGTGTTATGGACAAGGGGAATCCAGTCTCCTTGGATTATCCCTAGTGAAAGTTGTTCCACTAGGTCAGCTGGCAGAACCGGCTGGAATTTGGCCTTGTTTGCTCTGCAGGTAAGCCAGACATTCTACGAAACTACTTGAAGGAAAACTATAAAAAGATAATTTTGAAATTCTATATGTGTATGTGGATTACTCTCCATACAAAGACTGGATAACCCTAGTGAACTTTCTTTCAGAAGTTCAACAAGAGGGCGCCAGACATGGTTTAGTCAATTAAGCACCTGACTCTTGATTTCAGTTCAGGTCACAACCTCAGGGTCATGAAATCGAGCCCCCCCCAACACTATGAGCCCCCCCTTTCAAGTGTCTACTTTGTGCTCAGTGGGGAGTCTGCTCTAGATTCTCTCCCTCTGCCCCCTCCACCATGCTCTCTCTCTAAATTAAATAAATCTTTACTTTTTTAAAAAAAGATTTTATTTCTTTATTTTAGAGAGAGAGAGAACACAAGTGGGGGGAGCGTCAGAGGGAGAAGAGAGAATCTCCACAGACTCCCGACTGAGTGCAGAGCCCTACTTGGGCACCATCTCAGAATCCTGAGATCATGATCTGAGCTGAAATCACGAGTCTCACACTTAACCGAATGACCCACCCAAGGGCCCCAATAAATAAATCTTTAGGGAAAAAAAAAAGTTCAACAAGAACGAAGGGGGAAAATGTCAAATACGATCTTCCTTTTCTCCCTCCCTCTTTCCTTTTCTTTTCCCACCTCTATCTCTCTCTCTTATTTGTCTATCTCTCCTTCATCTTTCTCCTCCCACATAAAAACACATAAGCACCCACAGACACACACTTTCCAATCATCAACTACTACTGAGTATGCACTATGTGCAAGGCATTCAGCAAAGGAACTCAGACAATTCATTTTTTTGGATTATAAATAAGAATGTAATGGTAATTTAAATGTAGACACTGCCCCAAGAAACTTAAAGTATACTAAATATGATTTCAAAGCACATAAATAATTCTAGTTAGAACATAATTCCATTTAGAATGTTCCATGATTTATTTATGAATCACTAACATTTACCAAATGGTTATTATTTATCAGGCAGTGTTCCAATTATTTTAATATTTATTATCTCATTTAATCATACCTCAATTATTTAAGGTAGATAGATACTATTATTCTTCTATTTTGTCAGCTAAAGTGACTGGGAGTTAGATGTGTGAGTTGTTTTTCCCAGATTGTTTATCTTATAGATAGCATACTTAGAAGTTTACCCAAACGGGCTGACCCCATAGTTTTTGGGTGTACAATGCTAAAAGACCAGCTTCAAGGATATGAGGTGCTTTTGTAGGAAGAAATGACATTTGAGTTTAGTTTCAAAAGATGGATTATCCTACCATATATGAGTTAGTCTTAAATATTAACATTAATATTACTACTACAAATAAGATCATTTGTTAGGTAGAAGCTAGACATGAGCAGAGGAAGAAATGCCAGGTGAGTCCCAAGCCCTGAAGGGGAACAACAGAGATGTGAGCAAGACACTGATAAATGAGCTTCTCATTAAAAGCCCAGAGGCAAAGCATCCTGACCCTGGGGCTGACAGATCGAGAGCCACAGGTGTGAAGCCTGCACTCTAGTCTTCCACCTCTGCTCCAGGGTAACCCCTAGATGCATTACAATTCATTTGCAAAGTGGTTAGACCCTCACACCCTATACCCCACTGAGAAAGGCTACCAGGACCAACAGTAGGTCAAAAACTCCCCTTCCCAACTTGTGGGAGGACTTCCTCAAACGACTGAAAGCAGTCTCCATTAGAGACCATACTACTATACATCACAGCTCCCCCAGCCCAGAAAGACACAATGGATATCCAATCCCAAAAGTACCTAGGGCTGGTTCCACCATGGAATCTGCCTGCTTTCCCACCCTGAGAGTTTACTTTTGCTTTAATAAACTGCTTTGTGTTTGCTACTTTCCTTCTGAATGTCTATATTCCAGCACATATCCCCATGTAAATCTTTTCCGGGGAATCCAAGGACTGATACCTTCCTTCACACAACACAGACTCTCCAACCGGAATTAGTTTTAAGATATTTTACAATTAAAAAAAAAAAAAAAAAGATATTTTACAACTCTTTCTTCTTACACATACCCATATATGGCCATAATGGACCTGAATTATAAACATAAATATGAACCTATTTGTTTATTTATATGTATTTAATTTTGTCCATTATTAAGACTTAAAAGCATTGAGTACTTAGGAATAATAAACACAATCAGTACTCAGATTATTGTCTTCCAGTGCTAAGAAACCAAAGCTCCTTGAGCTGACTCTAGGTCTACGACAGGAAATATACAAAATTTGTAAATACTGTTGCTCCAGAAAACATGGAATACTTTCAAAGACCAGTAGGTTATGCAGAAAAACAAAAACAAAAACAAAAAAACATACATACAGAAGCCAACATTATGGGACTCACTCTACCCAAAGAAAAAACAATTTAAGCAGAGGGGCATCTGCATGGCTCACTCAGTTAAGGTATGACTCTTGATTTCTGCTCACGTCATGATCTCAACATATGGGATCCATCTCCCCTGAAGGGCTCTGAAATCAGCAGAGAATCTGCTTCTCTCCCTTTTCCTCAGTCCCCCCCATACCCCTCTCACATGAACTCTTTCTCTCTCTCTCAAATAAATAAATCTTTAAAACAAAACAATTTAAGCAAAAAAACAGTGATAAATACAACTGATTGAAACACTGATTAATGAAACCTGGGAATTTTAAAATATCCTTTTTTTTTAAAGATTTTATTTATTTATTTGACAGAGAGATCACAAGTAGATGGAGAGGCAGGCAGAGAGAGAGAGAAAGAGGGAAGCAGGCTCCCTGCTGAGCAGAGAGCCCGATGCGGGACTCGATCCCAGGACCCTGAGATCATGACCTGAGCCGAAGGCAGCAGCTCAACCCACTGAGCCACCCAGGTGCCCCTAAAATATCCTTTTTTAAAAAAAAAAAGACAAAGAGAAAACAAAAAATGGTGAAAACAACTCATTGAACCCCACTGGACATAACTAGGGAATGAACTCCTTCTGCTAAGACAAAGTAAATAGAAAGAAAAGTTAAACATCTATCCTCTGTTTTCCAAGTGATGGGCATTTCAGAATAACCTAGTAGCACTAGTAGATAAGAGAAAATTGTCTTATTCAGAGAAGGCATGTTGAAATAAACAAGTAAATATTTTGTGCCCATTAATGAAATAATTAACTCAGTCAATAAGTATCAGTAGTTACACCAATAAATGAAAGATTTATAGTAGAGACTTTTACAGTGGGAATGTGATGGTTGATTTTATGGGTGAACTTGAGTGGGCTACAGGGTGCTTATTTGGTAATCTGACCAAACATAATTCTGGGTATGTCCGTGAGAGAGATTCTGAATGAAATTAAGATCTGGACTCGTATACTGAGTAACACAAATTGCTCTCACTAATGTGGGTGGGCCTCATCCAAACAGTAGAAAGCATGAATATAATAAAAAAGCTGAACCTCCCAGGGGCAAGGAAAACTTCTGCCTGACTGCCTGGGAGCTAGGACATCAGTGTCTGGGTTTTTGTTTTTGTTTTCCCCTGCTTTTGGAGTCATACTGAAACATCAGTTCTTCCTGGGTCTCAAGCCAACCAGGATTCAGACTGGAACTATAGCCATGGCTTTCCTGGGTCTCCCATTTTGCTGCCTATGGCTCATGGGCCTTGCCAGCCTCTATAAATTGGAAACCAATTTTTTTTAATAAATCACTATATATATGTAGATACAAATGTACATAGTCAACCATTGAACAACGCAGATTTGAACTGCGAAGGTCCACTTACATGCAGATTTTTCTTTTATAAGTACAATATCGTAAATGTATTTTTCTTCCTTATACTTTTATTAATAACATTTTCTTTTCTCTAGCTTTATTTGTAAGAATACAGTATATAATACATATGACATATAAAATAAGTGTTAATAAACTGTTTATGCTATCAGTAAGGCCTCTGATCAACAGTAAACTCTCAGTAGTGAACTTTTTGGGGAGTCCAGAGTTATAAATGGATTTTCACCTGCACAGGGGGTTGGCACCTCTAACCCCACATTGTTGAAGGGTTAAACGTATGTATTATTAGTTCCGTATCTTTGGAGAACCCTATTTGGTACTGAAGGTGGTTCTACAGAAACAAAATGTTAAGGATCACTTTTCTGAATTCATTCTAGGATTTCTGGAGCTCTAATGTGATTAAACTTAAGGATGCTAATGACTCTGTATCCAGCATTAAAGAGGACACTGATAGTCTCTGGTGTAATCTCACAATAGAGACTGACAAAATATCACCACTGGATACTTCTAATCAACCAACTATAGAAAGCAAGGATCTAGACAACTGTGTATCTAATACTTTCAAACATGTGTGGCAAAATAATTAACATAATGAGATTGGCTGGTTGCTCCTACTATTACTGGACAGAGTACAGACTCAGCTTCTCTGCTGAAACATTGCACCCATGATGAGAAAGCTATTATGTATGTCTTGAAGGAGATCTCTTTGGAATTCAAAGACAGCACAGTCCTCATTTGGGTGTGTTACCCTTGCCCATTTACCAAACCACCCAAAAATCTGCTAGTTTTGAGAGGGTCCCAGGACAAGAGAAAGCTCTGCAACAGGTCCAAGTTGCTGGGCCACCTAATCCAGCATATCCAAAGGTACCAAAAGTGCCAGTGGCAGGTGGGGATGATGTTTGAAGTAATGGGAAAAGTTACAGGGTGCTGATAAAAATCTAGACTCAGACTCCGCTTTGAGGATAATGTTGTCAATGGAGAACAAGAAGAATGAGGATGGAGGACTAGAAAGAGGAAACTACAGTAATAATAGCATGTTTAAAGCAGCTTTGGCAGTAGTAGATACCGTAACCTGTGGGAAAGGGAGGCTGAAAAGCTAAGGTGAGGCTTATTTTCACTTATTTTTTTTAAGATTTTATTTACTTGAGGGGGGGGGCGGGGAGTACCCACACAGTGGGAGGGGCAGAGAGAGAAAGGGAGGAAATCTCAGACACCATGCTGAGTGTGGATCCTCACTTGGGCTCAATCTCATGATTGGAGCCAAAACCAAGAGATGGATGCATAACTGAGTTAGCCACTCACGTGCCCCAATGAGGCTTATTTTGGAAGCCTCATTGTTAGGTGGAATAATTTGATACCTACTGTCTCATCAATAAGGAATTACTTTTTTATTTTTGTGGCAGAGAATGATGGCTGTCTTTCCTTTAACCATGCTCCTCTTCCTTTAGAAACCGAACCCCTGTAGTTTGGCTATCCAAAATAAAAACATTTTCTAGCCTCTTCTGCAGCTGTGTGCCATCACCTGACTCAGTTAATAGGAATGACACCTTATCTTCTTTGTGTAAGCTCCAAGAAGTGTCCTCAGAGGAGGAGGTCATTCCCTTCCTTGCCCTCCCTTCCCCCTTGCTGCCTATACATGGATCAGAATTCGACCTGGACTACCCATCTTGTACCATGAGATGAAGCCTGTACTGTAGGGATGACCAAAGAGTGATCTAGGGGCACCTGGGTGGCTCAGTGGGTTAAGCCTCTGCCTTCTGCTCAGGTCATGATCCCAGGGTCCTGGGATGGAGCCTCACGTCGGGCTCCCTGCTCAGCGGGGAGCTTGCTTCCTCCTCCTCTCTCTCTGCCTGCCTCTCTGCCTACCTGTGATCTCTCTCTCTGTCAAATAAATAAATAAAGAGTGATCTAGAAGCAGTCTGGAATCCTAAAAACTTATGGGCCAGAGCTCTGAACTGCTGTAGTCATTATTATGTTAGGTTGGGTGCCACTCACAGATAAAACTAATCCAGAGACAAATTGTCTTTTTGTCTGTGTGTTTGGTGTTAAACCAGGGAATGCCAGAGTTAAGATTTTGTATGCATAGACAGGACTGGGTAAAAGGAGAGGCTTCTGAAAAAAACACAGCTAGGCTGTAATAAGGCTCTAAAACAAGACCATTGACAATAATGCTCATTGCCTGAGGGATAGGATGAATAGCTATGATTTTGAGCCTAGGTGTCTAGAATAATACTGAAGCCTCTGAGTTTGAGAAAAGAATGAGTTGTGTCTGTATGTGTGTGCATCTCACCTGATTAGGACGGCTATTAGAATCTCAATAATTTTATTATAATTCACCTGTTTCCTTGGAAAAGGCAACTGGGTCATAAAAATGGCTGACTTAAAATAGAACCAAATCTGTATGTATCTTGGGAAGATTTACCCAAATCCACCTACCTTGTAGGTAGAATAGCAGGAATGTCTGAGCTCTTGGTTACTGTGGCCCATTACCTAAGTAATTCTGAGTATAACAGAGAACTTTCTTATTTAAAGAATTAATATAGGTACCAGAGTAGTTTAGCAGCCTGCTTATTCCAAATTAGTGTTATTCAACATAGGCAGTTCGGTCCAATAAGTTTTTCATTGTGGGCATGTTTCTGCATGTGTTAGGATGCTTAGCAACATCTAGGCCTCAGTCCACTAGATGCTTAACACTCTTCCACCTCCCTTCACCAAAGTTGTGGCAACCCAAAATATCTCCAGACATTGCCAAATCTACTCTGAGGGATAAAATTACCCCCTGTACAGAACTAGTTGCAGGATATGGTACGGAGAACATGTTTTTGATTTAGTTTGGCTTGGTTCTTCAGTCTTTCTTTTTCCCTTGGTCCTGCAATGTGATGCACGAACTCAAACAAGATACCTATTTACCTATTTATAAAATAGGAATTGCAGGGGCACCTAGGTGGTTCAGTCATTAAGCGTCTGCCTTCAGCTCCGGTCATGATCCCAGGGTCCTGGGATAGAGCCCCACATAGGGTTCTCTGCTCAGCGGGAAGCCCGCTTCTCCCTCTCCCACTCCCCCTACCTGTGTTCCCTCTCACTGTGTCTCTGTCCAAAAAAAAAAAAAAAAAAAAAAAAAAAAAAAAAAAAAAAAAAAAAAAAAATCTTTAAAATAGGAATTGCAATCCAATACTTTGTCTCTATCAGCATTATGGCCAGCAATGATAGGAACGGTAGAGATAATGTACACAAAGCCTGAGCAGGCCCTTAATGAAGAGTGGCTATCATTGTTATGTTTTGCCAACAAGGGGAATATACACCAAAGTAAAATATTTCCCCTTCATTTGTTCTGAAACTTTTGAGGGATTTAGTTGTGTTTCTACGGCCTTCTTTTGACTCTCCAATTCCCCACACTCTGGTGTTAGATCGGGACCTCCTGTAGAAGACAAGTATGATTACCTAAAATCTTTTGCACACTGCTCTGCACAGCATCGTGGCATCCAGGCCTCTTCATCACATCAGCTACACTGATAGCAATGGTGTCAGTCCGCTTTCCATCTCTTTCCAATAACACCCACCACTATATGCATGATACATTGTTCATTTTTATAACTATTTTTTTCATTCTAAAATAGAATTCTACAGTTTCAAAGCAAAATAGGATTCCTGAGTCTCACACAAAAAGGGTGATCAGGGACCCACCTGTGCCTTCCCTTGGGGCCAACTTTGAGTCTTTACTATGTTGTATGTTTATGAAGTAGTCCGCATCCTCTGCTCAGAGTAATTATTGTTTTCTTCAAGTTATAGCTGAAGTTGATACAAGAAACACACCCAATAAAAATTACACTGAGGTGTCTGGATTTCTCCAGAGAATCCTAAGAATATCTGCATTTCCATGTTCCAAAGAGGGTCTGTAGTGCCTCTTCCTCTACACTGACAATGCCATAAACAATTACTGTAGTCTGGAGGTCACTATTGAAAGATCTCTAGCCATGTTTCAAGGGGGTCGTGGTCAGTCACGAAATACATTTTCTCTCCCATTGGTATGTATGGAATTTCATCACTCCAAGCATTCTGCTTGTAGAATTTTGCTCAAGCAGAATAAAATTTCCATCTTTTTCTGGTGAGGTAGGAAAGGTTTGCACACCGGTTTATGCCCTCCAGCGGGCTACCAACCCAGTGACTTGCCTTGTTCAGCAACTTCCTCTGAGAGTATATACAGTAGCCCCTCTTATCTGTGGCTTCACTTGCCACAACTTCAGCTGCAGACTGGAGGCAGCAGGTCCTCCTTCTGAAGGTATCTGAAGATATCTGACATATCTGAAGATATGTCAGAAAGTCAATAGTTGCCTAATAAGTCACAACGCTTACGTCATTTTCCCCACTTCTACTCATATAGGCCTTTTACCATCTCACATCATCACAAAAAAGAAGGCTGAGTACAGTACAGTAAGATATTTTGAGAGAGAGATCATATTCACATAGCTTTTATTACAGTATACTATTATAGTTGTTCTTTTATTATTAGTTACTCTTATTAATCACAGACATGTATGTATAGGGAAAAAAGATAGTATGTAAAGGGGTTGGTACTATAACATGGTTTCAGGCATCCACTGGGGATTGTGGAACCATAGCCCCTGTGGATAAGAGGGGGATTACTGTATGAGTGTTCTTCTCCACAAATAATCTCTACCAGCCACAGTTCCAGCACAGAAAATCACAATCTGCGAACATCTGGGCAAGTGCTCTTGTGACTTCTCCAGTACTTTCACAGATTTCCCTATGGTGACAACTGCATTCAGACAACACTTAAATCTAGATTCGGGGGCGCCTGGGTGGCTCAGTGGGTTGAGCCGCTGCCTTCAGCTCAGGTCATGATCCCAGGTCCTGGGTTCAAGCCCCACATCGGGCTTTCTGCTCAGCAGGGAGCCTGCTTCCTCCTCTCTCTCTGCCTGCCTCTCTGCCTACTTGTGATTTCTCTCTGTCAAATAATAAATAAAATCTTAAAAAAAAAAAAATTTAGATTCGGTGATGCAACAGGGCCCAGATCAGCAGTCACTTATGAGTTTTACATACAAATCCATGCATGAGAATAGTCCTACGAGGGGAGAAAAAGGAAGTGGACATTTTTATTCAGAGCGAATGCTTCAATTTCTGTATAAAAGAATCTATTGAAAGAAAAAAAAATAATCTTATTTGACTTGCTCTTGCCTATTCGTTTTTGTTGTTGTTGTTAACAAATAAATCTGGGGTTTGAACTGAACATATTTCCAGCACTCACTCCATTCTAGTTACCTCTGGAGTGATTCAAAGAATTTTAGACAAACTGTCACATTTCTTTGCACACAACACTTAAAGGAAGTTAATGGAATCAGTGATTTAGATACAGACAACCTAAAGCAATACAAACAGTTTTGCGAAAGCAAAGGTGAAAATGAATCACTCAAGAGCAGGTTAGCAGATAAAATACAGAACACCTTGTTGAGCGGGAATTTCAGATAAACAACATATTTCAAATTTTAGCATAAAAATGTCCCAAATATTGCCTGGAGCATACTGACAATAAGATAATTTTTACCCTCAGTTCTAATTTAAGTGGAAATCCAGTATTTATACTTGCTAAATTTGACAATTCTACTCCATGGAGGCAAGCTGAGAAAAACATGTGAAAATCTTGCCAACCTAGAAGGCCAGTGTCACTGTATTTAAATATCTGAAGTTACTCCCTTTATTTTCAAGCTCCATAATATAAAATATTTAGAACAAATAAAAGGAGATGCTTCACTCAGCAGGCAGTCACCTTGTGAAATTCACTGTCACCATAGGTCACTGGGCTGGATAATTTTATGACCAATAATAACATTTGTCTGAATGCATGCTGAGAAAAGGTAATCAAATCTCACACTTTAGGGAATAAGTTTCTCATTGCAGAAATTGGGAGGGAATGACTTCCTGCACAATTGGCTAGGGGTATTATGAGGGTTATGGTCATTGTCAGAGAGGCTGCCTGCCCCCATGGATCAGGCAGAGGCTGACTAATCAATGAGTGTTGTCCCAAAAATGGATGCAAAATTCACTATTAATAATGAGGTTGATCATGTTGGTAACAAAAATGATGCACAGGCTTATTTAAAAGAAACCACTCATATATTTATGAGGAAAAACAGTTAATTTGAGGCCATTTTACATGACACAAACTAAATAAATATATTAATTTTTGGAGTCTTTTTTTTTCTTTTTTGAGTCAGAATTTTAGAAGGTGGGAAGAAGTAGAAACTGTTCATTAGCTGAGGAGAAAGAGATGCCCTCCCCTTTTGTACAGGATTTCTGTCTTTCTTTACAACCTCATCACACCCACAAATTAATCTCAGCTTTACAGCACCAAGGTAGGAAAAGATTATAGTCCAAACTGAAGTCATATAAGAAAGATGATGTCACAAAATTATGAAAAAGCAAAGTTTGCCTATTCTTTCCAAGCACCTCCTTTTGTCTCCTAATGAATCTCCCCTTGCCATGCTCTCTTGGTTTCTTTTGTCACAAAGAAAGTAGTATGACAAATAAATTCATTCTAAAGTAAAATTAAGGGGTGCATGGGTGCCTCAGTCGTTAAGCATCTGCCTTCGACTCAAATCATGATCCCAGGGTCCTGGGTTTGAGTCCCACATCAGTCTCCCTGCTCTGCGGGAAGTCTGCTTTCCCTCTCCCACTCCCCCTTGCTTGTGTTCCCTCTCTCACTGTGTCTCTGTCAAATTAATAAAATCTTTAAAAAAAAATAAAAATAGGGCACCTGGGTGGCTCAGTGGGTTAAAGCCTCTGCCTTCGGCTCAGGTCATGATCCCAGGGTCCTGGGATCGAGTCCCCACTTCGGGCTCTCTGCTCGGCAGGGAGCCTGCTTCCTCCTCTCTCTCTGCCTGCCTCTCTGCCTACTTGTGGTCTCTGTCTGTCAAATGAATAAATAAAATCTTTAAAAAATAAAAAATAAAAAATAAAAATAAATAAATAAATAAATAAAGTAAAATTAATTTCATTGAGTAGAGTCCTGTAAGGAAGGTCCTATGGAAAGGTGGTGGGGGAAAGGCAACAAGTATCTAATGGTAGAATTTCAGGAGCTACAGGTGAGGTGAAATTCCTTAATGCTCTTCACTTCATATATACAACTTTCTATTTCACATACTTGTAAGGCTACTATTACATTTTAAGGCCTGTGACTGTTGGGTTTCCGAGTTGGATTGTGTTGCCTGAGTCTGATAAGTGACATAAGGCAAAGAAAAAAATGCAATGTAAAAATGATGTGACCCAACCAGTTCTCTGATTCTGAGAGGACAAAGATAAGCCAAACAAAGCAAAAATAAATAAATAAATAAATAAATAAAATAATTTTTGATTTTGATTTTTGTTACCATTTAACATTTATCATTCACCATATCATTAAATGATGGTAATATATCATTTAAACTGCAAGCTGATTTTCACAGTATTTACTGAGCTTAAGAGAAAAGAATATGTGGCATAAATAGCAATAAATAGGTTTAATATTACTTCTTCCCAGTTCCCAAAGATTAATATAATCCACAAAATATAACTTGAAGAAAAAAAGGAATAACATGCATTTTAGTAAGTAGAATGATTACCTCCAGAGACAAGCAATTGTCCATTGACTCCATCAAAGTAACACAGCATTTTTTTTGTTGTTCTAAAATATATCTAGTCATATATTAGCAATTTTTAGTTACTGGAAGCCAGCTAAAATGCAAAGTATTGTCGATCTAAAATCTGAGATAAAATGAATAAACAAGGAAGGAGTTAAATATAAAGAAATAAATAATTTCCTACTTCTAGAATGAAACTTGCCCCTTAAGCACAGAAATAACTGATATAATCAAAAAAACTGAAACCATGGTTGAAATCCCAATGACAGTTTAATATGATTTGTTGGTGAAACAAAAAGAAATATCTGGATTAAAAATGAAAAGTTAAAAAAATGAAAAGCTCACTGTTAAAATATTTGTAAGTACCATACCAAATAAGATGTTTAAATGCAAATTGATAATATTTTTTAGCAAATACAACTGATAATGATTTTTTTCTTCATGTTTCAGTGGTATACCTTGAATGAGTGAATCTGATATTTCCACTGAATTCCTCAGTTTAGTCTCTCTGCCAATCATTAAACCAATTAGCTCTCTATACCTAATTCACCAATATATTAAATCTGGAGGACAAATTTTATCCTGATAGATTTCTCTGGAAGTTAGCCATGTCTTTATACAGTATAGTTTTCTTTTTCCTCTTTTAGTTAAATCATTTTGAAACAATCTACATGTTTAGAATCTTGCAACCAAAATGCTCAAATTATTTAATTTTCTATCTTAGGAACAAAAATAGCTTCTTCATTAGAACTCTCTCTGTTTGCATGGTAATAATTAATATTGAATTGGGAAGGAATGGATACAAGAAGATAGTAGATATTTTGTCATGTTTTATTGTTATCAGGCTTAAAAAATTGATTCCTTTTAAAATACAGGCATCTGCCTAAAAGTCACTACATTTACATACAGTAAGTGCATGAGTAATACCAAATACTTTAGTATATATCACAAATTACATCAAATAGCTTCAATTTCAAATCTTTCCTTTTTTTTTTTCTTTTCATTTCCTTAGGTTATAGTTAGCAAAATCCTTTCTTTCATCTTGCTGAAAAACTGGAGGCAAGTTCAGTTTGTTCTCCAAAGGCCATATAATTTTTCACTGAAGTAAACAAGCCTAATTTTAGAAGCATATATTGTGGTCATTAAAGTGCTCCATATGTAGCTATATTATAAAATATCTAGAGCGAGTGGATTTTGTTTAGTGTCTACAAGTACTTCATTTTATAGATATTTTCCAACCAACACACACAAACATACTTCAACCTTATGGCTGGTAACAGTATCTTGCCATCTGTGTGTTTGTATTTTAAGCAGAACATGAGATGAAAATGTAGTAAAAATATACAACAAAAAAGAAACCTGAAGCCAGTTTTAAGTAGACTACTTCTTGGCTTGGAAAATTAAGAGTGCCAAACATCATCTGTGCTTTTCTAAAATAATATGTTAAAGAAATACAGATGAATACTTGCTTTTTTGAACAAAGCCAACGGAGTAAAAATAGACGGAAGGGCTGAAGAGTTTCCTTTTTAGGGACAAGGCCATTTTTTTTTAAGATGTGCTCATATATATTTCCTAATATTTTCTTTATCTCAAAATATTACAGTCAGAGCAACTATCTCTATTTAATTTCTAAAATCATACTGGGTGGATATAATGACTATTTAGTACTTTGTGGTTGTGTTCACATATAGATTTATAGATTCTCTACCACTGTCTCTGAATTTAAGTTCCAGAGTCTGTCTAACATGTTTTTCCTACATCAAAGAATGAGAATGTTTACTATTAATAACTCAAGTGGTGGGGCGCCTCAGTGGCTCAGTGGGTTAAGCTTCTGCCTACGGCTCAGGTCATGATTCTCAGGGTCCTGGGATCAAGCCCCTCATCAGGCTCCTTGCTTGGGGGAGCCTGCTTACCCCTCTCCTTCTGCCTGTCTCTCTGCCCACTTGTGACCTCTCTCTCTCTCTCTGTCAAATAAATAAATAAAATATTTTTTAAAATAAAAAATAAAAAAATAACTCAGGTGATATCAAACATTTTCTATATTTTCTTGAGGATTATTTTGACAGTGGCTAATACGAAATTTCTCAATAGAAATAGAATATCTGGTAACTTATGGACACATTTTTTTTTAAAGATTTTATTTATTTATTTGACAGAGAGAGATCACAAGTAGATGGAGAGGCAGGCAGAGAGAGAGAGAGGGAAGCAGGATCTCCGCTGAGCAGAGAACCCGATGTGGGACTCGATCCCAGGACCCTGAGATCATGACCCGAGCCAAAGGCAGCGGCTTAACCCACTGAGCCACCCAGGCGCCCCTATGGACACATTTTTTAATCATTTTATATACTCAAGTAATTAGAATAATGACAAAATTTGAGTCAAGTTTCCATTATTTCTACATATTTAATATAATAAAATCCCAGGTTCAGATTTTTATGACATTCTGAAAATTAATTTTTAGAAATTCCAATTCTATTTTATATACTGTGGGTAATTTACCATTTCCTAATATTACTCACATCTTACATTTATTCATTAATTTATAAAAACTGGCCATCATAAGGTTAAATGTAAGTACTGCCACCTTTCAAATAACAAAAAAAAAATCTAATGCCAACAACATTACTAGAAGATGCTAATGTTTATAACATATACCAATGACCCCACTTGTCCTGGTATAACAAACAAATGAGCAAGCAAACACAGATTCAAAACCAGGTCTACAAGACAGAGTAACACAAATGGGATTTAATTTTCCACCTGAAAAAAACAAATCAACAAAACATGAGAAACAATGATTTTGAACACATTAGTTGACAATGAACCCTGAGAGACAAGAAAACAAACTAATTGAGCCCTATGATTGCTTCAACTTAGGGCCTTAAAGAATTTCCATGCTAAGGAGCAGTAAAGGAGAACCCAAATGCAGCCACAGGACTGTCTAAAATTGAGATCTCAGGAGATCAAGGGAGCCAGGGTGTGTAGGACAGAGAATGAGAGGGGAGAGCAAGGCACAAAGATAAAAATGTGGATGCAGAGCGTGTTCTCTTTGAGTATTCAAGTGAATAATATCCAGTCCATGTGTGTAACTAAACTGCCTAAGCCCAGGGAAATAATCACTTGAAAAGATTAGCGGAAACAGTTCACTGCAGTCACACAAGGCTAGAATTGTGTCCTTTTCTCACTACGTGATTGGGAAACCTGATTCACAAACCACTGACACAAACTTGATTCATAAAGCAATGATCCATATCATTTTTGTCTAAGTAGTGAGAAAAACTTATCCTTAGACTAAACACTGCTCTTGTCCCACCTAACAAATCTTAGAAACAAAACACAAAATGATCAACCTGTTTCCAAGTAACTTAATTATTACCAACAACAATGCTAAAGAATATTAACTGAAACACAAAAATATTCAGCATAGGAAAATATCCACCACCTAACAAGATGAAATTTACAGTCCATGGTTTCCAACCAAATGTAACGAGAAACACAAAGAAGTAGAGAAACACAAGCCAGAAGGAGAAGACCAATGAATCATAACCAATTCAGAACTGACACAGATAAGAGACTTAATAAATAAGGGCATAAAACAGACATTATGAACTCCATATGTTCAAAAGTTAAGATGGAAAGTTTTAAAAGACACAAATCACACTTCTAGAGAGGAAAACCAAAATGTCTGCATTGAAAAGTACACTGGATATGATGGATGGCAGATGCAACATAGCAAAATAAAGTACAGTAAACCTGAATACATAGAACAGAAATTATCCAAACTGAAACAGAAAAAAAAATTAAAGATAACAAAAAGAGCATCAGTGAATTGTGGAATAACTTTAACAGCAGTCTACTGTGCAAATAATTGGAATACCAAACAGAGGGGAGAGAGGGAACAGAAAAGTATTTTTAAAAATAACATTTAGATTTTCCAACTTTTCAGGAAAAAAAATAAATAAATAAACACCTAGATCCAAGAAACTCAACAAACTCCAAGCACAAGAAACATGAAGAAAGAAAGAAAATCAATATATGTCATAATAAAATTGTTCCAAACCACTGAAAAAAGATACTAAAAGCAACCAGAGAACAAAAATGCATATTACATCAAGAGTAACAAAGGTAAGGGTGACAGCAGGTTTCTCATCATAAACCACATAAATGAGATGAAAGTAGAGCAGTAGGCAGCCATGGAGAAAATATCTGAAAATCCCTCATTTTATGCAAACTAAAAACAAAGAAATGAAACCCACTTACAAATAACACACTTGCAAAAGAAGAAATAGCAAAAGAAATCAGTATTTTGAACTGAATGGAAATGAAAAAAATATGTCAAAATTGTGGGATGAAGCTACCAAAGTAGTACTGAGGGTGAATTTACTGCACGAAACATTTATGTGAGAAAAGAATATCTCTCAATTCAATTGCCTCAGTTTCTTCCTTTTTCTTGAGAAACAAGAAAAAAAAAGTAAAACCAAAATAAGTTAACAATAACTAAATAAATAAATAAAGTTTAGAATGAAAATCCATGACATAGAAAATAAAAAGAATAGGGGGAAATCAATGAAATCAAAGCTGGTTTTTATAGAAGACAATTAAATTCATAAACTTCTAGTCAGATTGATCTTCAAAAAAAACAAAAGAGAGAGAGAGAGAAAGCCACAAATTCTCAATATAAGAAATAGTGAGGTGATCCCAGTACTGAAAGCATAGTAAGAAAATATCAACAACTCTGTGAACTTACATGAAAAAAACAAATCTTTGATGCACAGAAACTACCAAAGTTCATTCAAGAATAATTATATTACTGACAAGTCCTTTAGCTATTAAAAAATTTGCTATATAGCTAAAATCCTTTCCACAATGAAAACTCCACGATGAGAAGTCACTAGTAAATTCTGTAAACATTCAGGAAAGAAAACTTGCGAGTTCTACACACAAAATACTTTCATACACTGGTGGGAATGTAAAATGGTATAACCACTGCAGAAACAGCTTGATGGTTTCTTAAAAATGAGGGAAATTGGGGAGGGCATGTGCTGTGGTAAGAAAAACAAACAAACAAATAATTAATTAATTAAAAAACTTGATGAATCCATGTAAATAAAATAAAATTTACCATCTCAAAAAAAAAAATTACCACAGATCTGGCAAGTCCATTCCCCTCCTTCTACTCCCTTTTTTAAATTCAAGAGAATGAAAGCAAATGTTCATTATAAAGACTGATATGCAAATCTTCATAGCAGCTGATCAAAATGCAATGATGAAAAACTGGAAGCAATCCAAATCTTCAACTGGTAAATGAATAAACAAATGATATTTTATCCCATAGAAGAATATTATTTCAACTTTAAAATAAACTACTGATATGTTACCATACAAGGATGAACTGCAAAATAAGTCAGACAAATGGTGGCTACTATCAAACTGATCCATTTGGACAGAAAGCCCATCAATGAATATCTGGGGAATAGGAGTGGAGATGGGGGGGTGGCAGGGAAGAGATTACAAAAGGGCAACAGAAAATTCAGGGAGATTATGGAGAGAAAAAATTACATTTACATGAGAAGAGTTTATAAGCATCGTGATACCTCTATGCTTAAGCCAGATCCTTAAACTCATCTTCCCCATACTATTCATATTTCTTTAAAATATCCTTTATGGAAACATGATTATGTGTTTTTAAGGTCATTACAGATCAATGGTGGGTGAAGAGATGAAAAAGGGTTAAGTTGATACTGACGAAGATGAGTAAGAATTCATGCATGCACCATACCAGTTATCAGAGCATGGCTTAGATTCAAACGCCCATAATAAGGGCTTTGGGTCATAAGAGCAGGCTCTATTCCTGCAAAGCATCTAGCATGGCATCTATCTACTGGAGACTCAGTTAATTATTTCATACACATTTTTTCATTTAATACTCAGAGCAAACCTAGATGTAGCACAAGTTTAATGAAATACCTACTTGGTGAAGATCACATAGTTCTAAGTAGCAGACATCAGATTTGAACCCAGCTCATTCTGAGTACAGAGGCATCTACTCACCACTCCATTCTACCACCTTTCAGAATAAATGCAGCATTACTGTCTTGTATTTGCCTTCGATAAACACACAAAACAAAATATTTAGAGAATCAATTACTTTTAAGAAACATAAAAATAATGACTTAAAACTATGGCTGCATGTCAGTATTTCTGAAAATAAAATGAGATCATTATTACCATATAGAGATGGAATAAAGGCGGATGAAAAACAACAGTTCAGCCATAATGATTTCATTAGGACAAATCTGCGGAGAGATGAAAGGGGCAGATCGCTAACAGATTGCTAGTGAAATGGAGAGTGTGTTGAAGTCGTTGAATGTGATAACACTTACAGAAATGAAAGTTGAAATGCTTTAGAGGAATGGGAAAAAAAAAAAGAAAGCAATATTTTCTGTCTTAGCACATCAGCAAAAGGGAAAAAGCATATTTTGTCAATTCAGCCAAGTCATTGATCTCTTTTGAATGCTGAGTCTAATGAGGCAAGTAGGGAAAATGCATAAAGGTGCTTTTACATGTGTGCTTTGCTGGGTTTAGATTATTGTGCAGAACTAAACTGCGTTTCACAAAAGAAGTCGTTTTTAGAAGGATACATCTTTTATGATAATAAAAATAGAAATTTAACTTATCAAAATAATGAAAAAGGAGTTTTTAACATTGCTAACACTCAGCTTCTCCCAAAGCCTTACCCTTATGAGTCAACAAAAAACAACAAAACAAAAAATTCCTCATTTATTTCACTTGTGCTGCTTTCTGTAATACTAAATTTCTGTACATTGTGGGGATTGTTTTCAGTTATTTCATAACAATACCACTTCTGCAAATGGGAGGTCATTTCTTATACTCTACATCAATCATTCTTTAAAAAAGCAGTGGACTCTGTCACAATTAATTGAATTCAGGCCAATTATTGCAGAAAACATAATAGCAACACACACATACACGTTTGCAATACAAACCAGATTTTAGTTATATCTAAAGATAATTGCTAATATAATATTTAGAAGTAGTATATTTTCATCCCAAATATAATTAGCTCCCTTTCACCATTTTAACCGAATTTCTCAGCACATTGATAGGCATTTAACAAGCACTCAATAAAAAATACTGGATTTGTAAAATACAGGAAATCTTAAAAATGCAAAAAAGTATAAATAAGAAAATTTAAATTATCCATAATACACAATGCTACCATTTAAACAGAACCTTGTTATATATTGGTGCGTATCTTTCCAATTTTTCAAGTCATATATAGAAACTCTTTATATTACAAATAGTTTAACAGTTTGCCTCTATGAATCATACAGAATTAGAAATGCTTTTCTCTAAACTTAAATATTCTTTTAAAAACAAGATGGTAATGGATATGTGTGTTATAGTCAAATTTCCCTACTATAAACATAAACTCAGTATATTTAGTTGTCTATTTTCCCATGCAATTCTAAATTGTTTTCTTAACATCCTAAGGTAAATGGTTTGAACTTCTTTAGGAATCTTGATACATATTTCCTAATGACTCTAGAAAAAAAAATTAGATCAATTCATCTAGAAAATGTCCATTTCTTTCAAATTTTTGTTCACTAAAAAATAGTTTCCAGATCTCTGAGTAGTGCATCCTAGTGCACTATTTCTTTTAAATTTAAGTACCAAAAACAAAAAAGAATCTTCCCCTTAAGGTCGTCAATAACATTTTGAGAAATCCTTACATTTCCGTCAAGATCTTTCTCCTGTTACGCTTTTAGAAAAATTTGACTTTTTTTTCTTTAGCAACTTCTTTCTAGGTGTTTTCTCTTTTAGGCATAACAAAAGACAAGGATCGGATTCATCATGATTTCTACCACTCAGTGACATGAACTAGCTTGACCATTAAAAATATCTTTCTGGGAGCATTAAATAAGTCAGATATTTTGTACGAAACCTAACCCAAACTTCCATGAGTGATTATATCATGAAGAATAACAAAAAATTTCTGGACTCACTGTTGATTTTGTGTAATTTTATAAATACTCTTTAAAATAAAATTTTTTAAAAGATTTTTGTTTATTTGAGAGAGAACTAGAGAGAGCGAGCAAACACAAGTGGGGGACAGAGGGAGAGGGAGAAGCAGGCTCCCCACTGAGCAAGAACCCTCATGGGGGACTCATCCTCGGACCCTGGGACCATGACCTCAGTCAAAGGCAGATGCTTAAACAACAGAGCCACCCAGGTGCCCTAAAATAAATTATTTTAAGAAGAGTTATTTTCAGAAGGCAAAGCACTAGAGATGATGAAAGGGTGATTTTCTCCCCCATATATTTCTGCCATCTGTGGAAAGCTGTTGAGAAGGAAAAAGAAAGGGAAAAAAATGTATAATGCTTCATCCTGCTTACTTTTTTTTTTAAGATTTTGTTTATTTATTTGACAGAGATCACAAGTAGGCAGAGAGGCAGGCAGAGAGAGGGGGAAGCAGGCTCCCCGCCCAGCAGAGAGCCCAACACCGGGCTGGATCCCGAGACCCCGGGATCATGACCTAAGCCAAAGGCAGAGGCTTCAACCCACTGAGCCACCCTGGCGCCCCCTGCTTACTTTTTTGTGTACACACACACAAAAATCTATAATTAGTCAATAATTACTCTACTTGGACCAAGTAACCTACACCAATGCAAATCAACATTATCAACAGACAAATTATATATACAACTCCAGGATCATCCTGATTTCTAGCTTACGAAGAAATTTCAGGGAACCTTAATAAGGGTAAATAAGGATGCTATTTAATGTCCAATAGACTGTTGAGAAAAGAAACCTGGAGAGGTTAAGTCATCTTATCAGTATCACATAGTATCAGATTACATGGAATTTAGCTCCAGAACCCAAATTTTCTAAGATTCTTACCATTATTTTACATCTACTCAGCAAAAATTAATAGTACTGATGAGGGAACAGAAAGCAACCTAAGGACAAAGCAGAAGCTGACACCCCACAACTCCCCCACCATGGGATATATGTGACATTTCTCAGGCACTCCTGGCTGCCCTAAAGGAAAAAGAAGTAGTTAACTTACAGAGATCACAATCCTGCAAGACATGAGTCTCCCTCAGTTTACAAAAGCCTTAGCAATAGCTTCCAGAAGGGAATGTAAATACAATTAAATGTCCTTATAACTGGCAGCCCATTGACAGATACTTAAAGTGGGCACAGTGTAATGTTCCTCCAGGAAGCTCTTACTGTTACTGTCTTACAAAGGCAGTAAACAACCTTAACTTGGCAAGTCTGCTTATCAAGTGAGTCTTCTTTAACATATGAAAGTTCGTTCTGGAAACCTCCTTTTTCCTTACCTCCCCCAACCCCAATCCTGTAGTATATAATCAGCCACCCCTCACAATCCTGGGACAGCAGCTCTTTCTGCCCACTGGTCCTGTCCCCTGCTTTAATAAAGTACCATTTTGACCAAAGACATCTCAAGAATTCCTTCTTGGTCACTGACTCCAGACTCCACCCCACTGAACTTCACCTATATTCCAAAACCACATCGGTACAATCGGAAATACCTTCATTATGGAAAATACATATACAGTAAATATATATAGGAAGTATATATCGGAAGCATACATATATTGTTTACTGTGATTTTCCTGCACACTAAGTTTCAGTGAACCAGCGGTGCCCAGTACTGAGCCTGTGCATGGCACAAATCTCTTCATTTTAAAATCCACGTTTCTGTGTTCACTATCACTAAATCAGGATCCTATGGAAGTTCACTCAAAATCAAGCCATCAAGACCATTTTGACTCAATCTCTAGTCTTCTGTTTTGGGTGTTTTATTTTGTTTTATATTCTCTCATCTAACCCTTTGTTTTCTCTTCATTATCCACTTCTTTTTCTCTTCTCCATTTTTTATGATTCCAATATTAAACTTATTGTAACTTTTTTATATCAACAGTCCAAAGGACAAGGATGATGAGGAAACAAAAGGCTAGCTGAGGACAAAGCAGAAGCTGGCACCCTTCACCCCCCCCCCACCATGGTCTATAAGTGACATTCCTCAGGCACTCCTGGCTGCCCTAAAGGAAAAAACAAATAGTTAACTTGTAGAGATCACAATCCTGCAAGACCTGAGTCTCCCTCAGTTTACAGATGTCCTAGTGATTTACAAAGCAGCAGGTTTCTTATCAACAGCCTAACTTCCAGAGATCCATAACTCAGTTCCTGAAGACCTGACATCATTCTCCCCTCCATAAAACTGAGGGAGGCTGAGGCAGAGGGAAATGTAAATAAAGTTGAATTTCTTCTAAACCTAAAGCTCATTGACAAGGACAGGTGGTAGGAGTGTGACATTCCTCCAGGAAGCTCCCAATTATCCTACTGTTAATGCCTTACTAAAAGGAAAAAACACCTTAACTTGACAAATAGCAAAGCCTCCAGTATCCTGTGTGTCTTCTTTAATACGTAAAAGTTCTTTCAAATCCTCCCTTTTCCTTACCTGCCCCAACCCCACAGTATATAATCAACCCCCCTCCCTCAACCCCCAGGCCACAGCTTTCTGTCCATGGGTCCTGTCCCTGTCATTTAATAAACCACCATTTTGCACCAAAGACATTCTTAAGAATTCTTCCTTGATTGTCGGCTCCAGACTCCACCTCACTGAACCTCAACTATATTCCAAAACTACATCAAAGACAAATTATTATATTATTGAAGACTCCGAAACCCTACTTAATCTACAAAATATTCTCTAGTTCATGACCCAGTAAATAACTTGAACATCATACAGGAAGAGTGCTGTTCTAAGGTAAGACTCTAAGTCCCTCGTAAGGGGGGTACATTTTTATGATAGGCTTCTAAGATTCATTTTCCCTCATTAACACTCCATAATTTCTAATACCTCAATATTTTTGCCAATGTAGAGATTCAAGGTTCTTATAAAAGGCAGAAGGTTGTATGCACACACCTGTTTTTTGTTTGTTTGTTTTTGTTGTTGTTGTTATTGGTTTTTTTTTTAAGTTTTATTTATTTGACAGAGAGAGAGAGAGATCACAAGTAGGCAGAGAGGCAGGCAGAGAGAGAAAGAGGGAGAAGCAGGCTTCCTGCTGAGCAGAGAGCCCAATGTGGGGCTCGATCCCAGGGTCCTGGGATCATGACCTAAGCCAGAGGCAGAGGCTTTAACCCACTGAGCCACCCAGGCGCCCCACACACCTGTTTTTTTTTAAACATTGTCCTTATTATAATAATCTTCTCTAGTACAAAATCTAAAATTCAGAGTAAGAGCCACATACAATGTTATAACATATATATCCCCTTTTCTGTAATTAATGGTATTTTTTTTGTACTTCAACTCCCAAATCTGCACTGCTACCTGTGATTTCTGTATCTCACATTCAAGTGTTTTTGTAATGCATCATGTTTATGGGCTTACTGTTTTCTTTTAAAAGGTTTAACCCTTCAATCATGTATATACACAGAACCTCTCTCTGCCATGAATAAAAGTTTTCACCAATGTTGTAAGATGTGCGTTTCATCCAACTTAGTGAAGGCCAGAAATATGTTGTGTTGTGTTTAGCTATTAAGCTGATTTGAGATTCCCAAAAGCAGGGTCAGCATTTTATTTATGATTCTCTTCTCAGCTCCTTAAATACAGGGCTGGCTCCTAACATGAAAAGTTTCTCTTTCTTGAATGAATAATCTTTAAATTCATGATTCATGTCTTTAGTCTATAATTAATTAAACCTTGTCTATACAGATTGTAAAAGTTCTAAGATATATTGATATTACTTCTAAAGTTGTATAACAAGCAGTTGGAAAAAAAAGATGGTTTATGCACATTTACAGCACAGTCTCAAAATCAAAGTTTAACTTTTATCCTTCTCATAAACAACCAAAGAATACTTAGTAATTTCATAAACTAATGTAACTTAGAATTAAAGTAGCTATTATTTAAAGTACAAGCATCAGAAAAGATATAAAGATCATATAAAAGAAAAGAAACTGGGGTATTTTTCTGCATAAGGAAAAATAGGTCAGTTTCCCAATTAACAAATGTCATAGAATAAAGAAAATTTATAGTCAACTATTATTTGTTTATGTAATAGTTATTGTTCAGAATCATTTTATCTATTTCTTTAATTTAAACTTTCACTGCCTGCCTACTGAAATATACATAGCAGTATTCAAAACAAGTTCTCTTCCAGAAGGAGGTGTTGTGAATTGTTTTCAAATTTACTACAAATACGTTTCTAACGTAAGTTCTGGCACTGAGCGGAGGAGTAGGAGACGGGGCTCCACTTGTCTCCCCCAGCATGAGCACCTCCTGCACTGAACTGGGCATATGCAAGGCACAATGAATGACCCGTCACAAGTCCCATCATTAGAGGACACTACACGCTGATCTGTCACTTGTCAAAAATATATCTTCCTTTCTTCCACACTCTTCTCTTCCCTCAGTGCAAATTTAGTTTTTGCTTGAGGTTTTCTCGGGACTCACCTTGCTAGTTACAATGCCACAAGCCGGAAGGCACTCTTGCATATGGAATACAAGTGGCATGAATATTCATGACAATAAATGTTCCTTGTGTGTAGTTTATGCTCTGCCAGTAATTTCTGCTCTGCTGATATTTCTGTAGAACGCTTTTTTGTTTTGTAATGATTCTATTTCTCCTGTTGCAGACAACGGATTCCTTAGGCTTTTTATTTGTTTGCTCTTTATCTGTGTTGGTCATTCAAGAAGGCTGCAGCTTAGTGACTTTAATAGCCCTGTGTTTTACCAAATCTATGCAGATTGGATTTTCTGAAAATGTGATCTTATTAAAAGGAGGTGGCACATAAAATACCAGTGAATCTATTCCAGTTGATTTCTTTTTTTACTGGGAAAATTGCTACCTTGCAGTTTCTGGTTTGTTCTTTCTCTCTCTCTGATTCTTCTTACATTATCATTATGTCAATTATTATATGACAAGACATGTGAACTGCATAAATCTAGAAGTGTGCAGAATTTATTGGCTGTTATATTTTAATATTAATAGACACAGCTCTGATAATAATCAATTTCAAAGTATCGTGCTTACTATCGTTTCTCACAAAAAGGGACTGCATATGAAGAATGAATTTTACTTAGTAGAACACATCACATTATTTTTGATGTACCTTGAAATAATGTCATGTTATTATATTAGTTTTTCCCTTAATTAGCACATAAGAATGATAGTATATGAAATAAAAAAAATTAACAATGTATCATGAATGTTATTGCTTTCTCCTAAAAATAGATTGAATAAATTAATAACATGTTAGGGACATTTTATGCTTATGTGTTTAAATGGGTTTGGATCTAATTACATTAATGATTCTTCCCTATATCCTTTTACATAATTTGTCTTATCTATAGTTTTTAAAAGCAAATCAAAATTGTAACATTGCCATGTCATTAACAAGGTCAAACACATAATTAACATTTGTATAGTATATATCACTACGTAATGAAGTTGTGTTAACACCACTTAAAAAGGATATAGACTGGATGGACTTGAAGTTGACAGATGGGAGCACAGCATTTAAAAGCTTACAGTCAGCAAAGGAAAGATTTTACAAAATGCTAGTCTAATATTCAGCTCAATAATATGGTAGCAAATAGTCCAATGAAATACATATGCAAAGAATCAATTATTCTAATCATCAACTTTCAAATATTAAGGTAAAAATGGCATTGCGTAGATGAGAAGGTTTACTTTGCATCAATTGTTGTTTTTATGTTACTTTTATAATTTGGACTTCCTAATCCTTCCACACTAGCACAGGTGTTTTCTCTACATTAACAAAAATATTAATTAAACTTCCAGAATACTTTTTAAAGATAATTAGAGAGACAATATCTAATAGTTTTTAGCCCAAAGTTTTGAACCCATCAATCACAGGGCAGATTAAATTTACAAGCAGAAGAAAGCTTAAATTTAGGTTAAGAAATAGGAAGAAGGTGGGGCACCTGGTTGGCTCAGTCAGTTAAATAACAGTCTCTTGATTTCCGCTTAGGTCATAATCTCAGGTTTGTGAGATTGACCTCCTTGGCTCTCTATCTCTGCCCCTGTCCCCCCCCACCACCCCATTCTCTCCCTCTCTCTCTCTAAAAAAAAAGAAAGAAAGAAAGAAAGAAAAGATAAAAGAAAAAAAAAAGAGGAAGGGGGGTTTTAATTCTGCCTAAAATATGTGGTTGAAATATCTCCAAAGGATACTTATTCCTCATCCTAAATCCCTTTCCTTAGTAAACGGCATGATTATTCACTGAGATATCCGTATTTTATATATGATTACTTTTTGTACTTTATCTGCTTCCTAGGAGCAAGCCCTACCATTCAATTTTCCAGTTCTTTTGAGTATTCCTCCTGCCCATTTGTTTTGTTTTTTGGGGTTTGTTTTTGTTTTTGTTTTGTTTTGTTTTGTTTTTTAAACATTCATGTTACAACTGCCCTCATACAATTTTCTAGTATTTCACACCTGCATTATTAAGAAGGCTTAAAACTGGGGTTTGGGGTCACTAAATTTCTTGTAATCTAATTCCTTAACCTGATAGAAAAGAGGTATTTGCTATCTTGCCAAATCCTTAAACATCTTTCACAGATTTATAGTTGCTTGCCCTGATAAGAAACCTCAACTTACCTATCATGTTGAGATCCCACTTCACTTTTCAGGTCCAAGTCTCTATGGCTCACACCCCCACTGACAAAGACAGTTTCTCATAGAAGCCCTGAGAGCTATAAATTAAAATTAGAACATCCCCTACCTTTTCCAGAGCCCCATGATCTAAGGATAATTGACTGGATGATGGGCTCTGGGAAGAAATCAACCAACCTCTCAAAACTATCTATTACCCATCTAGTATGTTTAAGATATTAGGTAAAAAATACAGAAGGCAAAAGCCTTACAAAGTAAGTTGCATCTACTAAGTGTTTACTTTCTGCCAGACCTATGTTAACAACAGTATATATTCAGTATTGCATTATGTTCTAACATTATTTTTGCTTCTAAGATGATTTATTAACTCAGATAAATGTAAAAGTCAATATGGAAATAGGAATTATAGTTTTATTGGTTAGAACACTTAACTTGAAATCTAATGTCTTAAAAATTGTAAGTGTAAAATATATGTGACTGTAGATACAATGCCGTACCTCAGAACTCTAGAACTTATTCATTTTACTTAACTAAAGCTTTGTGCCTGTTGATTAATAACTCCCCATTTCTCCCTCCTCCCTCAACCCTGTTAACTATCATCCTAGTCTTTAATTTTATGAATTTGACTATTTTGGATACCTTATTAGAGTGGAATCGTGCATTATTTGCCTTTCTTTCCCTACCTTATTAATTTAGCTTAATCTCTTCCAAATCCATCCATGTTTCACTGCGTATTACAGAATTTCATTTTTTTAAACTCTGAAGAGCAATCTCTGGTATGTACATACCACATTTTCTTTCTATCCATCAATGAATATTCAGATCATTTCACATCTTGGCTACTATGAATACTGTTATAATAAACATGAGAATCCTAATATTACTTTGAAATCTTGATTTCAGTTCTTCTGGATACACACCCAGAAGTGGGATTGCTGAATCATATACAAGCTCTATTTTTTAGGTTACTTTTTAACAACTTCTATAGTGTTTTCCATAGTGATTGTACTATTTTGCATTCCTACCAATGGTGAGCAAAAGATCTAATTTCTAACACTTTTTTTAAGCAGTGGTCATTAGCCTCTTTTTATAAATAAACAAACTGAGTACTAGAGGCTGTAAATAAATTATTTAATTCAACCAAAACAGTGCAAAGCTACTTGAAAGCCCACATTCTGATCCACTGCAGTTTATGAATACAGAGCCCACATAGGTCTTTTAGTTTGCTGCCTGGCCCACTGCTGCTGCTCCACAAAAGTTTCTGAACGATTGACTGAAAAAATGCAGAGCACTACTGCTGCCTCCCTATATCTCTTTCCTTCAAGGAGTTTACAATCTATCTAATGAGATAGGATACTTACTGAAATCCACTAGATGTTAGACACTATTTGGAGCACTAGTAATACAGCAGTAGAGAAGTACATATAGAAATTATATATCCAGACGGAGGGAGGAGAAGAAACCCCTACTCTTATGGGGGAAACAGAGAAAATAAGTAAACTATATCAAATATTAGAAAGTGATATTTCTAATATAGGTAAAAATAAAGCAGGTAAGGAGAGGTAATGCAATAAAAGAATTATGTAGCAAATACTATAGAAATTCAAATTACTTATAGCTAAGGTTTTTTAAATAAAATAATAAAAAAGAATCTTCATTTTCCAGTTTATTTAGAAACATTTATGGATATAAGTTCATTTTCTGAGTATATCAGATAAAATCCTCTATTTAGATTTAACACAGAAAGATTATCTATGCATATTCACTGGGTCATTTTTGATTATTTTTGTCCTAAATCTGTACAATCCATCCCATGAGTAATTAACATTTGATATTGAGCATATATTCAAACATTTTTTTTTTCAAATTCTGAGTGATTTTACATGTAATAGATTTAGCTAAGAACTCCTTCCAGGAAAACAGCAAACATACAGGAAATACTTAGAATTTGGAGTCCTGCAAAATTTTAGAGTAATGAAGAAAATAATTAAAAAGAATACAGAAATCCAGTTCCAGATATATGTTCTGCCTTAATTTGGTATCTTGCTTATTTAGAGGCTACAAGGTAGAAAATATGACCTTAAGGTATATAGAACATTTAGAACTTGTGATTTCAGGAGATGAATAAGTCCAAAATTCTATCTCCTTGAAATTTGTTTCCAGAATGTTAACTGCAAAGCAAGTTATATATAGCAGTAAATGCATGCTTAATTTGTGCAGAAATCATGGTGTGATGAATACAATTAAGAGCCTCGGAGGGAATAATTATATTACTGCATAAAGCTGGTGGTTCTCAAATTGCTTGGTGCCTGGACTTTAAATTGGCCTGATTTCCTGTTGTGAAAGTCATCCATCGCAGCAACACAACTGCAGCAGGAACAGCGGAGTTTCAAAGTCACACAGAAAGCATATTCTTTCTGATCAATTGCCATATATTCTTGTTTAAAGGAAAAGAATTGGCAACATGCTACTGAAGTTGATTAAACTGATAAATTAAAATGCATTAGATCCAATACATTGTTATGTCTGTTATTCAGAAGAGAATTTTTGTAACAAGATTGACTAAGCTGTTTATAATAGCAGCTCTTTAAGCAAGTGCATGGGCAAACAAACATATAAATTTAAACTGAACTGTTTAAAGTGAATAGTGTGTTCATTATTTCATTTCATGATACCTGGATTATCAGTGTCTTGAAATAATAAATGGCAGCTTAGGATAACCCTTCCAGGGACATAAACAATCATAGTAAAACCTGAATGTAACTGTCTGGTCCTCTATGAAAACTCTGTGTTATATTAGAATTACCTATTGCTTAATATTATCAAATAACTAATTAGCTTTATGTGACTGAAGAAGCTTAGGTGATCTCAAACACTTTTGTGTTTCTTATTAAATAGTAAACAATTAATCATTTTTATAGCACTACAATTTTTTAATTGCTTTACATGAGGTTGTTTATATCTGAGACTTAAAACAGTATTTCTTATCCATGATAACCAAACACTAAGGAAAAGACAACACAGCACAAGGATTACAGTTCTTTAACCAGTGATCCGTTTGGAATTTCTGTCTTGAAAAGATTTAAGCGAAACTAATGAGAAAGAGGCACTGGCAAGAGGTTAAAAGAGGGAAGGGAAGCCTTTCTATCCCAAAAATTAATAGTTAAGGAATCCAGAGAGAACATAGAAAACCCTCAGAGAACTTCTAGTTCAGAGATGCCCTCATTCTTATAGGCCCATGACAGACATTACCAACAAACCACCCACAGCACTCTGACCGCTCATTGCACAGAAAGGTGGTCTTAGAGTCACACAGAGTTTCAGAAAACAGTTGCCAATCTATCGGTGCTTGTAGTTCCAATTCATGACCTACTAGAACTCATGAGGAGACTGAGGGCTGGAAAAGCAGCATGATTTATCAAGCACTCCACTGCAGAGCTGTAGCTAGAAACCCATCTTTCATTGCTAGTGTACTGCTAATTCTCTTGCCAATGTTACAGCATCCTTGCCAGTAAGCGAGGCTTTTCACCCTGCATATGTATTTTCCACCTTCTCTCTCATTGGCTTCTTCATCTCCAAAAAAATTTAAATTCCTCATATCCCATTTCTTTTTTTCTATTGGTCCATTTATTCCTGCATTCAACGGACATTATAAATGCCGATACACACAATGCTAGATGCTGGGGTAAAGACAAGAGTAAGACATGGATGCTGTTTTGGACATAGCCAGGAAAAAAAAAAAACAAAACAAAACACATGGCTACGGACTCTATCCTTATTATACATCTAATAGATTTGGTTTGTATGCAAAATACGGAGATTATGCAGCTGAAAAACTTGGAGCAATTTCTATCCAATAAAAAGCAGGGAGGTGAATATATCAGTAGCCCCAAGACTGTTGATTCAAGTAATCTAATTTGGGCTCTCTTCAGTGACTTTGAAAACCCCAGAGAGTTTGCAAGTAGAACTGTTGATTTAACAGAAAACAAACTATTCAGGGAATGTTCCACATGTGAAATAATGTTTTCTTTCCTCTTCTTCAGATATAATTCCATTTCACCTCATTTTCATCTACCGTATAAGCACACACAAACACATTCATACACACATATATAATCTATAATCCTGAAGTGAAAACACTACTGACTTGTTATTACTACTACCACTACTACTATTATTATTATTATTTTGCTGGGATTCATTTTAAATTCTAACAATTTTGTATTTACACAAGACTGCCACATGCATTTTATCACTGATGTCACATATTCCCAAAACTGCCCTCTTGATTTGGTGGTGCATTTCTTGACCATAGTTTAAATGGAGGCTTAATCATTGGATCTGGTCTCATTGATATATTTCTCTAACCCCTTAAGTTATGAAGCACTTAAAGTAAAAGAAGAAGAACCCTAAAGCTCAGCACATATTTGATTTTGTAAGTAACATATATATGATATTCAGCATAAGGTAACCTTATCTCTTATTTTTACGTTATTATTTTACCATTACAAAGGCTGTTATTATTTTGAAATTATCAAGACACTGGCAAACTAAAAGAAAATTGTTCTAGTTTATCTATAAATAAATAGATAAACAAACAAATCCTATTACGCAGATAACCTAAAAGTAACAGGAATTTGGCAGACCTCTAAAATGCAATACAGCAAATCCACATTTGCATTTAAAATGTCATAATTTTTCTTGTATGCTAGCATTTGGCTGTTGTCCTTGTATTTGTAATTATGTCAAATATAGTATATTTCTGGACATGAAAAGCCCATTCGAAATCTTTGAATCAGTTCCAGCAATTTCTTAATGCCTTAAAGATAACAGGCCATTAGGATTTATTGAATTAAATTACATATTTTAACACACAACTTCCTGAACTTCAAATTATCAAATGTCAGATACATGCTATTAGGAAATTCAATCTTACGCTTTCATTACCAAACACTGCAATATATTGTAGAAATAAATTCAGATAATTCGTTTAAGGACAGCACATTTCACCAATCTCAGACACCTAGATGTCCAAATACATATTCCTACAGAATATAACAAGTTCTGCACAGCAAAATACAAAGATCTGAAAAACCTGGGTATATTTTACAAATACTTGTATCTTTTTATAAACTTTATCCTTGTCCAAATAAACAGAAATATGCTTCTAAAAAATAATGATGATGAGATCATATCAGATAAACAAGCACATTATTCTACCCAATGTCAATATTAACTACTGTCTTGTCCGTTTATTCTCTGATTTAGTCAATGTTTTCCATTGTGTAAGTGTTCTTCCCTAAGGAGACTATTTTACATTAGAAGGAAGCACTAGAATTCCAAAGCCTGCATTTTTACTATTTTACATTAGAAGGAAGCACTACATTTTTCTAAAAGCCTACACTTTTCTAAAATACAGACATGCAAAAAACGGAGCTTTCCACCTATGATCTCTGCATCCACAGGAAGTCATAATGAAAACATGGCTGTGTATAACCTTTATAAATGGGTAAATGTCTTTGTAGATGTCATCATTGACAAAGAGGAATACTGAGTAGAAAGTCCAGTCTGGTTTGTGTTTGTCAATGAATAAAAGAGCAAATTGTTACAAATATTACTTTTTATAATATATACAGCATTCAAGTAAGGACACTGTGTTCCCCTCTACAAAGCTCTGCCTTCCCTAATTCTTTCTGTATCGCATTTACAAGACCCAGATGCTGAGCCGAGAAAATGTTCTTTCCAGCAATAGCATCTGGTTCCTTGGCAGTCTCTCCTTGCCCTTGTGTTGACTACATTGCTGTTGTCTTCAGGCTATGAAATGGTTAGGATGCTGATGTGATATCTTATTCACTTGGATGCTGTGCCTTTTAGCTTTCTTACGGTGTCCCTGCACGGATATTTTTCACACTTACCATCTTTTATGAATAAAATGTATCAAGGAAAAGTTTGTCAAATGATGCAACATTCAGTTACAAAGTATTGAAATTATTTCTGTCGGCGTTAGGTGAGCCAATCAGATGATGACACAAATCTAGCATTTCCTGTGGTTTAAGAGCAAAGTTATTTGCCCTGTTCCTTGTTCTACTCTTGACATAAATATCTGTAATTTTGACTCTTTAGATTGCCTTTGGTGAAATATATAAAAGTGACAATGGTAATGATGTTGCTAAGAATGATAACTATGATTTACAGAACATGCCTGTAAGCCAGGACTATACAAAATTCTCCTATTTTTAATTTCACTTAATTCTCACATTCTTCACTTAAAAATTGTGGGAAAAAATGACAAGATCTGTAGTATCTGATCAGGAGACTGTTTAGGAAGAAAGAGTTATTTTCACAAGGAACATTATAGAAATTGTCCCTGGAGCTGGGGTTCAGTGACTTTTAAATGTTTTCCATATGACAATTACGGTGGTCACAGCTTGAAGCCAGCCAACCTTTCTCACCTTACTGCCAACCCTCCCACGTGCCTTCAGCTCCAGTCTCATGGCAACGATCACGCCCAAGCTTTTCAGCTGCCATTCCACTAATTGGCATGCCCCGTCTTCACTCTCTCTCTTGGTTTGCATTTCTCTAAAAGCCAACTCACTGCTGAACTGAACCTCGAATAAAGCAGGGTGACTACTGCATGTGAGGAAGGTGTAGAAAAAGTCTCTTCTCCACAGGCTTAAGATGGGATAATAATAGTAATAATACAACCAGATATTCAGCACTTACTGCATGCCAAACATTTCAGAGAACTTTAAGTGTATTAACTCATTCCCTCCTCACAACACCCTAAGGGATGGAGATTATTATGAGCCATATATTATAAATGAATCTAAAATACAAAGAATAGCTGTGTCACTGCTAATGAGACACAGCTAGTGAACCCCATCACCAGGCATCAGGAGCCCACCCTCCTAACATCTGCACCATGTGACTTCTCACTCATCCCCCAGTCCCCCAGGAGAAGTGCTTACACCTTGGCTATAGGTAATGGAAACTTGCTTTGTTTCTGTTTTTGTTTTTACCTCATCAATTATCCATAGAACAATCTATGTTTTTAAACATCACAGTTTCTCTAATACTGTAGTTTGACTTTATTTTCAATGATTAAAAAAATACCGAATAAAAGTGAAATTCTCTGTCTCTCTCTGTGTATACACACACACACACACACACACACACACACACACACACAAGTATATACATAAACACACATACAAACACTCATTAGGTATTTCTATTATTTTGTTATCTATATGTATCTATTTGTGTAGAAATAAATAAATGATTGATAGAGATGAAAAAGTATTCCACTTCTATTTAGAACACATACTTATGTGAATAAGTATGATTGAATTCTTTTGTGGTAGAAGCTATTGAATATTATTTATGTTATTGCATTGTAGATAAAAGATTTTGTATGTGTATATAGCAACATCTGTGTATAAATAATGTTTTCCAGAAACCATTTTAAATGTTATCTCCGTATGTAGCAAATAAATGGGTAGAAGAATTATGTTAAACTACAAATAGAAGGAAATTAAAATGGAAACCACTATGCCACCAATAAACATGATTTAAAAGAAGAAAAGTGTCTGAGGTGAGCTCACATGCAACCCTGACCATATTTACTAATTGTGTAATCCAAGCCAGAAAGTGTGAAAATGGAAATGATGATATAAATATTTATTCTTATATAAAAAAATTATATAAAAAAGGGAAGATTCCAAATTCCCATACAATGGCCAGAAAAGGGGAATTAAATTCCTTTCAATAAGAACTGTGACATTTTGGGGCACCTGGATGGCTCAGTCAGTCAACCATTTGACTTTGTTTCTAGTCATAATCTCAGAGTTCTAGGATGGGCCACAGCATTGGGCTCCCCACTCAATGGGATAACCACTTGGAATTCTCTCTCTCCTCTTCCTCTCCCCACTCGCACAGGTGCATGCTCTCTCTCTCAAATAAATAAAATCTTTAATAGAAAAAAAAGAACTGTGGTATTTCAAGCAAGTGGTAAGAACAATGAAGAGAGAGAGAAGTAGATTAGGCAGAGCCCTCTCAATGTTGGGGAAGAGGGGGGATTCAAATGCTGGTTGGTTATTTGTTTGTGTGTCCTAAATGACTGTCTTTGTCAACATAATTATCACTATTGTTCTTTCCTAAATATTTAATTCTCAAGATATAATTTTCTTTTTCTTTAAATTATGTTAGAATTATTAATGACATAGCAACACAGAGGAGACACCATACATGCCCCTATAACCAGAAAGAACTGTTTTGAAGAGATGACCAGGAACTGAGAAAAGAAAAAGTTCCCTATGATACCTACAAATGTCTAAAAATTATATATGAACTGTGTTGCAGAAGCTATTAAATATTATTTATGCCACTGCACTCCAGATAAAAGATTATTTTGCTATGCCAGTTACTTTAGTTCCTAAAAAATAAGCCAAATTAACATTTCCTTTTGAAATATTAAAGTGATTGAGCATTTTTTTTCTTGGGTAGACTCTGCTGAATAATTGCCTCAGATATCCACTTAATTTTGAGTAGCTTTCACAGCCTTACTTTCATGAGTTGTCTTAAATCTCAAAGAAGTGGATACCAGTGACAACTGGTAAAACATATTTGCAACACTTGACACACAACTAATACCTTCAATTTACAAAGAGCCCATACAAATTTAAAAGGAAAGGATGACTGAATCAATACAAAAATCAACCAAAAATAGGAACATGTGGTTCTCAAAAAAGAATAAATGGCCATAAATTTATGAAAAACTATTTATGTTTATACGGTATATATGTATAAAATTTATATATATATGTGTGTGTGTGTATGTATGTGTGTGTGTGTGTATATATACACACACACACTCCATTCATTACACTTATTAGGAATAGCAAAACAGAATAATGAAAATACCTAAAGAAGCCATCAAGAGATACACAGGTACTAGTTAACTGAATTATTATATTCTATATAATGAAATACCTCCAAGTACTAGATAAAACAAGGAATAATATGAAAAAATCTCCAAAAAATGTATAAGTGAAAAACGCACAGATTAAGAAGTATCTCTATTGTGCTCACATTTGCATTTAGAAAACCAGAGATGAAACACAGACCTATCCATACATATACGTAAGGGTGTATGAATACGTTTTTGTAGAAGAAATCACAGTAATTTGTGATATACACTGAGATTCCATTAAGTAACAGATCTTTTTCAGAAAATAATACAAAAGGATCAGATACTCTGAAAAGAAGTTTTGAAAGTTCTGAGAGTTATCATTAAGTCAAAAAGCTTTGCATCTTCCAATATAAAACATATTTCACCTAACTTGTGTTTACTTAGCATTATAAAGAAAAAGATAACAGTTGGTACAGACTGAATGAATGTCTATAATCCCCCCAAAATTCATATGTTGAAATCCAATCCCTGATGTCTGGTATTTGGAGGTAGAACCTTTGAATGAGATTAGAACCTTTATAATGAGACTCCAGATAAGGGTCATGGGAGGACATGGCAGAAGATGGCCTTCCTGTGAAGCTGGCAGTAGGGCCTCGACACACAACAAAGATGAAGTGATCTTGAATCTCCCATTTTCTAGAACTGTGAGAAATACATTTTGGTTATGTGTAAGCACCTGGTCTGTGGTATTCTCTTATAGCAGCCTGAATGGACCAAGACAACAGTAGAAAGTAATACAGGATATCCGGGTCTAGGGAAAAGATTTCTGAGTTGGAAGCCTGGGGACACACACAAAGTTGTCATCAATGAGCAAGAGATTTTAAGTAACAAGTAATGTGTCTAGTTCTCCATTTATTTTTTCACGTACCCAAGACTGAATAAACTATCAGTAAGTTCTTTCTGTAATCACTTTAAGTTGATTCAGTAAAGCCAAGATAAGAGGGATTTGGATCCTCTTTGAAAACAGACAACAATTCAGACAGACCAAGATGAACAAAAAGAAGGATCTCGATACAAGGAAGAATCTTTACACAAGTTCAGAGCTGATAATTTTGAGGGCACACTTGTAGGAATAGAGGTTGCTGCTTACAAAACAGGCTTCAGAGAGAGATAAGCAAGTGCAATGAAGGTAGATTAAAGAAGATCTAGACTCTAACTTGACCACAGACCAGTAATATTACAAAACTGTGTAACTCAAAGAAACCTTAGTAACATTAATCCTTCATTAATGAATAATCAGTAGAGACATTATATAATGTACAGATTTGGCAGACTATAAATAATTTGTACCTAAGAATTTATCTTCACAAGGGAGCAGGTCTCTGTCTTACTCAGCCCTGTATCTCTAGTCCATCTGTAGTAGGATGCTTGTATAAAGAGGGTACTAACTCGTTGCTGAATGACTTCCTTCATGTAGCAACTATTTTCTGCACGTCTGCTATGTGCCACGCATTGTTCTAGGATCTGGGGATTACCCTATAGGCAAAGCAGACAACACCTGTGCTCCTCAGAGTTTATATCCTAGGAAGGAGGATGAGAAAATAAACAAAAAAGTGAATACAAATTTGGTCAAGATGCTTGAGGAAAAGAGCCTGAGGAAAATTAAAGGAGCTTAAGAGAAACAGAGGAAGTTCCTATGGGTGGAATCAATTTTTCACTAAATGGTCAAGGAAAGCATCATGGATAAGGTTACTTTAGATCAAAGAACTGAAGAAAGTGAAAATGCCTGGAGTAAGTAGGATCTAGGCAGAGGAAAGTGCAGAAGGAGTGGATCTGGCAAGTTTGAGGAACAGTCATGAAGCTACTAAGATGGAGCCAAGTGAATAAGAAAGACAAGAGCAAAAGGGAAGGTCACACAATTACTGCAGCCCACATCATTCAGGATCTGGGAAGCCAGCATAAAGACTTAGGATTTTGAATTATCGATCCAAGGTTATAGAAATAGCTAATGGAATTAGCTATTAGTGCTCAAAACCAGCACTCTTGATTTTCTCTCTCTGCATTATCATTACATTAAAATAAACAAAGAGAAATGTGTGAAAATCACATTTTAGAGATATTGGTCTGTCAGATTATTGAATGTTTTGGAAATACTGATTATAATGACCAGGTTCAGATTTTGACTGCTGTTCCTTCTCTCAAGAATGAACCATTTCTCTACCCATCTGTTGCATGTGCCCCTACCCACCACTCCCTAGAAAAATCCCAGAATGACTTAATGTCTTATCTCCCATTTCCCCAAAACCAAGAGGAACAGAACTGCTCCAAGGAAACATAAATGAAATATCCTGAATATAATATTTTAAAATGGGCTCTATTAAAATATAAAAATATTAATCAATTTCAATACAAAATTTTTAAAAAGAGGAAAGTAAGTTTACATCTTTTGTGAAAAGAACAGTGCAAAAATTATGTGTCGATTTTAAACAACAGAACACACACTTTTTCTCAGAGGCTCTAGTTTTCATGGCCAGTTTAGTAATCATGCAAAGTACTTAGTTAGAAGGAATGATCATTATATCGTCTTAAGGATGTTAATAATACAAACAGCAAATTACAGCAATCTCTGTAATTATATGTATGGTCCCTATTAAAAATTTACATGCCTTGGTCTGATTACACTCAGAATAAAAACTCTCTTGCTACCACCAAAGGAAAATGCACTGAAAGCTAAAATCCAAATTAAACAGAAATACTTAGACTATCCCATGACCTACAAGCTATATTTCATATTCAACATGCTTTACCGTCTAGGTGCACAATAAGAGAAACAATTCAGCTGCTATGAGAGAACAGATGGTGAAAGGTAGCTGCTGACCAAACAGGAGCAGCAGGGTGGAATCGGGGTGGGTCAGCTCATCTGGAAAGGATGCTCACAATTGTCATTACACACATCAATTGTTTCTGATACGACTGTCTGTCATGCAGTGCCCAGGGGCCGTATGGCTTTCCTTGAAACATTTAACATAAAACTGCTGAAATATAAATTTGGCCTCACATTCTGAAATGAGTTGCTAAATCCCCACAATAAGAAATTAATGTTGCCAGCATTATATTATTTTAATTAAGCATCCCTCCCTTCTGTAAAGATACAGAAGCATTGTTTGATATATTTCCAATTTGTCTGCTAATTTATAAAAGTAAAATGATACTACATTATTGTTATAAAGTTAATCAAGACTTTAATGGGACAGTTATGTTACTATCAAGGATTTTTTATTATTTTTTCTTACTATAATGTATGTGTTCAATGAGCTGATTATGCAGTGTGACAATGATTTCACTAATTACAAAGTTATTACTGTATCTCTAATGGGACGAAATTCCAGTTTCCTAAGTTGCAGAGATGTAATTCCCTGGGAAAATTAGCAAACAAAAATATATTTTAAAAACCCATTAAAAATATTAATTTAGGTTATATATCTGTATCTATACCCCATTTTGTTCCCAATCTTTTTGTCATATAATGTAAACTTTTTTTTTGTAAATACATTGATTTCAAGTGATTTAGGCAATTCTAACTCTAAAGAACCAGTTTCCTATAAAATGTAACAATTAGCATTGGGCTGCTATACCTAAAACTATATAAAACATTTAAGAGATAGCATGGAAAGTGTGTTGCGCGTGGATTTCAGTAAATATATGTACAAATGTCCATCAAAAGAGAATAAGTTGACAAGCTTTACATTTTACTGTTTGAATTTTACATGCCACATATGTTTTCAAAGGGCTATAAAATGCATTTTTCAGGAAATCTTATTAAAGGAAAAAGCATTTGACAAAAGACTGGTGCGAGAGTTTTTCTTACTGTAATGGTCTAGAATGTTCACAAAATCCCAGTTAACTTCACATGGTTCAATATTATGACAAAGGCATAATTGTCATTATGTGTTTGTTGTCACCAACACAGACATCCACCACTACAACAAAGACAAATTGCTCTGCCCATACAAGCTGTCGATAATATAGCAGGGTATTAATGTGCAGTTTGAGAAGCATCAAAATGTTTAAAATACATCAGCTTCATGTGTCTCGTTACCTAAAATGCTGACCTTTGTAGTCACTTTTTTGGCTTCAGTCACAGCATTCTCCTGTGGAAAACAAAATAGGAATCAAAATCTGAATTCACAGAGTTTCATGAAAAACAATGAAATTCAAAATAATCTCCTAAATCCATCTTAAAAATTTCCATAACATTATCAAAAACCATCATAATTTATATACTGATGGTCAAAACTCAGTAACTGAATTTTTTTTTAAGTAAGAGAAAGAAGGGAAGAAAGAGGGGAAGGCCTAGAAATGATAAAAATATCCCCTAAACTAAAAACTTAGAGATAAACCCATTTCACAAAATCAATTTTCCAGTAGTAATAAAGATTTAGGAAACTGGCTAAAATTGAAAGATTTTAAGATTTAATAAAATAAAAATAAAATATAATTAAAACAGATACAGCATAAGAAACGATTCATGCTAATTTAAAGAAAAATACTTCCTCAATATTTGTTTCAAATTTGATTATTTTTTAATTTTTCATCATCCCAACCTTACCAAACTTAAAATACAATTCCCAGAAGTTTAGAGCTTTGGTCTGCTTCATGTAGAGTCCAGTATTTAGAAAACACACGATAAATATTTTTTGAACGAAAGGTCTTATTTTAAGAAGCATATGTAATACTGAAAAATAAAATATGTAATTTACTCAATATTCTTCCTTGTGAACATATTATTATTAATTAAACATTAATCCTTTCTTTCAAATATTTTGTTTATTTTAAAGAGCAAGAGAGAGAGCAGGCATGCATATGCACACATGGGAGGTGGAGGGGCAGAGAGCAGCTCAGCCGAATCTCAGGCAGACTCTGCTGTGATCATGGAGCACAAGCGGTTTCAATCTCAGGACTGAGATCATGACCTGAGCCAAAATCATGAGTCCCACGCTTAGCCGATGAAGCCACCCAGGCACCCCAAACGTGAAACCTTTTATTAATAAGCTGCATGGTAGTATGTAAAAGAGATAAACTACACACTACATTTGTGTATGACGTTACTATACACCTGCTGCTGGGAAATGTTCTAATTATATGTTACACAAGAATTTTATAATTCTGCATTATACCACCAAGTCTGAAGTCTATGTTATATAACCATTTTCTGTCCGTGGTCCTAATTCTTCCAGAAATGGACTCCATTTGAGTTACTCTGGGTCCTCCCTTGAAGCAATACATCAGGACCATTTAGTCCTTGCTTGACAAAGACAACTATTGATATTACTTTTTAAATTACAAAGCAACAATGATTATATGCCTGCATGACACTACTTTTATGGTGTTATATCTAAGTCTCAAATTATCAAAAATAACCACAAAAGTGTCCATGAAAAATAACAGTTTATTTGAATTATCACTACAAGTTTTATGGCTGTATCAATTAGAGCCTCCTCACCACTATTTATTTTTCATCTACTTGTTTCATGAATTTACATGGGTAGGTAAGATGCTTATTATAACACCCTATTTGTGTCCATTTATTTTTACATTTTTATGTATGATATTTTTGTATTTTATGTTACTTATATAAATATAATTAAGCCAATTTTATCCCAAGGTAAAATAAATATACATTATTTTTAAAAAGTTTTTCCATTTGTTTTCAATTTTACTTTTGCTTTCAGTTTTATTATGGCCCTAATATTAGTGGTAAGAGTTAACCTAAAACCTAACCTAAAAAACACTTGTTAACATCTAAAAAATCAAGATAGTACTTTAGGTAGTAAATCAATGCAACAAAACTAGACATCACAAAAAATATTGGAATCAAATGAAAACCCTGTTACTTGAAAATAAAAAAAAATAATTAAGGATACCACTAGATTAAAAAAATAAAAGCCTTAAGAAAATGATATTTATCAAAAAACCAATCCTATCCCTATGTGTTAATACTTATCAAATATAAGCAAAATATTGGTCAGAGGTAAATTTGTGATAATTCATCAGAAACTATAAACACTTAACAGAACTATTTAGGATTACAAAAGCTTGGAGGTCTAAATTCAAATGTATATTTTAAGTTATAAATGAGGTAATATTTAAATATAAAAAATAAGAGTTCCGGGCATTGTGATATTTTGGTAATAGTTTTGATAGTCTTTTAAATGTATTTCATTGTCATGTATCTATAAAAAATTTGCAGATGCTATCAGCAAGATACTGGGGTAGAAGATAACCAGCCTTTGTGCCCACATTTAAAACAACCATCAGATGACCATCCACAAATGAAAATAGCCCTAGGAGGGCTTAAGAATCCACTTTGAACCTGCTGCAGCAACACAATGGAGCCAAAAACAGAGAACTGCACAGAAAAGGCTGCTGGAGAGACTGGCAGAGCTGAGATGACTGGAGTTGGCTAGAAACAAAGAAAAGGGGCAGGGTTTATCAGTATCACCCATATAGCAGGTGCCACCCTGGTCCCCACTAGCCTACTGTGTGGGGAACCCTGGCAGGCTTTACTTCTGAGAACCTCAACAGCTCCCATGGCAGCCAGCAGCCATGGACTGTCCATATTTTTCACGCTGGAGGACCACATCATGTTCACCAGTATGAACCCTAAACACTCATTCTGAAGAGGATGCCAGCAGCTTTTGCCATGAGACAATCAATAGTCATCACCACTATTGGCCCCTGAAGTGGGTGACACTGCAACACCACTCCCCTCATCCAAATAAGAAGCTGCTGTGGTAACATCCAATGACCAAGAACACTTCCTCCCAACCCTATACACGCCACAGCCACTTCAAGCACTCCCACATCTTCTACCCTGAAGTTCCCACCACTGTGGGCTAGCTCTCATCCTAGACCCTGGGTCAACAGCTATTTGATAAAGACCTGCAGCTAGACACTGAAGCCACTGCCACAGAAAGACTGCCCATGCCTTTGACCTGAGGCAACTAGGGGTGCCTGCTATCTGGATCCCAGCTACATGGCTGCTCCAAGGGCATTTAAACTTCAGACATTAGTTCTGTGGCCACTCCTCAGGTACCTGTGCATTAGACCCTGAGACCACTGCCAAAGCAAGTGCACTGGCAAATTGGACCCAGGTTTAAGAGAGAATGCTTTAGCCATGACCGCTTCTGTGGAACAAAAAGCCATCAGGAGGACTGCAGCAGCCTTTGCCACTGAGCACCTAACTGCACTTGCCACTGCTCCAGATCCCACCAGTCCTGGCCACCACAGGCCACTGCAACCTTTACTGATGCTGAGCTCAGCTGCTGAACCCCCTCAGAAGTAGAACTGCTGTACCTCACCCAGCTGGTCCCTCACACTCACCTGTAGACAAGCAGTCTATAAGGCTTGAGAGAAGTGACTGTTTCATTGAATATATAAATATTAAAGAAAAATTATAAGAAACATGAAATATCAAAGAAACATGACACCATGAGAGGACCACAGTAATTTTCCACTAATGGATCCCAAAGAAATGGAGATCCATGAATTGCTTTACAAAGTATCAAAATAATTGTTTTAAAGAAGTTCAGGGAGCTACTGGAGAACATATAAATAGCTCAATAACATCAGGAAAACAATACACGAAAAGAGTAAGAATTTCAACAGAGAGATAGAAATTATAAAGAACCAAAAAAAAAAAAAGATTTTGAAACTAAAGAAAATAATGAATGAAAAAAATGCAAAAGTATCAATAACAGACTTGATCAAGCTAAAGAAAGAATCTGTAAACTCAAAGAGAGATCATTTGAAATTACACATTTAGAGGAGCTAAAAAGAAAAAAAAGAATGAAAAAGAGTTGGATACCATCAAGTGAGCAATATATATATTAAGGAAGCTCCAGAAGGAGAAGAGAGAGAGAGAGAGAAAGGAGCAGAAAGTATATTTAAAGAAATAACAGCTAAAAACGTCCCAAATCTGGGGAGAGGTATGAACATTAGGTTACATGAAACTCATAAAACTCTCCAAACAGATTCAACCCAAAGAGGACTTCACCATGACACAAGATAATGAAGTTGTCAAAAATCAAAGACAAAGAGAAAATTCTTAAAGGAGCAAGGGAAAAGAAACTCATACATGCAAAGGAACCGCCAAAAGGGTATCAACAAATATCTCAGTATTACAAGAAAAAGGAAATGACAGGCTCGTATCTTTCCTGACGACAAATGCAAAATTCCTCAACAAAACAGTAGCAAACCAATTTCAAAAGCACATTAAAATGATTGTACATCATGATCAAGTTGGATTTATCATTTATCCCTGGGATGTAAGGGTAGTTTAACATATGTGAGGCAATAAATGTGATATGCCACTTTAACAAAATGAAGGATAAAAATCATGACTGCCTCAGTGGGTACTGAGGGGTGCTGGGTGGCTCAGTCAGTTAAGTGTCTGCCTTTGGCTCGGGCCATGATCCTGGGATCCTGGTATCAAGCCAGCGTTCGCCTCCCGGCTCAGTGGAGAGTCTGTTTCTCCCTCTTCCTCTGTTGCTCTCCCCAATCCCTGCGTGTGCTCTCTCTCTCTGTCAAATAAATAAATAAAATCTTAAAAAAAAAAAAACACATGTGACAAAATTGTACATCCCTTCATGATAAATACTACTCAACAAATTAGAAGGTATACACACACACACACACACACACACACACAGAGCTATAGAAGGTTTCTATCTGTGTATATGTATATATGACAAGCCTACAATTAACATCCTACTCAGTGGTGAAAAGCATAAAACTTTTCCTTTATGTTTAGGAACACAACAGAGTACCCACTATTACCACTTCTCTTTAATCATACTACCGGAAGTCCTAGCCAGATCAGTCAGGCAAGAAAAAATCAGAAAAGGCATCATAAATGAAAAGGAAAAAGTGAAATTGTCCTTTGGCAAATGACTTGATCTAAAATACAGAAAATCCTGGAATCCACCAAAATACTATCAACACTAATAAACAAATTCAGTAAAACTATAGGATACAAAATCAACATTTAAAAAAGAGTTGCACTTTTATACACAAATGCAAACAACCTGAAAAAATAATTTAGGAATAAACTTAATCAAGGGGATGAAAGATCTGTACACTAAAACTATAAAAAATTAATTAAAGAAATTGAAGAAGATAAAATTAAATAGAAGACATCTCATGGATTAGTTAAATTAATATTGTTAAAAATTAATATTGTTAAAAAGTCTATACCACCCAATGTGACCTACATATTTAATGCAATGCCTATTTAAATTTCAATGGCATTTTTCACAGAAATAGGAAAAAAAATGAAAGCATAAAGCCATAAAAGTCCAGGAAGAAAACATAAGACAAAATTCCTTGACACTAGTTTTGGCAATGATTTTTTTGTGTTTGGCACCAAACATAGATAACAAAAGCAAAAATAAATGGGACTACATCAAACTAAAAATATTCTGCGCAGCAGAAGAAACAAAATGAAAATGTAACCTATAGGATAGAAGAAACATTTGCAAATCATATGTCCGATAAGGGGTTAATATTCAAAATACAAAGGAACTCACATAACTCAACTGCAAAAATCAAGTAACCCAATTAAAAAATGGGTAACGTACAAGAACATATAATTTGCCAAAGAAGACTTACTAATGGCTAACAGGTATTTGAAGAGATGATAATCACTAATAATCAGTGGAATGCAAATCAAAATTAAAGGAGGTATCACCTCACATCTGTTAGAATGGCTATTATCAAAAAGTCAAAAAATAATAAGCATTGGCAAGGATATAGAGAAGACAGAATTCTTGTTCACTGCTGGTGGAAATGTAGATTGGTACAGCCATTATGGAAAACATTATGGAGGTTCTCCAAAACACTGAACATAGAACTATCATATAATTCAGCAATCCCACTTGTGGATAAATATCCAAAGGAAATAAAATCACTAGAAGAGATATCTGCACTTCTGAGTTCATTGCAGCATTCTTCACAGTAGCCAAGATATGGAAATAACCTAGGTATCCGTCAAACATCCATTTTATGAATGAATAAAAAAACTGTAGTATATATATATATATATATATATATATATATAATCTATATTCTATTCTATGTATATATTCTAATATTTTATGTTCTATATAAAGAGAATACTATTCAGCCTTTTAAAAAGAAGGTAATCCTGCCATTTGCAGGATGTTGCCATTTACAAATGTTGCCATTTGCAACAACATGACCAATCTGGAGGCCATTGTGCTAGGTGAAAAAGCAAGACACAGAAGGGCAAATACTGCATGACCTCACTTATATGTGGACTTATTTAAAAAAAAAAAAAAAGGAACTCATAGTAACAAGAGTATGGTAACATAGTTACTAGGGCTGAGGGAGTGGGGATAAAAGGGAGATGTGACTCACTGGGTACAAACTTCAATCATGGTGACTATAATAATAATGTGATGTATACTTGAAATTTGCTAAGAGAGTAGATCTCAAGTATTCTCACCATAAAAAAAAAAAGAGTAATTATGTGAAGTGATAGATATGTTAGTTCATTTGTTTATAGTAATAACTTTACAATGTATACATATATCAAAATGTTACAATGAACAAACTAAATAGATACAATTTTTATTTATAATAAATCAATGAAATGAGGTGAGAATTTAGAAAAAGTAGAGAGTAATAAGAAATATCAATGAGTAATATTAAAAACTTGTTAGATGTCCTATTTGTAGTTTCCCCGATATAACAAAATTTTAAACTAAAAAAAAAAAATTATAGACAGTAATATATAATATAAACTAGTGTTCTATGTGACATGAATACTTGAACTCTGTTGAGACTTATATATATAAACTTATGATTTATTAAAGGAAATGTGATCAAAGAAATGTATTAGGAAATGTCTCACATGAGTCTGGCAAGTCCAAAATCAAGTGCAGTCTGGTCACCCAGCAGGCTGAAGACCCAGCAGAGCTGATGCTCCAGTTTGAGTCTGAAGGCAGTCCAGGAAGGTCTGATGTTGCCGTCTGCTGGAGAATCCTCTCTTCTTAGGGGAGGCCAGTACTTTTTTTTTTTTTTCCTATTCAGGCCTTTAACCAACTGGATGGGAACCACCAACATTCTAAAGGCAGTCTACTTTACTCAAAGTCCATCAAATTAAACCTTAATCTCACCCAAAACACCCCACAGAAATAGTGTTTGACCAAATATCTAGGCACCCTGTGGCCCCTTGGCCCAGACAAGTTTAGTCATAAAATTATCACATTATCTTACTGGTCAAGGATAACACAACCCTCTATCATTTGAATATAAGGAGATCAGAAATAAGGATTCTCTTGTGTGGTCACCTTGTGAAAAGTCAGAGCTGAGAGAAGAAAACCAAATCTAAAGGAGCATGCTAAGATCAGGTCTTAGGAGCACAGTTTGTGGTGTGGAAAATAGAGAATGCTTTTAAATGTTGTTTGAAAAATTGAGTATTTGTAGAAAAATTTGTCAAAATCCTAAACTGTGTCCAAATGCACAATGTGTTTTTGTGGAGTAGGACGGATGGTCAGAGGCACACATCAAGGATGTCAGAGCAGGGCTACACTGAAGAGTAGAAATTCAGGAAGAATTCAGTTACTGGGGAACCAGAGAGGATGACAGCTCTGAGAAAGACAAGGGCAGATCCAACAGCAAGTTGTCATCACTGATGTCATAAATTACTAAGCCAAATCTCCTTATCTTGCTTTTTCAGGAGAGAATTGTTATAGGGGTAAGACAGGACTCTGCTAACATGTGATGATTATGTGACCAATTTTGAAAAGTCAGAGGATGCTGAACTAAGAGCCTATCAGGTCATAAATGAATATTCTCATCACACATTAATGCACAGTAGTTTCTGTATTATGGCTTAAAGAATCAAGAAGACAACTGGACCATAAATCAATGAGATGGTGATCCATTTCATTGTCTCTGAGCTATGATTACCTTCAGTGATGGGACTTAAGATTTTGATCTGAGATAGTCTGCTTCCTTTTACCCATCTTCTTATGATGCATTTTTTTTCTTTTAGAATTTTGATTCCCCATAGTTACTCAGTTAGAGATTGTCACAAGTGCCATTTTCTTCTTTCTGTTTTGCTCATTCTCATAGACAACACTGACACTGTGCTATTTTCTCAAAGATGTTATTTTAATGGACATTACACTGGTGAATTTGGCAACAACAAGGCAAACAGCAGAGTTGGGAGAGATGTGGTTGTTTCTGTTGCATCTTTTGGCAGAGATACAGACCTTAGATTTACTATTCCCAAATGCCTCATCTGACTCATTTTTATTATTTTTACAACACAGGAAGATGCTCTTGGTATCCATAGGCCAAACTTCAACTTGCCATAACCCCATCCCAAAAGCCTCTGTGCTTCACTTTATCTTGATCCTTGAAGCTACTGAAAACACTTTAATAAGATCCTAATACAAAAAAAGGCCTTAAAATACAAGTGGTGCACTGCAAATGCTTCCTTTTCCTTGCTCCTGCTCCAATCTGTGCTTGAGGGATGATTTCAGTGCCAAATCCGGTGCCTTTGGAGTGGGTCCCCAAAGACTTCCGAGCTTTCTATTCCAGCTCTTTGAATAAATGAGACAGTTAGAATTGGCAGGACTTAATCTTCATCTTCGAAGCCTCAGGGAATGAGAGTACCAATCTCTTCCTGGTGTTAGCTTTTGAAGTCCTTTCTTTGTTTTGTTTTGTTTAAATAGTGAAGCCTTAGAATCAGAAGAAATGAGTTTGATTCCTTATAGTACAACTTTCTCTCTCTGTAATTTTTTAAAAACAACCTGGACTCTTCAAATATGTTTCCTCATCCATTAGGAGAAAATATTTCTTGCCTGGTTGTTGTGATGCCTAAATAGCATAATATAGGTTGGAAAATACAAAGAAGAACACAAATGTCAAGTACTCCCAACATCAATTTCATCACGATTTATATGATTTATATGCAACAGAAAAATAAACTTAGTATTCCTGAGCAAAGCAAAAATAAACTTAATATTCCTGAGCAACAGAAAAATAAACTTAGTATTCCTGAGCAAAGAGTTGTCATTAATTAATTCATTTCAGATTAATTGATTCAATCATCACCCAGTTTCCTTTTACATGTTCAATGTCATGTGCAAAAACATATCCAAAGGAAACAGTCATTAGAGAACTTGGTTCATAGAAGTTATTTCAAAAGACTTCATTTGGAATGCTGTATATATTTGAAAAGAATGAACTATGGCCAATCAGGAGTTATTGTACCCCCTAATAGAGAAATGTTTTTCAATAAACCAGATTTGTGTCTATAGCATATTCCCCAGAAAGGAAGGAAAAAGTAAAGCTACATGTGATTTATTTTTATGTAATAATTGTGCATGTTGAGAAATGAGCACTTATTGATGAGCAATTTCTCACTTAGAGGAGAAACCAGAAGTGTGTGACCAAGAATTTATTATTTAATATCATTTATTCATATATTTAATATTTATTTCATGCTAATTCCAAAATAGAATTGACTTGTCAGCCTTCAAAAATCTCTAATATTGTTGGAATATATGTACTGCATTTCTATATATTATTTCATTTATTATAACTTAGTCACTGTTCATTGAATTTTCAAGATAATAAAATAGAGGTTCAGTGATTCACTCTCTCAGACAGTATACGGTTGGCTAAGGAAGAAGTTGGAAATTAAAGTCAGGTCTCTAGAATCCAAAGTTTACCTTCCTTCTATCACATACCATTGGATATGGATGATTTAGAGAAAAGGATCACAGTAATGTCCTTTCAGGATGGTTTTAAAGGAACATCTTTGTTACGTGGCACCTAAGTAATTGGTAAAAATCCAAGTAATTAAAATTCTGCAGGTGGAAAATTAAAAGCATGAGCCACAAAAATCATTTCTGAAAATACCAAAAGCTGAGGCCACTCTTGCCCTATAATTCCCTAATGCAATATGGTCTTCACTACAGTTGCATGAAGGCAGGAAATAGTACATCTTATTCAATTTCATCCCACTAAGATACTAACATAGTTCTTCACACATACAGGAGCCAGATTAATGTATTTATGAAATTAAATTAAATTCCCACATAGCCAAATCTCAGCCAAATCCAGCCCTATTCTGAACCTGAAGTTACTTATCTAAAACATTCAGGAAAGGGGGAAAAAATGCTTCAAAAATCACATTAAAATATCCTAACATGTTGCATTTCCATATACTAACAATGAATTAGCAGAAAGAGAAATTAAGAAAACAACCCCATGCACAATTGCACTGAAAAGAATAAAATACCAAGGAATAAATTTAACCAAGGAGGTGAAAGATCTGTACTCTGAAAGCTATGACACTGCTAAAATAAATTAAAAATGATAAATGGAAAGATCTACTGTGCTCATGGAAAAAAAAAAAGATCTACTGTGCTCATTAATTGAAAGAATTAAAATTGTTAAAATGTTCACACTACCTAAATCAATCTACAGATTCAGTGCAATCCCTATCCAAATACTAATGGCATTTTTCACAGAACCCTAACAAATAATCCTAACAAAATAATCCTAAAATCCAAAATACCCTGAATACCAAAGTAATCTTGAGAAAGAAGAATAAAGCTGAATGTACCACACTCCCTGATTTCAAACTATACTACAAAACCACAGTAATCCAAACAGTATGACATTAGCAAAAAAACTGACACCTAGATCAATGGAACAGAAAAGAAAATCCAAAAATAAACCTATGCTTCTATATTCAATTAATCTTTGAAAAGGAGGCAAGCATATACAAAGAAGAAAAGATAGTCTCTTCAATAAATGGTGCTAGGACAACTGGACAGCTACATGCGAAAGAATGAAACTGGGCCACTTTCTCACACCACATAAAAAAATAAACTCCAAGTAGATTAAAGACTTAAAAGTAAGACTGGAAAACAAAATCTAGGAAAAAAAAAAACTTCTGGATATCAGTCTGAATATTTTTTTCCATCTGTCTCCTTAGATAAGGGCAACAAAAGCAGAAGTAAAAAATGAAAGGACACCAAACAAACTAAAGCTTTTACACACCAAAGGAAACCACCAACAAAACAAAAAGCAACCTAATTAATGAGAGAATGCATTTACAAATTCTATAACCAGTAAAGGCCTAATATTTAAAATACAGAAAGAACTGATATAACTCCATATCAAAAAAAAAAAAAAAAAGGAAAAAGAAAAAGACACACAGATGGCAAGCAGAGACATTAAAAGATGCTCAAAATCACTTATTATTAGGGACATGCAAATCAAAATTACAATGAGATATCTCCCACCTGTCAGAATGGCTAAAATCAACAACACAGGAAATAACAAGTGTTGGCAAGAATGTGGAGAAAAGGCTGGGGCGCCTGGGTGGCTCAGTGGGTTAAGCCTCTGCCTTCGGCTCAGGTCATGATCCTGGGGACCTGGAATCAAGCCCCACATCAGGCTCTCTGCTCCGCGGGGAGCCTGCTTCCCCCTCTTTCTCTCTGCCTACTTGTGATCTTTGTCAAATAAATAAATAAAATCTATTTAAAAAAAAAAAAAAGAATGTGGAGAAAGGGAACCCTCATGATCTGTTGGTGGGAATCCAAAATGGTGCAGCCACTGTGGAAAACAGTATGGAATTTCCTCAAAAAATTAAAATTAGAGATACTGTATGATCCAGCAATTTCAATTCTGGGTATTTACCTGAAGAAAACAAGAGCACTAATTCAAAAATATATGTTCACCCCTATATTCACTGCTGCAGAATTATTTGTAATAGTCAAGATATGGAAACAAAGTGCCCATTGACTGATGAATGGGTAGAGAAGTGGTATATATATACAGTGGAATATTATTCAACCATTAAAAAGAATGAAATCTTGTCATTTGCAGTGACATGGATGGAGCTAGAGAGTATTATATTAAGTGAAATAATTTGTCAGTGAAAAACAAATACTATATGATTTCACTGATATGTGGAATTAAGAATATAACAAATGAGCAAAGGGGAAAAAAAAGAAAGAGGGGGCAAACCACGGAACAGACTCTTAACTATAGAGAACAAACTGATGATTACCAGAGGGGAAGTAGGTGGGGGGTATGGGTGAAATACATGATGGGGATTAGGGAACACATGTTGTGATAAGCACTGCATGATGTATGGAAGTGATATACTGAACCACTACACTGTACATCTGAAACTAATACTATACTGTATGTTAAATAAAAACTTAAAAAATAAAAGTTATAAACTTCCAGTTATAAAATAAGTAAGGCATGCAGATGAAATGTACAGTACAGAAAACGGAGTTAATAATATTGTAACAACTTTGTATGCCGACCAATGGCAGCCAGATTTATCATGGTGATCACTTTGTAATGTATCTAAATGCTGAATCACTATGTTGTACACCTGAAACTACTAGTCAAATACACTTCAATAAAATAAAAACTATACATCTATACTATATATGCAAATATCTATCATGACATAAAAGCTGTCAATTTAACAATTTACCAGAAAATGAAAGCAAATGTAAAAAAAAAATGAAGACTTCCTTTATTCTGAAAAACAAAAAAGGGGACTGAATTTCAAGAAGGATGATCATGGAATCAGAAAAATACAAATGGTTATTTGTATTTATAAAGCTAAGTACTCTGAATCACAGTCACTTGAACTCATAGTTCTCAAGAATATTAAAGCTTCTGGTTCAAAATGAGTAACTGCTACTCCAATGTGCTTCTGAAAGTGCTAAGCATGCAATGTATTTCAGTTACATATTTTTGGCTGCTTTCACCACAGGCACCCTGCTAGGTATTAAGGAAAACATCATTTTAGATTTTGTACAAGGCTGAACAAGAAGATATTACAAAAATGTGTATGTGCATCATGTTAAACATAAAATCATAATTAACTTCAAGTATTGCACAAAGAAGATTAGATAATCTCTGTTAAAAGATAAGAGAAAAAAGCCATCAAGAGGAGGTGACATTTGCATGGGATTCTGCAGGATGGATATGACGATGCCTAGAGGTAATGGAAGAGTAGGGAATTCCAAAAACAGGGAATATTACATGGTAAGGAAAATAGACTGAAAATGCAGGCACATTTAAACAATATGCTCCTGGGCATACAGTTGGTGTGAGAGGTAGGAAAGTTCAAAACAAAGTAATCTTTGTATGGCATGAGAAGGAGCATGGATTTTATTCTCAATGTAATAAGAGATTCATAGGAAGGATTTCAACAGGGAAAATGGTATTATTAGAGCTGCATTTCAGAAAGAATACTGGCAGGGACAGGTTAGCTGTTTGCCAAATATGATGAAGCTTTTCATCTCTGCCAGCCTGGGTCCCGATGAATAGAGGTTTTTCCATTGTGTACACTGGACTTATTGTGAGCAAGAATCAAACTTTGATTGAATTAAGCCACTGGAATTTGGGGATTAATGTGTTATAGTAGCTAGTACCACTTCCCTAAGTAAGAGACATCAGCTCTTTGAAGTTGGGTTGCCACAAAAATCTGAATATATGACATCACTTCACTGGTCAGGAGCTATTAGAAGAAAAGGAACAGCTTATGTGAGAATTGTTTAGTTTAGAAACAAGACAGAAAACAATGATGAAATACAGCTTTTCACAGCTTTGTAGGGTTGCGGGGGGGAGTACTTCCAGATCCCAAAAGATCCCAGTAAAAGATAAAGTTGTGTCTTAGTCCATTTTGACTATTACAGCATGATACCATAGACTGGGTGTCTTATAAACAACAGAAACTTATCTTTCACAGTCCTAGAGACTGGAAAGTCTAAGGCTAAGTTGCCAGCAGATTCAGTGTTTGAGTCTGCCTCCTGGTTCATAAATGGTTGTCTTCTTACTGCATCTCCACAAGATGGAAGGCCTAAGAGATCTTCCTAGGGTATCTCTTATAAAGACACTGATCCCATTCATGAGGGCTCCAAGCTAATGACTTAATCACATCCTAACACCATGACACTGGGGTTATGATTTCAACATATGAATGGGGGGCAGCAGGATGCAAATATTCAACTTATAGCATTTTATCCCAGGTACCCCAAATTCCTGTTCTTCTCACATGCAATATTTATTTGTTACATCTCAACAGTCCCAACAGTCTTAACTCATTCCAGCATCAACTCTAAATTCTAAAATCAAAGTCTCATCTAAATATCAATTAAATCAGATATGACTGAGACTCAAGGAAGGTAACCTGAAGCCAACCCTCCAGCTGTGAACTTGTGAAACTAAACCAGTTATGTGTTCTAAAACTACAACAGCTAGGCATAGAACAGACATTCTCACTCCAAAAGCAGTAAGCAGTAACAGGCCGCAGTAATTCCAAACTTACAAGGCAAACTCTGTGACATCTTAAAGCTTAAAAACAATTCTCTTTGGCTCAATGCTCTGTGCCTTTCCTCCAGGACCACTGGAATGGAGGCCCCGTCATCCAAACACACTGAAGTGAGCAGTCTCACTTTCTGGACACACCTGGGTAGGTGTCCTGCCCTGTGATTTTACCAGGCAGGAACCAGGCACCAAGACTCTAGTGGCCCTACACCTACTACTCTGGGCAGAGGTTACCTGGCTTCTTGAAAGTGAGTCATTGGTCCCTTCTTTTGAAACTGAACCGATATCCCTGAAGATCTCTGAGATAGTTTGGGGGGTCATTCTTCCCCACTAGAGGAATAAAACCTGGCTTTTGTTGACATGGTTGATTAGGCTCATAATTCTAGTCCATATTCATCTCCTTACCAATGATTGCCTGGCTAAACCCTTAGTTTTCTCTTTTGAACATGCTTTCTCATTTTTTGCAATAGAGACAAACTGAGAATTTTCCAAATATTTTAATTAACTTATTTATTTATTGTATTTATTACCTGCGTAACACTATTTTTAAAGATTTTATTTATTTATTTGACAGACAGAGAGATCACAAGTAGGCAGAGAGGCAGGCAGAGAGAGAGGGGGAAGCAGACTCCCTGCTGAGCACAGAGCCCGATGTGGGGCTAGATCCCAGGACCCTGAGATCATGACCTGAGCCGAAGGCAGAGGCTTAATCCACTGAGCCACCCAGGCACCCCAACAATTATGTTTTAAATCATCTCTCTCTTCTCATATTTTACTGTAAGCAGTCAGGAGAAACCAAGTTGCACCTTCAACATGTTGCATAGAAATCTCTTCACAGCTAAATATCCAATTTCATTACTGGCAAACTCTATCCTCCACAACACACTGGAACACAAGCAAAATCCAACAAGTTTTTTGCCACTGTATCAGAAGGAAGGTCCTTCCACCAACTCTGAGTAGGCTATGTCTCATTTCCATCTTAGACCTTATCAGAACGGCCTTTACCATCCACATTTCTACCAACATTCTGTTCAGAATTATTTAGGTATTCTTTAAGAACACTTAGGCTTTCTCTACAGCTCTCCTTTTTTTCTTCCTGAGCCCTCACCAAAATCGCCCATAATGGTCCATTTACGGCAGTGCAGGCTTTTTATATCAGGCAGCTCAAAATTCTTCCAGTATCTACCCATCACCCAGTTCCAAAGCTGCTTCCATATTTTTAGGTAGCTGTTACAACAACACCCCTACTTCTTGGTATCAGTTTCTATTTTAGTACATTCGGTCCACTGTAACAGACTGGGGGACTTAAAAACAATTGCAATGCTATTTCTGTCCTGGAAGCAGGAAGCCCAAGACAAATATGGCAACAGATTTGGTGTCTGGTGAGAGTCCACTTGCTGGTTCATAGACGACTGTCTTCTCACCAGGTCCTCACCTCGTGAAAGGAACAAGGGAGCTTCTGGGGCCTCTTTTATCAGGGCAATAATCTCATTCATGAGGGCTCTATCCTCATGACCAAATCAGTTCCAAAAGGTATTATCTCCGATTACCATCACATTAGGGGTTAGAACTTCATGAATTTTTGGAGAACACAAACATTCAGTCTTAAGCCAAGAAAGATTTTTAAGAGGGAAGAAAAAAAAAAAAAAGCATGAAAGTAAAGTTCAGGTTAAGGGTTCAGTATTCTCAATCAAGCCTACTATCTCAGATAGCTTTAAGATCACCACTATTAAGTTGAGGTAGGGGACTAAGGAAGGAAATAAATAATCAGACTTGAGAATTAAATTCAGGAAATAACTTTGGGTATGTTTTCTGGCACATGAAACTATCTGGAAGCAGATAGATCAGACCTACTAAGTATTTAAGAAAACTATATTATCAGCAAATTAAACTCAAACTAAAATATTTTTGACCATTTAATATTATTAAACTTGCATTAGCAAGAAGCCATCTACAGAAGTGGCTGAAACACTACAGAGTTCTCACAGAATGTCTCGCAACACGTAACTTAATCAAATAATGGACAAGGAAGAATATACTGGAGTAAAATCAAACTGGATAAAAAAGCTCTTCCCACAAACTATAATCTGAGTGTAATCAACAATCCCCCTTATCTTCAGGGCAGGAAGTATGATAGTATCCACCAAAACAATTTCAAAATTACTATGCACCATGACTTGAGGATCTCCCATTTTATTCTTTCCAAATGAAAGCTTTATTATGTCAGAGGTGTATGCCTGTGTGTGTGCACATGAGTGCACGCCTGTGTCTTCTTTTTATTGTCTAGAATGAGTGACTATCAAGTGTCAAAAACAGGATTAAAATCTGTCCATCATCTGAATATTGTGGACTCTGTGGTAAATGCAATGATTGAAACAGACTTAAGAGCCATCTCCTTTAGAAAAGCTGAATTATGTTCAAACAATGGAAAGAGGATGAGATGGATATTTATTTGCCTAAAGAATAGACTACTGAAGAAACCAGCAAGTTGTTCATTATTGCATTTCATCCTGGGTACACAGCTAGACTTTATTTAGTTGCCCTCCTCATAGCTATGTGTGAACAGATCTCATATCACTGGATGGTATCCAAAAGTAAGGTACACTGCTTCTAGACTTAGGTCATAAAAATATACATCATTTTCCATTCTTCTTCCTCTTCTGTCTGCTGGATGCAGAAGATCCAGCAGAGGATCTTGAGATCCAAAGAGATCACAGAGCCACAGGCTGAGAAGGGCAAACCCCATCAGTCTGGCTCCCTGAGAAACTGCATGGAACAGTGACATCGTCATCCCCACCACCACCCATTCTACTGCACAAAGCCACCAATATTTTTTGCCATTATAGCAATTAGCATTGCACCATAGACAGTCTGAAGAACTACAAAGCTGAAGTCAGGGAAAACACAAGCTGTCTACTAGAATACTCCACGCAAGGAAGAATGAGGGCTTGATATTAAATAGTAGTACTGGATGCACACATAGAGAACATGATGGATTTGAATGAAATATGTTTAGAAGGCAATGATTAATCATGTATGAGAGGATGGGAAAAAATAAAAAATAAAAACTACAATTGAGTTGTATAAAGGCCACTAACTAATATAAAGAAAGAAGAGGAACTGAGAGGAAAATACATTTTGTTTTACAGTTTAAGTGTCCATGGGTCATTCACTAGGCAGTATATAAGTGAATTTTGAGCACACACGCACAAAAAAAAAGCAAGAAAAGAAAAAATAGAATCAGTAGTGATAAGCATGGCATATAGGTGGTAGTAAAATAATGGCACACAATTCATCTCGTAACACCAACATAATATAAATACAATAATGTAAATAAAAATAATTAAGCATACAATTATATTTTATATGTTACTTAATATGAATACAATACAAATAGAAATAATAAAATGTAGTCCATATTCAAGTGAAAGGGGAACTCAATAGACACAGATGTCAAGAAAACACAGATGTCAAAATTATCAGACAATGACTTTGAAACAGTTAAGATAAATAGGTTTTGCTTTGTTTTGTTTTGTTTTTTAACATAGACATCACGAGTGAGCAGAGGGAAATCTCAGGAAAGAAATGGAAGCTTTTTTTCTTTTATTAAAAAACTAAAAAATTCTAGAAATCTAAAGTTTATATATATAAATAAACATCCAAGGGATGAGTTTTACTCCAGATTAGAATCAGAAGAAAGAGTCAATGGCCATAAAGAGATATTTAATCTGAACAGCATACAGTAAAAAAAAAAAAAAAAAAATCAAGAAAATGAAAAGACTGTCAGTAATTTGTGGACAAATATCAACCAGTTTAACAAAGTTTCACTGGAGCCCAATGGAAAAGAAAGAGATAATGGAGAATTAAAATTATCTGAAGATACAATGTCCAAAATTTTCCCAAATTTGTTGAAACATGTTATTCTACAAATGTAAGAATCTCTGCACAGCCAAAACAGGATAAATATACAAAATGTCACCCTAGGAATACTGTAATCAAACTGCTGAAAATCCATAAAAACGGTATTTTAAAAGCAGCTTAAAAGATACATTGTGCACACATGATATTTAAGATCTCATCAGAAACAATGGTATCAAGAATACAATGGAACAAAATCTCTAAAGTGTTGAAAGGAAAATAAAAAAACACTTAGAATTCCATATCCAGCAAATACTATCTTTCAAATGTGAGTGTGAAATATTGATGAATACACAAAAACTAAGTACCGACAAACCCACTCTTAAAGAAATGCTAAAGAAACTTGATCTTTAGATTAAGAAACAAAGCTACAGAAGTTTGAAGAGAAATTATTTTAGAAAATGGAAAGTAATCAGCAGGAAGAAGTGAAGAATGCCAGAAACAGAAAAGGTGTGGGTAAGTAAAAAGACTATCTTTTGTAATTCCTTTCAATTCTTTAGAACACACTTACCATTTAAAAACAATATTAAAAATATATGGTAGATTTTACAATGCATTGAGAAGTAAACTATTTTAAAAAAATAGCACACAGGACAGGAAGATAATAAATAGAATTATGTGGTTGTAAATATCTCATGTTTTACATGAAGTAGAACAATACTATCTCTAAGTAGACTGTGATAAAAGAGATATACTGCAATTCCTACAGAAAATGATGGGGAAATGTATAGGTCAAAAGTAAATAGAGGAATTAAAATGTAATACCAAAAACAATAAATGATTAGCTCAAACTGTGTATGAATGGAAGGAAAAAAGAACACAAATCAGATGGGAAAACTGAAAATAAATAGCAAGATGGTAGGCTTAAAGCAGACTGTATCAATAACAATATTGAATGTAATGAACTAAACACACCTCAATTATGCAGAGGTTGTTGCCAGATACATACCCTTAAAATAAGTATATGCTTTTTATAAAAGACACACTTTAAATAGAAATACATCTATGTCAAGCAGTAACAAATGAAAAAAGATAAGCCATAGAAACAATATATATATATATACCCAAATACAAACAGACATAAAGTCAATATTTCAGTTACAAAAGGGACACTATATCAGGAAGGCACACAAATCATAAAGTTCTATGCAGAGATTCAACACGTGAATAAAAACTGGGAGAACTAAAGGCAAAAATAGGTAAGTGCACAATCACCACTGGAGATTTTAATGTTCCACTCTCAGTAACTGACTGAACAACTAGAAAACTCAACCAACCTTGCCTAGTTGATACTTAAGAGAACACAACACCCAATCACTACAGAATAAATGATTTCCCATACACATGAACATTCACCATATGAATTCACCAACAGACACAAATAGGGCCAAAATGAGTCACAATATATTTTGAAAATATCTGAAATCTTAGAAATTATTTTTCCTGACCATAAATTAAAGATTAATTATAGTAAGATATCTAGAAAATCATGAAAACATTAGAAACTAAGCAACACACTTCCAAATCATCTCCGAGTCAAAGAAGAGAATATAAATAAAATTAGGGAAAAAAAATTTTTTTAATCTTTATTCAACAGAGAGAGAGCGAGCGAGAGAGGGAACACAAGCTGCCAGAGTGGGAGAGGGAGAAGCAGGCTTCCCTCTGAGCAGGGAGCCCAATGGCGGGGCTCCATCCCAGGACACTGGGTTCATGACCTGAGCCAAAGGCAGATGCTTAACGACTAAGCCACCCAGGCACCCCAAAAATATTTCTAATGATATGATAATGATAATGAATGACAGCAAAAGTGTTATAAATAAAACTGTGGAATATAACCAAAGCAGTGCTGAAAAAAATATTTTTGTAGTGAACAGTCTTTAGGAGAAACATAAAAATCAGTAAATTAAGTTTGTACCTTAAGAAGAAAATTATAAGCAAAATAAACCCATGTTAGGTAGAGGGGAAAAAACAATACAGATATGGGCAGGAATCACTGAAACCTGTATTTCACTCCACTTAGGATGCAGAAAATCACAAGAGAATTCTCCCAACCTAGTAAGAATAAACCAAATAGCCTTAAAAAAAAAAAAAAAAAAGTCACAGTGGGGTTTTTGTTTTGCTTTTGTTTTTTGTGTTGTTTTGTTTTTGTTTTTTGCTTTTGACTGATAAAGTGCCAAGATAGAGCGGCACCTGGGTGGCTCAGTCTGTCAAGTGTCTGACTTCAGGTCAGGTCATGACCTCAGGGGCCTGGGATCCAGCCTCTGGTTGGGCTCCTGTCTCAAAGGGGAGTCAGCTTGTCCCTCTGCCCCTCCCCTGACCCTCACACCCTCTCTCTCAAATAAATAAAATCTAAGAAAATAAATAAAATGCTAAGATAGCAAAGAAACCTAATGAAATAAAAGAAAAAGAAAAAAAGATGACGACTACCCTTGAGAAGAGAAACTACTGCTGCTCTGATCACGGCAGAATGAGAGGAAGACCAAGAAGCTGCCACAGACAGGGTAGGAAAAAGCTGACCTTTAAATGCCCAATATGATGAGATACGGCGCAACCTGAACCTGCTCTCACCTGCTGACTCCTCCAGAGGGCTTCCCTGAGTACTTTTTAACATTTTTGGAAAACGGAATGTTAACATAATTAAGTAAGGAAGACACTAGACTTGGACAGTTCGAACGCCCAGGCCGCTTACGTAAGCGAACCAAACTCGAAGCGTCTGGATTTCGAAACCGGAACCTTAGGACAGCCAATCAGCAAGCACCCAACGAGCTTGCCGTTCTAGCCAATCAGATAAGTCCCTGTGCTTCCGCAGCTTCTCTGTAAAGCGGTTCCGGACCGCCTGTGGGTGGAGCGATTTCAGCTACTTCCGGTTTGGAGCTGCCTGAGTTCAGTCAGCGTTTGCTCAAATAAACCCTTAAGTTTTGACGGCACTTCGTTTGACTTTTTGTCAGTAGAACTGACAGCAAGGTTGACACAGTGTACAGGCAGAAACAGGACACGCAGGAGAAACGGATAATTCCCAGGCACCCTGGATGTTACCTAAGTAGTCCACCCTCGCCCTGTCTCTTGGGTGGGAGATGCTGAAGAGTGGAGAAGTCACCTGAGACACGGGCATTAGGGCTTTCCTGGATTCCGAGTATGAGAGGGAAACCTGAAAGGTAGCTAGAGGACACGAAGCGTCTGGCATTGGGGGAAAAGGCGGCAGTCAAAAGAGCTACATTAGGGGACAGTGAGCTGAGAGGAAACCACTGATGGCGGACAACCTGGTGTGCCAAAAGTTGAGGCCGAGGAGAACTGAAAGAAACCTTCTAGGCACCCAAGTCCCTACTAAGGGAAGATTGATCTTCATGTGACTTAAGCATGCAGCAAAGTGAGTCTAACAGGCAACCACAAAGCCCCAAACCACTACTTAACCGCACTGCCTCAACCTGCATGCAGACAACCCGACAAAAGAAACTGGCCCTTTTGTGAGCATCCATATCATGAGCTTCTGCTTCATATCTGGGATTTAAATAAAAATGATCACACATATGAAAATTTAGAAAGTATGACTCTCATCAAGGAAGATATTGTCAAGTTTTTTATGCATCTATCTATTGGATGATTATGTTTTTGTGTCCTTATTCTATTAAAACAGTCTATTGCATTAATTGATTTTCAAATGTTAAAATAATCTTGTGTTCCCGAGATAAATCTCACCTGGTCATAGTGTATAATCCTTTTTATATGTTTCTGGTTTTGGTTTGCTAATATTTCAGAGGATTTTTGCGTCTGTCTTCATGAGGGCAATGGTCTGTAGACACGTGGGATGGCTTTGTTTAGCCTTATATTTTGGTATTAGTATTGACCTCATAATTAGTAAGTATTCCCTCCTCTCTCTTTTTAAAGAGTGTTTGAATGACTACTATCATTCCCTTTTTAAATGTTTGATAGAATTTCTAGGAAAGCCTGGGCTTTTATTTCTGTGATTTTTGATCACTGATTTAATTTCTTGTTATAGATTTATTTAGATTTTCTATTTCTTCTTGACTTAGTTTGGCAATTTGATTCTTCCCTAAATAACACCTAAGCTATTTAAATTTGTTGGCAAAAAGTTGTTTATATTACTTCCTTCTAATTATTTTCATTTCTATAAGGTTAATAGTGATAATTGCTCTTTCAGTCTTAATTTTCATAACTCATATTTTCCGTTTAGATATTTCCAGTGAATTTTTAAATATTTTTTTAATTTTTTATTAACATATAATGTATTATTAACCCCAGGGGTACAGGTCTGTGAATCGCCAGGTTTACACATTTCGCAGCACTCACCATAGCACATACCTTCCCAATGTCCATAACCGAACCACCCTCTCCCTATCTCTCTCCTCACTCCAGTGAATTTTTCACTGTAATTTTTTTTTTCATTTTTCAACACCAGAATTTCTATTGGCTTCTATAATTTCTACCTTTTTATTGGTATCCACTCTTTAAGGAGTCATTCTCAGACTTCCCTTTAATTCTTTAAAAGGTTTCTTTTAGTTCCTTCAACATATTTGTAATGGTTTCTTTGAAGTCTTTGTGATGTTCAACATTTGGACTTGTGCAAGCAGTTTATATTGGGTCTGAAAAACAAGAGGTAAAAGTAGCAGTGGCCCCATGATAGGGCTGCTATTTAAAAAAAAAATGCTATAGACCAGCTGACTTAAATACAGATATTTATTTGTTACAGTTCTGAAAGCTAGAAGTCCAAGATCAAGGTTTTGGCAACTTTAGTTTCTTCTGAGGTCTCTCTCCTTGGCTTGCAAATGACCACCTTCTTGCTCTGTCCTCATATAATTTTTCTTTGGCCACACACAATTTTGGGATCTCTTTTTGTGTCTAAATTTCTTCTCCTTATAAAAATACCAGTATTATTGGGTTAGGGCCCATCGTAACAGCCTCATTTTAACTTAATTGCTTCTTTAAAGGTCTTATGCCCAATAATGTAACATTCTGAGGTACTGGAGGTTAGGACTTCAACATATGGATTTTGGGGGGTACAATTTAGCCTCTACTACAACCCCACTTACCAATTCCTCTGACTATCCACTTTAGGAATTCATGGATCTCTTCCCTAAAATCCTAGTATCTGTTAGTTCAGAGGTGCTCATTTTCCAAACGATGATCCTTCTAACAGGAGACACAGTAAGACTAAATCTAGGGCCGAAGGAGGGTCACTTTGGACTCTTTCTGCATGTATACAATCTCACAGGGATAACCGACCCTGATTGTAATCAAAAGGTAGGACTTCTGCTTTGTAATTAGGGAAGGAAGAAATATAAGTGATACTCAAACAATCCATTGAGGCAATTGGTGGTACTTACATGCCCAGTATTAACTGTAAATGAGCAAGTACAACATCCACATCTGATAAGTACGTGGTATCCTGAGGCCCAGACACCAGCATTCTCCAACATCTGGTCTGGGTCATTCTACATTGCAAGCCTCCAGTCCAGCAGAAGTGCTACACAAGGGTGAGGGCAAGTTACAGTGGTAGTTCCAACTTTGGTGCTAACTGCAGTATCCATGCTGGTGGGCTGCAGGTTCTCCAAGGAACTCTCTTCTTGTAAATTTTCTCAGGAATTTTGACCATAGAATTCTGGAAAAGCTACGTCTGAATGATGTCCCCACCCATCCACTCCAGATTCCCTGTCCTGGTTCTGCAGTCACGATCCATTTTTGAGCTGCTGTGAATGTTGACTGCTACTAGTAGTAGATGCCGCACTTTCTATGGAATTAGTCATTGGCTGATTGGAACTACCTTATAACAGAAGTATACACACCTGCACAAACCCTAAGGGATGCTCACAGCCCATGATACCCTGATACAGGGTTTTAAATGCTGATCTTTTGCCTCTTTTTGTTAACAAAGCAACAGAGCAGTATATGTAAGTCAGGTAAAGCCTAGGCTTAAACTGAACTCAAATTCTTGTCATGTTTCCCACTTTTATTATCCTATTCTACTCCCTTAAGTTTTTCTTGAAAAGTCCTTCATTAATAACTAATGGCACCCAGACCTCTGTGGCAGGCCTTGTGCTTCAGAAATGTGATCTAAGACATTTACACCTGGGATGGAGGCAATAGATGAAGGAAAGTAGAGGGCTTCTGTTTTCAATGATGGGAAAACATCAAGTAGTATATGGGCTCAGGTGAGAGAAACATGCACAATTTGTAGCAGATTGTCTTAATGAATACTTACTATTTATTATATCAAACTCAGTGTTGATCAGAAAGTTTTACAACTACTACTTGTCAAAAAATATAATAGATATTAAAGTAACTTCTTATTATCTTTTGCTCATTCTATGACTGCATATCTTATTACATCAGCTCTGTGGACATTTATGCAAACTGTCTACCACGTGCATCAGAGCAACTAAGAGTGAGTCATAGGCCTTTCTTAGGCAGTGCAAAAGGAGCAGAGTGGTAGAATGCAGAGCAACAAAATGTGGAATGGCTAAAATCCATGAACAATCAGGAAATTAGTAGATGGGGCCAATGTTGACACTTCAGTTCTTAATTATCCTAATTAGAGGCCATCAGAACAGCAAAATAATGTTTATTGAGCCTGGCAAAGTGAAACACTTTCATTGTGCTTATTGCTGATTTTGGCAGCCATATTACATTGTTGACTCACAGGCTGTGTAGTTAACAAAATCTCATAAGCCATTTTATATGAACTGTAGTTAAGCTAGGCCTATTCTTCCTGTCCTTGTAAAATTGCTATTTTGAACCCAAATATAAGAATTTACATTTTCCATCTACTCTTTATCTTACTAGTTTTATTTTATTTTTTTATTCTTTTTTTAATTTTTTTATTATTTTTTTCTCACCATACCACATACTCTCCCCAATATCCATCATCCAGCCACCCCATCCCTCCCACTCTCCCTCCAGCAGCCCTCAGTTTGTTTCCTGAGATTATAGTACATAATCAAGTCCATCTCTTAGTTGATTTAATTATGAATAGTATTTCTTTATAAATAACATCAAAGGATGAACCTCTTGTCTTCAAGGTTTCCACAGTCTAGAAGGAGAAGGTAACATTTAGATAGATTCTCATAAAAATCTCGTAAAATTTCATAATTCTCATACTCATAAAATGAAGCATGGAGGGGTGCCTGGGTGGCTCAGTGGGTTAAGCCTCTGCCTTCGGCTCAGGTCATGATCTCAGTTCCTGGGATCGAGCCCCACATTAGCCCTCTCTGCTAAGCAGGGGGCCTGCTTCTGCCTACTTCTCTGTCTACTTGTGATCTCTCTCTCCGTCAAATAAATAAATAAGATCTTTAAAAAAAAATGAAGCATGACAGAATTCTATGGGAGAAGGAAATATTTAAATTGAGTCTTACAGGATGAGAAATATATATATTTCTATGTAGTATTATCTTTTCTTAATAACCAATTCAGCCAAATTATTTGACTCAACATCCTATACTGAATTACAGATTTTGCAGTTTCTTCCATAATTATTATTTTTATTAGGAAAACAATAATAAAAAATAACTTACATATCATTACGGCCCTAGAGATATATTGATGTGAACGATTTGGGTTTGTAAAGCATCTCTGCTCCTCAGAGTTCATGAGAGACTCAGGTTTCTCTTAAATTCATTTTGGCATTGAGTTTACTAAGTGGTAGGAACTGGGGAAGGAAAGGGTATGGTGAACAAGGCATATCTAAATGTTGTAGGCCACAGACCAGTACACATCACATCTATTCCTAACTCACTATCAAGAACTTAGTCACATGGCTTCAGCTAACCCCAGCAGTGGGGAAGTATGTTGTGGCTAAGCAGACATTGGGCCAGATACAAACCTGATACCATAGTAGAACCTAGCAGTCTCCATCACAAATAGGGGATTCCATGGGTTGCTTTTGTTTCCCTCACAAACGCATACACAGTGTGCTAGAAACACAGTTGTTTCTATTAAATAAGTCCATAAACATTATTAAGTGTATTTTAAATTTCAGTTTTGAAAAAAATGGTCATCTCGTTCTCATTCTTGGCAAGTAACCTATTATGTCTGACAAGTTTCTAGAACTTTACCTTTATTGCTGTAGTCTATTCATTTATTTTACTCAGGCATTTTCTGTGCACTCTTAATCTAAAAAAAAAATTGGAAAGCATTCTCTACTTTTTTTTTTTTCTTCACCTGGCTTTTTTCTTTTCCATTGAACTTTTATTGTTTAGTTATAAGATTCTCTATATTTGTCTTTCACATATTTTTTATTTTCACTGACAATTCCCAATCTCCTGTATTTTTGTTTTGAATTATCGAGCACTCTCTTAAGTATTAAGTGTAGGGCAATGAGCAAAAATTTTTCCACTCCCACAAAATGATGCACTTTCTTTTTAAGATTTTTTATTTATTTATTTGATAGAGACCACAAGTAGGCAGAGAGGCAAGCAGAGAGGGGTGGGGGGGGAAGCAGGCTCCCCACTGAGTAAAGAGCCCAATGTGGGGCTCAATCCCAGGACCCCGGGATCATGACCTGAGCTGAAGGCAGAGGCTTTAACCCACTGAGCCACCCAGGCACCCCAAGGATGCACTTTCTTATAACTTATAGTAGGGTACTATAAATAACAGATATGAAAAATATGTTTGATGTCAGATAATCATAAATGCTCTGAAGAAATACAAAGTAGGGGAGGGAGGAGGGAGTGCGGAACAGAAGCAGTTACTACTTTAGGGCAGTCAAGAAAGGCATGACTGTGAAGATGACATTTGGTCCAAGGCTGAGGTAGGTGAGGGAGCCACTCAGGGATTTCTGGAGAAGCCAGCAAAGGAAACGCCAAGGACCTGGAACTAGGAGCGTGGCCAGCAGGTGTGAGGATGGGAATGAGCCATGAGAGAAGAGCAAAAAGGTAGTGGTGAGATAAGTAACATGGGCCAATGCATGAGATACTTTGGATGATTAGTAACAATGAGTTTATAGCGTGTAGTGTTTAAAAAAAAAAAAAAAAAACACTAAAGACTTTTGAAAAGAGCAGTGATTTGATCTGCCTGATATTTTAAATGGATCACTCTTACCCAACGTTGAAGATACACTGCCGGGCACATAGGGGAAACCAAAGGGGCATTTAAGGAAGTATGTTAATGCCAAGTGAAAGAAAAACACTGTCTGGCCTGGCTTATTAGCAGTGGGGAGGATGGTTAACTTTCTATGCATTTGGAAGGCAAGGCCCAAGTGGATTTGCTGAATAATTAAGTAGAAAATGTGAGAGAAAGAAGTATTCAACCATTAAGATTCAGCAACTGTTTGAGTACCCATTAGCATTTGGGAAAGGGTAGGGTCATTTCCCACAAGATGGAGTCTATTTTATTTTGTTTTTGTGGGATCTTTTTCCTCTTGATTTCTTTACATTTTGCATCTTATCCTGGTTTGTTTTTATTACTTCCAAAAATTGTTGTAAAATTCTCAAATCTCACATTGCAATATTTATTTGAATCATCACAATTTGTATCAAAAAATGGTAAATTCTCTCTGGTGTCTTCAATTATTTTAAATGTCCTATGAGTAACATATTCTGATTCTGTGGCTGGGTTTTTCTCCTTTGAACCACTAAGACCCCTTAAATAGTCAGTTTTCTTTACTTATTTATTTTTGCCTACACTTTTTTTTATTTTTCTTGGAAATACGTGGTTACAATCTAATATGTTTGAGTGACAATTTTGGCCTCATCTTTTAATTATGGATGAAATTATTATTTATATATTAGCTATAACAATGCTATTTATAGTCATAGTTATAGCAATGATATTATTGTCTATGTATGTAAGAAAGCTAACATAAAATCATCTTTGTGGGGCACCTGGGTGGCTGTTGGTAAGTCCATCTGCCTTTGGCTCAGGTCATGATCCCAGGGTTCTGGGATTGGGCCCAGTCTTGCAGTTTGCTCTCTGCTCAGCAGGGAGCCTGCTTCTTCCTCTTTCTCTGTTGACCCACCTGCTTGTGCTCTCTCTTTCTCTATATCTCTCTGTCAAAGATGATTTAAAAAATCATCTTTGTTGGTGTCCATTTTAATGATAACCACCAGCACTGCCAGTAAGTGTGATTTCCCTCAACATACATGCGGATCAGGCTTTCGATCATGATCATGTAGTCAACAGCTGAGCCAATAAGCAGTGAGGGGTCGGGAGATTTGGTTTTGTTTTTCCTCCAACCTCTCAAATGGGCTAGAATCCTGTTACTTCTCCATTTTGGAGTAGTTATAAGCTAGAATTCCAGATTGGTGTTTTTCAGGTTGTGTTCCTAGATCATCAGCCTCGATGTAACCTGAGGATGATTTAGAAATTCAAAGGGGGCACCTGGGTGGCTCAGTGGGTTAAGCCTCTGCCTTCAGCTCAGGTCATGATCTTAGGGTCCTGGGATCGAGCCCCGCATTGGGCTCTCTGCTTAGCAGGGAGCCTGTTTCCTCCTCTCTCTCTCTCTGCCTGCCTCTCTGCCTATTTGTGATCTCTGTCAAATAAATAAATAAAATTAAAAAAAAAAAAAAAAAGAAATTCAAAGGACCCTTCCCAGACCTAATGAATCAGAAATTCTGGAGATGAAGCCCAACAATCTGTATATTAACAAACAGCCCAAGTCACTCTGTGCATGCTAAAGTTTGAGAAGAAGCTTCTCTGGCTCTCTGCTACTCAAAGTGTAGTTTGTATAAATGGCAGCAGCATCACTCAAGAGCTTGTTAGATGTACAAAATCACGGCCCACCCCAAACGTATTGAATCAGAATATATATTTCAACAATATCCTTTGGTGATTTTTACGTATAATAATATCAAAATGCACTCCCTAGGTTTTCAAGCTTCTCCGGGTGTGAGCCAACAGCACACATCAGGAACAGAAGAGGGTAATACTTCAGTGACCAACGTAGTCTCTGTCAGCAGAAGCAGAAGCTCTTCACTAGAAGGCATCCCGCATGGTCCTCTCCCTGACTTCATATCTGAGACATGGAGGGTTAGGAAAGTCCCTCCTGCCTTTTTCTCTTAAAAGGCAAAAGTTTCTGTCTTATAGCTGAGTCACTCAGACAAGAAAGCTATGGTAGCCACTGATAGAGAGCAAGGCCAATAATTTGCTCTTTTAGTTACGATTGCTGAAATTTTCAAGAAATCCTGTCATGTACTTGGGTAAATTTACCTCATTCTATAGTTCACATTGAAAAACAAAACAGCTAGAATAGCCAACACAATACTAAAGGGCAAAAAGTTAGAGGACTCTCACAAGCTGATTTCAAAACTTTTTTCAAAGATACAGTAGTTAGGACAGCACAGTACTGGTGAAAGACTAGATATAAAGAACAAGGGAACAGAAGAGAGGGCCCAAAAATGCCCACGCAAGTATAGTCAGCGAATCTTTGACAAAGGAACGTTCAGTGAAGAAAGTCTAATCTTTTCAACAAGTGGTAATGTAATAACTGCAACTCCACATGCAAAAAAATATGAATTAACCTGGACACTAATCTTCCAACTTTCAAAAAAGTCAATCAAAATGGATCACAGACCTTAATGTAAAATGCAATTCTACTAAACTTATGGAATACAGCATAGGAGAACATCTATGTGACAAAGAGTTTGGTGATGAGTTTTATGGCTGTTATGGGTTAAATTGGGTTCTCCAAAATATGTATGTTGAACTCCTAGTTCTTAGTACCTCAGAATATGGCCTTACTTGGAAATAGGATTACAGAAATGTAATGAGTTAAGTCAAGATGAGGATATACTGTGGTAAGAGAGACCTCTAATCCAATATGATTGGTGTCCTTATATCAAGAGGGAATTTGGACATAGAGGGAGTGCTTGAAATGAAAATTGGAATTTAGCTGTCACAAACCAAAGAACTACCAGAAGCCAGGAGAAAAGCTTTGCACAGAGCCCTCCCTAGCACTTAGAAAACACAGCCCTACTGACATCATAATCTTGGAATTCTAGACTTCAAAACTATGAGAGGATAAGTTTTTGTTGTTTAAACTCCTCAGGTCGTGGTACATTGTAACAACAGCCCTAGCAAACTAATACAAACACAACACCCAAAACACAACTGAGGAAAGAAAAAATTGATCACTGTGCTTTATTGAAATTAAAAACTTCTCAGCAAAGACATTATTAAGAGAAACAAAATATAATCACAGACTGTGAGAAAATATTTCAAAATCACATATTAGATGAAGAACTATATACACAAATTATATAACAAGCTGTCAAACTCAACAATAAAAAGCAAACAACTCGGTTTAAAAATAAGGCAACAGCTCTAATAGATACCTCACCAAAGAAGATATATAGATGGCAAGTAAGTATACAAAAATATGTTCATATAGTTTGTTGTAATAACTGCAAATTAAGACAACTATGAGATACTCCTGAATACCCTTTCAATGACTAAATCCAAAAATCTGCAATTCCAATTGTTGATAATCATGTGAAGCAGAAGGAACTCATTTTTATTACTGATGAGAACACAAAATGGTAGAACCACTCCAGAACACAGAGTGTCAGTTTCTTATAAAAGAATTATAGTCTCACCACACACTCTAGCAATCACAAATCTAGATATTTACTCAACAGATCTGATAACATACCCACACAAAAATCTTCATACAACTGCACATAGTGCTTTACACATAATTGCTCAAAAAAAAAAAAAAATTCACAATACCCAGGATGTCTAAGAGACATAGGAGCCCACTGAAAGAGCTTCCAATGGTTAAAGATGAAACACTTTGAGCAACAAAATATAGTATTAGAACAATACTGAAATTATAAAATAATTATCCATAAGGTCATACTGATAGAAATAAATGACTGAATAAAGAAGTGGGGGGAAACAGATATACCTACTACACAGAAGAATTCCAAATAATTTATATAGATATTCTGCCCTCAAGGAGATTGAACATAGCTTCCCTATACCTAAGTGTAGGATGTGGATTTTGATATCTTTCCAAGAGTACAACGTGGAAAGACAGAAGAAAGAATAATTTTACAGATAAGAACTGACAAACACTGTCTTACCCAGGCAGTCAAGATTAACAGTAATAGTTAGAAATCATACTTATTTTATGTACTCGTGATATAATCTGATCTTATTAGCACCTCAATGTGTTCTACTTCTCCAAAATGCATATTTGCAGTCCAATCATAAGAAAAGCATTCAATGAAACCCAACTGAGAGATATTCTACAAATGCTTAAAGCAATATTCCTCAAAAACTGTGAAGGTCATAAAAAACAAGGGAAGTCTGAGAAACTGTCCCAACCAAGAGGTATACTATATTAATACAAGATGTTACTAATAGAAATTGGATGTATAAAGTATGTGGAAACTCCATACTACCTTTATTATTTTCCTATAACTCTAATATTGCTCTAAATTACAATGCTTATTTTTATAAAGTTAAAAAAGTATGGGTGAGTAACATCATTAAGATGGCAAAATAGGGGGGCACCTGGGTGGCTCAGTGGGTTAAGCCTCTGCCTTTGGCTCAGGTCATGATCTCAGGGTCCTGGGATCAAGCCCCACATCAGGCTCTTTGCTCGGCAAGGAGCCTGATTTCCCCTCTTTCTGCCTACTTGTGATCTCTCTCTCTCTCTCTCTCTGTAAAATAAATAAATAAAATCTTAAAAAAAAAAATGGCAAAATAGGTTGTTCCTGACTACACTCCTGCCTCTCCCAAGAACATCCAGCAACTATTACAGAACAAGATACCACTGAGAGAATCCCAGAACACAAGAGTGAGGCTGAAGTTCTCCCTGCACCACTGATACTGGGACAGACAACATTAGAAGGGTAAGGGACGTAGCTACCCATTGACCACATTGTTCCTTCCTCAGAGCATACAGCACCATGCAGAGAGGACTCCTCTGAGCCTCTGGTTCCTTTAGTGGGAAAAGAGAACCCATGGATACAACCATCCCTGTCCCCCCCAGTGTTGGGGTCACTTTATGGGAGCTCTTACTCTGATCTCATGCCACAGAGATTGCAGAAAAATCTATCGGACTAATCCACTGGGGCTCTGGCTGTGACAAAGAAAAGGGGAGGGCCTTGCAACAATTAGCATATGGATCCTGGCAGAGCAAATACATACCTACAGTGCCCAGGTAATAATCCTGACCAGTAGTTTTGCTCATCTGCAGAACCAGCTTGGCGGCACATTCTGACCATGGATTTGGCCAGGTGCAGCTCTACCTTATTTGAATCTTCAAATGAGGAATTTTGCTGGTCCTAGAGCCAGTTTGTCTACTCCTTAGCAAGGAGCAGAGCCACCACCTTCCACTCTGTAGAGAATGTCTTCTGGCCCCATCTGACCAGAAGAACTTGCTACAAGTCCTAGAAGCTATGCAGCCCCATGGTGCTCCAGCCAAGAGGTGGGTGGCCAGAGCAGTTATCACCAAAGCAGAGCCATTGCCAAGCATGAGGAGTCCCCATGCTATGTATAGGCAAGGGGACTATTTGATATCATCTCCCAAGCAGAGATACTGTTTTGGAAATTAAGAGTAACCTGGAGCAGCCTCTCCCCGCTCTTGCCCAGGCAAAGGAGCTGAGACAAAGTACTACCCACTGTGGAAAGAGTCTTCCTACCCCATCTGACCAGAAGGGCTGAGGGCAACTCCTGAAATCGGTGTGGCCCCACAATGCCTCTGCATGCTGCAGTGAGCCCTGAGGAGGACAGGCTGAGCCTATAGTTTGCAAATCAGAGATAGTGACCCTATTCACCCAGAGAACTTGGGCTGTGGGTCAGCCTGAGTTAAAACAACAAACGAAGAGTTTTACCAGCATTAGAGCTGCTTCTCCTCTTGCACCAGGGCAGACAATCTAAATCAGAGCCCCACTTATCTCTGAATACAGACATTAGCATGCACAACCAGGGAACCTAAGAAGAGCACATGAGAAGATGCACAGCCATTCAAAGCCCTACATACAGTGACACTTGAACAGAGAGCATAGCCTGTGGCTTCCCTCATCTGTAGAGCAAAACCCATGGCCTCACCTGGCCAGGGAACCCGGTGCACACCCTGGCGTATTTAAATCATACCAAGTATCTTCTCTGACCACAATGGCATGAAATAGAAATCAATAGCAAGAGGTAAACTGGAAAATTCATAAACACATGAACCACTAATTTGAATACAGTAATTCAAAACACCAACTCGAAAAGATATTATCTGCACCTCCATGTTCATAGCAGCATTATTTGCAATAACCAAGATATTAAAAACAACCTAGGTGTGGATTAGTAGATGAAGAAGTTGTGGTATATATACAAAGGAATATTATTCAGCCATTAAAAAATGAGAAAAACCCTACCATTTGCAACAACTTGGATGGACCTTGGAGACATTATGCCAGGAGAAATAAGTCAGACAGAGAAAGACACATACTGAAGGTTCTCACTTACCTGTGTCAGTTAAAAACAAAACAAAACAAAACAAAAAAACAAAAGCCCACATAAGCCCACATAAAAGAGATCACACTGTGATTCCCAAAGGCAAAGGGTTGGGGGGAGGGGAATTGTAAGAAGCTGGTCAAGATAAAAACTTCCAAATACAAGATGAATAAGCAGTAGAGATATGATGTACAGCGTGATGACTATAGCTAACACTGCTGTACGATATACAGGAAACTTGCTAAGAAAGAAAATCCTAAGAGGAGAATGAGAATTTTTTCCCTTTTTCTTTTCTCTTTTCTTTTCTTTTTATTGTACTATATGGTAAGGTAGATGTTAGATGAACCCACTGCTGTAATCATTGCACAATAAATGTAAATCAATCCATCATGCTGTATACCTTAATTTTTTACAGTGATGTATGTCAATTATTTCCCAGTAAAACTGGGGAAATTAGAGTATGGATAAATACAAGAAAATAGTGATACATTTTATTCTGTAAGTATGGATATTTTTAAGTATTATTTTCACTTTAGTTCTTGAGTTACTATTCTGGTCAAAAATTTTTTTCTTCAAATATTTTTAAAAACCTCAACTTCAGAGCTTCAATTAAAAATATACAACCATAGTAAACAGAATGATGTACAGAATAATCAGCTATCTTGGAGATATCAAATTATGTCCTGTGCTTAAGGCTAACTGAGTACCATAACTTTTTTTAATTAATAAACTTTATTTTTTAGAGCAGTTTTAGGTTCACTCCAATAACTTTAAAATATAATTTTGCAACTGAAAAGAGACAATAACAGTTGCTTGCTTCGTTGATTACATGATAAATATTTTGTTCCCTACTATGTAACACTTACCAATAAATGTCAATAATAATTGCAACAAAATCTTTTGCTTTTAAAGCTGTGTAAAAGGCAGAAATAATCATGTAATCATCTTGTAATTATATGGTACTTACTATGCAATTACATAGTAAATACATTGTAAATTCAAAATAATTACATGGTTATTTGCATTATGCATAGTTTCTAATCCAATTTTGACACATAAAACAGTGGTAGCATCCAAAGGGTTACCCAAATTTCTCCCACCTACACCACAGGATCAGGAATAATGGAAGTAATTAAAGGAAGTCCTTGAACAAATGCTTGATAGTATATGTTAGAAACTATCTATTCATATTTATGACATAGGTAGAATTATAAATTAGGGCAGAATGGGATTAGCAATTAGACTATAAATTATCAATTAAAATTTATGCTAACAATGACTTTGGTGTTGGTGATATCAAATGGTACTTTATCAAGAACAATTAAATACTGTTCAGGATTATAAAATTAACAATAATGGCATTATATGTGTTTCTTTTGGTTGATAAAATGCTGTCATTTTGCATTTTTAGTCAAGATATTCATTTTGACAGAAACATTTGAATTTAATAATATTTACAAAAGCTTGTAATATATTTGAGTACTTAAAATGTTTATGCCCTCAAATGAATATTTTGTTTTTTGAAAACAGAAACAAAATATTGATCTTTAAAAGTAAGTTCTTTAAGAGACTGATTTCTTCTGAAATGGCAGAGTAAGCTCGGTCAACTCTCTCCAACAAAGTGACCGTTCATTTGCAGAAAATTATTTTTAAAAACACAGCTATTTTAAGTCTTTGTTAGTTGTTCTGAGGTCATAGAGCAAATTAAAAAAAATTATTCAGTAAAATCTACTGAATTTTAGTAAGAACAGTGAGGGTCTGTGGCATTTAAGCTACAACCCATTGCCTTCCCACACTCAAAAGCTTCATCTTACAGGGTTTTTCCTCTTCTAGTTCCCAGTCTAAGAAACTGTATTACCATGAGATTTGCAGACCACTGGTATCACATTTCCCCAACTCCACATTGCTGAAGCAGTGTTTTGGGCCAACATAGCCAAGAGAGCCAAGGCTCCCTTCTGTCACCCAGTCCCTACTCACAAGGCAAAATCTTTATTCCGGACTTTACAAGACCAGAACACAGCACCCTAATCCCCAACCCATCTTGCTTCTAGGGTGGAGGTTCTAAGGAAGGGAAAACCAATAAGGTGGGAACACTCCTACCTTCTGCACAGCCCCTAGTCATAAGGCAAGCAAGTCACTCCAAGAAAAATGGGTCATTGTCTCTGGCTCCAGATTTTGTGTGTTACACAAAGGTTATACTCAATGGGAAGGATGCAACATAGAGACAAAAGGATTTAACAGTTTTGCCTGAGAAAACTGACTTTGTTTGGGAAAGAGTCTGAAGAACTCCATGCCTCTGGGAGAAAGGGGAGATGTCATAAACAATGGTGATCTTGGTAGAGAGCAACTAAAAGGGTATACACAGCTTTACCAGTAGCAAAAAAAAAAAAAAAAAAGAAAGAAAAAGAAAAAAGAAAAAAAAATTGAGATGACAGAGCAATCATATACTTTAACAGAGATAACCAGATAAAGATATCTGTAAGAAGAACTACTGGGATCACATTTGACCCTGGGACACAGAAAGGTTCTGCACAAGCTGAATGAACTGCAGAGCAATTAAAGCAGAAAAGGGGACAGAAATGAAAACTTTCTCCCAGTTACATACAGATCTAAAGCAAAGAGCAAAAGCTTCACGGAAACTAGGAGCTTAAGCATAATGTCTATCCAAATATTGGCTGAAAAATAAGCTATGACTCAAAAGCAATTACTAATAAGCCAGTTTTAACAATAAGATCAAACCCAATGCAGGCAATCTGTTCCAAGCAAAAGGGTTGGAGAATAGGGGGCAAAAATGTAAACTCCTTGAACTACGATGACAGCAGTCATCAACCAAACACACATGGAATTGCAAAGGGTAAATATCCAGCAGGCCAAGGGAACTTTCGCACAACTTTTGCCCAATAAGTGGCTTATGCTGACCTGGGACAATTCCTAGTAGTCAGGCAAAGAGATAAAAACAAGAAAAGCAACTGCATATTGCAAAGGAAATAAACTTCACAGAGTTAGTTCAGTAAGCTCACTAAACAGATAAATGATAACTAAGCAAACCATAGCATCAGCTCTGAGGAGGTAGGTAGAGTTAAGATCCTGAGTTGTTATATTACCTAAAATGTCCAACTTTCAAGAAAAAGTTAGGAGACATGCAAAAAACAAAAAACAAAACAGAAACAAAATGGGAAAAAAAGGAAAATCTGATGTGGGGAGAAAAGGCAATTCAATGAGGGAAAATACAGTCTTTTCAACAAATGGTGCTGAGACAATATCCACGTGCAAAAGAATGAACTTGGACTTCTTCTTCACACTATAAAAAAAATTCACTCAAAATGGATCATTGATCTAAATGTAAAAGCTAACATTATAAAACCCTAACAGGAATACATAAAAATAACTCCTTATGACCTTGGGTTAGATAATGATTTCTTACATATAATACCAAAAACGAACAAACAATAAGACAGATAATCTAATTTTAAAAACAGCAAAGGACTTGAATACCCATGCCTTGATAAGCTTACAAAAAGATGTACAACATCATTAGTCATCAGGGAAATGCAAATCAAAACCACAATGACTTACTACTTCACATCTACTAGGATAGCTATAGTCAAACAAAAATAAAAAACATATTGTCAAGAACGTAGCAAAACTGGAACCATCATATGCTGTAGGTAGGAATAGAAAATGGCTCAGCCAATTTTGAAAAGAGTTTAGCAGTTTCTTAAAAAGTTAAGTACAAATTTACCATATACCAGCTTCTTAAAAGTTAAGCCCAATTTACCACACGATCAAGCAATGCCATGTTTAGAGTAGACAAGAGAAGTGAAAAGATATGTCCACAAGAAGATTTCTGCATGAATGATCACAGCAAAAATATCTGTAATAGCTAAACAGTGGGCATGTGTCCATAAACTGGTGAATGTGGTTATCCATACAATGGAAGATTATTTGGTAATAGAAATGAATGAAATGCTGATACATGCTACGACATGGATCAACCTCTAAAATATTATGCTAAATGAAAGAAGCTGGATGCAAAGACCATATTTTGGATGATTTTATTTGTGAAATGTCCAGAAAAGTCAATCTTAGAAGCGTAAGTAGATCAGTGGTTGTTGGAGGCTAAGTTTAGGAACAGAGGATGACTACAGTGGGCACCATGTATCTTTCTGAGGTAACAAAAATTTCCTAAAATTAGGCTGTGGGAATGTTTGTAAAAGTCTGTCAATTTAAAAACCATTTAATTGTACTCTAAAACCAAGTGAATTTATGATATGTGCATGATACCTCAATAAACTTGTTTTTAAAAAAGTAGGTTCCTTTGTAAACAACTCTAGTATTCATGTCTAACATCTCAAGTCACAGATATTCATGCTAAATAAAAAATGACATAAAACATATACACCCTCTCTTCACTTCCCAAGTCATCATACCTTGTCTCATTTATTTGGAAAGTATTGGGTATCACTCAGTTGCCATAAAAAACTGAAATATAATCCTATATTATCTGTTTTAAGCAATGGGAACAAATCAATTTTAAGCATATTATAATGGTACTCAAATTTTATATTTTAGTTTCATAGATCCTAGTTTTCCTCCTAGATGTTAGATATATTTCCAAATTATATGAGAATTGCTACCTGAAAATTTAAAATACTCTGTTATCCTTGGGAAGAATTTTGCACTTAACTCTAGTAAGCAAGGTGATCTAATATCAACTTTCAGTTGGATTTTTGCTGCTAACTTAAAAATACATCTTGCATAATGTATTATAATATGGATTGAATCAAAAGATAGAATGTTAACATCCAACCCTGATGTTTATTCAAGTCAATCTACTTATATATACAAATCTGATATTTACCTCTTAAAATATTTAACAGGCATAAGTGCCCATAAATCAGTTATGACAATCATTGTTAAAGCAATCAATAGTAGGGAATATGCATTAATTCAAATAATATTGATAGGCTCATGAACCTGCATCAGTCTTCTGTGAAGTAAGAAAAATGAGACATCTTCCAAAAAATCAATATCTTCCTTTTTATGTCATTCACTTGAAGATTATCAATAATACATTACTTTTTTACCTTAAGTGTCAATGGTCTAATTTTTAAATACAGGCATCTCTACATTTTAATGTAAAATGATAATCTACAAAGAACTGAGAGACTAAAATTATATGATGGAAATATTTTTTGAAGTTTAGGGCTTAAAAACACATATACATGGATATAAACGCATACACACCTATATTCACTTAAACATATATTTGTACATGTACTGTTGATATATTTTTGTGTGCAGTAGTCTAAGAAAGCTTTGTCTTTTAAACTGCACACAAAAAATGCTTGTTTCATTCTGAAGGTGTATTGCATGAAAGAAATAACAGAAATCTCTGTACCCATCTTTTTTAGCCCTTGTGAACTGGGATGTTATACAGGTATATACCTAGGTAAAAATACAAAATGTGAAATTACAACACCCATTCATCAAAAAAGAAACATTTTAATTGGTTATAGGTGGAAAATATCTACTTGACAGTCAGTTTCTCACTTTTCACGTAAGTACTTTGCTGCTTGGATGCCTAATCTTGTTTAGTGTAGGAAAAGTAATTTGACATGAAAGTACCTAGATGGCTGCCGAAAATTAATTGCCAATTAAAAAAGAAAAATGTTTGTGCTACTCTATAAACAAGCCAACATATAAACCTTTCAGTCTTGTTGCTTTATTTATGTCTTTATAGATCTGGTTTCAAGCTATTTGCATACAATTTACAAATTCATATTATAATTCTCCTGTATATTTATGATTTTATAGTTGTATATATTTTACCTCCATGAGAAATATTTATTTCTGTATGCTTCCGTTGCTTATTATTTAACAAAAACATCACATTGCATTTGATAGTTTATGTATCTTCTTTAGAATAAGACATTTTTATTGTAAAGGAGAAAGAAAATATTTTACAACCACCAATGGGCATAGACGAGCACACGTGTGTGTGCACACACCATACACACATGTATATGCACATGTTCACACACACACACACATATGCCACAGAAACCTTATTTTAGGAAATGCTTCATATCCTTCATCTCTATGTTGGTCTCCAAAATATTGATAATAATTTTTTAGAGGCAAGAGGAAGAGATTTCCCATTTAAAAGAAACTTTGAGAAATCAGTGGATTCTGAGAGGTTTCAGTACTTGAATACCGTGTAAACTAATATTCATTGGGGAATCTAACCTGGGGAAAAGGAAGCCATTCAATTTCTATCTCTTTCAAAGGAAAATTTGAGGTTGAAGGTAAAATCTAGAGTCATTCTATCAAATCAAATGAAGAGTAAAATATCAGTATTCTAAAAATGTCAGAAGGGAATACAGTATAATATATATAAGATGTATATGTATTATAAAAAGGATAAGAACTATTGAAGAATATAATGATGTTTGAACCCACATGTTTCATACTTCCCATTTGAAATTTTGGCAGCTCTTTCCAGCTATGTAAAATTGCCAGTGAGATGAAAGGTAGTCATTTATTCCACATCAAGTATTCATCAAAGCTATCATACTGCAGCTGGGGGGGGGGTGATGAAAATGATTTTTCCAAAATTTTTTCAAATGGTTTCCAAAAATAATAACAGAAACTGCAACATTTTACTTTGTTACTTAGAAACAAAAGCAAGTTTCCTATTTGGACTTGAATGAACAACATGTCTTTTTTCACCTTTACCAGCAATCCAGATCTAATTTTTGGACATATTGTTCTATTCATTTAAATATCTTTCCTCACAACCATCGTTTCCAAACTACGGATTATCGTTTACTTGTCTCCTATATTGTATCAGGACTTGCTATATTTCAAAGCACAATGCTTGACTCACGTTAACTTTCACTATATATTAACTGACTAAACAGAATTCTGTAAATAATATATTTGTTCCATCTCTAGCAATCTGTTCTGTCTTTTTTCCCCCAATATCTCTGGTTGTGGAGGCTTTGGCAACTAAGATGGCTATACTGATATGGTGACAGAAATGATGACTTTGATGTAGGACTGAGAGTTGGTATGGTGGCCATGGCTAGGTGGAACTGGTGTTGTAAGTTCAGGGTTTTTTGGTGGTCATTTGTATATTGTCAGCCAAAAATGACATGGCTAGTTTTTTACCACTAAACCCAATACTAATTAATATCGATATTTTGAATCAAATAAGAGCTTGAGACAAATCTCCAGCTTCAGTTGTCATTTCCTAGGTAGTAGAAAGGGCAGTGAGATGGTTAATTGTTCACAGAACTCTGCTTTCAGATGGATCAAGTTGTGTGCTCTACCTGTAGAATGTGTGGTGTCCTGGTTGTACCACTTCATAGCTGTGCAATTGTATTTATGTTTTCATAGTCCTATCTGCAGTTTCTCATTCACAAATGTTTCATAAGTATTAGCTGAATGAATGAATGAATGAATACATGAATGGAAAATGATTATTTGATTAGTAGCAGTCTCCTTTCCTAAACTGTAAGCTTTTTCAATGTAGGAGTAGAGCTTTCTGTAATGATCATTGTTTGATTGCATTTCCAAGATTCAACTGGAATTTGGCATGTCAGGTACCATATATATTGAAAAAAATGTATTCATATGCACACACTTACAGAAACACTTAGATCTTTGTACTTTGCCTGTTCACTTTTGCTTTTAGAACATTTCCCTAGAATGTTTGTTACAATGCTTCAGGTTATCCTACCCATATATATGGTTTATCATACGAATAACTCAATTATCACCCAAGTAGGAAGCCTATTGTATACTCATTTTACCCCATCAAGCCCTGAAAAATAGATACTTCCTGACGTTGATTAACCTAAGAGCAAATAAGTTCATAGCCAGGTTGAATTTATCTAGAAGAATTTTCACATACTTAACCTTTAATGAAATTATGACATACATTAAACCTTTATGAAATGTATCCTTTCAACGTTCTCACAAGAGCACAGGTGATAGAAAGAAGTTTGTAATTAGAATCAGAAAACTTTGGTCTAGGTCCTGGATCTGCTACCAGAAGATGTGTGTTCATGTATGAATCAGTTAAATTCTTTCACTCAGCCTTTACCTTTGACCTTGCAGAATAGACTGTTTGACCTACCAATATATCTGCATTGTTGTGAGGAACAAATGAGATCATGTGTGACAAAATGCTATGCAAATTATAAAGCGAAATATATATATGTTTTCCTGTCACTTGGTGGTTCCTCGCCAGGCATACTCCAGATAGTTTGACCAGTTATTTTGGAACATTTGACAAGTTCAACTTCAAACAAAAGATATAAATCTAAAATGGGCCCCTTTAGACATCTGTACATTTCTTCTTTCTAACTACTGCCATATTTGCTAATGTAGCAGTGGGAGCAAAGTCTCCCTTTGTCATCAATTCCCACATTTTTCTTTCTGAAAAGAGAAGAGAAATTTTCTCCAAAGGTGCTCCACTTCTCCTCTCTAGATACACCTACCAGCTGGAATGTTAGATTAGCGAGCATAGATTTGTGCTGACGATGAATTAATCACATGCTCATCTAACAGTCTCTTTTTTGCAAATTATCGATCTATATTTTGCTGCTATTCTATGTTCATGGTTGATACCATGAATAAACAGGTCGTAACAAATTGTTTTCAACATTTTCAAGTTATAATTGTTTTAATACAAAAGAAATTTACTATTGTGACGATGGCAGACACTTTAAAGTTGCTTATTGCTTAGCTCCTAAGAATAATGCATATATGCTAGGGAATCTTAACAATCTTTGAAAACCAGAGAATTAGATGGCAAGGCTCTACTTCCAAAAATAGTATTGAGGTTGTTCTGAGTTTTCTCTATTTTTAAAAGTGTTTCATAATTGATTCTGATGGCTCAGTGTCAAATATAGATTCAGTGTGTGTATAGTATCTGAGAACCATGATCATATACGGCACATATTATTTCAAAGCACATTATTACAAATATACTTTTGTAGATTTTTTCCCTTAGATATATGAATTTGGTGTATGCAACCTGATATTAAGAAGATAAAACACTTTAAATCTATGGAAGTACAAATGATATATAACTTTAAAATATTATATACTTAAATTTTACTTCATGAAAATGTAGTAATTTTATTTACATGTATCAATAATGTATTTAACTGATCACATGCCCTTTAACAAGCAGTTCGGACTGAGGTAGTGGAAGACACTAAAATATTTCAAACAATGTTGTATTTCTCAGATATCAACCATTAACGGGCACTTGAATATTTTAAATATGCTATTTTAACTATCTTAGAGAGTAAAATTCAATTTAGAACATTAAAACTATCTCTCCCTACTAAATAAACCATAGGTGTCCCCTACACTTCTGACACTAATGTAATTATTATTAGCTTGCAATTCTTATCTGAGACAGTTATATAGATAAAGTAAGCCCTAAGTAACATTAAATCGGCCAACTTGACATTCTTCTCAGTAATGACCCTTATATGGCTGTTTTGCTGTAGAATGCGGGTATGATTAAGTAATAGCAGGTGGGTCTTTACTGACATTAGTTATTTACAAGTCACTTATTCTTACTTTATCTGAGCTCATTAGGTCATACATAATGAACATTTATTAAACTCTTGAAAATTCTAAAGATTATCTATAGATACAAAATATTTGTAGACTCCATTCTATCACAAAAAATACTTGACAATGAGGATATTTCACAAAATTGAAGTCTTATATAACCAAAATATGTAAATCTGTTCCAATCAGAGACATTTTTCTTAAATTGTCATTTAGAAATTAAAGTTTTCTATTGACAGGGTGTTTTTTTAAAGAAATTATTTCCTCGTTATCTAAAGGAACATTTCCCACATTCTCACTGGCCAAAACCTTAACATGTTCCTTTTCTTATTTGCTTATGGTCTGACTCCTCATTGTTCTTGATCTATAAAATGGAGTTATTAATAATATTTTCCTGATTATTTTATAATATTCTTGTAAACAATAAAATAATAAAGGCATATGAAAATACTTTGGAAACAAAAAAAGTTTCTACTATAAATTAGGATTAGAAGATTTCCACTGTAGAACTTTAAGCATAATCACCCAGAAACTGGATTAGCAATAAAAAAGCTTCACTTTAATAGATATTGTTAGTGAGTTCCCTTTTAATTTGGAGGTCTTGAGGTTGGAATGTAATTTCCCTGCTTAGTGAACCACATTGTGGACACCGAGGTATCTGTCCTCATATAATACATGTATGGCTGAGGTGAAGAGAAATGTCACACAGCATCCTGAAGAAGGAACCAGATTTGAACACTGAAAATCACACCCAGTTTGGGGAAAAAAGCTTCTGAAAAATTCCTTATTCAGAATAATTTAGAAACTAGCTCCCATGAAAACTCAGACATCTGCACCTAAGTACATTGTTTATTTGTCCTGTGGTCTGGGGCACAAAGTCTCCACCCATGTATTAGTCAACCTGTGTTGCAAGAATTCTATATAAAACTGGTTCTAAAATCATAATGACTTACAACACATGCATTTGCTTTGCTTGCACATAGATACGTGGAGTGGGTGTAGTGTCGGTTTCAGGCTGTAGTTCGAGCTCCAACCAGCTCTGCAGGTTTTCACTTCAGGACCAAAGCTAAAGAAGCAGTCATTATTTAGAGTGCTTTTATAACTTACGGTGCAGAACAGGATAGCTAGAATGCATGTTAAACCAGACACATCCATACTAGCACATTTAAAAACAACTCAGCTTCCACTGAACAAAGCAAGTTATACCGCCAAGTCCAAAGTCAACGAGGCTGGGCATTATATTTTTCCTGCTGTGAACTATGGCAGGGGTGAAGGTAAAGAGAAAAATCACCTTCGCCTCCCCCTCCTCCCCCTCCTCCTCCTCCCCCTCCTCATTCTTCTTCTTCTTCTTTTTTCTAAGACAGAGAAAGAGAGCACAATGGGGAGGGCAGCCAGGGGCAGAGAAAGAGGGGAAGAATCTTAAGCAGTCTCCACCCCAACACGGAGCCACGGAGGGGCTTGATCTCACAACCCTGAGAGCATGACCTGAGCCAAAATCCAGAATCAGTGTCTTAACCGACTGAGCCACCAAGCACCCCAAGAAAGAATTCCAAATAAATAATACAATCTGTTAAACCCTCCAAGCTGAAAGACACGTTAATGCATCTGTGTATCCCTTACAGTAAAGAAAAATTCAAACTTGTGGTATGACTTTCAGGATTGAAGAGGCAACGTAAGTTACATTTGATGATAAGATTTTAAAACAATTTAGTGAGTAATCTGAAACGGTTATCTTTCAGGGGAGTCATTGGTGGGGGACAAATCTCTACTGGTCTTTTGAATTTCTTTATATCATGTAAACAAAACACTGACTGCCCTTTGTCCAGAAGTTCATTTTAAAGAACTTTTGTAGAGCAAACAATGTTGGAAGAGCAAACAATGTTGGAAGATAGAGATAGTGTCTCTCTCTTACATAAGTCTTATAATAACATAATATCCTTATTATTTATTACTTTTCAGGATTATATGTATAAATAAAGCTTATTAATTATGTTGTCCAAATTATTTATATCCTTACGGATTTTTGTCTGCATAATCCACTGAGAGAGGTATATTAAAATCATCCATTCTGATGGTATATTTGTCTACTTTTCCCTGTGATTATATCTCTTCTTGTGCTCTATATTTTAAGTTCTAAACAAAAGTTTAGAACTGTAATATTTTCCTGTTGAAATCAATGTTTTGATATTATTTAAAGACTTTCTTTAACTATAATAAAGCTTTTTATATTGGTCTTTTTTTCCTTCTTTTTCTTGTTAGCCCTGCATCTGAATTTCTGTAGCATCTATTTACAAATGTACTTGTCTGGTTCTAAACTTGCTGTTGTTGTTGAGTGGTTCAACAGTCCTCCCTTATCTATGGGGGATGCATTCCAAGAGCCCCTTGGATGCCTAAAACCAAATATAGTACTGAACCCTCTATATGCTGTTTTTTCCTACACATATATGCCTATGATAAAGTTTAATTTATAAATTAAGCACAGTTAGAGATCAACAATAACAAATAATAAAATAGAATAAGTATAACAATATACTGTAATAAAAGTCATGTGAATGTGGTCAGTCTCTCCCAAAACATGTTATTGTAATGCCCACACCCTTCTCTTCTTGAGATGATGGGAGATGATAAAATGTCTATGTGTTATATTAAATGAAGTGAGGTGAATGACAAAGACACTGTGACATAGCATTAGGCTACTACTGACCTTCTGTCCATAGATCAGAGGAGGATCATCAGCTTCCTGACCATAGCTGATCACGGGTAACTGAAACTGGCAAGGGAAACCATGGGTAAGGATGAACTACCATGTAAAACAATACCGCAGATGGTCAGAAAACATCAGGCAAATATTTATTTTTCTGGCAGAGGTCATGACAGTGACAATATAATCCAGAAGCCTGAAGTTGTGATGATAGTTTTGATTCTTCAGATTTCAGAAGTCATGGAGCTTCCTCTGGCCTCATGCCTGGATTCTATACTACAACAAACAACAGTTTTAAACAATTTCATCTATTAAATCCTTTTTGTAAAACTATCAGAGTGTATTCCTCCTGTCCCTGAAACTCACACAATACAGTAATCGATAACACCATTTTAGTGATTGGAGCCTGGGCTGTATGCTGGGTTGCTCCTGATAGCAGTATATGAATTGATTGCCAAATAGAAAAGCAATAATACCTACCTGCAAATTGAAAAAGAGTTGCCTAAGTTATCCCTCTTGATGCCCCTTCAGCAGACCAAATGGATGCTGCCATACCACAGCACTAAGAGAATAAGGAATAAAAGATCATAAGAGTGAATGACTATTTTCATGCATTGGAGAGTTTCAGCTGTTACAACATGATAGGCTTTAAGTCTTAAGCTCTTGAATAAAGATATGATAGAAAAAAGAAACTTTATATGATCGCCCTAAAAGAAAATCAGAGCTGGATGTTCTGGGTTAAGAAAATACAAAATACATTAAATTCTGAGAGTCTTCTGGTATCTTATGTACTAATTGGAGCACACACTGAGAAAGGATTGAAGACTGATACTGAGAATAATGATATTTGAAAGGATTTATTTGCTTCGAATTACCCTCCATCTCCCACTCCCATTGAGCTTCCCTTGCCAATAGAAACAGGCCTTGTGTACAGATCCTGGAGGGATATTACCTCATGTCCATTCTCCTCTACCTCTCAGAGACTCAAGGGCCCTTCACCAGAGGCAGATTCCAGAGGACAAGATGCTCCCACACCAAGAGAAATGCAAGCCTGCGGTAAGTTATATTGGCAAAACAACTCAAAATATCTTGTGAGAGTAATTTCTGAAATGCAAGGCCAAACAAGCAAATGAACAAAAACAAAAACACAAAAACAAAACAAAAAAAGCCAAAGCATATGTCTCTGGATTGATTTAAGTTATCATGAATATATATATTAGACCTTGTCCTGTCCATTAGAAATGTAATAAGAATTATATATGTGATTTTTATATTTTAGCTCCTACATAAAAAGTAAAACACAATAAATGAAATGAATTTTAGTATTATATTTTATTTACCCAGTATGTCCAAAATATTGTCATTTCCAAACAAAATCTATATAAAATATTAAGCATATATTTTACTTTACTACCTTTTCAAAATCCAGCATGATTTTACACCTTAGAGTATATCTCAATTCAGATGCCAAGTTTTATTTCATCAGAAATATCTGATTTATTTAAATATAATAAAACTTACAGTTGAGAAAGTCAATTTACATCCTCAAGATTTATCGAACATACTTTAAAATTTTTAAATAACAGGGACGCCTGGGTGGCTCAGTTGGTTAAGCAGCTGCCTTCGGCTCAGGTCATGATCCCAGCGTCCTGGGATCGAGTCCCACATCGGGCTCCTTGCTCAGCAGGGAGCCTGCTTCTCCCTCTGCCTCTGCCTGCCACTCTGTCTGCCTGTGCTCGCTCTCTCTCCCTCTCTCTCTGACAAATAAATAAATAAAATCTTTAAAAAAAAATTTTAAATAACAAAATATAATTTTCTATAAATATTTACATCAACTTTAACAATATTGGTCCATCAAAACTACAAGAATTATTTTGACCTAGAAGAAAAAGCATATGATTTTCAAAAGTATTACTATCCAAGTTAGATAAATTCAATAATTCTTGTGCCAATATAACATATTTTTATTGATTTGCATAATGAAAAGTTTCAATTTCAGCATAAATTTGTGTACCTGTCTAGCTAAGACACAAATAAACTCTTCCTTTCCTTGAAGCTTTAAATTTAACTTGTTCATAAGCAGTATGATTTCATGAGTGAAAATGTAAATCACACTGCCATTTTTTTATTATTGAATATTTAATAAGCATTCCTTTTGTTTCAAGAAAATCTTGAATTGGAATGAACAGTATAATAAAACTTTGTAAATAAGTCTTCTATGACATCAAATAAAGAGCATTGGTAAAGAGCACAAGATTGTTAAATTAATCACCACCTATTTTTTTAATTCCATAAACTAATGATGATTCAGAACATTTGCATGTATATGTATGCAACCTAATAATTTTTTTTTTAAAGATTTCATTTATTTGACAGACAGAGATCACAAGTAGGCAGAGAGAGAGAGAGGAGGAAGCAGGCTCCCCGCTGAGCAGAGAGCCGATGCGGGGCTTGATCCCAGGACCCTGGGATCATGACCTGAGCTGAAGGCAGAGGCTTTAACCCACTGAGCCACCCAGGTGCCCCTGCAACCTAATAATTTTGACAATTGTATCCATTTGCACCTTTCATAAAGGTGGCTTCAGAAAACTGAATACAGATATTTCTAATATGTAACATGCAGAACAATGAAACAAAAAAGAGAATGTCAGTCTCTTGTACAGAATTACAATGAATCTAGATTTTGACCAAATATAGATAGAGTACTGTGTGTAAAACTATTTTTTATATATAGCTAAAATTCTTCCTTGAAAAATAAAAAGATTAAAATGTATGTGTATGTATATAGAAGTATATAATACCTATTCATATGTGTGTATATGTATTCACAAGTTTTACTTTTTTATGCCACAAATTGATTGATAGTTTTATAAATCTGGAAGTCTTTGAGATAAAACATACCAAAATATTAATTAAGAGTCTCTTTTCTACCTTGTGACTATTCTTAAGTTAATTAAAAGCCTTTGGAAATTTTCCAATTTTGATTCAATTGATTTTTAATATTTTTAGAAATCTTTGATTCTATGGATAATTTTTCCTAAGTTTCTAACATATACAAAATTTCAAAGTTTATAAAAAATAATTTCTTACAATTTTTCCCACTAAAAACATATTTCCTGGTGCATGTATATAAATCATTTTATAGTTGAGTAAATTTTCCAGTTCATATTCTTTTAAAAGCTCTTCAAATATTTTTGTTGGACATTCCATTCAAATTTCAGGAGAATAATTTTATTAATTAATTATTTTTTGAGCATTAAGAAAAAGAAAAAAAACCCTTTTATCAAATGAACTACGCTTTTGGTAAGTATATTTCTTAATATTGCTCACATGATTCCTTTGATGTTTGGTTTTTGTTTTTTTTTACAGGACAAAGAGCTTTCTCATTTTGTTCTACAGCATCAAATTGTAATTGTCATTTGTAGCAAAATTCACAACATGTTTTTTTTCCAGTGTCTTTTTCTCTTTACTGTTTGTGGCACTAGTTTCTGCATCTCCACCTAATTCTGCACCAGGAACCTATATCTATTTCAAATTTATAAATTTGTTCATAGCAATTATTTAGAAAAATAGTTAATGGCATAACAGTTAAATAATAATAAATTTTACATATTACAAATACTACAAATAAATTAACTTAGCAATTATGATTTACCTAGATATCACCAGCTTGTATAAAATATTTACATAAGTATATTCACTGTTACATCAATGTGTTAAAAAAAAAAAATTATTCAACTAAATCAGTTGACACTAACTTGACCAGTGACGGATTTCTGCGTAATACTAGGAACTAAGCCCAAAAGAGGTATACTACCATATCTTATAGAATGCAACAGTTAAAGCAAAACATAATCCTCTCTAAACAGTGAAATTGTTTTTTACACAGAAAAATATCTTATAGTTTGTGCTTTGACATTTAAATTGAAATTAAACAAAACTAAATAAAATTAGACATTTAGTCCCTCTGTCATACTAGCAGAGTCTCTAGCACTTAATAAACTCATGTAGCCAGTGGCTACAAAACTGAATAGTACAATTTTAGATTCAAGTTGGTTTGAGCAAATGACAGAGTCTCAGTCACTTTATCATTTGTTTGACTAAAACCTGGTTTTGTGGTGACAGATGGCAATGAAGTTGTGATAGGCAAAGCAATCTAAAGAGTTTAAGAGGTGAGGACATTGGATTAAATTTATGTCATGTCTCAAAGAGGAGAAAAGAAGATACCCCCTTCATTATGGCAATGGAAAATATATTGATTAAAGGAGTGTGTCTGTACTTTTTAAGTCAGGAATGACAGTGAGACATAATGCCATTGAAATGGACTCCCTGATCTGAATGGAGATATGGGATCCTGGGTCTAGAGGACAAGCAAAGCTTATAATTAAAAAAGGTAAAGTGGACAGGATTATCATGATAGACAAGTGTGTAAGTGTGGCATTCAGAACTTGGTGAAATTCATTCATCTTTGGCAGTAATTAATTGCTTATAGGCCTCTTTGAACTAAAAGAGTTGGACATCCCCCAAATGACCAAAATAACCATAGGTCTACAGAACAGAGAGGCCTGACTTAAAGTCCCCTCCCTTTTAAAGAAGCATGGCCCTTCACCCAGTTCCTAGACCTAAGTCTTAGACCTCCCCCATAGAAACACACAAGCATTTAGAATAATCGTTGTGCTCTAGACAATGGGAGATATCATTATTTCTCTGGCATATTAGAAATTTGCTATTTGATGATATGAATTTCTAGGGAACCAAAACACCACTGTGGGACTCCTATCACCGTCAAATCCTATGCTCAATGGAGTTTATGTCAGTCTGTCTCACAGGGCACTCAGTGGTTTCTTATGGATTTATTCTGTGATTATTTGTACAGTTCCTGTATTGTTCAGTTGGAACAGATAAACTCAGCACCAAGAAGAACTTCACCATTGCCTCTCCAGAGAAATGCTTCATGGTAAGAACAGAAAAGTAAAATCTGCCTATGGAAATCTCCCTCTGTACAAAAACAAACAAACAAACAAACAAAATTATATCCTTGAAAGAATAGCAGACATTAGTGCTAGCATCAAAGATCAGAAAGATTCACAGGGAGTATTTGATATTGCCTCCCAAATAACTCATCCCCTTGACCTTTGTGGTAGACAGTGGGGCCTTGGAGAATGATAATAGTTACCGTAATCAGATAGTAATTCCAAATGCAGCTTCCATTGCAGAGATAGAATGGGGAAAAGCAACTGGGGCCTTGGCATCTGAATTGCTTATACTGCTACATCAAAAGCATTTTTATCTCTTCCAATGAACAGAGAACAGCAGAGGCAATTTACTTTCACTTGAAAGAACAAGTAATACTTGTGTATACTGAATTGCCATCATTGACTACCAGCCATGCATCTACCTGCAGCACCAATCACAGACTTGGAAGATGACTGATTTTCTTTTTTTTTTTTTTTAAGATTTTATTTATTTATTTGACAGAGAGAGATCACAAGTAGAGAGGCAGGCAGAGAGAGAGGGGGAAGCAGGCTCCCCGCCGAGCAGAGAGAACCCGATGCGGGGCTCGATCCCAGGATCCTGAGACCATGACCCGAGCCGAAGGCAGAGGCTTTAAGCCACTGAGCCACCCAGGCGCCCCGATGACTGATTTTCTACCATGCTTCTCATACCTCATCAATTTTGATCAGATATTTTATTTTTGAGCAAAAGATATTAATCAGTGGGGCTGATGATACTCGTGGGATTCACCTGTATTACAAGGCATCCTATCACTAGAAGCCAGGGGTCTCTCGCAGGGGCAGAATAAATAGCCTTTTAAAGACTCATAGTCCCAGATGGGAGATAAGATTTCAGGGTTTGTGGTACAGTCCTGTAGCATGAAGTATATGCTCTAACCAGCAGTCAGTATTTGGAACTATTTCTCCCACAACCAGAACACATGTGTCTAAGAATCAAGGGACTCTTCTTACTATTAATTCCTAATGACCACCATGCGAAACTTTTTGTTGCTTATACTTCTGACTTTGAGTTCTGTCTGCTGAGGTGTTCAGGATTAGGAGAGAAGTGCCTACTAGGAGACCCAAAAGTCATTGTGTTGAATGAGAAGTCGAGGCTTCCACATTACTTATCTCATATAAAAAAACAAATACTTGTATAGTATAAATATATATTATATAAATATAGATTATACATATAATTATGTATTCTATATTATATAGATTCCTTAGAATGAATAAATATATAATCTATACTATAATATAGAAATATAAAATAGAAATATAATATATAAATATAAAATATATATATTATAAATTTTTATTAAAATATATATTTTATAAATATAAATATATAAAATAGAAATATGATGTATTTCTTATTTGTATTTATAAATATATTTATATTATTTATAATAAATATAATATATACTTACTCATTCTAAGGAATCAGCCCACACATTCATGAAGGTTGAGAAGTCCCACAATCCACAGTTAGCAAGCTAGAAACCCCGGAGTATAGGGCCAGTATGAATCTGAAGGCCTATCAATCAGGAATACTACGTTTAGAAAGGCTAACCAAATGGTGAGACAGGAGACAGAGAGTGAATTCTTTCTTTCTCCACCTTTTTTTCTATTGAGCCCTGCCACAGATTGAATAATGCCGATCTACATTGGGGTGGACAATCTGCTTTTCTAAATCTACTTGATTCAAATGTTCCTCTCAGCCAGAAACATGTCACAGACACACCTGGAAATAATGCTTAACAAAATATCTGGGCAGCTCATGATACAGCCAAGTTGACACAAAATTAACCAGCACAATGTCAAAGTTGAAATGTATACAAACATACAAACAAAAACCCCCAAGTATTATTTAATATATTATCATATACTTACCATAAGAAAACCTTATACTTTGGTTCCTCTTGTCTAGAATTCATTTTGAATTAAAAAAAAAAATCATGTTTTCTATGTCCTAATTTTTGTATTTTATATACATAATACATTTTTAATGGATTTCAAAAGTTCTATTTTTCTTTCCCCTCTGTTTTGTTTGTCCTAGAAAAACAGAAGTAACAACATACATTTGAAATTAATGGCAAAGTACCTTCACATATTTTTACAAAGCAACAATAATTTTAAAAGCTCTCATGTGAGAATCTTCTCTTCAAGTGAGAAACTTTAAAAAAAGAGAGAAAAAATGGGGTAGGAGGGACAACCAAACCACCCAGAAAACAAAGACAGTTAAGTTGAAAACTGATATTACATAGCAGAACTTCCCCAAGTGTTCAGAATTCTAGTGTATTTTACCTAAAGAAGCACAATGGAGTCAACAAGTCCCAAATCAGTCTTTCTATATTAAAAAGAGACAAAAGGGAGAGTCTAATGAGCTTCGACTCATAGCCACGTGGATAATGAGAGCAAGAGACCTTGGTCTGTTAGCAACAACTCCCTTTGTTTCATGTTGAATACCCTTATCTAGTTATTCGTTCTTCCTCTGGTAATCTGTCAAATAATGAGGGACTCGAATTGTAAAAGGTGCATCTCCACAGAAAGCAAACTAGTGCTGAGCCAGTGAAAAGGGGGAGATGATGAGATTGACATTGCTGACACTGGAAATCTGGTGATATAAAGATTAGTTTACAATCAAATTACTCTCATATTCACTTATAGCCAAATAAGTAAAGAGGCCACCTGTGAAGTATTTTCCCCACGAGTAATGGTGTGGAGACTATTATAATAAACACATGTTTTAGGCAGAAAGGAATTCAGTGGAAGTTGCTAGACATCCAGGTTGTTTAAGATGAGGCAAGATCCTCCTAAATGAATGATTCATCCATAGTAATGACACTAATTCATTATCGAGTTTCAGTTTATATCTATTTTCATTTTTTCCAATCTGTTGCAGTGCAATTGAAGTGGTGGTTTGTTGTGTTGTTGTTCTAAAATGTTGTTTTAAGTACATAATTTTACCCCATTTGTGCCAGGAAAATGCCCAAACACCTTCATTAGGAATAAAGGAAATCTGTTCCACAGTACTCTGAACAGCAGGCACTCTATGCTTTATTGAACAGAAAAGCTTTAACAAACCTTATCTTGTACAATGTTCATTCTGCCTGGGTCTGTTTATGTTCTCGAACTTCTGAAAATGTGGGTGCGACAGCAAAGTAGTGTTTAGCTACCCTACTCTCTCGGCCAGGTGGCTGATTGTATGGTTTGGCATATTTTTTGCAGGTGGTATACAAAATCATATATACCAGCTGTTCAACCCACTGAGTAATACTCCGCTAAATGACACAGCCCCAGCCATACATAACAACATATAATGATGCTCAAATGATATCTTCACTAGATTCATTTAGCTCTGAAAAGAATTCTCTAAGAAAGACATTTCCTTGCCTTCATTTCTGTCTCATGCTGGGTAATGTTGGCAAGAGTTATTCATGGCACATGTGAGCAATTAAAAAAAAATATATTGTAGAAAAACAACAAGGCAGCTTTGCAGAGGTGCGCTATCTGCTTGATGACTTGGCAGGCCGCCCCTGGTGCTTGGCACGGCACCCTGGCAGCTGGCACGGGGGATGTTATATATACTTGCCATTGGGCCTCTCCTATGCTACTCGCTGTGCACGATCAATATCGACCAACTGCATAAACAACCGGATGAACCTTGTATCTGAGGAATGGCAAATAGCATTTGAATTATTTTACATAAATCTGAAAATGTAATCGCAGTTGACATTCCTATTAGTATTATATCTGAGTGCGATGATCATAATTGAGTAACATTAAATTTAGTTTATTGAACAGCAGTCCACTGCCTGCTTTACTGTGACTATGATCTGTGTAATGAAACCAGCAGTATGAAAAATTCTCTCAGTTGGTACACTTCCTGGACAGCAGCCAAAGTATTTATTGCTATTTATGCAATTAATGGCTATATTGATTCCTTTTTTTTCCCTAGTAAATAGCAGATAAGTTGTGCTATGTTTTCTTAGCTCTTCAAGGTTTGTTTCAGCTGTAATTAATGTGACTATAAGAATAATACTCAATTGTTCTTAGTAACTGGTTTTCATGTCTGCGGCATTTGCAACGTACACATTGCTTTCTGGTTTGAGATGATTAAATTGATAGCAGCTCTATTGCCAAAATAGTCCCATATGCTGAAGTATGATTTATTAATGTTCAAAAATCAGAAGGTAAAACTTCACTAGCCAAAAGGCTGTGGTGGTTAATCATCTGTTCTTCCAGCTAATTCCATAATCCTCAACGTGACAATCAATTCATCATGCTGAAATAGCAAATTCATATAAATCATATTTCCAAGTTCTACATGCAGTCAATAAAATATATTGCACATTTCCCATAAATTATGTGATATAATGTTAATTTATTTTTCAAATTAAAATCCTTAACTACCCTATGTGTTTTTCCTTTGTGCCTGTAAAGGGATGAGCCTCATTCTGGCACATCTAGAAGATCACACCATGCACAGGGAAGAAGGGTTGAAGGCTTCTGACTTTGGAGGAATTCGTAGGAATATGGGACTTTCTGTATCCTCTAAGACAAACAAATGTTCTAACATTTTTTTTTTTACTTTGTTCCCACTGCTTACTGGCAAGAATTCAAAGATATTTTCTTCGTATATTTTCCAACAAGGAGGAGGTGGGTAGAAGGAAGGGTCAGAGTTGGCATGATTTTTGGATCGTTGCTACTGAAAAATCCATCCCATCCTAGCATATATGCTCCTCTTTTCTTTTCCTTTATTTCAGATCCACACATCTGTTCTATTTTCATGAGGGTAAACTCTACAACTCCTTCCCTACATTTGGTGTCCATAATAAGAATGGAAATATAGTTAATAGAGACCTCCTAGCCACTTTAACAGATCACATGATTCATATCCTTGGTTTATGTCCATAAGTAACAGAAGTGTGAAGGGAAGGAGCTTTCTGCCTTGAGTAGGTACAATCCTTAAATTCCTAAATATGAAGTTGGCATGGCAAGATAAGTCAGTCTAAATTTATTTGATAAATAAAACTAAGTGTATTAAATTATGCAGCATTTCATGATCCTGAATCCTCTCTAAAGGAGAATCTGTCTGAACATAGTTAGGGCTCGGAGAATCAGCAGAAAGAACATTACATTTAAGGAAAACAGTCTGGACCATAGATTTATTCCCCTCCTTCTTCTGTCTTTTGTCTGCTTCTGATAAGCCCTCTGTACTATAGGACTTTGCTTCTGAATTTTAGATCAATTTTTGTCCTTCTAAACACAGTTCATCATTTGATCTATCTGATCCTAATTCATCCTCTGCTTCAATGTTCTGGTGGTCCTTGGATCTGATATGTAATCCCTCTTCATGTGAGGACAGCCCATGACTCAGTTTCTGCCAAGTTCCTTTATGGAAAAAGCAATGCAGCATCTGTCATACACAGCCTCATTTTGTTGACAATAAAAAAGAGGAAGACATTATTTTAGACCTGTATGTCCATCATTGACTGTGCAATGAACATTTTGGTGGGAGCACATTGCCATTCAAAAAATGGTGCTTTAATACTAATGTTTATACATAAGAAATATTTTTTTCTGGAAAAGAAAACTTGTCTTAAAGATGCATTGCCTTTAAGGCTCAAAACCATTCTGTTGCAAGAGTAACATTTACTTCAGTCAGTTCCTACAATGTATACAAACTGGTAAAGGAAGACGGTTCAGAGGCAAGAGTCAGGCAGAGGCTGATAGAGCAGTTAGCATTCGCCTGGGCACACTGGGTTATGGGCACTAACCTCTGTGATGAACAGAAGGATGGAGACGTTTTATCTCAGCCCCAACTGGAGTATAAGCTGATTCTTGGTAGCACTGACTGAACTAGAAAAGGTCATGGACACAAGCTCCTTACTGCAGGAGAGATTAACTCTATAACAGGACATGATTTTGGCAATATCAGAGATGAGGCGAAACCATATGCTTCATTCACGGATTCGTTTCAGAAAGGCAAGGTTTTCATAAATATAGTTTCCTATGGATATGGTTAGGAAAGGCCAGGTACACGTGTGTGAACCTCTTTCTCTCTTGCTGAAAATATTCCGGTGGCTCTGATATCATTTGTCCTAAACTGTAAAGACCTGCAATTTCTTTTTTCTTTCTCCCCTCCACTCCCGCAGGGATTTCAATCATAGCAGAAACGAAGGGGCAGGAAATAAAACTATATTGGGCTCAAGGTTCTAAAATTTACCAGAATTAAGTTAATATTATTCTGAGGTGTGTGCATGGCTCAATTGGTGAAGCATCGTCTTTGGCTCAGGTCATGATCCTGGGGTCCTGGGATGGAGTCCTGCATTGGAATTTCTCTGCTCAGCAGGGAGTCTGCTTCTCCCTCCCCTTCCGTCCCTCCCCCTGCTCGTACTCTCTCTTGCTCATGCTCTCTTTCAAACAAATAAAGTCTTTTTAAAAAATGTTAATATTATTCCGAAATAGATCGTGATAACATAAAATGAAGATTGTATTCTCAAGAGCAACTATTAAGAAAATAAGTCAAAATTATATAGTTTAACATTCAACAGAAGAATAAATTGTTACAATAAAAATATATTTGCTATAAAACAAGGCAGTAAAGAAGCTGTAGAAGAACAACAAAGATATACCAATTGAAAACAAATACTGAAATGGCAGATGTAAATTCAACAATATAAATTCAACAATATAAATTAAAAAGCAGAGATGGTCAGACTGGTTTAAAAAAAAGACTTAACTAGATGATATTTGCAAAGAACACACCACAGTTTCAGAAACACAAAGAAGTTGAAAGTAAAAGGACAGCAAAAGATATATATTCAAGGTAAAGAACATCCATAGGAGAGCTGGACTGGCTGTATTAATATGAGATAAAATAGACTCTAAGACAAGAAATATGACTATAGACAAAGAATGACATTTTGTAACGATAAAGGGATAAAACCCATAAGGAAGATATGCTTATGCATTTAATAACCGAGCCCAAAATATTTGAAGCAAACACTGACAGTTAAAAAGTACAAATAGGAAATTCATCAGTAATCCCTCAGTGAGTTCAAGTTCCTTACTCTAAATAGTTTATAAAACAACTAGACATAGATCATCAAAATATAAAAGATCTGAACATTATTAGGGGCGCCTGGGTGGCTCAGTGGTTAAAGCCTCTGCCTTCGGCTCAGGTCATGATCTCAGGGTCCTGGGATCGAGTCCCACATCAGGCTCTCTGCTCAGCAGGGAGCCTGCCTCCTCCTCCTGTCTCTCTCTGCCTGCCTCTCTGCCTACTTGTGATCTGTCAAATAAATTAAAAAAAAAAAGATCTGAACATTATTAACCCAAATTGATAAATTATAAAAATTGATATTTTTAAAACAATTCACCCAAAGCCTATAGGATACTAATTATTTTAATTGTGCATGAAACATGTTCCTGGATGGACTACATGCTGGGCCACAAAACAAGTCTGAATAAATTTTTAAAGATTGAAATTGTACAAAGTATTTTTTCTGACCAAGCAGGACTGAATTAGAAATCTACAAAAAGAGAAAGTAAAAGTGTATGATTCTATTTTGATTCCCACCAAAAACCTGTATCTGTGAGCAAATCACAAGCCAGCCTGCTGAAACTGGATTTCCGTATTACCTTATTGAAGTACTAGAGGGAAATCTAAAAAGGCAGGCTGCTTAGAAAAAGAGAAACAATTTCTATGTAGAGCAGTATGGCAAGATTCAGTGGCATAATTTTGAAATTTGGGCTCCAGGGAATATTGTGCTGATGCTCCTTACCTAACCAATCTGCACCCAGAATTGTCCTTCAGTTGCCCTTTGCACCCTGGAAATTTCCTGAATTCTGCAGGGAACATTGACCAATACAGTAAAATTTTTGATCAGAATAAATAAAGGAGACAAGTTTATCTCTGTTAACGAGAAGTCCTGTTGATTTACAGGTACGTTGTATGTAATGCTAGGAACTCAAAGGATTTTTCTAAAGATCCAGTATACACCAACAACTATTTGTAAAGTTTCTGGTTGAGTATTTTTTTTTTTTTTTTTTAAAGATTTTTATTTATTTATTTATTTGACAGACAAAGATCACAAGTAGGCAGAGAGGCAGGCAGAGAGAGAGGAGGAAGCAGGCTCCCTGCTGAGCAGAGAGCCCAATGTGGGGCTCGATCCCAGGATCCTGGGATCATGACCCGAGCTGAAGGCAGAGGCTTTAACCCACTGAGCCACCCAGGCGCCCCTTGGTTGAGTATTTTTTAAAATATATGACTATATCGATTGAAAATTAGGAAGCTGCTGGACAGATGCTAAGTATTTGCTAACATTAAAAAATAAAATAGGCCCATGTGAGGAAAAGGTTAATGCAGCAGCCCTGTGTGACTCTAGTCTTGCTTATCCTGGTAGCCATAGTGATTACATGTGGTCAAATTCAGAGGACTGAACAAGTGGAATTTTCCCGGTTGCTGGGAGACGATGCTATTTCATACACCCAAAATGGTGCCTTAAGATGGACCAGGTTGTTAGCATGTTCAGAGTAGACGTGAAGATTCAGGGCTGCGCACCTGACGCCCGCATTGGGGTCTGCGCCACAGCTGGTCATGTGGCATGTATGTGCCTGGCTCTCTCTAAGAAATTTTAACTCAAAGACCAAGCGGGCTTTTTTGGGGAAGGACACTTAACACAAGTTCCTGCACTTTGCTGGTGGAGGAAAAGGCGTATCTGCGGCGGAAGGGCAAAAAAGTCTTTTTGACTGCTTACTCCAACCCTTCCCTATGTATCTTTTTCTCTGGAAGTTCCTGTACTGTCATAAGTATAACTTTCTGCTGAGTCACATGAGCCCTGTGACCCTGAGCCCATGAGTCCAGTGAATCACTAAGCTAGTATTGTGAGAGCACTAACAGAGCCAATGTCATAACAATTGAATGAATTGGTTTATTATAACCAAAGTGGTATACTAAATACACACACACACACACACACACACACACACACACACACACACACACCCATAGAATGATTCATGACTATTTCTTTTTTTTCTCCCATACCATTAAAACACTCATATGTTGGGGCGCCTGGGTGGCTCAGTGGGTTAAGCCTCTGCCTTCAGCTCGGGTCATGGTCTCCGGGTCCTGGGATCGAGCCCCACATCGGGCTCTCTGCTTGGCAGGGAGCTTACTTCCTCCCTCTCACTCTGCCTGCCTCTCTGCCTACTTGTGATTTCTCTGTCAAATAAATAAACAAAATATTAAAAAAAAAAAACAACACTCCTATGAGGCACTCCATCAAATTTAGATACAGGAAGTAGAATGCTGCTTGATAGGGGTTGGGGAGAGGAGTTCATGCAGAGTTGTATAATGGGTACAGAGTTTTAGTTTTGCAAGAAAAAACAAAACAAAAAGCAGTTCTATGAGTGTACGGGGATGACAGTTGCACAATAGAGTGAATGAATGTACTTAATGCCATGAAGCTGTACAGGAAAAATGGTTACAGTGGTCAATTTCATGCTATGTATATTTTATCACAGTTCTTTTTTTAAAGTAAGTGATTTGTAACTTAAAAAAGGTCCTGATGTTTTAATACTTAACACTTAAAGTTGGTTGGAGTCGCTCAATAAATGTCTTTTCTTCCCTGTATTTAATCACTTTTACCTCAATTTCAGTGACAGACTAGCAATGTTAACTAAGGTGTCTGAACAAATCACAACTTCCCAAGAAGAAATGTTCAGTCTTGCCTATCCCAACTGTTTCTTCCCTATTTCAGAACTCTATCTTCTTCCTGAGTTTACTGTCTCATTGGTCATTACTTCATGTGTCCCTGGGAGACCAGAGGGATCTGCTTATAGCTCAATTCCCTTTCCTGTTTAAATATATCCTTTGACACCTCAAAGCCAGTTATAATATATTTCCATTCCCATAGTCTAGTCTTCAAGATATTTTATTATCTGACCTCAAGTCACTACATTTCCCCTTCTGCAAAATATATTTCCAGTCCTGAACTTCTTACTCGTACCCAAGCATGCTATTCTCCTTTCTACCTCCAAGCCTTCCTCTGAATCTCTATAGAAATTACTTTCTCCCCTTTTAATTTATTTGACAGACAGATCACAAGTAGGCAGAGAGGCAGGCAGAGAGAGACAGGAGGAGGAGGCAGGCTCCCTGCTGAGCAGAGAGCCCGATGTGGGACTCGATCCCAGGACCCTGAGATCATGACCTGAGCCGAAGGCAGAGGCTTTAACCACTGAGCCACCCAGGCGCCCCTAATAATGTTCAGATCTTTTATATTTTGAAGTCCTCCCCACACGAGATTTTCCCAGAATTAGTCCAGATTTGCACATTATCTCACAAAAGCACTGGGTCTACTCTTCCTTTATAGGACCATAAGAGTTGCCTGATTATTTCCACTTTTTCCTGCTCCTTGCAAAGGAAGGATTATGTTCTTCTACCAGGGTGATGTCAATCTTGGCCATGTTATTTGGTCTGGCTGGTGAAATATGAGTGGAATTGACATATGTCTCTTCCAGGCAGAAAATGAGAAGTCTGAAATATTTCACAGAGAGGCTATCCCGTTAGCTTGGGTTCTATAGTGAAAGTGACAAAGAGGAGGACCGCAGCCCAACTACGATGACAACCTTAGCTGTTATAAAGCACTGTGATTTGGGGGACATTTGTTATGACCTAGATTATCCTTACTGATACAGGCACTAACAGTGTTCTGTTTTATTAATTTGCCTATATAGCCTATATAGCTGGCTCTTCCATGAGCTTCAGGGTATCAGAAATTGCTATTTATCTTTATTATTTCAATGCCTCGCAGTTTGTAGATACTCAATACACTTTTTGTATGAATGGACAAATAGATCAAAGAAGGATAAAGCTTTAGAGCTACTCCAGTCATTATTGTTCTGCTCAATTATGGAGAGTTATTTTTCACTGCATCAGAAATGTTGCTTACTCAGTATTCATACATATGAGTGTTTTCATCAACTGGTTTGTTGGGTTAATGATTTGGTCATTCCTTGAAGAGACAGTGATTTAACCTAATAGAGATCAAAGCTACTGATGTTGCCTGAATTTAGATTAGATAAGTATTGCACCTTTCTAGTGTGTGTTTCACCATTTTGTTTATGGAGTGTGAAATATATAGCCTTGTGCTGTTTCTGCACCCTTCATCCATGCATAGCCAACAATATACTGTACGCCCCATTTCTGCTAACCTTGGCAAATTAGCAGAGGTATTTGGGTAATCAGGCAGTTGAGTGTTTGTGTAGTTTATCACTTTTTATGAAAAGAGAAATGTGTTAAGGAGGATTAAGCAGAAGAATAACTATCAGTGGCTTATATTTAGAATATTGCTGTAGTAAAATAAAAAGAAAAAGGTGATGTCAAGCACCTCATTAAAAAATATTGAATTTCATTAGTAAGGTGATCTGACAAAACCAAAACCATACAGTTGATTTTTTTTTTTCCTTGTCTGTGAGAGAGGAGAGAAACGTTTATTTTCCTTTTGTCTTTTATATTTGAGAGCACGGGTCCACCTTTCATTCCGTGTGACTAGCTACCTGTGTGTTTTTTTTTTTTTTAAGCTGAGATTGCAGTCCTTTGAGAACAATGTTGACAGCTTTGAGCTGACAAAGAATCATTATAATCAGTGCTGAAGATATGAAATCACACGAGAAAGAATTCATGTTTACAGTAGTGGGGACCACACACTGTGATAGTTTGCATTAAAAACTCAGCAGGTATGGTATGCAAACCTGAATCACAGTGGAGGATTCAAAGACCTTATGATATGAAAAGGTCATTTTTGTTCAACTACCTGTCTACTGTGTTAAAATAAAAATAAAATATTTTCCATCAAATTCTGCAGAAGGTAAGAAACTGTGTACAGAGGAACTCAAAGCTTTCATAGTATTTATGCAAAACTATATTATCTGCCTTCATGTCAACATCATTTGAGTGCCAGATACAAAAGAAGTTGATTCAAAGGATTACAGATGACATTATACAGGTGCAGAAAAGAAAATAATAAGAAAGAAAAAGAAAATAAAGGGTAGGTCTTACAAGTATCTAAGAAAACGAAATTGACTGTTCCGTTGTTAAGAAGTGGACCAAGCTGTAAAGACAAAGGTGTGACAAAGAATTAAAGACGAGGGTGAAACTATGTTTAAGTCATGACATTCACGACAACCACTGAACATAATGGCATCATTTCAATTCTACTCTTCATATAGGGCCGGGGGAAGGTGGTTATACTAGGATAGTTAGACTAGCTGCCCCTGAAAAAATTGTCAAGCAAATGAATTTTCATACTTATAACCTCCTCATTCATCTCTGTTTTGAATGTTTGACATCTCAGTAATATTTCTCTGCCTTATCTTTCACTTATTCATTCTTCATTAATGATTTATAAAACACCTGTTATATCGAGGCACTAGAGAATCATGGAGGTATAGAATATGATTTCTCCTTTCGAGGAACTGATGGAGGAATGGAAGAAATGAACATATAAACGTAACTACAACAATGTCATTAGAGCCATGGGAGCCACTTAACCCTGCCTGAGCCGGCAAAGATTCACAGAGGAGCTGGCATAGGAGTTGAAGTTTTTTTCTATGGGTACTTGCTCGCTGGGTAAATAAATGGGTCATTTCCAGCAGAGAGACATTTCATAAAATGCACACAGAAAGCAGTAAGCAGTTGTCTGAAACCTGTTTCCACAGTATGAGAAATGGCTAAATGGAAACAAGAGAATATACATAATCCAAATGACTACATTCTGAGAAGCATAGGTTTTATCCTGTTTAATAAGAAGCCATAGAAGGGCATTAAGCAGGGAAACAATATAAGTGGTTTACATTTTTTTTAAGAATTTGGGAGGTTTTGGGGGCAACTGGGTGGCTCAGTGGGTTAAGCCTCTGCCTTTGGCTGAGGTCATGATCCCAGGGTCCTAGGATACAGCCCCACATCAGGCTCTCTGCTCAGTGGGGAGCCTGCTTCCTCCTCTCTCTCTGCCTGCCTCTCTGCCTACTTGTGATCTCTGTCTATCAAATAAATAAATTTTTTTAAAAATAAAAAAAAAAGAATTTGGAAGGTTTTTCAGGGGAAACTAAAAACTGCAGATAAAAAGATTGCTAACTAGGCACCTGGCTGGCTCAGTAGATTAAGCATCCAGCTTGATTTTGGCTCAGGTCATGAACTCAGGGTCGTGATCTCAGGGTCATTGGATCAAGCCCTGCGTGGAGATCTGCATCAAGCTCTGAGCTCAGCATGGAGTCTGCTTGCTCCTCTCCCTCTGCCCATCCCCCTGCTTGTGCTCTCTCTTCTTTCAAATAAATAAATAGGTAAGTAAGCAAACAAAGAAATAAATGAAATCTAAAAAATGAAAAAAAAAATCACTAAAAATCTTACTCTCATTTTCTCCACCATTGATATTTTCAGTCTTGAAAGTACTTTAAAGATACTCCCTTTTTAAAAAAGATACTCCTTTTAAAGTTCAAATGCCTAACAACAGCTTAAAAGTATTATTATGCTTTCAGTTATATATCTTGCATAATAATTATCCAAGTCAAGGTAAAGCCCATAGTGAAATTTCTAGTACCAGCCTTTTGGGAAGGTTGGTAATATTCAGATAACTAACATCCAGAAACTGCCACCCGTGGGTAGCTTTGGTGATCTTTAGGACACTTAACTCTTTAGTCTTGGTGGAAAAATGAGGAAGTGAAGTGGGATGATCACCTGGAATTATTCCTGGGCTGTCCTAATTTCTTACTTAGCCGATGGCCCCTAAAAAGCTACATTCCATGCTGTAGTATTACGCTCTCAGGGATCTTTTACTATCTTCCCTCTAGCACTTGTTGCTTCAGATTTTTAGGTTAAATTCCAAGTTTTGTTAACCATGATTATCAGGTAGACTCCCAAGTCTATTTAAGCAGTCTCCACTGGCCAAATGATGTCTGTAAATGTCTGTAGGATTATTCTAGTGCTGTTTTTTTGTATCGTGTATAAAATAGTGATTTGCCTCCTTCACTCATTCATTAGTGAGTTTAAGCTCTCATTCTGACTACTTTCCAGAATTTATAGTATTCACATAGATAACCCAACACAGCACTCTCTCCAATCCTACCTATTGGATATCAGGTGATTTAGTCTCCTGGGCCAATGATGCATATCCCTATGCAAGAATTTGGCAGATAAAAAAAATCTAATGAGGGGCGCCTGGGTGGCTCAGTGGGTTAAGCCTCTGCCTTCAACTCAGGTCATGATCTCAGGGTCCTGGGATCGAGCCCCGCATCAGGCTCTCTGCTCAGCAGGGAGCCTGCTTCTCTCTCTCTCTGCCTGCCTCTCTGCCTACTTGTGATCTCTCTCTCACTGTCAAATAAATAAATAAAATCTTTAAAAAAAATCTAATGAATAATAAAAAATCTGAAGATTTTTACAACTTGATTGGGAAATATTTAAAACCAAGAAAATATGAACATGTATAACAGTAATAACATAATTATTAAAATTTGAGAGTTTTAATATATTGAAGATGTTAATTTAAAATGTCAATGAAATCACAAATTAGTTCTTCAAGCTTCTCCATGAAAGATGGTTGCAAAGTGATTTAGTGTTTTTATCCTGATTTTGTTAATATATGTGACTCTCACACACGTTTTTATTCCTTCATTTAATATCCATAGATTCTTATTCAGGAATCAAATCTATACCAGGTACTACTTGAGGAGAGTTCATTCTTTAGTGAAAGGAGATACAGATGAACACAAGCAAATATAATGGAACTTACAAGGGAATATTAGGGTGTTGTGGGAACACTAAGATGGTTCCTTTATTCTTTAAATTCAAGTAGAGAATAAAGACTTAAAAAAAAAACAGAAATTAATCATCACACTTTTGGTAATGCAAACAGCAAGAAACACAAAGTGTTGAATCATTAAAAAGGAGGGCAATTAAATAGCATAACATAGTACTTTATAATTCACAACATAGTTTTACATATAACCTCTCTCTTTCTTAACTATTCATACTACTAAGTATCAAACACTATGAGCACGAACAATCACTGATTCTAGGTGTTAATACACATTATTGCCTTAATTCCTACTTCAGCTCTCTTTGCTAGCCATTACTATTTCCATGTTACTCATGGCCAATGGAGATTGGATACATTAAACAATTTGTCAAAAGTCACATAACTATTGATATCAAAACAGAGATCTAAATCCAAAATTATCTGACTCCAAAACTCATTTTCTTCCCACTGATTGTAAAGTGAGCAAGGCAGACATCATTCTTCTATTTACAAATAAGGAAACAGATTTAGAGTAATTAATTTGTCCAACATAAATTAGAAGGTAAATATTTGAAAAGAGGCTTTCTGACCTGGCATTTAAAAGACTTTCATTTCAACTCCTTGGCTCTACTGTTTTGGTGTGTGTGCCATATGCTAGCACTTTAAGTAAATTAATGAGGTGAATAAAAATTCATAGAACATTTTCTTACTGAATTTTTCAGAATGCAAAACTATGACATTTCCTAGCATTTAATGTTTTCATCATATTAGAACACTTAAAATTTTCTGTTCTTTGGCCCTATAGTATAAACGAACAAATCTAAGAACAACTTCCCCTCCACAAAAAACTGAGTAATTAATAATCCAGTTCCTACCCATTCACTTCACAATTCATACCATGCTATCATGAAACCATGTTCCAATAATTGATAAATTCTCAAACTCAAATTACTGGCTTTCATGAAGAACAAATGAAGTTTTAAGCTAGGTTTAAAAATTGTGAATATCAGAATAACATAGTAAAGTGGGCATCCATGTGAAGGGTCAGCCTGGTGAAAAGCATCAGAGCCCAACGAGAATGAAAAGGGTGTCCACAAGGGGTGTTGGGTGCCCAAGTGATATGACGAGAGTGTCCTCACAGCTAGACAATCCAAGTCAGAATCCAAGAATAGAAATAAGAGCATCCATTGAAGAGATAAGGTGGCATTTAAGGAAAAAACAAATAGGATTGTAACCTTTGAATAAAAAGGAAACCAAGAGTCCGCACTTAAATAAGTAGATAAATAAAGAGAGAGCTTGCTGACAGATGTGATAATTACATAATTCAAAGCATTCTCTACAAAAGTCTTATGAATTGCCAAGGGAAAAACTAACTTCACAGTTCAAGAAGCCTAGAAGACAGGACATTATTCATATTATTCATGTGGTCAGAGTAAATATTATCAGTAATGGGAAAATTAAAATCATCTTCCATCTGATAAAGTGCAATGAAAGAACCACCATATCACTTCTGTGGTATTCTGCCAAATGCACATAACCTAGATCAAACTATGCAGGCACTGAAGACAGACCCATATTGAAGGACATTCTAATCTGCTTGCAATCTTCAAAAGTGTTAAGGTGATGAAAGTCGGTGGAAGACTGAACAACTTGCAAAATGAGGGAGACTAAAAAGATATGGCAGTTAAATGGGGCATGTGATTCTGAATTGTATTAGGTCTCATCAGCTGTTGTAATAAATTACCACAAACTTAGTGGCCTAGAGTAACTTAAATTTATTATCTTCTATGAGTCAGAATTCCAGCACGGACTCACCTCAGCCAAAATCAAGGTATTGGCACTGCTGCATCCCTTTCTGAAAGCTCTAGGGGAGGATCCACTTCCATGCCCATTTAGCTTGTTGGCAGAATTCAGTTCCTTGCACACAGCCCTCTGCATCTAGGGACCCACAGCTAGACATGATCAAAGTCGAATCCTTCTCCTGCTGCCATCTCTTACTCTTTGACCACAGCTGGAAAAGGTTCTTCACTTGTAAGAATTTGTGTGATTAGATTGGGTTCACCTGGATAATTCAGGTTAATCTTCTCAGCTTGGGGTCCCTAACCTTAATCACATTTTGCCAAGTAAGAAAACATATTCACAGGATCCAGCCACTAGGATGGAAAATCTTTGAAGACGGGTGTGTGTGTTGGGGGTGGGAAGATTTCTGCCCACCACATGCATCTTTTGCTCTAAAGGAATTTTTGGGGTAACTTGGCAAAAATATAAACAGTTTTCATTTTTAAGCAAGTGCCACTGATATTGTGTGACTTTGGGCAAATGTACAGCCATCTGAGAGATATACCACGATAACCTGATCTTTGAAAGGGACAGGAGTACAGAAATCCATTTTGCCTTATGCTCAGTATTTTTGTAGTACAGGTTTAAGCAGCATGAGGTAGCTAAGCTGTTTGTTGACACTGTTTGCTTATATTTTTAGAACTTTTTGAATTCATCCTATTCAACTGTTGTGCAATAATTTGATTGTTAAAAGGTAAGGTAAGAAAAACTATAAGCACTCATTCTTATCTCCCACCCTTACATTTCAATTAAAACTCTGTACGTCAATTAGTGCAGTTTACATAATAAACTTGCATGCAAAATTCTTGCATAAAGGTATATTAAATCAGGAAAAAAGTTTGCTTGCCTTCTACTTAATATTTTATTTAATTTATCTATATAAGAGAATAGTAACTACCTTTGCGTAGTCAGTCTTTTTGTTTTTTTACAATTTGTGTTCACTATTTACATTGAAAATTCATTTACGGGCAGGAACAGTTTGACTAATCCCAATTTTCACTGTATTTTGCCTCCTGAAATAGAAATCAGGTCAAAAACCCCAGAAGAATAAAGTAATTAACCTGAATATCACATTGGATCAGTTTTGCTAATACAGGTGCCCTGTAAATAATGCATGCTTTCTTTAAAGTGATCAAACCAATAATGAATAAAGTAGAATATTATCCATTTATAGGCATGTAAATTGGTGGCTGTGTCTGGGAGTGTTTCATGTGTGGGGTGTGTGTGTATACCAAAACTCATGGAAAGACAATTATATCCTGACAAACACTATAAATGTCTAATTTCTGAACCTGGAAAGGTTTATTCTTAATTGCTTCAAATTATTAACAAAAATAAATTGAATAAAACATTTATTGTCATAAAAATAGCATGCTATTCACCAGGAAAAGGTAAGTGATTAGTACAATTTACTTTCCATACTCTAATTTGAATCGAAATTTTTGCATTAAGTACAGATAATATATAAATCATTCATTAATATTTTATACTTTGTCTTTTTTAGCTTTTAAATATTTAGAAGATATTTTATTCTGAAAATAATAATTTCAAAAGTCATATTAGAATCACAGGAAAATAGAAAAATAAATTTCAAAAGATTAAATTATTTACTTGATGTTATACAGTCAATAAACAACTGCATCGACACAAGTATTGTTCAGAATTCTACCCCAATCTTTTTTCCACTAAATCATAAAATGATGAATTAAAATCTGAATGCAGAAACTTTTCAACCAAATTTTTATACAAATAGTAATTATGCTCATTTAGAAAATGTATTTTCTTGGGGGCATTTTGGTGGCTCCGTGGTTTAAGCGGCCGCCTCGAGCTCAGGTCATGGTCATAGGGTCCTGAGAACGAGCCCCCTGCTCCCTGCTCAGCAGGAAAGTCTACTTCCTCCCTCTCCATCCACCTCTCCTTTTACTCAGGCTCTCTCTCGCTCTCTCAAAGAAAATTTTTATTAAAAAAAAGAAAATGTATTTTCTTTTAAAATATTCAAATGTTTGGGATAATTTTTTCCTAGCATGGTTTTATTGAAATTTTAATTATAGTATATTTTAATTGTTTTAAAAAAAATTGTCCTCTCATTTACTCTCTGTGATTGAAATCATAAAGAATTATAAAATCACAAATTTTTAAAGAATAGTGGAAAACCTAGTTACATTTTGTTCCCATTTTATGATCTCATTGTCAATTGGCACTAAGGTAATTACATTAGTATGAGACCTTTGTTGGCTTTTTCATTCTAGATAATGAGCTCATGTGTATTTACTTGTGTTTTATTTAATGACACTTTCGCTTTATATCACTCGGGTGATTCTTATCATATATGACAATCTGTAGTAGCAAATAACGGAGTTACTGCATTCTACTGGGACACAAAGGCCTTAAAGAATGAATACACTACTATCTGGCTTACATATTGCTGGATCAACTATATAACAAATTTAGTAAACATTTGCAAAACATAAACAAGTTATTACCAAGGAAATAATTTCAGAGTGTTGCAATTCCTTTTTGTCATTTCTCCTCAGATATTTTATGATTCAGAAGTAAGAGAATTAGAGGGAAAACTTGGAAAAAAAAAAAAAGAAGGGGGGAAAGGAAGAGGAACTTTAAAATGACTTGATCGATAGATACACACAGAGAGAAACTGGGAGTAGTGAGAGAGTTATAAACAATTTGGCTCAATATCAGTATAAAAGATCAGCCAAATACAGTAAAGAACTGGGAAGTATCAGAAGAGGTTGCAAGAAATATTTCTGGAGATTCTGAATTGAATTCCTTATTTTTTTTTTTTAAGTATTGAGCATACACATTGGGTTTTCTTTAAGACTAGAAGCTCTCTTAATCACCTTCCACTTCCCTGATTCATTTTTTTCTTAATACACTCCGTGAAACAAACCAATGGATAGTAATGGCACAGTGGACCATTTTAGGATATCACTCTCCCTAGTTAACACACATAATTTTGCCACAAATGTTAAGTAATGAGCTCAATATGTTAGTTGTATTTGTCCTTGAAGGTATAACAATTATTATGTAAACAGCAATACCAACAAATAAGAGGAAAAATTTTTTTTGTTTTTATGGAAATTATGTTGAGTGATCTGAATTAATCCCCAAAATGTTAAGTTTCCTAAAATAATTGCACTTGAATTAGGTGTAGACAAGCTAATTGTAAAAATTGGAAGTTCCAATAATCTTCTCTTTATAATGCTTTGCAGGTGTACTTAAGTTATTGCTTCACTTGAAAGAAATGGAAACTGGAAATCTAAGGTGATGAATTATGGGTACCTTCCATGCATGAAAGATGACAAGGAAATCCAATCAGCAGACTTATGTGAAAATAAAATACTTTGGCCTTGGACCAACGATAGGCGAAAGGATTAACATTTATGTTTTTAATTAAGATAAAATGTAGAAGTTGTTAATATATGATTTTTTGACATAACCAAAGGTATTGATGAAAGGCCTCATACTGGTTCAGTACTGATACTAATGATATACAATAAGCCATGAAAGGGTTTCTATTTTTATTATTGTCACTGTTCTTATTATTTTATCATTATTCGGTGGCTGAGTGAATGGGAACCTTTGCAAAGATTAAGGCAAGTAGAAACTACCATTTTGGGGGTGTGGATATTTTTAGCATTTTATGAATGACCCCCTCATCATGCTTCACAATAAAAGATTCCTAAAGATACATGTCTATCCTTATAATTGAAGTGTAACTATTCACCAACAGCCTTGCATCACTAGAGAGTCAGGTTCAAGCCTCAACTTATGGAATCAAATCTGCATTCTAAAAAGATCCCCAGGTGATCTGTCTTCTGTTAAAGTTTGAAAAGTAGAGCCAGAGTTTTCTGAGTGAGCATAAATAACTGATACCATTTCAGTTATAAAAGGACAATTTTGAAAAGATTTGAAGGCTAGACTGGAATAATGAATCTGTGAGAACATAATTAATGCATGTTGTGTAAATTGTACGAGACCGTGGTGACTGATTCTAAAGAAAAAGGTGAATTCTAAGGAAAAGAAACTATTTACAGGGCTTGTCTTTTGGCTTAATGCATATATCTCTAAAAATTGTAATTGAGAGTAAACATTGATAAAGATATTAAATTGTTGGTAATTTTCCTGCTTTTTAGAGAATCAATTTGAATATATGGTACGGTCACAACCTAGTATGTGCATATTTATTTGTTGAAATAATAGAAGTACAATTGCAATATTTATTTGCAACAACAGAAACATTAATATTTAAAGCCATTGTTTGCCTCTGTCTCCTGCTGATAACTGTTTTCCTTAAAAGCACTACAAAAGACATTTTGAACAGATGGTGGCTGGTTTTCTCTATCCTACATCCCTTCACAACTGCCACTGAGCCTCACCATTCATTAATCTTCCATAGACTTCCAGTAGCACAGCTACTAAATTACACACATGCACACACTGAGGCCAGCATTTCTGTCAGGCTTAAAATTAAACCGAAGAGCGCTATGCCAAGTCTTTTAACTGAACTTCACTATAAAACAGTTTGAAAAATAAACACTTAACTTGGAGGCCGACCCAGGAACATCCAATCTTAAATAGGAAATTCTGGCTGGACCTTACATCTTAGACATTCTCTAGCGTGTGCATCAAAAATTTTAGAGTAAAATTAAATCCTCAAAACATCTGGTTTGAATTCACCTGGACTCATAACTGTTTTTAAAATGAACTGTTTCCTTGATCTTGGAATTGACAAAAAGAACAACAACAACAAAATACAAACAACGTTTTCATCAAAATTATCACTTGCTGAGAAAAGCAAATAAAATAATACCACATATTTTTAAATTAGTCCAGACGACAAATTTTCTAACAAATGAAGTGGGTTTATCAAATATTCAAAACACCCTCTATATTTTAAATTGAAACAATGACCTTGTAAAGATAAATAATGTACACTTCCCAAGTACAGGTTTTGTAATTTTCAAATTTTGATACAGTTTTAAATTTAGAGAAAAGTTGTAAGACTAATAGTTTCTGCCCTCGTTACCCAAATTCACGTAATTGTTTAAATTTTGCCCTAATTGCTTTATTATTTTTTGTTTGTTTTTAATATATGTATTTAAATTTTTAATACTATTTGATCAAGTTGGACACGTGGTGTCCAATATCCCTAAATTCTCCCACATACATTTCCTAAGATTGAGGACACTTTTTTACATGACCATAGTTGAATTATCAAAATTAAGAATATAACATTAATATAATGCTTGGTCTAACCTTTACTCCACATCAAATTTAATGTCATCAGTTTAAATATCCTAGTAATGTCCTAATAATGTCCTTTAGAGCTATATTTTTCTCCCAATTTAAGATTAGATTCAACACCTCACATTTTTGCCTTTACTGCGAGGTGTCTGATTTCATTCACTCCAGAAGAGTTTCTCAGTTGTTCCTTCAGTGTTCATGACTTTGACACTTTTGAAGCCTGCAGGCAGTTATTACACAGAATGCCTCCTGCTTTGGGTTTGTGTAATATTTCCTCATTCGGGTTATGAATTTGGGGGCCAGAATATCACAAAAGTGACCAAGTGTCCTCAGTGTACCACATCTGTGGACATATGTTGGTGATTTTTTCCTATTAGTGTTGATGTTAATAACTTTGATCACTTGGTTAAGGTGATGTCCACCAATTTTCTCTGTTGAAGTGTGACTTTTTATTCTTTTTGTGATTAATTTCAGGTACCTTTTGAAACATATTTAATAAGTCATTGAAAAGAGTAGGGAAAATTGCTATCATGTTTAAAAAAACACCAACTTTTGATATTTATGTCCAGGGCATAGGCATTATATTTTTACAAAGATCATGTTTCATCAAGCTAGAATATAAAAATCAAATGCTATATATGCCAACATTTTTTTTTGACTGTGAGTTTTTGTTGTTGTTGTTTAAGTCAAATGACAAATTACAAAAGAGAATCAACAGTTTCAAATTAAATAAAACTTTCATATCTCCTAATATGAGAGATATGGGACCACTTCTAAAATACCATAATGCTTTTGACTTAAGGAAAAAAACAAAAAAACAAGCCCTTAAATAAACAAACCCATTGTCTTCTTCTTAGAAAACAGAGTTTAAATATTGATTAGAGAAATTTTGACTAATTTAATTGTTAGCCTCAAACACAAAACTTGAGATTGTAATTTAGAGCCAAAGTTATCTTTTAATTGTACCAGCTTTAGAAGAAAATTAGCATTAAGGATAATCTCCCAATCTCCATAATTATGGAGATTTCTCCAATAGAACTAAAAAGCTCAGGATATTACGTGTTGACATTCTTCTACTGTTCTTTATATACTTTGTTCAGTACATATTAACTGCGAGTCTGTTGTAAAATCATGTTAAATAGTTGTCTCATCAGGTTTATGGGCTTTAACTATTCAAAATATTTTGTTCTTCATATTAATCTAAGTGCTCCTTTTTTTTCCTGTAGGGATGTATTTCATGGTTCTTAATAGGAAGGGGCAGGTAAATTAACATTTATTAAGTGTCTATTTAGTATTAGTCTCTGCGTTAAAGACTTTTTATATTACAAATATTTTTAAAGGTTACTTGAGGGAAATCATGCATACATTTGAAGCTAAAGCAATGGGGGGTTAGTTTGCACCTAAACTGTGTTTATAATCTGATTTTACTCCGTATATTGATATATTAGAGAGCTAGTGGGATAAGTTCAAAAGAAATATGCTAAGATGAGGAGCTGAATAAGTCGTTTTTAAAAAAAAAATTATCTTAAATTAGAGAGGATGTAGTTATGAGTATAGTATCAAACCAGGTACTGGTCAGATTCATGGCCGTGTTTTAGGTGAGGATGCTCAGAAAGGGATGGAGGAAAACTGAAAGAGCTATTTCACAGAAACCTTCAGCCAAGGAGGATTTAAGTATCTGAATAGCTCTTATCCCAGCAAAAAGTGAAAAAGGGAACATTTGCACAGGCTTGAATGCTTCTGAAATTGGTTGTGGACAGCCAAGGAAGGGAGGGTCTTTAGTGCTCTGCTGGTGCCTTCACAAAAGAGGCCTCCAAGAGTTCTTCAGTGCTCTCTGCGATGGTTATCTCCATTCACTTCGTCCATAAAGATTTCAGCTACACAGTCATATGGCAGGCATTACTTGAGGCACTGATATTATGGCACCAAAAACAACCTCTAAGAAGAGATATCAGGGGGCACCTGGGTGGCTCAGCCGGTTAAGTGTCTGACCCTTGATTTCAGTTTGGGTCATGATCTCAGGGTCATGAGATTGAGTCCTGTTTTTGACTCTGCACTGAGCCTGGAGCCTGCTGAAGATTCTCTCTCTTCCTGTCCCTCTGGTCCTCCCCCTGCTCATCCTCTCTCTCTCAAAATAAATAAATAAATGTATAAGTATTTTTTTAAAAAGAAGAAATATTAGGTTTTGATTATTTATTGCAAAGTTCAGAGTGAAGAATACTAAAAGCTGATTGTGTATTTATTGGATAGTGTATAAGCATGCCTAATGACCGATGTGTTTGGCCGTGAGTTGATGGAGCAGGGAGTTGACCATGTAAAATATAAATTGTGAAAATCCATAATCTGAAGTTATTTGAGATTTACTGAGTGCACTTGTATATATACATTGATAGATATTGATTTTGAAAAAGGGCAGTCATGTTTCATGCTTACCTATGTGGCAAAATGTCCATCTCTAAAATTTACAAAGTAAAAATAGAAAAGCAAAAAAGATAAATTGATCTTTCTATAGGATTCCCAGCTTCAAACTAGATGGCTCTGTCTTTAGCCAAAGGACACACATTCAACAACAATATTATGCAGTAGTTTGGAGTGTTACCCAGTGTATTAGTTTCCTATTGCTGCTGTAACAACCGCCACAAATTTAGTGGCTCAAACCAATGCAAATTTATAATTTTACAGTTCCAGAGATATGAATCTGAAATGGGTCTCAGTGGGCTAAACTTTAGGTGTTTATAGGATAGTGCTCCTTTCTGGAAGCCCTAGGAGCAATCTGTTTTCTTTTCCAGCTTCTAGAAGCCACTCAGATTCTTTGACTTGTGGTTCACTTTCATCTTCAAAATTGGCAATGGCCTGTTGAATCTTTCTCACACTGCATCACTCAGACACACTTCTGCCTCCCCTTTTCCTTTTAAGGACCCTTATAATTACGCTGGGCCCACATGGAGAACACAGGGTAATCATCCTCTTTCAAGGTCTGATGATTAATAATCTTAAGTCTATCTACTACTTTAATTCCCTTTAGCCATGAAACCTAACAAATACACAGGTTCTGGGGATTAGGATGTAAACATCTTTGGGTTGGTGTGGGGAGTCATTGCTCTTCCTGTGAAACATACATTGCTTAGTTGGCATAGAGATGTCTGATTTGCCAAGACATTCAGAATGAAAGCTTCATTCCACCATTAAAAAAACCAAATGGAGGAGTCAAGATGGCAGAGAAGTAGCAGGCTGAGACTACTTCAGGTAGCGGGAGATCAGCTAGATAGCTTATCTAAAGATTGCAAACACCTACAAATCCAACGGGAGATCGAAGAGAAGAAGAACAGCAATTCTAGAAATAGAAAATCAACCACTTTCTGAAAGATAGGACTGGCAGAAAGTGAATCCAAAGCGATGGGAAGATGGACCGTGGGGGGAGGGGCCAGCTCCCGGGAAGCGGTGGAGCAACGGAGCACAAAATCAGGACTTTTAAAAGTCTGTTCCACTGAGGGACATCGCTCCAGAGGCTAAACTGGGGTGAAGCCCACGCGGGGTCAGTGTGGCCCCAGGTCCCGCAGGGTCACAAAGGATCGGGGGTGTCTGAGTGTCGCAGAGCTTGCAGGTTATTAGAATGGGGAAGCCGGCTACAGAGACAGAGCAGAGGAGTGAACTCTCAGCTCGGGGTTACCTTGAACCAGTCGAAGCCTTGGTGAGCTTGGAGTGCAGCCAGAGGCCAGGGAGACGGGAGATATTGGGCACTATTCTCTGAAGGCACACTGAGGAGTGGGGCCCCGAGCTCTTGGCTCCTCTGGGCCAGAGACTGGGAGGCCGACATCTTAATTCCCGTCCTCCAGAACTCTACGGAAAGCGCTCAGGGAACAAAAGCTCCGAAAGCAAACCCGAGCGGATTACTCAGCCCGGACCCTGGTAAGGACGGTGCAATTCCGCCTGGGGCAAAGACACTTGAGAATCACTACAACAGGCCCCTCCCCCAGAAGATCAACAAGAAATACAGCCAGGACCAAGTTCACCTACCAAGGAGTGCAGGTTCAATACCAAGGAGAGCAGCGGAATTCCAGAGGAGGAGAAAGCAAAGCACTGAACTCATGGCTCTCTCCCCATGATTCATTAGTCTTTGCAGTTAATTTAATTTGGTTTTTGTTGTTGTTGTTGTTGTTGTTTTTCAATTTTTTTTCTTTTACTTGCTCTGCTACATTTTTTTTAACTTTTACCCTTTTCTTTTTTAACATTTTTTAACTAGTTTAATATATATATAATTTTTTTCTTTTTTATAATTTTTCTTTATTCGTTTTCTTTTTTTAATTGTTGCTTTTTTTTTTCTGAACCTCTTTTTATCCCCTTTCTCCCCCCAACGATTTGGGGTCTCTCCTTATTTGTTTAAAGTGTATTTCCCTGGGGTCTTTGCCACCCTTTTAGTATTTTACTTGCTCCTTCATATACTCTTATCTGGACAAAATGACAAGGCGGAAAAATTCACCACAAAAAAAAAGAACAAGAGGCAGTACCGAAGGCTAGGGACCTAATCAATACAGACATTGGTAATATGTCAGATCTAGAGTTCAGAATGACGATTCTCAAGGTTCTAGCCGGGCTCGAAAAAGGCATGGAAGATATTAGAGAAACTCTCTCAGGAGATATAAAAGCCCTTTCTGGAGAAATAAAAGAACTAAAATCTAACCAAGTTGAAATCAAAAAAGCTATTAATGAGGTGCAATCAAAAATGGAGGCTCTCACTGCTAGGATAAATGAGGCAGAAGAAAGAATTAGCGATATAGAAGACCAAATGACAGAGAATAAAGAAGCTGAGCAAAAGAGGGACAAACAGCTACTGGAACATGAGGGGAGAATTCGAGAGATAAGTGACACCATAAGACGAAACAACATAAGAATAATTGGGATTCCAGAAGAAGAAGAAAGAGAGAGGGGAGCAGAAGATATATTGGAGATAATTATTGGAGAGAATTTCCCTAATATGGCAAAGGGAACAAGCATCAAAATCCAGGAGGTTCAGAGAAGCCCCCTCTAAATCAATAAGAATAGGTCCACACCCCGTCACCTAATAGTAAAATTTACAAGTCTTAGTGACAAAGAGAAAATCCTGAAAGCAGCCTGGGAAAAGAAGTCTATAACATACAATGGTAAAAATATTAGATTGGCAGCAGACTTATCCACAGAGACCTGGCAGGCCAGAAAGAACTGGCATGATATATTCAGAGCACTAAATGAGATGCAGCCAAGAATACTATATCCAGCTAGGCTATCATTGAAAATAGAAGGAGAGATTAAAAGCTTCCAGGACAAACAAAAACTGAAAGAATTTGCAAACACCAAACGAGCTTTACAGGAAATATTGAAAGGGGTCCTCTAAGCAAAGAGAGACCCCAAAAGTAGTAGATCAGAAAGGAACAGAGACAATATACAGTAACAGTCACCTTACAGGCAATACAATGGCACTAAATTCATATCTCTCAATAGTTACCCTGAATGTTAATGGGCTAAATGCCCCAATCAAAAGACATGTGGTATCAGAATGGATAAAAAAACAAAACCCATCTATATGTTGCCTACAAGAAACTCATTTTAGACCCGAAGACACCTCCAGATTTAAAGTGAAGGGGTGGAAAAGAATTTACCATGCTAATGGACATCAGAAGAAAGCAGGAGTGGCAATCCTTATATCAGATCAGTTAGATTTTAAGCCAAAGACTATAATAAGAGATGAGGAAAGACACTATATCATACTCAAAGGAACTGTCCAACAAGAAGATCTAACAATTTTAAATATCTATGCCCCTAACATGGGAGCAGCCAACTATATAAACCAATTAATAACAAAATCAAAGAAACACATCAACAATCATACAATAATAGTAGGGGACTTTAACACTCCCCTCACTGAAATGGACAGATCATCCAAGCAAAAGATCAACAAGGAAATAAAGGCCTTAAATGACACACTGGACCAGATGGACATCACAGATATATCCAGAACATTTCATCCCAAAGCAACAGAATACACATTCTTCTCTGGTGCACATGGAACATTCTCCAGAATAGATCACATCCTGGGTCCTAAATCAGGTCTCAGCCAGTATCAAAAGATTGGGATCATTCCCTGCATATTTTCAGACCACAATGCTCTGAAGCTAGAACTCAATCACAAGAGGAAATTTGGAAAGAACCCAAATACATGGAGACTAAACAGCATCCTTCTAAAGAATGAATGGGTCAACCAGGAAATTAAAGAAGAATTGAAAAAATTCATGGAAACAAATGATAATGAAAACACAACTGTTCAAAATCTGTGAGACACAGCAAAGGCAGTCCTGAGAAGAAAATATATAGCGGTACAAGCCTTTCTCAAGAAACAAGAAAGGTCTCAAGTACACAACCTAACCCTAAACCTAAAGGAGCTGGAGAAAGAACAAGAAAGAAATCCTAAACCCAGCAGGAGAAGAGAAATCATAAAGATCAGAGCAGAAATCAATGAAATAGAAACCAAAAAAACCAATAGAACAAATCAATGAAACTATGAGCTGGTTCTTTGAAAGAATTAATAAGATTGATAAACCCCTGGCCAGACTTATCAAAAAGAAAAGAGAAAGGACCCAAATAAATAAAATCATGAATGAAAGAGGAGAGATCACAACTAACACCAAAGAAATACAAACAATTATAAGAACATACTATGAGCAACTCTAGGCCAACAAATTTGACAATCTGGAAGAAATGGATGCATTTCTAGAGACATATAAACTACCACAAACGAACCAGGAAGAAATAGAAAACCTGAACAGACGCATAACCAGTAAGGAGATTGAAACAGTCATCAAAAATCTCCAAACAAAAGCCCAGGGCCAGATGGCTTCCCGGGGGAATTCTACCAAACATTTAAAGAAGAACTAATTCCTATTCTCCTGAAACTGTTCCAACAAATAGAAATGGAAGGAAAACTTCCAAACTCGTTTTATGAGGCCAGCATCCCCTTGATCCCAGAACCAGACAAGGATCCCATCAAAAAAGAGAACTACAGACCAATATCCTTGATGAACACAGATGCAAAAATTCTCACCAAAATACTAGCCAATAGGATTCAACAGTACATTAAAAGGATTATTCACCAAGACAAAGTGCGATTTATTCCAGGGCTGCAAGGTTGGTTCAACATCCACAAATCAATCAATGTGATACAACACACTAATAAAAGAAAGAACAAGAACCATATGATACTCTCCATAGATGCTGAAAAAGCATTTGACAAAGTACAGCATCCCTTCCTGATCAAAACTCTTCAAAGTGTAGGGATAGACGGCACATACCTCAATATTATCAAAGCCATCTATGAAAAACCCACCGCAAATATCATTCTCAATGGAGAAAAACTGAAAGCTTTTCTGCTAAGGTCAGGAACACGGCAGGGATGTCCGTTATCACCACTGCTATTCAACATAGTACTAGAAGTCCTAGCCTCAGCAATCAGACAACAAAAGGAAATTAAAGGCATCCATATCAGCAAAGAAGAAGTCAAACTATCACTCTTCGCAGATGATATGATACTATATGTGGGAAACCCAAAAGACTCCACTCCAAAACTGCTAGAACTTGTACAGGATTCAGTAAAGTGTCAGGATATAAAATCAATGCACAGAAATCAGTTGCTTTTCTCTACACCAACAAGACGGAAGAAAGAGAAATTAAGGAGTTAATCCCATTTACAATTGCACCCAAAACTATAAGATACCTAGGAATAAACCTAACCAAAGAGGCTAAGAATCTATACTCAGAAAACTATAAAGTACTCATGAAAGAAATTGAGGAAGACACAAAGAAATGGAAAAATGTTCCATGCTCCTGGATTGGAAGAACAAATATTGTGAAAATGCCTTTGCTACCTAAAACAATCTACACATTTAGTGCAATTCCTATAAAAATACCATCCATTTTTTTCAAAGAAATGGAAAAAATAATCCTAAAATTTATATGGAACCAGAAAAGACCTCGAATAGCCAAAGGAATATTGAAAAAGAAAGCCAAAGTTGGTGGCATCACAATTCCGGACTTCAAGCTCTATTACAAAGCTGTCATCATTAAGACAGCATGGTACTGGCACAAAAACAGACACATAGATCAATGGAACAGAATAGAGAGCCCAGAAATAGGCCCTCAACTCTATGGTCAACTAATCTTTGACAAAGCAGGAAAGAATGTCCAATGGAAAAAAGACGGCCTCTTCAATAAATGGTGTTGGGAAAACTGGACAGCCACATGCAGAAAAATGAAACTGGACTATTTCCTTACACCACACACAAAAATAGACTCAAAATGGATAAAGAGCCTCAATGTGAGAAAGGAATCCATCAAAATCCTTGAGGAGAACACAGGCAGCAACCTCTTCGACCTCAGCCGCAGCAACATCTTCCTAGGAACATCACCAAAGGCAAAGGAAGCAAGGACAAAAATGAGCTATTGGGATTTCATCAAGATCAAAAGCTTTTGCACAGCAAAGGAAACAGTTAACAAATCCAAAAGACAACTGACAGAATGGGAGAAGATATTTGCAAACACCATATCAGATAAAGGGCTAGTGTCCAAAATCTATAAAGAACTTAGCAAACTCGACACCCAAAGAACAAATAATCCAATCAAGAAATGGGCAGAAGACATGAACAGACATTTCTGCAAAGAAGACATCCAGATGGCCAACAGACACATGAAAAAGTGCTCCACATCACTCGGCATCAGGGAAATACAAATCAAAACCACAATGAGATGTCACTTCACTCCAGTTAGAATGGCTAAAATGAACAAGTCAGGAAATGACAGATGCTGGCGAGGATGCGGAGAAAGGGGAACCCTCCTACACTGTTGGTGGGAATACAAGCTGGTGCAACCACTCTGGAAAACAGCTTGGAGGTTCCTCGAAATGTTGAAAATAGAACTACCCTATGACCCAGCAATTGCACTACTGGGTATTTACCCTAAAGATACAAACGTAGTGATCCGAAGGGGCACGTGCACCCAAATGTTTATAGCAGCAATGTCTACAATAGCCAAACTATGGAAAGAACCTAGATGTCTATCAACAGATGAATGGATAAAGAAGAGGTGGTATATATACACAATGGAATACTATGCAGCCGTCAACAGAAATGAAATCTTGCCATTTGCGACGACGTGGATGGAACTAGAGGGTATCATGCTTAGCGAAATAAGTCAATCAGAGAAAGACAACTATCATATGATCTCCCTGATATGAGGAAGTGGAGATGCAACATGGGGAGTTAAGTGGGTAGGAGAAGAATGAATGAAACAAGATGGGATTGGGAGGGAGACAAACCATAAGTGACCCTTAATCTCACAAAACAAACTGAGGGTTGCTGGGGGGAGGGGGGTTGGGAGGAAGGGGGTGGGGTTATGGACATTGGGGAGGGTATGTGCTATGGTGAGTGCTGTGAAGTGTGTAAACCTGGCAATTCACAGGCTTATACCCCTGGGGATAAAAATACATTATATATTTATAAAAAATAAAATAAACAAAAAAACAAATGATCCCATTTGTTATTTTTAAAATCATTTACTTAAATTACAATATTACAAAATTTTATATTGTCTGTAGAGTTCCTTTCAGGTATTCCTACAGATTCTTTTTCCCTTTAGAACAGAATTATGTTCAAATGAAGTGAAGCCTATGGAAAATTTTATTTATTGCAACAGAAAGTATCATAATAATGCATTAATGAATCCTGATTAAATTGCAGGTTAACAGGTGATATACACATAGCATTCAAGCTGCTATAATAGAATGCCTTAGGCAGGATGGCTTTCTTTCCAGTATCTTGGAGGCTAGGATTCAGTGTGTGGTGAGAGCTCACTTCTGTTTTAGACACAGTCATTTTTCTGCACCCTCACATGGCATAAGTTGTGTGAGTGGTTCTGTGGGATCTCTTTTTTAAGAGCAGGAACTCCATTCACATGGGCTCCAGCCTTATGACAGAATCATCTCCCAAAGGCCACACATCCAAATGCTAACACTTCAGGAATTAGGTTTCAACATATGAATTTTTTTGGGGGGGATACATTCTTTCTATAGCAGCAAACCATATTAAATATTTTCCAAAAACTGACATGTTTCTGTATTTATAATTAAGATGTTAGTTTGAACACCTTATTCCTCAAGGTCTACTTAAAATTGAACAAAATATTAACTCCAAACATTGTGGTAAGCCCGTAGCCATTCCATTACTTATTCAAATTCTTAGAAGCTGGGAGATGGGGCCACGGGCAATTGTCTATGATTTCTTAGTTATCACAGTTCCTGCCTCCAGATTCAATCAAGAAGTGTAGTTTGAAAGTTTCATTCTATATTATACAGGTATATAATAAAAATATATAATTATTCTGTATTATATTATATATATATGCATATATACACATACGTACTTTGCTGAAGATTGAGAAGGGAAGAATAGTATCAATATGTATAATGGTCTATCATAACTCTTGGTTCATAGCATGTTGTTGATAATTACCTTTATGATTTATTAAAAATCTGAAAGAGCATTACTTTGATAAGTAATTTCATTTTTAGTCAATCAAATGGTTTTATGCTACAATGGTTGTGTTTGAAGCAAGATGGATCTGGTCTGACTCTCAAGCTCTGATTCTTACAGGTCCGTAATTGTTCTGGCCCCTCCCACTGGATAGTGTCCAACTAACTGCCTTCTGGGAAACTCAAGCCCGACTCAGAACGTGTCCATCACTGGATGGACATGCAGCAGGCTGGCACAGGAGTATCAATAGGCCACTGGAGCATCCACCCCTATAGGTTCTGACTGATTAGAGGAATCTGGAGTAATTTTTCCTCATCTATAAAATAGGAATACTAGGTTGTATGGGTTTTCTGAGGTATAAATGAAATGGCTCATGGAAAGTGACTAGCAGATACATAATTCTTGCTCTAAAGTCTGTCTCTTCTTTATCAAAAGGTTGTGGGTACTGTTTTTTGTGTCTGTTCCAAATAACCCCACATATTATTTTTCATATTGTAAGCCATTCGACTATGAACCAAATGCTTTATTCATCATTCTTAAAAAAAAAAAAAATGAGTTGTCAAATCATTTAAATTACACTGTAGTCTATAAAGAGAGTAGTTGTAAATAGTACAAATCAAGTCTAAGATCACACAAATTTTTGGAGCTGGAAGGCAGAGATTGTTAATTGGGAAAAATATCATTATTGTTACTGATTTTTTTAGATACACACCTGATGGGAAACTCATGGTTTACCTGCCTTGCCAACCTAACAGTTACCTGACTAATGAAGTTCCAGGAATCTCACAGATAGGCTGGGTACAGATGGTACAAAAGAATTCTTATGACAAATAGGTCTTTGGGATCTACAAACAGGGCAATACACTCCCTAAAATTATGAGATCCCTTGGGGCAGTTGTTCACAGCTGCAATGCATACATGCATGGGCTAATTGACAATTAAATGACGCATATTGGGTGGTACAGAAAGACTGGGAGAAAGATCACACCCCACTGAGCTGTTTTGGTGTCTTATATAGTAAACTACCCTTCATTTTATGAAATACATTAGAATATGCCTAATAATTCAACATAACTTTCAATGAAATTTTTACCATGAAAAAGCTAGAATGTTTCCATTATTGTGGAAAAAAAAAAGTACTGGTCAAAAATAGTAATAATCTTTCATTTAAAATGATCTACCCAGTTACTATCCTAAGTTTGACTATTTGGGTCAATGACCTTCTTAGCATTCTAAGTAATGAATTACATTGTTGGTGTGTGTATTTGTGATAAGACAACACTTCAATTAGTTCCTTCAGTTTTTAAGAACTATAAGGCTATTCTTTTTTTAAAAAGCTATTTTCAGGGGTGCCTGGGTGGCTCAGTTGGTTAAGTATCTGCCTACAGTTCAGGTCATGATCCAGGGTCCTGGGATGGAGTTCTGCATTGGGCTCCCTGCTCAGTGGGGAGTCTGCTTCTCTCTCTCTCTCCCTCTGCCCCTCCCCTTGCTCATGCTCTCTCTTTGTCTCTCAGATAGATCAATAAAATTTTTTAAAAAAAGCTATTTTGAATATAATTTTAGAATGTTACTTTTTAGTTTGTAATGTTACTTATCAATTCTATAATTTGAACAACTGTTAGTTTGTTGTGGATGTAGGTACCCTGAATAGCAGAATCTCCATTCCCTGGAAGAAGTGGTGTAAAAGTGGTGTTTATAGAAGATTTAGGAAAGCTTAGCTTGAGACGCTGCAGAAAGAAGTAATGGGTTCAGCAGGATTGGATCCACTTTACAACTGTCATATGCTCTCCTGCTTTGGGGAGGACTTAATTGTTCTATTACTCAGATACTCATAGGTATTATTTAAAAGAATCAAAGAATATGACCAGAAGAAAAAAGAATATAAATAAAATCTTATCTCACATAGAGCATATTGATATTATTGTCCCAAGCCAACATATATACATGTAAAGGCTTAGCCAGAAAGGCTGCATGAGTAAGACACATGAAATAAATTGTTAAATTTTAAGGTCAACCAGTTTCAGTATTCAACTGAGTGTTAGAAAAAAATCATAGGCTACAAATTTCAAGAAACTGAAAATCATATTATTAAAATATTATACTGAAAACAAATGGTATTACCTACTTGACAAAAAATTAAAAGCAAGAGGCTAATTGTAAACAAGACCAAAATCTGTTTAATTGTGGAAAAATAAAGAAAATTTAAAAGGCAAGTCAGGAATGCTCACCACACTGATCACACTCCAGGAGCCCAGTGATTATCACCATCAAGGCATTTTCAAACAGTGCACAGTAATGGAAAACATTGCAGGCAAGTCACAAACAGAGATCAAGCCTGTAAACAAATAGAAATACAACTTGAAGAAAAATGTGTTAGAAAAGGTTTTAATTATTTAAAAACCTTTAGAGGTGGTTAATCAAACCTATAAAATATTACATTGTAAAGACATTTGCTGAGAAAAAGAATAATTGGGAACTTATTATAGAACTTTTTATTTACACCATCAATGTTAACAAAAACAATTATACTTTACTTAAGTAAATTTGCTTTGCAATATATTTACTTCTTAACAATTTTATTTACACCATCAATGTTAACAAAAACAGTTACACTTAAGCAAATTTGCTTTGCTTAAGTGTATATTTGCTTATAAGTATATTTACTTCTTAACAATTGCTAAAACAGGACACTAGTTACATATTTAGAATTAGATATCTCAGTTTCAATACATTTGCATTTCTGGGTAATATTAAATGCAGATATCAGACACTGAATATGGCCACACAAAGTAGGAAGAAAAGATGTAAGGATGGGTCACAAGGATGGGAGCACACAGTCTAGTCCCAGGAGGAGAAAGGTATAAACTAGGAAAGAAAACTAAGAACACAGTTCAAAATGTGCTTTGAAAGAAGATAAATTTCTCAGGGGAAAGCTACCAAGAGAAAAATATTACTTCCCTCAAAACTGATTACAAATGTAAATGAAACCTTCAAGTTTATGGTTGTAAAACAACATTATGTAGGTTAAAATGCAAATGAGAATTGATATTCATATATAATTTGGAATGCAAATAAATAGAATCTTTTTTGCTTTAAAATATAAAGATGATTTTTACCCTCAGAATGGAGATAATAAAATTTTATATGTAAGAGAAAGAAAGTTATTGCCCTTCTCCATCCACTTCTCATTCCTGTAGATCTTTTTAGATATACTTCCATCTTTCTTGGAAATGAGCCACAGATAGTTTGGAGAAGGAGTGTGGTGACCAATATTGAAAGGTTCTGCCTCTCTCTCTCCCTTTGCACTTCTTTGCTGTTTCCTTGGTAAACCACTGTCTCCTGATTTAAAAAGATGACTGGTGAATAATGTTTTATTCACATGGTACTGGAAATCCTAGCCACAGCAGTTAGACAATGTAAAGAAAAAAAAAAAAGGCATCCAAATGGGTAAGGAAGAAGTAAAACTCTCACTATATGCAGATGACATGATGCTATATATAGAAAACTGTAAGGACTCCACCAAAAAACTAGAACTGATAAAAGAATTCACCAAAATTGCGCTATACAAAATCAATGCATTGCATTTCTATACACTAATAATGAAGCAGCAGAAAGTGAGATTAAGAAAACAACCCCATTTACAACTTTATCAAAAACAATAAAATATCTAGGAATAAATTTAACCAAGGAGGTATAAAACCTATTCTCTGAAAACTGTAAAACACTGATGAAAGAGATTTAAGATAATGCAAAGAAATGGAAAGACATTCCATGCTCATAGGTTGGAAGAACAAATACTGTTAAAATATCTATACTACCCAAAGCAATCTGTAATTTAATGCAATGTGTAATTTAATGCAATCTCTATCAAAATGCCAACAGCATTTTTCACACAACTAGAACAAATGATCTTAAAATTTGTATGGAAGCACAAAAGACCTTGAATAGTCAAAACAATTGTGAAAAAGCAAAACAAAACTAAAGGTTTCACAATTTCAGATTTCCAGGTATGTTATAAAGCAGTAGTAATCAAAACAGTATGGTACTAGCATAAAATTAGACGCATAGATCAATGAAATACAACAGAAAACCCAGAAATCAATCCACAATTATACAGTCAACTAATCTTTGACAAAGAAGGAATGAATATACAATGGGAAAATGATAGTCTCTTCAATGAATGGTGTTGGGGAAAACTGAGCAGCCACATACAAAAGAACAAAACTGGACCATTTCTTTCACTATACACAAAAATAAAGTGGATTAAAGAGTTAAATAAGAGACCTAAAACTGTAAAAACCCTAGAAGAAAGCACATCCAGTAATATCTCTGACATCAGCCATAGCAACACTTCTGAATGTGTCTAACTGAAGCAAGAGAAATAAAAGTAAGAAGAAACTATTGGGACTACATCAAAGTAAAAAGTTTCTGCACAGTGAAGGAAACAATCAACAAAACTAAAAGGTAACTTACTGAATGGAAGAACGTATTTGCAAATGACATACGTGATAAAAGATTAGTATCCAAAAATATATAAATGACTGATACAACTCAATATCCAAAAAACAATCAAATTAAAAACTGACCTAAAGACATGAACAGACATTTCTCCAAAGAACACATTTCTCCAAAGAGGACATTCAGATAGCCCAAAGACACAAAAACACATGAAAAGATGTTCAACATCAGTCATGTTCAGGAAAATAGAATCAAAATGACAATGAAGTATCACCTCATACCCATCAGAGTAGCTAAAATAAAAAACACAAGAAACAAGTGTTGATGAGGATGTGGAGAAAAGGGAACCCTCTTTCACTGTTGGTAAGAATGCAAATTGGTGCAGCCCCTGTGTAAAATGGTATAAAAAGTCCTCTAAAAATTAAAAATAGAACCACACTATGATCCAGGAATTGCACTACTTGGTATTTACCACCAAAATGCAAAAACACTAATTCAAAGGGATACATACACTTTTATGTTTGTTGCAGTATTAATTACAATAGCCAGACCAAGTGTCCACTGATCCATGAATGGATAAAGAAGAGGTAGCATATATACACAGTGAAATATTATTGAGTCCCCAAAAGAATGAAATTTTGCCATTTGCAACAACATAAAAAGAGCTAGAGAATATAATGCTAAGCAAAGTCAATTAGTCAGAGACAAATGCTACATGATCTGACTCAGAAGTACAATTTAAGAAGCAAAACAAATGAACAAAGGAAAAAAAGAAAAAGACAGAGACAAACCAAGAAATAGACTGTTACCTATAGAGAACAAACTGATGGTTACCAGAGGGAAGGTCGGTGGGGGAATGGGGAAAACAGGGATGTGGATTAAAGAGTACACTTATCATGATGAAAAAAAAAATAAAATGAAATGAAATAAAAAAATTAAAAATAAGAAAGTTTATTAGACTTACAACTTGGGGGAATTGGAAGGTTATAAGAGAAGGGATCTATCTAAATGTTAAAGTTCTATTTTCTGTGCTAGAAAGAGAGAGTAGAATGGTGGTAAATGAGTATTCAGTTACTCAATCTGCTCAGGGAAGCAAATATTGATGCTGGTGGTCAAGTAAACTGTGAAGAGTTTACACAAGTGATGACAGCAAAAATCAGGACATTGTACAGAATGTGTTAAATTTCTTGCACAGAATCACTTGCCTTTTCTTTGTTTGTAACTTATCTGTTAGAAGATCCCTCTACTGTCAACAAATACCCATGTATAGCAATTAGGACTTCAGTCCTCCATTTTTCTTCCCTTATCTTACTGTCATTCTCCTGAAAACTTATTTTAGAAAATTGACCAACTAACAGGTTGCATGCGGCTTACTTAATCTGGATACATCTAAGCCCCTCCGCACACCTAAACTTAGATAGAGTTGGTCAAATCAAGGAACATCTGGCTTATGCCTTTATTTTTTTAAAGTAGTTTTCTGTAGAAACTGTCAATATGTTTTCGTTGAAGTGTGGAGTTATAACTGGGTGGACTACGGACAGTCAACAATTTGTACTTCAAGTTTACACTATTGCAAAATGGGTGTATTATGCTGGTTCCTGTACACTATGTTTTTGTACTGCTGGTCTTGTACCAGAAGCATTTTCTTTTATTGTTACTTGCTTTTAAAACATTGTTTAGGGGCATCTGGGTGGCTCAATCTGTTAAGTGTCTGCCTTCAGCTCAGGTCCTGATCTCCAGGTCCTGAGATGGAGTCCTCATCAGGCTCCCTGCTCAGTAGGGAGTCTGCTTCTCCCTCACCCTCTGTGTGCTTTCTTCCTCTGTGTTCCCTCACTCGTTTGCTAGCTGTCAAATAAAATAAAATCTTCAAACAAACAAACAAAAAACATTGTTTAGCCACTTAAGGAAAATCTGGTTATGACACAATTTGCCTCCAATATATTCCAAACTATTTGTTTTCTAATAAAAAATTACAATTTATACCCCTGCCAGTTTTTATTTTAGCAATATTTCTGGAGTTTCTTTTAAGTGCCTGGCAATGTTGTCAACACTGCAATCACCAAGCAGAGCAAGATAGGTAGCAGCTCTGATCTTATGAAGATATTTCAGAGCAAAAGACAAACAATAGCCAGGAAATTAATAAACTGCTAACATATTTAAAGTGGAAGTAAATATGATGAAGAAAACTGGAGTAGATTAAGTGATAAAGTAGGGCAGTGATATAAGACTCTGACATACTAAAAATTGTCCAGTTTGGCCTAACCATGACCTTTGTTCTCCTAACTGTTCTTCCTGTTCCTCTTGATAATCCTGAATTGCCCAGTAAGTGGCTACTAAGCCACAAGAATAATTCCTCCCTCTTTGAGGATGATCTTTTGATAGTTATTTCCGAAACATGTAAAACTTCAGCTGACCACTGACATGCTAAAGTTCTATGATAATCCTGCCCATCGAGGCACCTGGGTGGCTCAGTCTTTAAGGGTCTGCCTTCCTCTCAGGTCATGATCCCAGAGTCCTGGGATCAAGCCCACATCAGGCTCTCTATTCACCAGGAAGCCTGCTTCTCCCTCTCCCACTCCCCTTGCTTGTGTTCCCTATCTCGCTGTGTCTTTCTGTTAAATAATAAATAAAATCTTGAAAAAAAAAATCCTACCCATCTTCCTCAGTTCAAATACCCCTTTGAAATTGTTCTTATGCTACACAATTTTAAATAAAGGATTATGTCTAATAGTATAACTAAAAGTAAAGAGAGAAAACAGAACTCCAAAAGCATTCAAATAATTCAACTGAAGTCAGAAAATGGGAAACAGGACTTAAAAAAAAAAATCAGAGAAGAGAGAAAAGGGCAATAAAATGGTAGACCTAAATCCAACTTGTAAGAATCTACATTTAGTGTTATCATTTAAACCCTTAAATAAAAAGCAAAGATTACCAGAAAGCTTAAGAAAATAAGACCCAACTGTATGCAGTATACAAGAGCCACTTTAATTTTAAAATTACACAGAAGTTGGAAATAAGTGGATAGAATAAATATATACTTTGCAAACAGTAAGTTAGAAAGACTGTAGTGGCAACATTATTAGAAAATATATTTCAAGATAAAAATTACTACCAGAAATAAAGAGAAATATTTTACAAAACAAAAGGGTTAATTTGTAAGAGTGAGTTAAAAATTATGAATATATGTGCCTAATAACAGAGCATGAAAACAGATGAAACAAAAATTTATAAAATAGATAATTTCTTGATTACAACAGGATAGTTTTAACACAACTTTCTCAGCAACTAACAGAACAAGTAGATAAAAAAAACAGTAAATACATAAATTTTCTAAACCACACTATTAAACACTATATACTAACTGATATTTGTGGAATGTGGTTCAATAACCAAAAACTGCAAAATACAGATTATTTTCAGGTAAATATGTGCACATGGTTCTTTTACCAATAAAACTATATGCTGAACCTTACAATAAGTTGCAGTAAATGGAGAATTACTGGTATCATATAGAGTATATTCTCTGATTGAAATGGAACTAAATTAGAAACAAATATCAATGACTATAAAAACTCCCTTCCAAAAATTTTTTGAAAATAAATGACACATGTTAAAATAACGCATAAGTTAAAAAAAAAGAAGTTATAGGTAAAAATAAAAAATAAAAATAATGTCAAAATTCAGGGGCTGCAGCTAGAACAGTACCTAAAGGGAAATTTATAGCTTGCGGTGACAATATGAAAGGCAAACAAACAAATACGGAATACCTCAGCTCAATAATCTAACACTACCTTAAACTAAAAACAAACACAGTAGAGTAAAAATAAAGTCAAAGTAAGTAAACAAAGCTAAAATACTTAAAGCGGGATTTGGCAGAACATGAGCGAAAAATATAGAGGAAATCAAGGATGCAAAGAACTAACTTTTTTAAAAAGTAATAAAATTGACCAACTCCTGACTAGACTGATTTTTAAAAAGCTCAAAATGATAATATCAATATTAAAAGAGGATTTACTACTGCAGATCTTAAAAACATGAAAATGATAACACAATAGTGCAAATAAGTTTAAGCCAACATATTTAACAACTTAGAAGACATGTACAATTCCTTGAAAAATAAAACTTACTAAGACCAGCAAAGATAAACAGACTCTCTGAATATCTCTATTTTTTTGAAGAACTGAATTCATTACCATTCTGCATAAAAACACAACAAAAACACATGCAAAAAACAAAAACAAAGCAAGATAACATCTAGGTTTTGATAGCTTTACAGTTAAATTCTATTAAATATTCATAGAAAAAATAATATCAATCTTACAATTTCACATTAAAGAAGGAGGCTATTTCTCAAATTTGTGTATGAAACTGACATAAACCTAAAAATAAAATTCAAGAAGAACACTGCAAAACAATAGTCAAATACAGACTAATCCCACATAATGTAGTCATAAACATCCCTTAACAAAATATTATCAATTTGAATGTAAAAACATATGAATAAGATAATATATCAAGACAAAATAGGGTTTATTCCAGGAATGCAATTTTGATGTAGTAGTTAAAATTCAAATAATATAACTTACCACATTTATAGTAGTTTTAAAACTCACAAGTTCATTTCTATAGATGAAGAAAAAGAAGTTGACAAATTTCAGCAAAAATTTTGATAAAAACTTTTGGCAAACAATAATAAAAGAGACTTTCATGTCTCTTATTCAGAGCATTTATGGAAAACCTATAGCTAATATGCTACTTCAGAGAAAATATTGCATGCTTTCCCCATAAAATTGGAAACAATACAAGAATAGCTACCCTCACTGCTTCTATCCAGTAGTCTACTAGTGGTCTTAGTCATTGCAGTAAGACAAATAATGAAATAAATGGCAGAAATATTGGAAAAGAAGTAAGATTGTCTCTATAAAATCTACAAGATAGTTATAGAACAAATAAATGAACTTACCAAAATTTCAGTTAATAAAGTTAACATAAAAATTTGAATTTTTACATCCTAGTAGCAGGAAAAAAAAAAGAGGAAGAGGAAATTTTAAATTCTATTTAAAATGCTGTTCTTATATACTATTATGTGACCCCCATAAATATGCAGAAATCTAATCCAAAAGGAGTGAGGGAAACAAGCCATAAGAGACTCTTAAGGATAGAGAACAAACTGAGGATTGATGGATGGACTAGATGGGTGATAGGTATTAAAGAGGGCACTTGTTGTGATGAGCACTGGGTGTTGTATGTAAGTGATAAATCACGTAATTCTACTCCAGAAACCAATATTGTACTGTATGTTAACTAACTACAATTTAAATTAGAAAAGGAAGGAGGAAAGGAAGGAAGGAAGGAAGGAAGGAAGGAAGGAAGGAGGCTAATCCAATGTAATGGTATTTGGACTTGGGGCCTTTGAAAGCTAATTGGGTCATGTGGGTAGAGACCTCATGAATGGAATTAGTGTTCTTTCAAGAAGAGGCCTCTTCTTTCAAGAAGAGGCTTTCTTCTTTCCCTCTTTCTCCACCAGGTAAGGATACAATGAAAAGGCAGCAGTCTGCAACTTGGAGGAGGGCCCTCAATGGAACTCAGCCATGCTGGCACCCTGATGTTGGACCGTGAGACTCCAGAATTGCAAAAAATAGAAGTAAGAAATGAAGAAACAATGCTATTTATAAGTCACCCAGTCTAACATACTTTGTTACTGCAACCTGATCTAAGACAACAACCAAACAAAGAATATTTTCAAATGAATATTTAAAAGACAGATATCTATACTAAAAACTACAGAACATTGCTGAACTAAATCAAAGAAGACTAAAATAAATGAGAAGATACATTATGAATATAGATTATCCATATGTCGGTTCTTCCTAATTTGACCTATATTCAACATAATCCTAATTAAAATACCAGCAGGCTTTCCTTACATGAACTAATAAATTATATCTGAATTTTACAGGGAAATGTAAATAATCTAGAGAAAAACAAATATTTGGAAAATTAACAAAGACAAGTGACTTAAAATGCCAAATTTCAATAATTAACAAAAAGCTAGATTTTCAAAAACAATGTGATAATGGTAAAAGAAATAAGTATGTAAATCAATAAAACAAATTAGAGTTAAAAATCAGATTCACCCATATACGTTTTGAGAAAAATGTCAAGGCAGTTGGACAGCAAAAAGAAAATCTTAACAACATATGGTATTGGCACGCTGAATATTTGTATGAAATAAAATAAACACCAATCCTTCCATTACATAACACACAAAATTTAGCCAGCAATAGATCATACATAAAAGCTGAAATTATTAAAAATACATATTGAAGTGAGCAAATATTTCTCAGATAAGATGTAGAAAGTACCAACCATAAAAATTAACAACTAGAAATTTCCAGAAGACTTTTTTTTTTTTTTCAAAAAACACATTTAGGAAATAAAAAGTTCATCACAAAATGGAAACAAAATGCATATCAAATCCCCCCAAAAATGTATCTAAAATATGTAAGGAATGTCTACAACATGCCATGAGATTTGAAAAGGAAAAAAAAAATTGGCCAAAAGCAATGCAAGACACATCCACAATGATATACTAGGGCACTCCAGCTACAATGGCTAGAGAAAAGGAAATGAAATATCCAACTGTTAGTGAGAAAGTAAAGCAACTGAAACTTATAATCACTTTGAAAAACTGTGTGGGAGTTAATTCAGTTACCATATAACTTGGCCATTTCACTGCTAGGTATTTACTGAAGGTAAATACAATAATTTTTACATGAATGTTCAGAAGAGCAGCTTTATTTTAACTGGTTCAAACTGAGGAACCAATGCCTATCTATATAGGTATATCCCTACAATAGGATACTACTTAGCAATACACAGAATGAATAGCAATGTACACAACATGGGTAAACATCATTATGTCAAGTGAAAGAAGACAGACACAAAGAATATGTATTCATGTATATAAGTCCATTAATGTAAAATTCTGCGAAAGTCAAAGTAATCTTTAGTGTCTAATAGCTTGAATAGTGGTTTCTTTGGGCTAGGAGTGCGGAGAGGCATGAATTACAAAGGAACACAAGAAAATCTTTGAGGTTGATAAAAATATTCTGTATCTTGACTGTGGCAGTGGTTTCATGATTGTATAAATGTGTATTCACAAAACTGTATACTTTAAATGGATAGATTTTGTATACAATTTTTACCAAAATAAAGTTTATAAAAGACATAGGCTAGATAAACTGACCTAGGATTATCATAGAACATATTTAAGAAGATTGTCTAGAGAATGTGCCAGAAGGTGCCAGAAATTGAAAGTGACTAACCAGAGGCTATGTATCCCTTGGGTCAGGGAAGAGAAGGTAAGGTATCTCTAGAAATGTACAGGTCTGAAAGACAGAGTCACCTTTGATACCAGACAGAGAACCAATGCTAGCTCATAGTAGTAAAAGTTAAAAAAAATCCTTTACTTCTTTATTTTTCTACCCTCCCCTGGAGGACTCAGAAACTCATGTATCCAGCAAATATCTGGAGAAAAGGGGAGGTCCTGGCAGCTACTAAAGAGAAGAATCTGGCAGTGGACCCTCTTCCATATGAATTCTTCTTACCTAAAAGAGGCACATGGTAAGAGAGAATCATGACATGAGAAAAGTGTAAGGAATCTGGATTATGAATTCAGTTGAACATTCAGAGGACTCCAACCCCAGCCATTATCTAATTGAACTATAGAAGAGACTCTATGGACCAACTGTTCTGTCAAGCCATAAAAGCATGAAAGCCACTAATTAGTTGTTTTAGATCTTTGTTCTCCTTTCTTGGAAAAAAGAAATTTGGAACAGAATTTCTTATCAGGAAGAGGACTATTTCCATCACAAAAACCTAAAATACATAGCATTATCCTTGGGACCTTGTCAAGAGTGTAGGCCTGAAATCCTTCTGGAAGGGTATAAATTGTAGATTGAAGGACAGTTAGGAAATTGTTACTGAAGTCTATAACATATATACATATACATATGTTATATGGTGGTCAAAAATTGGTAAGCTTTGGAAAATAGAAATATAACGAATGAACTAGTGAATATGGTCAAGGAAAGTTTCACTCGGTGTGTTGAAAGATCCAATGGAGTTGTTTTAGTTGTATATGATTAAGGGAAGTTTAGAGAACCATGAACTAAAGAAGGAGCTACTGTTTCCCATCATACCCAGAGGAAACACTTCTGAGTCAAAACTCGGTAGGTTCAAAATTAAAGCTGTTTCTCATCTCTAACCTATCCTAAAAAAGAAACCTCATCTTAAGAAATGACCTCAGCCTGCAAAACCCTTTGTTAATACATCAAAAAAATTTATGGCAATGCCTAGCGTATCTGGAAAATGAGACAAAACAATTCCCAAGCATCTTAAGGACATTGTTACACAAACCCTAATTCTCAACCCAAGGTAAAGAGAGCTCTGTCCTCAAAGAAGTTTTCTGGTTATGGCTTTTGTCTAAGTGAGTAGATTAAAATGTAATACTTAGAAGATTCAAGAAAAGTTAAAGGAATTATACTGGCTTGGTCTGAAAGTGAAAGAGACAGTTTAAAAACGAAAAGAGGCCCTTTAGGTTCTAAAACTTCTATAACCAGAAAATAGGATAAGAAAGCTACTCAATAGAAAACATGGTTACTTTTTTATGCAAAAAGAATAATGACTCAGAAGATGGAGCCAAGAGCCCAGTGTGTCCAAGGGCCACAGAGAACCATTTCAAAGAAACAAGGCTATACCTTTATCAAGGAACCAGGGATGTGGATGTGGCAGGATTTCAGAAATGTTATGGACTAGTAACAGCTGTGTGGTCCTATTGTCCCCCTTTTTGAATAGAAACATCTATTGAATTGTCCTATGCAAATGTTAAAATTGCACGTTGTGTGTGAAAAGCTAACAACTTTATTTCACAGTTTTCTGGTCATGAGGAGTCATATCCAAAGACTACACCAGAAGAATTTAACACACACTTGGAATGACGTAAATTGTTAAGTTTCCAGAGTAGAATCTGAAGACATACTGGGTTGAGACTGGGGTATCATGAGAGGCTGAGTGCAGTCAGAAAGTAAGAATAATGTAAATAATTTGCAGCCAGGGAGTAGCTACAAATTCTTAACCAATCTTTCCTCTAAGAGGAAGACTATGGGCTGGGCTTATTCATGTTTAAGCCAGTAAAACATGGTGAAACTGATGATGTGTTTGTTTCTGGCTTACACTTCTATTTTTTTTAAGATTTTATTTATTTATTTATTCATTTATTTATTTATTCATTTATTTATTTATTCACTTATTTATCTGACAGAGAGAGCTTGAGCACAAGCAGGCAGAGTGAGAGGGAGAAGCAGGCTCCCAGCTAGGCCTCGATCCAAGAAGCCTGAGATCATGACTTGAGCCAAAGGCAGATGCTTAACTGACTGAGCCACCAAGGTGCTCCCTGGCTTACACTTCTAAAAGGACAGTTTCTTTTCCTTCCTCTTGGAAGATGATGAACTACCTTGAGACCTCCATACTGAGAAGACTACATGGAAACAAAAAGATTGCAAGAACACTCTCAGATATCAGACGTGTGAGTGGAAGTTTCCCACACCTTCCAATCAGTACAACTGAAATTAAGAACCAAGTCAAGCCCCCAGAGGCAAAACCCCAATTATTTGAACAACCCCAGTTAGTCTCTAGGCATCATGCAACTGAGACAAAAAAAAAATCCCCATATGCCCTTTCTGAATTCTGGACAGAATTACTTGGTTCTTCCTTTAGAAAATGAATACATTTCTCCAAATGTCTAGCAGGCCAGAGAAAGCCAGTCCTACCTGAAAGTTATGGTCTGACAGTGGGTAGATTGATCTCAGGACATCGGAAATAAAGATACATTTTGATTGGACTTTGGTGACCAATAAAGATGAACACTAGAAAATGTTTCAAGACCAAGTATTAAGAATATGTCGGGAAGGGGTGCCTGGGTGGCTCAGTGGGTTAAAGCCTCTGCCTTCAGCTCAGGTCATGATCCCAGGGTCCTGGGATTGAGCCCCACATCGGGCTCTCTGCCTCCCTTCCTTCTCTCTCTGCCTGCCTCTCTGCCTGCTTGTGATCTCTGTCTATCAAATAAATAAATAAAAATCTTAAAAAAAAAAAAAAGAATATGTCAGGAAGACCCCAGTTGGACAAGTGAGAAGTGGCAATTTATGAGGAGACACGTACCTGAAGGAAATCAGAATTGTCACTAAATAGAACCTTTTTCAACATCAGAATTTATTCATTGCATTTCTTGTATTTTACTTTCAGGTTTTTAATTTTCAATAAATAATTTGGAAATGTTTAGTTCGATTATTGTACCCAAAATGTACTGTATCTATTTCTTGAAGGGAAGGAAATGAAATTGCAACCATATTTCTTCTATCAAATGTCTTTTAGTTCTAATAATTTTTGTGTAATGCAGGCAAAGATTCCATTTTAAAATGACCCTTTCTAATTACCACATTAAAGAAAAAAAAAAAAACTCTACTGAGGTTGGTTTAAGATTCATTATATCTGGCTCCAATAGTCCACTCAATCATTACAACATGGTCAGATATTCTTTTTCATGTTACAACTGCTTCTAAGCATTGGTAGTTTGTCATGCAGTGGTGATGGAAAAGCATCACACTCATTTCTAGCACATGAGTTTTCATGGAGCTCTTGGAACTGTGCAAGTGTTTTAATTATGTATGTTTGTTCATGGGAAAACATGATAAAGAAATGCAAAATACTCATAGATTACATGAAGAGTACTCATGAAGGGTACAATATATAAATATGAAGAAAGGTTACAAGGGATCAACAATTTCTCAGTAATTGGTTTTCTAATAATCATAAAGGGAATTCTAGAGGAAATTTACAAATCGTGTCATGAAGAAGTGAATAGGCATGCTTTTCTAGGAATAGGAAACCAGTAAGTTCTGGAAAATAACCACAGCTATTCAGTACCACTGGTGGAATTTCAGATAAATGTTTGCCTATCTGGATAAATGGTTTGCAGTGTAATAGTAGTTGCTGGAATTGTTGTTGTTATTGTTTTACTGAAATCATACTTTCTTTAAGTTTTCCTATTTTCTGAAATTATTCAAAACACAATATTACATGTAAAAATTGTCAAAATATCTTTGTCAAAAATTAATTAACTACTACAAAATTAGAAAAATAAAATCACTATATCTTATTAACAACAAGTTAGGTGAAGTTAAAATAATCTGGAAAAGTATGCATTCACACGTCTGCTCATACTTTCTACTTGCTGTCTCAAAAACCCATTCTACTTGAGTTAATTACAACACACTTTATCCTAGTGTGTCTATCATATCAGATGATGTATTTAATGTTTTCCCTTAAAAATTCTGTTTTTTCTTTACTGAATTATTATTCCTCCTTACATCTTACAGGTAAGATTTAGTTATCTTTTCGATAATTAAATAAGTAGGATTTAAATATTTATTAGTGCTTTAATAAATAAATTATTTAATGTAAGTCTTTTATTTTTTATGACACATCTAAATTCAATTCAGGTAAAGGATACTTATAACATTCAATTTTATAAAAAGCTATAGCAAACAGATTTCTACATTGAGGCTTTTGACTTCATTTACTGCCATGTCATAAGTTGTTTTATACCTTCATTAATTAATCATAATATACAATACCTATAAATTATATTATTGGAGAAGAGAATAAAATATCAACAAATTCAGAGGTATATGCCATTTTTTAAAATTTTGAACATTCCTAAGCCTTTATTTGTTGGATTTAAATATATCTGATTATGTAATTTAGGCAGGATGACTATTTTTCAAATAATGGTCAATAATATTTCTAATTGTCTGAAGAATGGGTGCTTCCCATGATTCTACAGTCTTCATTCCTCTAACAAATAATACATAGACTGAGGAGATTCTATCAAGTTGGCTAGAATAAGTTATGAAGATCCAATTATTTCTTAATTAGAGTCTCTCAAAAATGTACAATGGAATGAGAAGGCCTGGGAAGAAAAATTAAAACCAACATAATTTTAACATGGACTTCCTTCTCTCAGAAAAATGTAGTACCTGAGAATGCCTTTGAGCCACAGAAGATCAGAAAACTGGGCTATGTAAGTTGTGCTTTTTTTTTTTTTTTTTTTTAATGCCGATATATCCCAGCTATTCAAAGATAACTCAAGGAAGAGAGAACTTGTCAATACCTGGCTTCCAGTTGTAAAGGAGAGTGCACTTTGGGGGGGATTTAGGTTAATAATGAAAATGAAATTTTATTTGTATTATTCCTAAATGAATAAGGAAATGAAACCTGCATTCTTTGTGCAAAAACTTTAGCTATTTATAAATATGTTTTATGAAGGGAAGATATTGTCTCAATACATTATATTTTTACATACTTATATCATATTTTCTCCTATAATCTTATAATCCTATTCAGTAGCAACATTTTTCACAAAGAATTTCCTAAAAGATCAACTGGATGAATTTCTTCCCATGACAAATCATTGAAAACACATACATTTTTATTTAAGTTATTTTCTACATGAAGTAAATGCTTATCTTCCTTTGACTTCTATGCATTCCTTATACCTCCTGGAATCAGAGTGAGTTTTAAGGCCTCTTCCATGTTGTTGAAAATTTTAGTGTTTAAATGTTTAAATATCGAAGACACTTATGATTTCTGTTGCTTTCTAAGTATAACATGGTCAATTCCTTTGACCGCTTTCCAAGTGATATGTATTTTTGCTACCTCTACCATTCATAAACAACTATGTAGTCAATAAATACTTGTTGAACAAAAGAGAGAATGAATTCCTATCCTGTGTTTTGGAGGTGGGGAGAAGACAGGGAATAGAAACATTGAAAGTATTGCCAAACACCGTTAGCTTTGAAGAAGACAGAACATAGATGTACACTCAGATCTTGCTTATATTATGCTGGCTTCTCTCTCTATCTAAACACAAGACAGATTTTAAATCATATTCATATAAGAAGAGTGGGACTGTGTTCATGAGGAGTCTACTGAATCATAGCAGTGATATCTTTTCTTTGTCCCAGGAAACTATGCTATGTTTATTGCCATTTAGATTTTAAAAAGTGCTTTTTCATACAGTATTCCATTCATAGTAGATATTCTAGAGCATCAGCATTTGATTCGGTCCTACTTTTTGAAGTATACACAGGTATATATCTCTATACCAGCATGCATATACTGTGTTAACAAAGAACATATTCACTTTTTTTTTTCAACAGCAGTGTGAATAATCATATGTATTGAGATCCAGATGGTAGTTTAGAGAATTATCTGTTACTGTATGTGACCTCATTTTTAGGCACTTCTTTTAAAAGAAGGCATTGAAGCATGACACCCCCTTTTTCTGCCTTTGCTTTCTTTATGGGATACGTATGCAAAGAGTGCTTAACAGAGCAGTGGCTTGCTCACAGGGGAATAGGGAGTTTAATGAATCATACATACTTTATTTGAAAAATATCAATAACCATTCACTGGTCTATTCTTGCATAAACTGAATAAAAATCCCCATGTAAATGGTGCATAGCTTTTTTTATGAATCATGCTCTATTTTTTAGTACAATGCTAAATCATCTTAAAACGTGTAGTTTTACCTGCCAAGCCTAAGATAAATTTCCATCCATGATTAAAGACTAGTTCCATTCCCTATAATCCTTGTCAATTATATGAATAGGCCGTAATGGAACACTTTATTTTCTTTGGTTATTAAAACACAAAATAGTAATGCAAATGCACTGTACAATGTCTCCTTACTAGATTGGCAGTATAATTTATTTAATCAAATTCAGAAGTCAAAGACAGAGAAGCAGGAGTTAGTCTCTTAAAAAGTCTACGCAGGACAAAAATGTGTTTAGCTACGAAATGCCCACAAAAGATCAGAATGCAAATTTTAAGTCTCATCAGAACAGTTGCACGTAATGTCTAGTGACTAACATTTCAATTTCACTTGTAAGGCTACAACTTTTTAATTTCTCCTTCAATATAGATCATTCATATTCATTCTGAAGGAAGAAAGTGGATCCTTCATGTCTATGGCTATATAGGGACCATTCATTTTAAGTTTTTTTTAAGTCACAAAGCATAGAAATGAGCCAGATTTGAATTCACAATAAAAGTAAAATAAAATGCATATAGCAGCGTCACAAATAGAGGAAACAGAGCCCTTCCTTTTTGTATGGGGCTATGAGGAAGAAGCTGGTGAATCAGGTTTTGGTAAAAAAGTGTCATGTTGCTAGCATTCTCTCTATGATACTCATGACCAGAGCTTTGAGTGAAAATTTAATAAAATTAACACTACTTTCTTGATTTATTTTTTTTCTTTTCTTCTTAATCTTCCCTTCAAGATTAAACTCATCAGCACTTGACAAAAACTGCAAATAACAGCCAGATGCAGGAGTTGGTTTTATCTTTTTATGCAAGTATGTGGTGCTAATTAGTGCAAATTGATTAAACTTTAATTGCCTGATCCATGGCTAATTAATATTTATAAGATGAATGAGCAGGAAAACCAGACATTTATTAAAACACTTTAATGATTTTTCATATGTTTTGACAAAGCAAAGCAAATAGATGTTATGAGTATGGATGTGCTAGACTAGGGGACTGTACTGTTGCCTTCTACATGTGAGTGCCCTGAAAATGTACATTAACTTTTAAACACATAGGTTATAAACTTATTTTTCTTTAGGGTGACTTTTTAGATTATTTTCAAATGTTGTTATTAGGTCAGCTCATCATATACGACATTAATTATTGCAGTGGTAAATATTATTAACCCATGTAAAATTATGTATTTTAGTATTAGAATATATATATGCCTTCCTGTATTATAATAACAATATGCTATTGCAGTATAAAAGTGTGGGTTTTGTAAGCAATGAAATATAAGTCAGTATTCTTAAGCTTTTAAGAGTTTAATAATTTGAAAACATAATTAGATATCAATTAGGAATAATAAGTATTTGAGGGGCGCCTGGGTGGCTCAGTGGTTAAAGTCTCTGCTTTCGGCTCAGGTCATGATCCCAGGGTCCTGAGATCGAGCCCCGCATCGGGCTCTCTGCTCAGCAGGGAGCCTGCTTTCCTTCCTGTCTCTCTGCCTGCCTCTCTGCCTACTTGTGATCTCTGTCTGTCAAATAAATTAAAAAAAAAATAAAAATAAAATAAAAAAATAAAAGGTATCTTGAAAAAAAAAGTATTTGAATTTTTCAAATTAGATAGACCTAATATGTTTCTACTTTACTAATCCTGATGTCTAATGTCAAAATCTAGGATACATTCTTAGCTTGCAAAACTATTTTTATACTGTGCAAGTTTACACATTAAATGTATATTATTTTAAGGTAGAATATAGATATTCACTTCTAAAAAATTACTTTTATGCATAACTACAAAAAGAATTTACGTAATAATTTATAAAAATGGAGGCTTATTTTACAATGTAAATGTCTTTGGTTGTTATTTTGATAATATTTTGCAACTAATTCAAACAACTCGCATGTTTCTATTGAAAAGCTTTTTCCAAAGAAAAATATTTTGAAAAACTGGTATGAATCTATATGTTTATTTCCTATACCCTACATTTAAATTCTGTTTAATTGTCTAGCAGACCAAACAAGACAATATTACATACTTTCTTGCCTATATGCCTCTACACATTCCACTAATTCCACAAATTTTAAACAATTTTTATGAACACAATATTTCATAAAATGCTATTTACTGTAGTCTTTGCAAAAATGATTCAATGATTTTCTAAGTTAATACCACATAATCAATTACATAATTGTTACTGATTTTAAAATTAAGATGTGATCTATTCTAATCTAAAAGTTAGTCCTCTTCCTGTTTTTAGTTCTCCCATACTAAAATATTGCAGGTTGTATTAAAGTTATGTTTGCAGTTGCGATGATCTTTTGATGTACTAACTTGGCAAATCTATGTTCCACAGTTCCTCAATTAAACTGTTGTAGGTTTTGCTATGAAGGTATTTTGTAGATATGGTTAAAGTTGACAATTAGTTGATTACTAGAAATTACAGTCATAATTGCAAATGTTATTATCATAGGTAACCTGGGTGGACTTTATTCAATCTGTTGAAAAGCTTAAAAAAACAGAGCTTAGGCTTCCAGGTTTAAGAAATTCCAGCAGCTTCAGCTCATATCCGAGAATTCCAGACTGCCCTTCTTTTCTCTTTTTTCTAACCTCAAAAATTTTTCCAAATTTACTTTATTTTTCTCCCTATGTTCATCTGTATCATTCTCAAATCTTATGTATAAGTGAAATCATATGGTATTTTTCTATGACTGACTTATTTTGCTTAGCATGATACACTCTAAGCTCCACATGTGTCCTTACAAATGGCAAGATTTCATTCTTTTTTACGGCTGAGTAGTATTCTACTGTACTGTATCTTCTTTATCAATTCATCAGTTGGCAGGCATTTGGGCTCTTTCCGTAATTTGGCTATTATTGATAATGCTGCTACAAACATCAGGGGACACATGTCCTTTCAAATCAGTATTTTTGTATCCTTTGGGTAAATACTTAGTAGTGCAATTGTTAGATTATAGGGTAGTTCTACTTTTAACTTTTTGAGGAACCTCCACTATTTTCCACAGTGGCTGCATCAGTCACTTGATGAAGTCCCAACAGTTCATTTTCGCTTTTGTTTTCCTCGCCTCCAGAGATGTGTACGGTAAGAAGTTGCTATGGCCAATGTCAAAGAGGTTGCTGCTTGTGCTCCCCTCAGGACTTCCATGGCTTCCTGTCTCACCTTTAGGTTTTTCAGCCATTTTGAATTTATTTTGTCTATGGTGTAGGAAAGTGGTCCAGTTTCATTATTTTGCATGTTGCTCTCCTCTTTTCCCAACACCATTCGTTGAAGAGACTGTCTTTTTTCCCATGGCTATGCTTTCCTGTTTTGTCAAAGATCAGTTGACCATATAGTTGCGGGTCCATTTCTGGGTTTTCTGTTCGTCCCATTGATCTATGTGTCTGTACCATACTGTCTTGACCACTACAATCTGGCAGTATAACTTGAAGTCCAGAATTGTGATGCTGCCAGCTTTGCTTATCCTTTTCAAAACTGCTTTGGCTATTCAGGGTCCTTTGTGGTCCAATACAAATTTTAGGATTGTTTGTTCTAGCTCTGTGACAGCCTGCTTTCTTGATAGCAGTCCAGATTTTGGACTGGCTTAGCCAGTCCCCACAATTGTACATGCTAATTCCTCACCATAAATCTCTTAATATATATACTTCCCATTGGTTCTGTTTCTCTGGTAGAACTTTGACTGATACAGCAATCCATATACTTTCCAACTTCAATAAGAAATCATGAGGACACATATGTGCATAAATAATCACAAAACAATGAGATGAGTGAGTACTAAGCAGGTATGGACCATTTTGTGAAAGGTTATAAAGAAAGGAAGAACTAAGCAGGGAGAAGGGCAGTGAAAGTGAAGTTTATACTGTCATTTATACTTAAAGAATGAGTGATGAACAGAGTTGAGTAGAGCATTTCTGGCAAAGCCAACAATGTTGTTAGCGCCTGAGACATATGCAGAACATGCAAATACATATAAGGCATATACAAGGCTTATAGAAGAGGTATGTCTATTGCTGTTATATGCGTATTCTTAGAGGAAAAAAGTATTTTTCTACCTACAGGCTTGGTTCAGATGAGAAAGTGCCTATATAGTAAGATATGTTTGTGGACTTATTTCTAGAAAGATTACAATGATTAGTTATATTTGGAAAGACACAATCAGATTTAGGCTTATTTATTTGCTTTTAAGATTTTATTTATTTAATTATTTGAGGAAGACAGAAAATGGTCAGGGGGAAGGACAGAGGGAGAAGAAGACTCCTTTCTGAGCAAGGAGCCTGACATAGGGGCTCAATCCTAGGACCCTGGGATCATGACCTGGGTTTAACCGACTGAGCTACCCAGGCACCCCTAGGTTTAGAAATACCAGTCTGGCAGAACTTGAAGGAAGCACTGACTAGGTAAAGAATGATGAGTTAAGGGGTTGTTGCATGTGTTTGTTTTCCTTAAAAAGAAAAAAAAAACTATAGAGATAATGAAGTTTCAAACCAAGATGATGTCCATAAGGGATAGATGGAAGAGAATGAATCTGATAGATAAAAAGTAGTAGGAGTTATTAAATGTGGGCCATGATGATAGTGAGAGAAACTTAGACTTCTAGTTTTGTGATTTGGGCAATTATATGGAGGATATCATTGGGCATCAAGACAGAAAATATTGAGGAATAAGACAACTTTATAGAAAAAACATAAGTTCACTCCTGAAAGTTTTAAATTTGATCTGACTAGAGATTTTCAACCAGCTATTTCTAATACAAAATTCAAGAACCAAAAAAATAAAGGCTATGTTGGTACATAAACTTGAGAAACCTCATGCTACAGATGGTAGCTGAAGATATGAGCATGACTATGATTTCCAGTGGGATAAGTATATGTTAGGAAAATAAACTGACAGAAGAATTTGACTCCAAAGTAAGTATTCATGCTAAATACAATTTCAGGTGTATTGCGTTGCTCTCAGGCTGTGTATAGAGATTGAAACCAATTTTATTTTACTCCCTTGAAAGTGTAAACCAATTCCTTTTTATCTATTCAATAATCCATCTATTATTTAGTTAATAAATTCACTCATTTATATATTCAAACTAATATTTAGCATCTAACACACACTATATACTACACACTAAGCATAAAATAGAGAGGAAAAACTTGTGGAGACTTTTCCTACATATTTGAAAAAAAAATCAAGCTTTGATTGAAGAAAATAGAAAATTTTTTATTTGTGAGTACTGTGAAAGCAGAATATTGCTGTGTCCATTTTGAAAAAACATTAACTTCATGAGGCCCACTTTCATCTCATACTCAGCAGAAGTAAAGCCTTTTACAAAAGGGTTTAATTTCCTTCCTTTATGTGATAACAGGAGAAAATTCACACACACACACACACACACACACCCTGAATCTCAAAGACATTCTTCATTAAAGACACTAAACTTGTAGCATAGACTCACAACCTTTCATAATCAGTAATAATAAGGTTTCTAAGGTAGTTTGTGATATTAATGACTTCCAGTGTGTAGAATGTAGACTTCACCCACATTGACTATGGGGTTGGGCCTGTAACTTGCTTTATCAATGGGGTATTACAGTTGTGATATAAACACAGACTTGACACTACTTGTATTTTGTACCTTGGGTCCTTTCCTTCCTGTTGGGAAATTGTCTGTCACAATTAAAAAAAAAAAAGGGATGGGCTATTTCAGAGGATGAAAGAGGATATATAAGAGAGTTCCCAGACATCTTCTCCAATTGGTGACCCAATTGGTGACCCACAGAATCATGAGCAAATAAGTCATTGTTGTTTCAAGCTGTTATGTTAAACAATATATTATACTAGAACAGATGATTCCACATATTGTGTGACAAAAGCAACATCAAATGCACACAAGAGGATTCCTTTGCTATTCAACTAATATTTGGTGGTGTTTCTACCTTGTGGTGTGCTAGGAAATGATAGTTAAAAATAATTTCAAAAATACTAAAAGAATTCAGATTATTTCCCTAATCAATCATTTTTTAAAGATTTTATTTATTTATTTGAGAGAGAGAGAGAGAGCACAAACGGAGTGAGGGACGGAGAGTAGAGGGAGAAGGAGAAACAGACTCCCCATAGAGCAGGGAGCCTGATTTGGGGCTTGATATGGGGCTCAATATGGGGCTGGATCCCAGGACCTGAGGATCATGACCTGAGCTGAAGGCAGATGCTTAATTGACTAAGCCACCTGAGATCGCCTATTTCCCAAATCAATCTATAGAGATATTGACATTAGAAACTTTATTCCCAGAAGTCAGTTATGACTTCTTGCTTTTCAGAGATTTAGAGAGATTTAGGCTAGCTTTGATAAACCTCAAGTTTAAAGCCTGGGAGGATCCAGAGTCAAGCCTACCATTTTGAAAATTGCATGTAGTTTGTACATTCCATGTACTCTTTGAAGATCTCCTCATCACACATACGTGCCACCTAAGCTTCCCTCCATCTAGATGCAAAATCCAGTTCCTTATTTTTTTATCTCCACAAAGTCCACATATTCTGATCATTTCCTGATTTTAATATCTTTAGTAAATATCTGGGGGGGTCATAGAAAGAGATTTTTATTTAGGAGAACAAAATCTTTAAGAATCAAGGTGGTTCCACTGCCTCCTTGCACCTTGCCCCTCTGTTTCCCATTCTTTCTCTCCTTCCTCCTGGTAAGTGCCAAAGACCTCTCTTACTCTAATCCCCCAAGATCTCACTTTCAATTGCCAAACACTTATAATCCTTTTATAAACATATTATCCTTATACAAGAAATCCAGTGACAGTTATTATTATGGACATTTTCTCTCTTATTTTATAAGCCCAGAAACTAGCTTGAAACTATTCTTGTCACCTCCAACTAAAAGTAGCTTTAGCTAGAGAAAATCATTTAGCAAAGGAAAATAAATAAAAGGACTTGGGCTTGGATAAAGGCATGAATCCCAGGGGCCAGAGTCATTGATGCTCAAAGAAAGAAAATTGGGGGGGGAAAGGCAAGATCTGTGTTAGCTCCTTCTTAGATATGAGCTACTTAAATGTTTGGATATGGGCCTGTACTGGACAGAAGTAAATTAAAATTTTGTCAACTCAGCTTTTTAAAAATCTCTATTCTTCTGGTTCCTTTGTAGAAATCCTTAATCCTTCTTTGTGTTTTTACTGGGACAGTCAATCAAGGCAAACAACACAGTGAGTCACACTGGGACAGATAATCCAGACTGAGCCAATCAGAGATTTCCCTGGGATAAGATACACAGGCTGAGCTAACCAGAACTCCTGAGAACGCTTCTATAAAACTAGCAAGTAAGACTCTCTTAATTTTGGAATGTGAGCCTGCACCTGTAGACTCTGACTCTGCAGCTGTCTTTTACATTTCATGGAGAGGGAGTTAACTTGGCAAGGAGGAATGAGACCAGCACGCAAAAAGCAGCAGAGATAAGGAAAGCTAAAATTTAGAAAAGCCATAAAGTAGGACTGTGTTGGACCGGCGGGAGGTGGGGGGTGGGGGGTAGGAGGAGGCAGTCATTACATGCGTATCTGGATTTTCCAAGTATGTGATCCACAGAAATGTGTCTTTTGTAAAGACTAGAATGATTTGGTTCTGTAACTTACTATCAGAAGAGTACTGACTCATAGCCATAAACAATTCACACAGAATGAACTGAATCAAGGAAAGAGTCTCTGGGCAAGGAAAAAGAAATACAAAAGGTCTTCCTACTGAGTGTAGTACCAAAGAAGTGGATTCTGAATACATAGGGAGCACACCAAGCTTCAAAGACATGATCTGATGACTTATGTAACGCTGGTCGTTTGTAAACTCACATACACCTCAAGGCAAAATATGCATAACTTGGTGTTGCTTTCAATTTGACCAGTATCAGGTAGGTTCACCTTTATTTAGACTCACAGTTCTCCACTGAATTTTCTAAGAATAAATTTAGGAAACAAAACTGGGACATTAAACTTGAGTTAATTCATATTTGAATGAAAACTAAAGGCAATAAATTTTGATGGTTTTAAAAAATCAATATGTCTCTCCGTTGATCCCTATCCCCAACTCATTTTTTTCTAATTCTGTAAAACCTTATTTTCCTGTATCAACCATCAACATTTACAAAAATAGCCATGTAAAATAGTCAGCATCGCTGTACCAACAAACAGCCCCAACTTTTCAGTGGCTTATAACAGTAAACATTTGTTCCTTACTCATGTCACACTAGAGCTGTGCTTTTTAGGAGACTGGAGAGCTGCTGTTGGGTTTGGCTGTGCTCCACTAGGCTTGACTGGACTTGGCTGGATGTGGCTGTACTCTCCTGAGCTCTCCTGGTCTTGGTTTGGCTTCACGTTGCTCACATTCCATTAGCCAAGGCAAGTCAGATGACCAAGCCCAATGCCAGTGAGATAGCATTCTGTGCCTAGAGGTAAGGCACTGCAAAGTTCCATGGCAAAGAATGTGGGTATATAAACCACTTCCAAACAGGAACAGAAATGATTGGAACAATAATCTAATCGACAACATAAGTTGAAAGTTTTCTGGAATTGCATCCACTTTTACAGACCTAAGGGATATATCAAGAGTTGGCAACTAGAATTCTAACCAAAGTTTTGATACACAGACAGAAAGAGCAAATGAATAGGAAAGTACCAAGGAAATACAAAATAGCAGGGTCATTGCAACTGGAAGATGACCCCAAGTTCTCCAAGAGTCCAGGATATTCCAGATTAGTCACTGAGAGGAAATCTTTAATTGCATTAATTCATCCATGTTTATAATCCTACATATGTTTATAATCTGTCTTTCCTCTTACACTTTTCAGTGTCTTAAACAAATCACTCTACTCCCCTGCTATTCACTTAACACTACCGTCAGATTGAGTACACCAGTGGATTATAAGCACAGTAAAATAAACATTTAAGAAAGCAGATATTTTAAAGCAGACAAGTCGCCTTCTGTGGAATCAGAACAGCCACTTTGCTTTACTTTTTTTTAAGTGTGTTAAAATTATTTGGAAAGAACATCAAATATTTCAAAATTTTTACTTTTGAAGAAAAGTAAAAGTTCCTTCTAGGGATTTGAATAATTCTGAGCCTTACACAAAGAGTTTTATTCACTAAATTTTCTTTTCTTCTTCTAAATTCAGATTTACTTATAAGTACCTGTAGAAAATGTCATAATAGTCTTCAAGTTCACTCAGATGAAACATGCAAATAAAGGCTTCCTTTCTCTCCTGATCTTATGTCCCAGCCCTACTTTATTCTCTTTTCCATCCTTGACTCAGACTTCAATGGAGAAGTTCATCGAGGATCAAACAATCCAGCTGTTGTTTTCAACTTTTGCTATTTTAATGTTTATTTTCCAAATCGTTCCCTATTTTTCTACTAAAAATATACTGCCAAATCATTATTTTTTTTGGAGCAACTCTAATGCTTTCTGTTGCTAGATATCTGATCCAAATCCAATATTTTTTTTGGCAGTTGGTGAACATAATAAGTAGAGATTTTTTTTTCTCTCTACATTTAGAGCTAGGGAAAAAAGACACAATTCAAAATTAAAAGAAATTTGAATATTGAGGCAAATTCTCACCTTAACAAAAATGCACAAACATTGCTCAAAGGGAGAACAACATGTTAAAAGGAGTTTCTATGCTCTTAGTGTGTATTTGTCCTTAGGTTTCCACTTCTCAATACATATTTTTTGAACCCGTATTGCAAGTGTGATTTAGGTAATGATGTGCTTTCCACAGCTTTTCTTCTTTATCTTTAAGATATCTGTTAAAATGATAGCATGCGATTAGAAAAAAAAAAAAAAGTTTAAGAAGACCTAATGATGAAAAGCAAAAGAAAATTATTTTATACCACTCTGCCATTTCAATCCTTAAGCCCATTTTTAATGATGCCTAGTTTTATTATTTTTCTTGGTTTTCATCATATTATACAATATTCTTATATAACTATTCATTGACTTTTCAAGTTTACATCATATATTTATGGCTTAAACAAGGGAAGACTTAGATCACTTAAACCATCCCCACCATCTTCTTCTAATTTCTAACAGATCTATTAATTTTTTTGTCTGGAATACTGATTTTTTTTAAGACTCAAAAATATTTTTTTGCTCCCTCCAAAATAAAACCTCTTCTCTCCCTCAAGCTAAATATCTTAAGGATGGTTATAATCCTACACTTCCTTCAACCTTTTCTTTCTTTTTCATTTCCCAACTTCTGTCCACTAGCCATTTACATATATATTATCAAGACTGGTATTTCACCTTACTTTTATCCATAATCAACTACCAAACTTTGTTTACAACTCTGTGTCTAAAAAGGAAACATAAGATAAATTTATTTTTAAAGAATATAACCGTTCTGAAAGGGAACCCTCCTACACTGTTGGTGGGAATGCAAGCTAGGGCAGCCACTCTGATAAACAGTATGGAGGTTCCTCAAAAAGTTGAAAATAGAACTATCTTATGACCCAGCAATTGCACTACTGGGTATTTACCCTAAAGATACAAATTTAGTGATCCAAAGGGCACATGCACCCAAATGTTTATAGCAGCAATGTCCACAGTAGCCAAACTATGGAAACAACCTAGATGTCCATCAACAGATGAATGGATAAAGAAAATATGGTATATCTATCCAACAGAATACTATGCAGCCATCAAAATAAATGAAATATTGCCATTTGCAATAATGTAGATGGAACTAGAGGGTATTATGCTGAGCAAAATAAGTCAGAGAAAGACAATTATTATATAATATCTCTGATATGAGGAATTTGAGAGGCAGGGCAGGGGGTCGTGGGGGGTAGGGAGGGAAAAAATGAAACCAGATGGGACCTGGGAGGGAGACAAACCATAAGAGACTCTTAATCTAGGAAACAAACTGAGGCTTGCTGGGGAGTGGTGTGGGGAGGAATAGGGTAGCTGGGTTATGGACATTGGTGAGGGTATGTGCCTTGGTAAGTGCTGTGAATTGTGTAAGACTGATGATCCACAGACCTGTACACTTGAAGTAAATAATACATTATGTGTTAATTAAAAAAAAAAAAGAATATTATCAGTTCTTTTTTCAAAAATGTGTCCAATATACTGATATTCAACACTTTGGCATTTTTTCAGGAGAAGTATCTCTGCATTTAAAACAATGGCTCTTCATTGAACACTATAGCAAAAACTAATGATGTACTATATGTTAGCTAATTGAACTTAAGAAAAAAAACAAAGCAATGGCTGTCATTGTTAACTACTAAAAACTCAAGAAGTTAGGAAATGCAGGACAGTATTTTTGTCGCAATTTTATTTTGAGGTTAACAGTATTGTCATTTTTGGTCACTGTTTTAAACATAAAGCTACTTCACCTGCAAACTTTAGATGAATTTTTTATTTTGGAGCCCAATACTTAGATGCCTTAAATCTCAACTCCCAACAACTAATGAAAGTGCATCCAAAACAACCAATGAAACATAAAGCCCTTAGTAAAATTAATAGTCAATTGAAACTGATAAAAAATATATTTTTAAATATTTTCTATATAAATTTGGTGACCAATGGTTTATCAGAAAAAACCTGAGCTACCAAAATGTAGTTTTCTGCCAAATTGGAAAGATATTTTATTCTAAGCCCACATATAAGTTGATTCTCCATATCAAACTACATTTATGATAGAGAATTCAAATATATGTTTAAGTAAAAATATTAGAGAAAGAAATAATTTCTAGATTAACATATCAATTTTAGCAGGCATTTGTTGATCACATGAGAAGAAAAAAATCCCCAAAGAAATTAAAATGAAAAAATTTGTAATTGGAAGTAAACATTGAACAATTATCTTAGTCACAAATATGAATAATCTGCAAGTAGTAATAAAACTCTTAAATCAGAGATAGATATCAAACTTTTCTCTTTCAACAAATATTCACCCCAAAGATAAAAAGTACCAATCTCCGCTCTCATGTACTGTATACTTAGTGAAGCAAGACAAATAACTATGAAACAAATAAGTAAAATTTATAATGTGTCAGATATGGTAAGGGTTATAAAGAAAATATAAAGCGAGGAAATGGATAGGGAGATTTTGAGAAAGGGGTGCACTTTGAATAGGGTAGTCAGAAAAGGTATTAAGTGGGAAGAGACACTTGAAAAAGTCCTTCATGAAATGAGGCACTGATTAAGGCAGGTGAGGAAAATGCATTCAAGACAGAGAGAACAACCGGTGTCAAGGCACCAAAGAAAAGTTATGTCAAACTTGCTTGAAGGAAGACAAGTTTGGGGTAGGAGGTAGCAGGAACAGGGCAAGGAGAATGGCCAAATGCATAATGTGGCAGGTTGGGTTTTTCTCTCATTATTTGCCCAAATCCCTCTCACGCTATTAATGTGAGCTATACACAGTGTGATCAAGAGCAATCGGAGGGCATTGTAAGGGTGTGGTTTTCACTCTAAACAAGATGGAAAGCTCTTGGCAGTTTTGGGCAGAAGATCAACCTGGTCTCCTTTACATATTAAAAGGTTTGCTCTGGAGGCGCCTGGGTGGCTCAGTGGGTTAAAACCTCTGCCTTGGCTCAGGTCATGATCCCAGGGTCCTGGAATCGAGCCCCACATCAGGTTCTCTGCTAGGTGGGGAGTCTGCTTCCCCCTCTCTCTCTGGCTACTTGTGATCTCTGTCTGTCAAAAAAATAAATAGAATCTTTAAAAAAAAAAAAAGGTTTGCTCTGGAAGCTCTATAGAGAATAGGTAGTGTAGGGCAGGAGGGGAACAGTGACACCAATTAGATTATTGCAGGAGTCAAGTTGAGAGATGTTGATAACTTGCATCAGAGGAGCAGTATTCAAGGCGGCAATAAATGGTGGCATTCTGCATATATTTTGAAGATTGAAACAGCATGATTTCCTGATTGATTAAATGTGGGGTGAAAAGGAAACCCCAAGATGACTAAATTCATTCATGTAGAGAACTGTTAAGAATGGAGTTACCATTTCCTTAAACATGATAGTTTGTAGAAGAGGCCCCTCACCCCTAGATCAGGTGTTTTATATATACATATATATATAGTGTTATATATATATTATAAAACATATATATGTTTTATAATATTTATATATATATATATATGTTGTGTTAATATAGAGATAATATAGAGATATCAAATGCATAGCAATTTAGAGATAGCAAAATGCACAGCAATAGCATGTAAGAAATTAGATATCTAATTCTGGAGTTCAGGGGAGTAGTCTAGGTTGGGAACATCTATGTATGGAGAATACTTTAAACCATGAGACATAATGAGATCACCAAAGAAATATATCTAAATAAAGGAGAGGGAAGCTCTGAGCCATGCCATATGTCCAAGGTCAGGGAAAAGTGGTTAGTCAGGAAGAATGAATGAGGAGTATGTTATACCTGGGAAGCCATGGGGGTGAGAAATGTATTAATGAAGAAGGAGCAATCAACTCTGTCAAACAGAGTTTGATGGTCAGGAATATAAATTTGACCACTGGGTTTAGCACCACCATTTATTACCACGAAGAGTGTTTTCCATTGAGTAGTTAGGACAAAAACTGGCTTGGAATGGGTTTAAAAAGAAAATAGGACAAAAGAGATTAGTTATGGAAATTATAAATAAAATGTTTGACGAACTTTGCTCTAGGAAGAGCAGAGACATAGGACAGTAGATGGGGGTATGTGCAGGGTCAAGGATTTTGGGTTGGGGTTGAAATTTCAGTATGTTTTAAATCTGTTTGAAAAAATCCAATAAAGATGGAAAATGTGCAATGACTCAGGATAGAGATGAGAAGGTTGGTAGAGATATGTCTCTAGAAAAGTCAGGAGAGTATGGGATTTGCTGCATCGAGGATGCCTTCATGTGAAGGAATACTATCAAACACTTTTCAAATCCTTCTAACTGAACTTCTCACGGTCAGGTTAATATACTAAAAATAGGTATATAACTGTCATGCAAGGTGCAAGTGTGGTCCTCTTAGCCGATCCTCTTTAAACTTATAAAATTCAATTTGTAAATGACTCTTTAAAAACTATTCTCTGGACAGCTAAATATGCCTCATGAAATACAATAAAAGGTTGTAACCTGTGACACCATGGAAGTCATCATAGTGACATGCTATGCCTTGCTGTTATCATGGAGAGCAAGGAGCCTCCCACCTACTGATAGTCTACATTGTTGAATGTTGGACAGGAAAATGACTTTCAGTATAAGCAAATCAAAGACCATTATTCCAAAGTGTACATGTATGTGCACAGACATGTGCATGTATGTGCATTTATGTTATGCTAGATATTAACATGCAGAAGGCAAAACATTTTTCTCCTTGCTTTTCCCAACTGTCATATGTAGTAGGGAGATATCCTAAAGATTCTTGCTTTCCCAGAATTGTCAGAAGAATGAAGAAAATTTTATATACATTCTCTGTGTCATTGACTGAGTGGAGAATTCTCTCAGAGCAAGGCAAATAGAGATTCTCTCTATACGTGTGTCAATGAATTTCAATGCATATAGACATCAGACCAATATCCTGAAATTCTAGAAGTTAGGGAAATCTCAAATTAGGAGGATTTCTGAGAGAATACTGAACAGTTTTTGGAATATAATCATTGTCTACATTAGGAAGTTTCTAGGAAAATTTCCTTACTAAATTACTTTACCAAAAAAAATCCAGCTTGACAATTCAAGCATGGGAGCCCCGAGTTGTTAAAATTAGCCAGTGGTGTTTTAATTACACAATTTGCCTTTCTTTTTCTGCTACTTCTCATATAACTCAGTATTTCGTCAAACACTTATGGAGCCCTTATCCTGTGTCATACCCTGGAAACAGATAAATGAAACGAAGCACCTTCTGTCCTTAAGTCATCTACATTTCAGTGAGGAAAGTGTGTAAATAGACTCACACTTGTGGCTGACTACAATAGTTGGACAAAGTAGATGGTTAGGGTCAAGAGGAAACAGAAAAGTAAGAAATGTGATCTTTGAAAAACTTCTGATCAGAATGAAGACTCAAGTCTTCCTTTGAGAAATGCCCCCAATCTTTTCCACTCCCCACTTCCCCAGAAAAGCAAGGCAGTGGTGTAATCAGGTGTTACTGCAGAGAAAATCGCATGTAATCAGAGGAACGCCAGAATGGAAGCAGCGGACAGTGGCTTTCCACTTCTCTCGTGGATGGGAGCCAGAGCTCCTGCGGTGGCTCTACAGGGCGCTCCGGGATTTGATTTCAGTTCATCTCTGACCTAAACTCTCAGCCTCATTCACTCGGCTCCAGCTACACTGGTTTCTTTCTGCCAAGTCTACCAAACACACTCCTTGGTTAGAGCCCTTGGCAGTCTGCTTCTTCCTCCTGGAAGGCTCTTGTCTCAGATTATCAACAGAACTCCCTTCCTCATCTACTCCAAGGCTTTGTTCAAATACATTCTGAGAGTCCTTTCTGACTAGCCTTCTTTAAATAGCAGTCTCTCCCCTGCGAGGCTCCAGAACCCCCTTACTCTGCTCTATTTACTTTTTAACCTACTACATCATCTTTAATCTCCAAATGACTTAACCTACTGTATCACTTTCTAAAGTACGGTTGCACGGGATGTGTTTCTGCCCATTGAACTGTAAGCTCCCCAAGAAGAGGGCTTTCTGTCTTGCTTCTATGTTGGTGTATCACAAATACATAGAACAGTGCCAAGCACATAACAGGATACAGTAAATTTGTTTAAAAATATCATAAAAAAATGTCTTCTGCATTCTGATGTTTGTTGGTGAGAAACTCATGCTCCCCTTAGGCACATGACTAATGCTGCCATGAGGTGTTATTTTAATCATGGTACAAATTAAAAGTACATTTAAAAATGCAATACCCAGAGGTGAGGAGCCAACCTCCAAACTTTAGCATAATGCTAGGGAAAATACGTTGTTGTTTTTTTTCTTTTAAAGATTTTATTGCTTTATTTGTTTGAAAGAGAGAGAGATCAAGAGAGCAAGCACAAACAGGGAGAATAGCAGGCAGAGGCAGAAGCAGGCACTCTGCTGAACAAGGAGCCCTATGTGGGACTCGATCCCAGGACCTTGGGATCATGACCTGAGCCGAAGGCAGATGCTTACCCAACTGAGCCACCCAAGTGTCCCAGAAAATATGCTTTTAATAATGGTGACTGATAGCTACTCTGTTACAACAGTCAATTCCAAAGTGCATTTATTATATTTACTACAAATATTTTGTCTCCCTGTATTAACTCATAACCGGTTGTAGGGAAGAAAAGTCAAGAGAGGACCCACAGTGTATTTCATACACTGAACAGATTTTTGAGTACCAAGGAGGTACCAAGGACTGCTTTGGCATAAGGAATAGAGGGGTGAGTGAAAAATGCCTGTAAAGATCATGCTGTCATGCCATTTGTATTCTGGGAGTTCTATGTTCTTTTTTGCTTTGGATTATTATAAAAGAGATTGTTGTACCAATAGTCAAAGACAGATCTGAGACCATGCATTTGGACAGTTATGTAAAAGACAATGCATAGCAAAATCACAAGGGGTGTGAGTAATAAGCAATATGGTGTTTAGTAAAAAATAAAACAATGCTTTGAGCTCAGGATTTCCTTCCATACCTGCTATTCACATCAGGACTGATCTCAGAACAGGACTTGAGCCTATAAGACAAAGGAAAGTAGAGACACCTGCTGGAGTGACAGGGTGAGGAAACAGGAAGGAGACGATGACAAAGACTATGGCATTTCGTCTAAGGTCACAGTGAGAAAACGATCAGCAGTGTGAATAGACTAGAAAGTTCTGACTGCTAATCAAGTGCTTTAATAATTGGATATTCCTAGTCCTTTTATTATAAAATATAAAAGGGTAATAAAGAACAGTTTAATATTTAGAGTATTTAATTCAAAATTAGTAAGTGTTAATTGAAAAACCATTATTTTTAGCTACTAATAATTCAAGCAATTATAGGAGAGTTCAATCTCCATTACAACATATTTTTGAGGGAAAATACACTGAGAAGGTATTTTCTTCTTTTAAGAAATTAAATCTCTTATGTGAATTAGAAAACAAATATTTGGGCTTCAAGAATCCCTATCATTTCAGATAGACTGAATTTATTTATTTTCCAGGAGATGTAACAATTAGATAAATCTATGAGGAATGGAGGATGAGGCCCCCGAGGTCATGGTGGATGTGTTTTCTCAGTTTGCCCATGCTGTGCTAAAAAGCTGTTGTCTAAGGCAAAGGCAGCAGAAGAAAATGCATTAAAAAAAAAAAAAAGGCTCCTGTGAATTTATGAGAAGTGCATCACAAAGACAAATATTTCAGCCATGCAATTCCATTCGGCCTTTTCAGCTGTGTGTCCATAGCAAGTCAACGGCTAAATTGAAAAATCAATTCCAATTTAAATTATTGGAATAAAGAACACCAGGAGTCAGAGATAAAATGGCTTTGTTCTCTGAGATCCTTTTTAATTGGAAAGTTATTTCTTCAGGGTATTCTAATGGTTCTGAGGGAAGATTGCAAAATAAAGTTGATCGGCTGGGGGAAGGTTAATAGCTAATGTGCTTTCCTTGCTGCTCAGCAGCCTCCTGTCTTTATGACATCCCCCATCATATCTGGAAGGACTGAAGATTCTAAATCATTTGATACATGCAAGGACTGTATTTTCTCTTAGTCTTTCAAAAATCATCCTGAGGCTTGAACCTTGGCAGAGCCTTATTCCTTTTTGTAGCCTTTCCAACTGGACTCGTTTTTGCTAACAAATGTCACAGGACCCATTTCTTCTTTCTTTTCTTTCTCTCCTTCTTTCCTTCTCCTTCTTTTCTTTTTAAGTTTTCCTGACAGGTATGTTTCCCTAACAATGAAGCAGTAATTAATGGAAAGAAAAGCTACCTGAAGAAGGTGTTAGCAAAAGGCTCTTCTTTTTAATGACAGAAATAGAAACAAAAAACTTTGTTGGCTTGTATTAAATGGAGGGAAAAAAAATATATATAGACTTAGTAGATGGAGAACAAAGGTACAAAGATAGGACAAAGGAAAAAATATAGAATGTACAGAAAATGTTAATAAATATTATCAAAAAGGTAATATTGATTATAGTGAGAAACCAAAAGTCGTATTTAGATAGGTTCAGCCCAAGTTTAAAAACTAAAGTTTAATTAAACATATAATAACCTTTGCTCTGCCTGTAGAAGATTGTTTGGGGGCAGCTGTTGATTAAAAACCTTAAATGAGCATTTAATTTGAAATTAATAAAACAGTTATGGTATGTGTTAGGAAAAGTTACTGAGGTTTGCTTAGTAATATTTAATTACTATAAAAGAGATAAATCTCATTGCCATGTAATGAACTCAGAAGTGCAGATACAGTAAATATGTACTTACGTTCTTGTTATTAATGCATTAAATTTGTAAGAATATTTAGGAATTTAATTAGCATTTAATAAGATAGCTATAGCAAATTACAGTAGTTAGACGTTAAATGTAAATTAATATTTTTAGTATTTAATTGATATTAACTAATTAATTACTGTTTATTACATGGTGGCTAGATTTATCTTTTATGGAGTTATTAAATCTCAATTAAAATGCTCTTTTAAGAGGGCACATTCAATTAAAAATAATATTCTGTAAGAATTTCATAACTCCCTTCTCCTCGGGACTTGGGTACATAAGTGTATCAAATCAAATAACCAAGGTGGTTTAGAAAGGAGCCCAACTGGGATTATGCCTGAGTTGTTCAAGCAATTCCAGACCTGTCCCATGCAAGGACTTACTTATTGAGAGTCATATTTTTTTTCTATTAAGGTTATAAGCATATATAGGCTTAGAAAGATCCTGACTCAAAACTCTCTCTCCACAGTTGATGATACTGGGTTTAGGAATTATTTTTTGAGAAATGGGGCTACAGGCAATTAAAATCAAAATGCTATTTATTATTTGTTATTTCCCCCTTGGTGCAACTTAATATTTCAGATACATATGGCAATTAATTGAGACCAAATTTTGCTAGAGGGACATGTAGTAAGATCATGAATTCAGTAAGGGGACAATAATCCAAATGCATTAGACTTCAAAAGAAAGAGAAGGAAATACACATGTTGCAATTTTATTTTTCTCTCAAGGTCTCTGTTGCTCCTGTCAGTTCCTAGAATGTAGTATTTGCTCAATAACAAATACCATTTGATGGAGTGTATTAAATCCCCATATTTGACACCAAAGAGGTCTTGCAGCTACTTTATAGCTATTTGGAAATATAATCGGAGACAGTACAGAGTAGAAGTTAATTATCTCCACAATGGAGTAGACCTGCCTCATTTTAAGTCCTGACTCTACCCAGTTCAAGGTGTGTCACTTTTAAAAAGTCCTATTACTATGACTATGTATTACTATTTTGTGCCTTAGTGTCTTCTGTAGTTACAAATAACAGTAACTGTCTCAGGATTATCCTGAGTTAATGAATGTTAACTGAGTTAATAACAGTAAGCCATTTTAGAACAACACCTAGCACATGGCAAGAACTCAACAAATGCTTGTGTTTTTATAATCTCCAATTCTAAAGTAATGGTGTTCTCTACAATACGGAGCTAGGGAAGATATGTTATGTCCTGGCACGCTAAAAACAATTGGAAAAGAAATTAGTTTATTTTTATTTAGTTTTATCTCCTTGAATAATTAATCATAATCATTGTAAATATTCATCATTATCCTCGAGTCATTTTTTGGCAAAGCTATAAGTACTATGTGATTTTAATCTTTTCTCATGAATCAATCTTTGAAAATCCTTTATCATTTTTGTTCCTACAATTTTCAAGTGTAATGAAGATATTAAACAAAACCTATCTTACATTGATTCTTTTTTTACTCTACTAGATCTAGCATCTCAGCTCAATGAGTAGGCATTCATCATTATTTTTTTTAGTCAGTCTTAGGTCTTGTGGTAATATTCTTACCAGAATTAAATGAAATTAATTTTCAGTTAATATTGCCTGAAATAATTTTTGAAACATAAGCATTCCACTTTATATAGCTATATCATGTTTACCTCTATATGTGGGATGAGTTCATAAAATTTCTTTCTTCAAAAATTACCACATACATAAAGTATATGTATATGCACATTCAATTTCTGTTGTTAATTTTCTGAAGTAAAGAGCTTAAAATGAGAACAGATTCTCATACTAGCCACCTTAGGCATACCATTTACATTAGCTTAGCTTTTACTCTTTTGTAAGAAAGTTTTTAATAGAATAATCTTAAAAAAAAACTTCCAAATCTAGAATGCTATTCAATTATACTCAAACAAACAACAAAATTCTTCTCTATTACTTGTGTTTGGCTTAGCATTTTCCTTTTGCTTGGCACTTTATAAAGCTTTTTTCCCCCTGAAATAAACAAGAAAAAGGAATAAACTTTTAATGTCAAACCATTAGCCAAAAATTTAAAGTAAATGGACGATGCTGTCTTCTATGAGTAATAACAATGAGGATATTAATATATTCATGTTTAGAAGAATAAAAAGCAGTAAAAACAATGGATGGAAAAGACAAGCCCATGGAAGTATGGTGTCTTGTTTCTTTGATTCTTCCTTGGTCTCAGCTGATTCAACCTTGGTCTTTAGATGTCTGAGACTAAGCTCTGTGGCAGGAAAGAACTAAAGGAGAAATGACAGGGCATTTGACAGATATGCAGAAAAAAATGATTTACTCAAGAGGAAAAAGAATAAAGACGAGAAGGGGGAAAAAAGGAAACATTTGATCAGAGAAGTTACTAGAGGGAAAAAAGGGGGGGGAATGGATACAGGATTATAAGGGTGCTTTGGATGTTGCCACATGGGTTTGAAATTGACTGAAAGTCACAAGTCGGAGGAAATTGATTTCCATCAGTAATATTTTGAATGGATCAAACCAGAGTTTGACAGAAGAAAAACAGAACAAAAAACAATGAGCTTGTTGCTTTGAAAATCACCTAAAGTGTCTGCAAGGAGAAGGGCTTAGTAGACAAGGAGAAACTGAAGTCACCAGTAATGACAGAAATGTCTGAAAGGGGACAAAATTGAATGTCTAATTTAACATGGCTTCTTGACTACATGGTCTTACTCCCACAGAACGGGAAGTAAACAGCTGCTCCTGTATTCACATGAGCTTACAAAATAGGTCAACTTATTATTAGATGCATTCCTTAAATCTGTTCATTCTACTCTTGCCTTTTGTAGGTACCTCTTCCCCTATTTCTATCCTTATTCTGTCCTGTATGTTCAATGCATGATATTGTTATAACTGCTTCAACCTCAAATTCTCCCAGTCTTCTAGATCGTCACCTTAGCCCTACCGGTTCAGTGACCCTTGAATGATATTCTCCAATTTTTACCCAATTCTTCGATTCCTTTCATGGTAACACATCCAAGTGATATAAAAATACTTTTATTATGCCCTGATTTGCCAGTCACAAAAAGACTTCCATATGCCAAATGGGAATGCTGGGGCACCAGGGGAATAAATTTAAGGTTGCTAAAACTCTGTACTTCAAGTATACATAATATCCTTCTAAGTATTTGGAGAAACTGGGGAAGAGTTTTACCCTACCTCAAACCTTAACCTCAAATGATCTCTGGAGAGATCATTCTCTAAAGGGAAACAATATGGAAAGCCACCTTCCTTTTCAGTGAGACACTAGCAGGAGACAGAAAATGAGAAATTAGATAAGGGAACTTCAACTTGAAATCTAAATTAAACCTTAAATGTCTATTAACATAATTTAAGGAAAAATTACATTTTCACCAAGTCCACCTACTTTATAACTCTTCAATAACCCAGTGGTTGTATAGTTTGTCACTGTAAAAAGGCACTGGGCAACAAAGAGTTTGGAGGATAAAATCTAGGTAGCATTTCCATCACCAAGATCTGAAGTCTAGCCTGAGGACAATATACAAAGCAGGTTAAAGAGTAGTGGTTCTGTTTCCTCGGGTTTTCCCCGTATTCTAAATTCTCATGCTCCACTGATTATATAGAATGCATAATTGGTTTGAAAATACTCGGGACAGAGGAAAAAAAATAGAAAAGTTGTTTCTCTGAATTTTATTTATATTATTGTACACTTTCAACTCAACATTTATGCAACTATCCATCCTGTTGGACTGGTCATTTTGTTTGGAAACCAAGTTTCCAGGTATATGAATATATACTGTGCTTCACTTCAGTTGTGAGATATTAGGTAGCACAAAGCATCATATTAACTCTAACCAGGATAGTTATAAAATTTAAAAAGTCTTTGTCAAAACTCTAAATATCTTAAGGTAATTTAAAAATTTTTTTTAATTTTAATTTTTTCCATTTATGTATTTATATATTTTATTGAGGTATAATTAAATACAGTGATATTAGTTTCAGGTGTACAACATAATGATTCAATAATTCTCTGAGCTCATCAGGATACATGTACTCTTATTCCTCTTCATCTATTTCATCCATCCCCCGTTCACTTTCCCTCTGGCAACCACCAGCTTGTTCTCTGTATTTAAGAGTCTGTTTTTTAATTTGTCACTTTTCTTCTTAGGTATGATAATCTTTAATAATTTACGTATTAAAACTCTGCCAGGTCATTTCATCTTTTAATCCTCTTAAAAAAATTAATGATGAATCTTTATCTAGTATCTCTTTATAAGATTTTTTTCTATACTTGACACATACAAGTAAGTAAGTTACCCACTAATATTAGCGAAAACAATAATTTATGTGCATTCATTGTTAGAATAAAATTCTTTGTCTCTTATTTTCAAATGTAGGATTATCACTTCTGGGGATGTATTTGATCAGAGCAGAAAAGCAGCTTGATGAGTAACATTTTGATTGATAATACATTATAATTCATAATTGATATAATCTTAGATCTGTCAATTCAACAAAAGGTCACTTCAAAATTTGATGGGGGCTAGGGCTTGAGATATGTTGGAAATGATATTGTATCATGTAAAGAAAGAAGACACTGACACAAATCTACTAATTCTTAAATTAAGAATATCTTGGAAAGCATAGTAATTAACAGCAAGTTCCTAGAACTTGACATTCTACACAAATGTCACTCCCCAGGGTATGACACAGGAATTAGAGTGTCCTTTCACTGTCAGACTGATATATACCACTGAAGGAGTGCTGGAGAAAAAGTCAGATCTTGGTGACATTTGGGATTTAAATAGTAGATTATCCCATTTATTTCTGTTTCTGTCTTAGGAAAATAATTCTAAATCTTATGATCTTTTTATATCTTGAAGATACTATGTATTCATGTATATTCCTTTGCACTAAAAAGAAACTGAAGTATTGGAAAACAGCTGAAAATGTCTTTGCAAATCTCCATGGGAAATGAGGGGGGCATTAACATGGTATTTTTTATCCTATTTGATTGAAATATTTCATCCTACAGGAAAGAAAAAATTTTCTCCCGAATTAGCACCAACACTGTCCCAATAACCCTCCAACCTTCTTCCAATCTAAAGCTACATCCACTTGTATACAGAGAGCAGAGCATCAATCACCAGCCAGCCCCAACAGTCCCATCAAAACCAGTCTCAAAGATGAAGGTTGGATCTGTTACAACTATCTGTTAATACCTGATTCCTCATGATCATGCTCAGTGTTTATCATTCTCAATCCTCTTTCTCTCACACATATACTATTAGTGAGGAACTCTTGACCACACACAAACACACATACATAAATACATACATACATATATACATAAAAACCCCCATGTTTGAAACAAACATGCAGGTAAGGAAGTCATAGTTCTAAGACATTATCTCCACTGAATTTATTGGGCCTCACAGACATATTTGCTCTGTTTGCTGCCAAAACAAAGGCCTCTGTATCCTCACTAACCTATTTTCCATCCCATAATTCTTTGTGCATTGGTTTTTTTGACCCAAGTTCTGCACACTTCCCTCCCTCTTGTACACTCCTCCTGTGTTCCCTGAACTCGGGATCTGAGTGCTTCACACTCTTCCCACTTTAAAACTCTTCTCTGAACACTGCCTTGTGTCAGCAAAAATAAAACTGGCTTCCCTGTATGCTTCTTGAATGAATGTTTTCTTTACATTTGGTCTGAAAATGGCATTCGTGTTATTTTTTTTTTTCCTATTCATTGTCCCAGACCACTAAGTCTCCTTCAGTTTTGTGCAAATTCTTGTTCTTTTGAACTTCATTAGGCTCTTTCACAGTATTCCCCTTCTTGCTGCTATCATCTATGGACTATGTTATTTGCATCTTATTCACTGAAGACAATTATAATTGTTTTCTTCTACCCTCATGAAGTTCCTTGATACCATCATGAAGGTCCTCCAGGGACTTTACTTCCATTCCACCTATTTACTCCTAAGGATTCATTCACTATGACTCATTAATACAGTCTAAGTTCTCTTTACACTAGTAGTCCCTATCCCTTTCCCCCCAACTCAATCTGTCTTTCACTGAGAAACCAGCAGAAGGAAAGTTCCCCATCTTACACCAGTCATCTTCAAAGCCACCTATGATCACACTAGTTTTCTATGCTTTCCCTCTTCCCCCACCCCACCAATATGAGAACTATCTCTCTTCCTAATAAAGGCAAGACCCTTTTTATTTGTTCTGGATGCCAGAACTTCCCATCTCCTGAAGGTACTATGTTCTTCTTTATCTCCTCATTCTTTTACATTTTCAATTTCTAATTTTTATGCATCTTTACCACCAGCATTTACACATCACCTTGTATATCCCACATAAAGCTCTTACCACTGCTCAACTTCTTTTATAAAAAACAACTTTTTGTTGACCATATATACTGCTTTCTCTTCCTTATCTCTCATTTATTCTTCAATAAACTTTTATCTTGATTTGATTGCCAACATTTCGTGAAAACCTGCCGTGACTAAAGTTCCTATACACTTTTTTTTATGCTATGATCAATGACCAATATTTTTTATATCTCATCTCATTTGACTACTCAGAAATATTCTATATAGTTAATTCTCTCTTTCTTGGAAATACTCTTATCCTGACTTCCCAGGTACATCATTCTTCTAACTTACCATTTGCCCTACCTTTGTCAGTCTCTTTCATTGCTCATTTTCTTTTGCCTATTCTCTTAGAATAACTCAGGTTTGATCTCATGACTCTCTTCCTTCTTAGTTTTAATAAGAAACTTTAATATACATTTCTCCGTCTCTTTAATCTGTATCTCTCTCTTAATGCTTCTAATACATACAACTACCTAATTTAGCATATAGATCTAGATAGACAGGTATATATACCCCTTTACTTATATGTATAGAATGTGAAAATATAATTCTGCCACTTATGAATTCACAAACTGAACTTGCTCATTTAATAAATAACCATATCAAGAAAGTAAATATTATGAATTCATGGGACACCCTCTTTGAGCTAGCTTTCCACCACTGTCCTCTCTCCTAACTTCTAATAGCATGAAAATAATCTTGCCTGTTTATACTGTACCATTATTTTATACAGTAATTCATTGCTATACATGAATAGCAATCCTTTTCCCCCAAAATGAAGTTTCAAAACCTAAAGTTTTTAATTCCTGAACAAAAACCCCAACGATACAACTTCTAGATGTTCTCCACTATCACATATTATCTATTTATGAATAAAGAATTGTAAACCAATGAGAGTGAGAAGTAAACAAAAGAAATATCCAAAATAAACCAAAATAATGACTCAATAATTGGAAAGCCCTTCTTATACAGAAAGCTACACTTTAAGTCTTATTGGGCCTTATGGTTTCTTTTTATTTTTAATTAATTAATTAATTAATTAATTAGACAGACAGAGATCACAAGTAGGCAGAGAGAGAGAGGGGGGAAGCATGCTCCCTGCTGAGCAGAGAGCCCAGTGCAGGGCTCGATCCCAGGACCCTGAGACCATGACCTGAGCTGAAAGCGGAGGCTTAACCCACTGAGCCATGCAGGTGCCCCTTGCTGGTTCTTGTTGTATCATTTATTGTATTAAATTTTAAGGCAGAAAACAAAAATCAGTTTCTCCCATGTCATCCACATCTACTATGGCATTAGTATCTGTATCATTTTCATATTAATTTAATTTGTAAGAATGTTTAAGCTTTTTTTTATAGTGACAATCAAAGAAGTTATATATAAAATAGCTTTTGAAAGAGGGGATTGAACAAAATTCGCAATTCTGGGACAGTGATATGGATAAAAATGATGACAAAGCCTAAATGGAGAACTAACATGGGCCAACTACGGATTTCCTGTCTATTTCCTTACATACTTGTACATATGTATCTCTTTGCTCAGACTTCTTCTGCTGGGATGGTTTAACATATTCTCCAATGACGAAATTGTTTGGGATCATCTCCAGTTATACTTAAAACCTAGAGTAGACTATAAATATCTATTTATACAATTTAGGAGCCTCTTAATTGATATAAAATTTATCCAATTCAGGATAATTTCACTTTATTAAGCCTTTACTAATCAAATAGATTTTTAGTTTGGCCCAGCAAGAAGATCTTGGACAAAAAGGCGAGTCAGATCTGAAATTCAGTTAGCATGTCATTACCAACGCAAACCCTGGGTTGAATACTGAAATGTATTTGCAAATCTTTCTGTGATAAGTAACTGCTGAAAAACTATATGAAATGAGCAATGTCAGTGCCGCCTACCACGAGAAAGACAGATTCTGGAATGTGAGCCTACCCAAGTAAACTGTCAGTTTTTAAAAAACCCCAAAACTGCTTAGAGAAAGTTTTTCTTTCTTCAATGTATAATTTCTACATTTTCTATAGTACATTTTCTTCTGCCTCTTTTCTTAGAATTACTCAGGTCTGATCTCATGACTCCCTCCTCCTCCTCCTCCTCTTCCTCCTCCTTTTTCTTCTTCTTCTTTTTCTTCTCCTCCTCCTCCTCCTCCTTCTTCTACTTCTTCTTTTTTAATAGTGTATTATTAGTTTCAGGGTTAGAATTTAGTGATTCATCAATTGCATATAATACCCAGCGTCCATTATTACATCAAGTGCCCTCCTTAGTACCTGTCACCAGATAACCCTATTCCCCTACCCACTTCCCCTCCAGCCACCCTGTCTCCTCCTTACAGTTAAGAGTCTCTTATGCTTTGCCTTCTTCTCTGTTTTTATCTTATTTTATTAGATTTTCTACAGTGTATCACTCAGAGTGCCCAAAATATATTTTAAAAATTACTGAAGACTTGAAGAAATGGAAAAATGTGATCCAAAGGCAAGAAAAAAGTAGAGAAAACAACCCAAAGAAGACCCAGATATTAGGTCTTGTATAAAAGATGTTAAATTATCTATTTACTATATATAATAGCATAAGGAAAAATTTAACAATAATTAATGAATATAAAGATTCTCAGTCTACAAATAGATCACTAAAAACAAACCAAATAGGAATTCTAGGGGAAAAAAACAATAAAATATTTGAAATTATATATTAACTAATGGACTTAACATCATGCAGAAAATAAAAACAAATGCCCAATTAACCTAAAATAGGTCAAGGAAGTTATCTAATCTTTAGTATAGAAAGGAAATATATTGAGAAAAAATGAACAGAACCTCATTGTGGTATCAAGCAGTCTATAAAATGTATGTAATTAAAGTCACAGAGGGAGAAGAGAGAGAGAGAAGCACAGAAAAGATTTTAAATCATGATGAAAATTCCTAAATTTCATGAAACTATAAACTGTTAAAGCTCAATGAACCCCAAGCCGGGTAAGTACAAAGAAAACTATACTTAATATATTCTAATAAAACGTTTTAAAACCAATGCTAAAAAGAGAGTTTTGAAAGCAGTGATTGAGAAGAATAAAATATCACCTAATGAGGGAAAATATATAATATTTGTTACATTAAATAGGTTTAGTTGTTTATCAAATCCTTTTCATAAAGAAAACTCCAAAACTAGATTGTTATACTGAGAACTATATCAAACATTCAAAGAAAAAAAAAAAACTGTAGAATTTTTCCCCCAGAACATATTGTATGAGGCCACCATAATCTTTTTAAGATTATTTATTTTTTTTATTTGAGAGAAAGTGAGTGAGAGAGAGAGCATGAGCATAGGCGAGAAGCAGAGAGAGAGGGAGAATCAGACTCCCAGTTTAGTAGGGATCCTGATCTGAGGCTGGATCCCAGGACACTGGGACCATAACCCAAGCCAAAGGCAGACGCTTAACTGACTGAGCCACCCAGGTACCCCAAGGCCACTATAATCTTAAGGCTAAATTCTAAAATTAATATTGTAAAAATACATATATAGATGATCATCTGTCATGAACCATGAAGCAAAAATCTTTAACAAAATATCAACAAGTTGAATCCAGCAGTATATATAAGGAATAATACTTGATGGCCCAGGAGATTTACTCTTATAATAAAAAGTTGGGTTATTTTTTGAAATCTAATCAAAGTAAGTCATGATATCAACAAATCAGAAAACATGTAATCATTCTAATAGATAAAAAAGCATTCTGATAAAATGTTTTCATGATAAAAGTTCTCAGTAATCTAAGATTATAAAGGGTCTTCATCAATTTGATAAACAAATTGTAGATAAACCTACAAAAATCTGGGGGTAAATGTCAAAATTACGTAATATTGAACGCTCCTCACTTAAATCTAGAAACACTGAAATGATGTTCTCCCAACTCTTCTATTCAATATTATAACAAAGTATCTAGCCATTACAATAAGGCAGAGAAGAGAAGTAAAAACCATGAAGATTAAAGGGCGAAGTCAAAGGTTCTCCCTTTGGAGATAATATGAATGCTTACATAGAAAATCCTAAGACACGTACAAAAGAATTATTAATATGATTAAGAGTATTTAGTAAGATTGTAAGCTAGGTTTGCAAATCCAGTTTTCTACAATCAAAAATACAATACACAAAATTTAAAAATTATATTAAGTTACATAAAAATATAAACAATTAGAAATAATTTAACAAAAGACATGAAAGAACTCTACATTAATAACTATAATACTTTGTAAAGGGTAATAAAGAAAGACTAACTAAATGTAGATATAGATACCATATTCATGAATTAGAAGACTTTATATTATTAAAAAATAAATTCTCAGGGTACCTGAGTGGCTCAGTCTGATAAGCATCTGCCTTTAGCTCAAGTCATGATCTTGAGGTTCTGGGATCATTGGGCTCCTTGATCAGTGGGGAATCTGCTTTACACTCTCCCTCTGTCTCTCTGTCTGCTTGTGCTCTCTCTCTCTCTCTCTCAAATAAATAAATAAAATCTATAAAAAATGAAATAAGTTCTCTACCAATTGATACATAAATTCAATTTTATTTAAATCATAATCTGAGCAGACATGTTTGGAGAAATAGACCAGCTATATATTAAAATTCATATGTGATTCAAAGAACATAGAATAGAGAGAGCCATCTTTAATAAAATAGTAAAGTTGGGATATTACACTGCCCATCTTACTGTGACATTACACTAATTGAGACTGTATAATATTGGCATAAAAATTGACCAGTAGAGGGGCGCCTGGGTGGCTCAGTGGGTTAAGCCGCTGCCTTCGGCTCAGGTCATGATCTCAGGGTCCTGGGATCGAGTCCCGCGTCGGGCTCTCTGCTCAGCGGGGAGCCTGCTTCCCTCTCTCTCTGCCTGCCTGTCTACTGTGATCTCTCTCTGTCAAATAAATTAAAAAAAAAAAAATTGACCAGTAGAACACTGGAATGGGATTAAGAGTCCAGATATAGTATTATATTTGGTTTTTGACAAAGGAATCAAAGGAAAGAAACCCATTGGAAAGAAAACTTTTTTCTAAAGGTGATCTGGAACAACTAGATACCCATACAAGGAAGAAGAAAGAGAAGGAAAATAAGAAAGACAAGATGCAAGGAGGAGTAATAGAAGTAGAGGAGGGGACTAGAAGAAATAAATGTGAAAGAAGGAAGAGGAGAAGAGGTGGGGGAGGGGGAGAGGATGGGAATGGCTGATGTAGAGGCAAAGAAGTGAAGGGGGAAGACAGAGCTTTGATCTTTGTGTAACAATACATAAAAAATGGTTTGAGATGTGTTCTGGACCTAGATTTAAAAGCAAAAACAATAAAGAAAACATGAAAATATTTTATTTATTCAGAGCACTCTAAGGAAATTTAGAAAAGAAGCAAAACACAATAATTGTTAAAGAAAAAAGAATAAATTAGGCTAAATCAAAATTTAAAGTTTCCATTCACAATAACTAAAAGGCAGAAAAAGCCCATGTATACAGCAACAGATGAAGGGATAAATAAAACGTGGTATATATAATACAATGAAATATTAGCCAAAGAAAAGATTGAAGTACTTATACATGCAACAACATGGATGAAACTCAAAGACATTATGCTAAGTAAAAGAAGCCAAGCACAAAGAGAAAAATAACAAGAATGTTATATTAAATATCCAGAAGAGATAAATCCATGGAGACGAAGGCAGATTTTTGGCTGCCAGGAGCTACAGAGGGTGAGGAATGGGGGTAACTGTTTAATGGGCATGAGGGTTTCTTTTTGCATGATGAAAATGTTTTGGAACTAGATAAAAGCATAACATTGTGAATATACTGAATGCCACCCAATTGCACCCTTTAAAATGGATAATTTTATGTTATGTAAACCTCATCTCAGTTTAAAAAAAAAGATGTAAAAAAATTAATGTAATGTAATGTAAATTAAGGTAAAAAAATTCTGTTCATCATGATCACATCATTTGGAAAATCAAAACATTAAGTCATAGTATTTCTATCCCAGATATATAATGAACTTCTACAACAATTAGTATTATTGTTATAAGAAGACAGACAACCTCCCCCCAGAAAAAAACCTGGTAAAACATGTGAATAGATGTTTCAGAAAAGTAAATGTACCATAGCAAAAAATTGTATTAAGAAATGGTCAAGTGATTGCTTACCAGATAATTGCAAATTCAAACTGCAGTGAGTTACCACAACATGTCAATAAGCATGGGTAGAATTTTAGAAAAAGAAAACACCAAATACTGGCAAGAACATGAAGTAATGTAACTTTCCATACACTTTCAATAAGAGTAAAAATGAACTAATACTATGCAAAATAGCTAGTTATTTTGTAAAAAAATAAATATATACTCCCTATGTCTCACCCATTCCATGCCTAGGTTGCAATCTCAGAAAATTAAATGCAGCCCACATAAAGAATGAGTAAGCAAGCAAGCAAACAAGCAAGCGAGCAAGCAAACAAACAAAAACACTTGACCAAGAATGTTCATAGAAACTTTATTCATGTCCTCAAACTGAAAAGAGTCCTAATACCTCTTGGGAAGAAAATGGGTAACGTAACCATATATAAATATTGTATATTCATAAAATGGAATATGACCAAGCAATAAAACCAGTCTCCTAATACACAAAATAACATGGATGAATCTCCAAATGATACACCATGTAAAAGAAAAAAAAAAAAAAACTTTACCTAAAACAACATATACCATAGGATTCCACTTCTATGAATTTCTTTTTTTTTTTTTTAAGATTTTCTTTATTTGACAGAGAGAAAGCACAAGCAGGGAGAGCTGCAGAGGGAGAGGGAGAAGCAGGTTTCCCACTGAGCAGGAAGCCTGATTGATGGACATGGGCTCAATCCCAGGGACCTGGCATCATGACCTGAGCCAAAGACAGACACTTAACCAATGAAGCCACCCAGACACCCCCACTTATATGAATTTCTAAAGCACACACAACTAATCTATGGCAAAGAAAAATTATACCAATGGCTGCCTCTGCAGTGGTGGAGGTAACAGGAAAGAGGCAAGAGGGAACTTTGGGGGTAATAATAAGAGTTTGAACCTAGACCAGAAAAGACACCAAATCAACAAGGAAATATTGAAAAAGAAAAACAAAACTGGAGGCATCATGTTTTCTGATTTCAAGATATATTACAAAGCTGTGATCACCAAGACAGCATGGTACTGGCACAAAAACAGACACATAGATCAATGGAACAGAATAGAGAGCCCAAGTATGGCCCCTCAACTCTATTCAACTAATTTTCGACAAAGCAGGAAAAAGCATCCAATGAAGAAAAGTCTCTTCAATAAATGGTGCTGGGAAAATTGGACAGCTATATACAGAAGAATGAAACTCAACCATTCTCTTACACCATACACAAAGATAAACTCAAAATGGATCAAAGACCTCAATGTGAGACAGGAATCCATCAAAATCCTAGAGGAGAACATAGGCAGTAACCTCTTCGATACTGACCACAGCAACTTCATTCATGACACCTCTCCAAAGGTAAGGGAAACAAAAGCAAAAGTAAACTTTTGGGACTTCATCAAGATAAAAAGCTTCTGAACAGCAAAGGAAACAGCCAACAAAGAGGTGACCTATGGACTGGAAGAAGATATTTGCAAATGACACTACTCATAAGGGGTTGGTACCCAAGATCTATAAAGAACTTCTGAAACTCAACAACCAAAAAAAAAAAAAAAAAAAAAAAAAACCAAGTCAAAAAATGGGCAGAAGACATGAACCTCTCCAAAGTAGATATACAAATGGCTAACAGACACATGAAAAAATGTTCATCATCATTAGCCATCAGAGAAATTAAAATCAAAACCACACTGAGGGGCGCCTGGGTAGCTCAGTGGGTTAAGCCCCTGCCCTCAGCTCAGGTCGTGATCGAGCCGTGCATTGGGCTGTCTGCTCAGGAGGGAGCCTGCTTCCCGCTCTCTCTCTGCCTGCCTCTCTGCCTACTTGTGATCTCTCTCTGTATCAAATAAATAAAACCTTTAAAAAAAAACAAAAACACCACATTGAGATACCACCTTACACCAGTTAGAACAGCAAAAATTGACAAGGCAAAAAACAACAAATGTTGGAGAGTTGTGGAGAAAGAGGAATCCTCTTATACTGTTGGTAAGACGGCAAGTTGGTGCAGCCACTTTGGAAAACAGAGTGGAGGTTCCTCAAAAATTTAAAAATAGAGCTACCCTATGACCCAGCAATTGCACTACTGGGTATTTACCTCAAAGATACAAATGTAGTGAAAAGAAGGAGCACATGCACCACAATGTTCATAGCAGCAGTGTCCACAATAGCCAAACTGTAGAAGGAGCTGAGATGCCACTCAACATATGAATGGATAAAGAATATGTGGGCCATATATACAACGGAATATTACTGAGCCATCAGAAAAGATGAATACCCAACATTTGCATCAACATGGATGGAACTAGAGGAGATCATGCTAAGTGAAATAAGTCAAGAAGAGAAAGACAATTATATGGTTTCACTTATTTGTGTAACATAAAGAATAACATGGAGGACATTAGGAGAAGGAAGGGAAAAATGAAAGGAGGGGAAATCAGAGGGAGAGATGACCATGAGAGACTATGGACTCTGGGACACAATCTGAGGGTTTCAGGGGGGTGGTTAGCCCAGTGATGGATATTAAGGAGGGCACATATTGCATGGAGTACTGGGTGTTACATGCAAACAATGAATCATGGAACACTCCATCAAAAACTTATGATGTACTGTATGGTGACTAACATAACATAATAATAAAAAAATAATACACACAGTTTTAAATTAAAAAAGAAAGACTTTGTACTTAGAAGAGATTTGGGTTACACAGATTTATGTGTTAACCTCAGACCTCAAAGCTAGTAAGAACTTAAATAGTCATAAACACTTTAAAATCCATAAATAGGGGTACCTGTGTGCCTCAGTGGGTTGAGCATCTGCCTTAGGCTCAGGTCACGAACCTGGAGTCCCAGGATTGAGCCCCAGATTAGGCTCCCTGCTCAGCTAGGCTCTCCCTCTGTCCCTCACCCTGCTGTGTTCTCACTCTGTTTCTCTCTCAAATAAATAAACAAAATCTTTTAAAAATTCCATATATATTATTTCATACTATTGAAGAGATGTGTATGCTATGGCCCACTAATTAATTGCATCCCCAAATATGTAACCATAATAAATACATCTTACATGCACCAGGATACACACACACACACACACACACACACGTGTGTGTGTGTGTGTGTGTGTATAAAATCATTCAAAAAAGCATTGTTTACAATTACCTTAAATTGGAAACAACCTAGATGGCCATCAGTAGTAGAACAGACAAATAAATTGTGGCATACAGTGAAATACATAACAATGTAAATGAATCAACTAGAGCTACACCCAACGATGTTGATGAGTCTCACAAATAAAATTTTGAAAAGGAAAAGCAAGACACAAAATCCAATTACAGTGTGATTTCAATTTTACAAGTTCTGAAAACAAGCAAAACTAAACCCTATTATTTGAGGATACATTCATAAATTCTAAACTTACTTTAAAGAAAGCAAGAACATTATTGTCAAAATCATCACGTTGGTGGGAGGGGATTAATTGAGAAACAATATGACTTGTGCAGTACTGAAGTGCAAGTAATATCTTAATTATTTACCTTCTTGATATTTACTTTGGATTGGTGTTATGTGTATAAACTTTTAATCTTTAACACCCATTTTAAAGTGAAAATCCTTGGTAAAATCTCTTATTATAGGGGTGCCTGGGTGGCTCAGTGGGTTAAATCCTCTGCCTTCAGCTCAGGTCATGATCCCAGGGTCCTGGGATGGAACACCACATCGGGCTCGCTGCTCAGCAGGAAGCCTGCTTCTCCCTCTCTCTCTCTCTGCCTGCCTCTCTGCCTACTTGTGATCTCTGTCTGTCGAATAAATAAATAAAATCTTTAAAAAAAATCTCTTATTATACCCTTTCATTACTTCAACAAATCTGTCTTAACTTACTGCCTAACGGAAATTGAATTGATATAATGTCAACATATTTATTTTTTAAAAAGCATAATTAAGTAATAGCAATAAAGTTATACCTATATATTATATATATATATATATATATATATATATATATATATATATATGCTTACATATACTCCAGGGATCTATATCAATTGCTGAAATACAAATCACTATACAAACTATAGAATCATACTTAAATAAAAAATCAAATAAATATTTTACTATTCAGTGTGCTAATCTATGAATCTTTTGTGAATGAGAGGAAAGATAGCTATTTTTGCTTTCTCAGCAAATTCGTTTCCTCAGGTTATATACTAGTTATCATTTTATTCAAAATTAGCTGATAATTTTTAACACTTCTTTATGTATGTGTCTTAAAGCTCCTTTTCATATAACTTTGTTGCCAAGTTTTGAATACATGCCAGATAAATACTTTTAAATGTTAAATGGAAGAAATCAAGCATGTTTTGAATCCTTCTGACTCCAACACCAATGCTAAAATTGTAAAGGGGGTGGACTAAGGAGTTCTCTCCAATGTTGTTCTCTTTTCATAGGAAGAGGGCTTGAAAATAAACTACTTTCATATCTACTAGTTTGGCACCTCAATTCCATTCTTGAACTGATGGCTGTTTGACATTCCATGATGAATGGTATGTGGTCAGCTATTTCAGATTTTTCCGTTACTAGAATTACATTTCTAATGTAAGGATGGGTTATTATTAGCTAAAGCTTTTATTTCCTGGGATTAGGTAAAATGAAAAGGGTTATTTCTGTTGCTACACCCCATTTCACATTGCAATGCAACTATTCAACTGAAAACGTCCTTAGATTTCTATTTGAATGGTCAAGGAATAGCTGATTATGTGTTATTGGCCTTTAAAGGGCCAGTGTCACCAGTAGTGAAAAAAAAAGGTATTCACTAAATAACTCTATAATCTTAAAAGCTATTTAAATTTTTCTTTTCTCAGATTTTTCTCGAGGAGTATTGAAAGATTTCAAGATACTTTGTAAAAATATGTGAGCTAGAAACACTATATTATCTTTGGATAATGTCACATGAAATTTTATATTCATATGTAAAAACAGTGCTTGCTTAACTATTCAATAATCCTAAATTTTCTGACAATAGCAATAAATTATGCAATAATAGCTAATCTGCATGTATAATGAATATAAAATAAAGCTCAACTGCTGTACTACTTCTCATATTCAAAGTCATTAAAAATTAAATCAGGAAATATGCATCAATAATAGAAATTTAATGATACAAAAGTAACTTTTGAAACATCATCCTAAATAATTGTAAGAGAAAGGGAGAAGCCCAAGCCTTCCTAAACCCGGGGACCATCTCAAGATTCTTTCCTTTTGTCTATTCTCATGTTAATCTGGCTTCTGAAAGTGAGAGTTTAACATGATAACAAGAGGGAGAAGTCTTCACAGGGACCAGGAGGACGACATTTCTAAAGTGCCTGTCCGGTGCACTAGGTATCCTCCCACTCCCAGATAACACGTGCTGGTTTCCAGCAGCTAGTTGCAAAGTGTGCTCTTTTAGCTCATGCAGAGGAAGAAAGGAAGAAAAAATCCCTTTTTAAGAAATGCCAACATCCCAGTCATTTTAGTTAGTCTACGTTGATAACATGACTCCTCTGTTTTCCTTTTCAATTTCTCCATATGAGCATGGCAGCCTCAAGAAATCTGGAGAGGGTTTAGGTTTCAGCTAACCCACAGCAGAGTGAGGGAGGGACACAGCATCCTCCTTCAGAAATCTTTCTCTGTCTCTCTGTTCCCCATCAACCTCTATGTGCCTCTCTCTTTGCCTCTCTCATTTCTTTCCTGAGTAGAAATTTGCTGGCCCAGGATTTTAAAGACAGAAAGGAGCATTTTTACAACACGACTTTTATGTTTCCTGGTGTTTTTTTTTTTAAAGATACGCTAATTTGAAGCTCCTGTATTACTTTGAAGGAGGAGCTCTAGCTTTAATGCTGATCCCTATTCTTCTAATCTGTTCTTTAACTGAAGCCCAAACCCAAAAAAACCAAACCAAACCAAAACAAAACAAAACACCCTATGTGGATGCCGAGGCAGCCCAGGAAAGGGAATTTCTCCTTTCTTTACATGGTGTTAATTTATACATAGATTTAGACAGTACCTAGTCAATAAGCGCATATGGGCTACTTTTTGAACATTATTTGGTAGTCTCTAGAGCTGATGGAGACTCCCCCCTCTGCAAAAAAAAGAAAAAAAAACTGATTTAAGGACACCATCTCTACTTCCCTTGACAACAACATGGGACCAAAGCCAGATAATAACTTTAAAGATGCCTCCTCACAACAAAAATGAAGGGATTCCAGGAATGGAGAAAAACAGAAGGGTATAGAGGGTTACACAGGGGGTAATTCTATTTTTCTTAATGTCTTTTTAATTTCTTCTTACTTTTTAAATGAGATCATGTAAAGATTTAGCAATGGACAAAAACCATGTGCCTAATTGGCCTTCTCCGTAGCTGACTGTATACCCCAACGGCTAGACCATTATCCATCGCTTTGCCGCAAGTATTATAAAAGAGATATTTCCCCTATAATTATTACTCCACAACTTCGTGCTGTCAAAAGTTATCTAATAAACTAAATGAGTTATATGAAATTAAAACATACTGTTTCAAACTATGTTCAATATCGTTCTATTTTTATTATATGTTGTTATTTTAAGGCTCCTAGCCTTCTCAGAGCTACTTTAGGAAGAGGAAGGGCAATTTAAATGCAAAATGCCTTTTTTTTTTCCAAAGAGGGTGTAAACCTATAAATGCATCATTGCACATGTGGATGAACCTTTCATAAAAATGGAAAGTGAGTAATGAGGTGCATCTATCTCCCCAATATGATTACTTATGAAATTCTACGGCAGGCACATTCCTCTATGATTAAATAATTCTCAACAGTTCTCTGCCAAATTTTTAAAAAAATTTACACTGAGGTTTTATTTGTGAATGTTTTTATACCAGATTCCATGAATTCAAACATTCCTCTTATCTCTCCTGTGAATGAACTAAAATATGTCTCTTATCACTTCTTACTATTTACTTCTACAAATAATAACTAATCTGGAGGCTGACGATACTCAAACATACTTGCTTATTTTGAAAGTGGTAGATGACATTGGATTTTTAACATTCCCACCCCAAAACCAATTTATCATTTAAGGTAACAATATTCTTAAGATGCATATATGCTATACCTGACATCTCTATATTTATTTATCCAGGTAGATCAATCTGTATTCAGAAAGTTCATGGGGATGTTCTTTACTCTTGAGGCATAGACCGGGCATGGGATAGCAAAGTGTCCACTAGGGAGAGCTGCCTTCCAGCAGACAGACCACAGCGACCAGCAATGCCACACTTGCTAGTTCTCCATCATCAGTAGCAGTAATGGAAAACACACCGGTAGTTCCCCCAGCTACGTATGTTTAGTAATACCATCTTCCCAATACCCAATATCATTATGTGACTATATTTGTGATTCACAGGTTTCTGGAAATGAACAAATCATCGATTTTGGATATTATTACCGTTTCACTATGGAATGAGCTATGTTCCAAACCCTTTTTACTTTCCAATTCTTCATGCCTCTTAGCTGTGTAAAAGTAACTTTATAACAATAATATCTTTGATTATAAGAAAAAAATGGCTCTGTGCATCACATTAAATATTATAGAAAGTTCTTTGAAAAATAGATTTAGAGGAAAAGGAACGACTTTTAAAGGCAAAACACTGTCTTCAAATATTAAACATCATTTGATAAAAAGACAACTCCAAAACTACAGAGCTTTAATTGTGGAACAAGGTAAATAAACTCTGCCACGATCATTAAGAAAAGAGGGCATATATTTTAAAGATTATAATATTCTCCTTATAATCAAGGCTGGCACTTTCAAATCACTGTGTCCATGTTAAAGAAGAGAGAAAGTTTGTATTGGATTTTGTGTTTTAAGGCCATTTTAAGCACAAGTTGTTTTATCTCAAAAAGGGACTAACTAAGCCAAATCACTCAGTTTGGCTAGCAAAATGAAAGTCCCCACCTACTTTGCAGAATTTAGACATACCTCGTGAGACTGATGTAGTTAAAAACATAGCATCACTGATTTTATCATATCAAACCTCCTAAACTATATTTAAAAATGTTACAACTTGAAAGTATTTTGGTTGAATATGCTTCTATCACTGGCCTCACTGACATATGCCTGTTGATCTGTGTACATTTGGTCATTCTTTCTCTCTTTCCTTTTCTCCGGTTTTACTCATTACCCCTTCCACATCATTTAGCTTTGGTTCTCGCTTGACAATTTTTCTATTTTGCAATCGAGTTTAAAGAGAAATGTTATTAAATCAGGGAATTCCATAAATATTGGTTAAAAGTTATAAATAGGCTGTCTTCGGTATTTGTCAACATCGAGTTCTTTCAATTAAAATATTTCCTGGCTACCACAGCGTGGAAGCTGAGGAAATTGGCTCCACATCCAGCTGGCTGATTCAGTAAGAAATCAGCTGGCCTCAATTTAGATTTCTTTTCTTTTAAAGCAGTGCCAAATTGAGGATTAGTACATTGTGGAGAGGGAGGCGGGCAACTCCACCCCTGATCGGCCATTCTTCATTCCCTAGAATGGGCTTGCCTTCCCAGCCCCAGCTGTGCACTGAATTAATCTACACAGGGAGCTTCTCTATCCACACCATTTTCAACATGCTCATCAAGGTCCTGCATCACTTCTGACAAAAGTAAAATGTGGTTCTGCTGCCTTGATTCGGGAGACTTGACTCGGGCTTAAATGTACACAGCCACGTGCCCCCACACACACGTGTGCTCACACACACACACACACACACACACAGAACTGTAATTGGGTATTATGAAGATAATCAACAGTTGACACCGAATCTTGGGAAAATCCAGTAAGAGGATAATAGGCAAGAAGAGTTCTGAAGGCGTAGGTCCATCTCAGGGAATAAGTGTGATTTTACTTCCCCAGAAATTGTTCTTTCAAATGAAGTGTGTTATAATAGTTATGACAGCAACTTGCCTGAGAAAGGACACTTATTCTTTCTGTGATCATGTGCAAATGTTTATGTTAGTACTCCATCACTGGTCTCTTCTTACTGTAGCTTATACTCAAATCACCAAATTTCTTTCTGCCTAGAACAGTAACATTTTCATGCTCAGCTTTGCAGCTTTTCAGAACCCATGAATCAACTAAGTGTCTTTTTGAACTAATCTCACTTTTATACCAATAAGGATGATCACCTGTATACAATTTTCTTGCCTGTTGTTCTCATAAACTGTGACATTTTGTACCAAATTCTTAGTTCTTATTTTTAAAGTATTATTGATGATTATGTCTCACAAAATTGTTATGTCCTCACTCAAACTGTGAGCCAGGTAACCCCTCTTTGTTTAAGCTTAGTAATGTCTTATACAACCACCTATCTGTAGACTTTCAAAGTAATTCACTGTCTCTGTTTTTATAAAGAGCCACAAAAGGCATTCTATTCATATGAATTAAGAGATTTTTTAAAAGAAAGGACAATACAAAAAGAATGTGAGCAAGAGTATTTTTATTTCAGCTCATTTTCCTGATAGCTTAGGACTTACTTTTTAATTTGTGTAAGTGAAAAGAAAATCTACATGAAGAGGAACTCTTGATTAATCATCCTATGAGGACCTACAACAATCATACTAGTGGAATTAAAATCCTGATAAAAACATGTTAATATGAAAAGATATTAATAATGAAAAATATTTATAAGTATTTTCAGGCCTTGTTCCTATGTGCCTGTACCTATGAATACATTTCATATATTCCCTCAGTTCTGTTTCTTAATAACCACTGGTTCTTAAACCTGCTCCAGTGCCAACATCTACAGCCACTGTTCTTTACCAGCGAAGCTAAGTCACTGAAAGTTGTTTTAGCTTTCAGGTTTTCCTTGTGATTTCCATAAGTTTTGTAACAATAGACCATAAAGCTAGCAAGACTTCATCTATGAAAAACTTATCTGAAGTGGTTGAAGGACGCCTGGGTGGCTCAGTCAGTTAAGTGTCTGCCTTCTGCTCGGGTCATGATCCCAGGGTCCTGGGATGGAGCCTAACATTGGGCTCCCTGCTCAGTGGGGAGCCTGCTTCTCCCTCTGCCGCTCCCCTTGTTTGTGCTCTCTCTCACTCTCTCTCAAATAAATAAATAAAATCTTTAAAAAAAATTGTTGAGAAAAAAAACAGGAGACGCAGTTGAAAATGTCAGGTTACGTGTATTGACATAAAGTAAGAATTACGTAATGAAAAGTATAATGTTAGTCACGTTGTTGGGTTTCTGCTTATCGTTCCTGGCTGAAATAGAAACTTCAAATAAAAGGACTGGCTCCTAAATGTGAATGTTAACCCAGTTTATAAAAAAGCATATTTGCCTCCCCTCTTTTCAGAGGTGAATTCTAAAGTCTGTATTAGGTTTGTTTTTGGAGAGAAATGGAAACAACAGCAAGAAGAAAACAGGAAAATAAATGTATCTATGGATCAAAAAGCAATTTGGATTGCAGTTGCTTCTGTGGAGATGAAATAGTTTCTGGTGCCAGACAAGTAGTAGAAAAAAGTCATTTGGATCCTTTGCCACTACGGTGTTGTATGTGATCCCATAGGAAAACAAAGGGAAGTGCTTTTCATTTTTGGCCAGAGTGTCTGAAAATATATAAGGAATAAGGAGGAAAACAGGGTGACATCAATGGTCATAAAAATGTGACCTTCATCTTGATAGAATAAGACAAATATAAAAGGTTTCCACAGCACCTGGCATTTAAACATTAGAGAAGTTGTAAGGATAGCCCATTGTTTTATGGTGGGTCCAAGTATTACTGTGTGTTTCCAAATATTCCTGATACTCACATGTTTGAGTTACTGAAAACTCAGTATGCCACTTCAGACAAAGACAAAACCCGCATACGCTGTAATGAACATGAGTCACTTATGCCACTTTGGGTAAAAACACTGTGAATTTGTATTGGAGAACTCTCTCTCCCGTTGGGGACAGTCTGGCCCTTCTGCTGATCCAAATGCCTGCCCCACTAATACGTGGTCCTCAATAAACCAGCCGCCGTCTCCTCTCTGCCTGGATCCGAAACTTGCCCACAGGATAAGACTGGAGATCCTGGGGCTGCTTTAACCTTAAGGAATTGTCCCTTGGTTTCTGCTACTGCAGACTTGGGAACCATATAGCTGTCCTGATTTCAGTACTTTTCAAATCTTTTCCCTCAGTTTTCCCTTCACTCATGTTCATAACTTTCCCAGAAGTTTTTGTTTTCTTAAGCTGTCCAGGGTTAACTTCTAATACCAAAGAAGGAAAAGTGACATGAAGTAGCTAACTTTGTATGCATCGATAAAATTACAAGGACAGCTTTATTAAGTCAAAGAATGAGGTGATAATATACTATGAATTGAATGCATTTATGCTATTTGAATATAGTGATCTCTTACCAAATTAATAATAATAGTAATAGTAATCATAATAATAATAACAACAATAAAAAACTAGGGTGTCCCCACTTTGGAAGAACACTAACCTAATTATGTTCCCCTGACTTTTGAGGCAGAACAGGGTTTTGCTGGAGAAATTAAGAACTAGTAGATTTTGAGGAAAGATGCCTTTATCTGGACATAGACTAGCCCTCAGAATTTTTTTTTATTAAAAGTGGTCTCATTATAATCTTTTCCTTGTACTATATTTGCAATATGAGAAAATATAAAACTTGTTGGATCATGCTTAAGGAGAAAAAAAGGATGCAACAGACAAATATACATACATATGTGCATATTTACATATAATTTAACAATAAAGCTTTTATAAGTTTTGTCATTGGGAACAATGTTACTTATGAGAGAGATGAACACTGAATGTTATATGCAACTAATGAATCATTGAACACTACATCAAAAACTAATGATGTACTATATGTTGTCTAACTGAATTTAAATAAAAAAAAACCACTTTTCCTTCTTTACCAACATACATTTTTAGGGGTGAGCTCACGGCAACATGCCCACGTAAAAAATTTCACTTGATACCCCATCATCGTTGATGGAGTGGCCTTGTGACCAACTTCTTGCTGGTATGATATTGGTGGAGGTTTTAATTGGGGTTTCCAAGTAACTGCTGATAAAGGGATCTGACTCAATTGGTAGGTAGCTTTAGCCCATCGATTCCTATTTTTTGTTTTTGATCTTTCTTATTGCCTGGACTTCAGTAGTCATCTTAGAACCACAGGCTGGGTATGAAACTTTTAAGCATGAAGCATGCCAGGCTTCAAGTTTGCAGGAGAGAAAAGACTGAAGGAGCTGAGAATATTCATGAGGCTCATTCAGAAAAGCTTCCATATATGTCCTGGATTCTCTACTTTTGTGCTTACTTTATGAAAAGAAAAACAACAAAATAAAACAACAATGCTCTATCTTGTTTAAATCATTATTTTTTCAAATATCATGTTTGCAGCTGAATTCAATTTCTAGGAGAGAATGTTATGAACATGTTTTGTTCATTTTTAATACCCTAGAATTAATTTCCCCTGGAATACCTTTTGATAGCACCATTAAAAAATTTTAGATCTGTTTTTGGTAGCCACAGAAATTATCAACACTAGAGAGTCAACCTCAGCAGTTCACAGTTATTCAAATGTGAACCCTGCTAAGGTGGAAGTATTCCAAAAGGGTCTAAAGTAAACAAAAATTTAGGTTAGGACAGGAAAAGAAATGAAATTCTACTTTGGGGGGAACAAGGGAAAACAGGATTTAGTGTACCATATTAGTGTAAGATTTGTTTATTTAAATAGCTTATTATATTTGCATTTTGATGACTCTTATTTCTACACTCTGCTTTCCTAACACTTTCCTACAAATAAGAAAGTGTGTTTTTCTGCACCTCTACACTAATGATTCCTCACTCAGCAAGGCTTGCGTTTATTAAAGCTTTTTATTGCCACTTTGCTTAAAGAGGTGTTTGAACTCTAGCAGGTAGGCAAATCCAGAGGGGAAATTCATTTGAAAGTATTCATAATGGAATATAAGAATGAAAAACAAAATTATTGCTGTGGACTACATTTTTTTTTTTTTTTTGGTCTCTGCAGATACATCAGATTTCTGCACTTTGACTCAAGAGTATGAAATAGAACTTCTCTTAGGTTCAAATATCTAACAGGAGAAATCCCTTCTCATTCATCATTGTGTAAATGTAAAAATTAATCTGCACTAGGATATGACTGACCTATTGAAAACCTAACAGTATAGACTCATTATTACCTTCTCTTCAATAAGAAAGTATTCTGAAGGAAATGCATGGTGCTATACAAATCAATTCTTTTAAATAAATGATTCAATGTATCGCAAATAATATTTTTTTCATAATTATTTCTTATCAAAAAGTATTTTCTTTTTATTTTCTCTCATTTTCTTGATGAAACTTAGTGGGACAATAGAATAATAGTGGATATCCTCATATTTTGCTGAAAGTCTCCCTCTTAAAAATGTTTACCCTTCCTTATCTATGATGCCCTCACAGATGAACAAATATATTTAGATATTTATACAATTGAGGACAACTCAATTTTATTTTTTTTAAACATTTTATTTATTTATTTGAGAGAGAGAGAGACAGTGAGAGAGAGCATGAGTGAGGAGAAGGTCAGAGGGAGAAGCAGACTCCCCGTGGAGCTGGGAGCCCGATGCGGGACTCGATCCCGAGACTCCAGGATCATGACCTGAGCCGAAGGCAGTCGCCCAACCAACTGAGCCACCCAGGCGCCCCTCAATTTTATTTTAAATTGAGTCATGACAGTTCCAAAATCTTTGCATTATCTAAGCAGGAGAAATCGTAAGCCTCAAAATTCCTTTTCTGGTCTGGCTTCCTTAGTTTTAGCATTCAATCATCATTTATTGCATGTGTCTTTTAAATGATAAAATGTTCTGGTATCCTAAAGTGAAAGAAGCATGTATGAAACTCTGTAGGACTACAGATACCACTAACCTGAACAAGAAATGATAATGTTGCATTTTCAGGGAAAAGGGAAAAAAGTACAGCGAGAGCTCTTAGTTTGATAGAGGGTACTAAGAAATTCTTCACCAGGGACATTTTCAAGATGAGCAGGAGATGGAGAAAGAGCACTCAGTTCAAGAATGTGCAGAAAGACAAGGCTCGAATTACATTCTTTCAGGAAATCATGAGCTGTCTCTTTTAGCAATAAGCTAACTTACAAGGTGATGATGAAGCAAAGGAGAAAATAAAAGTTTACAAACAAGTTGTATGTTTTTCTAAATCACTGTTACAAAGTTTTTATTTTTTATTTGTTTGATTTGTATTTAGTCAACACACATTACAGTTAAGATCAGCTCAGGTGGTATTACAAAACCATTTTTCCATTTTAAGAAAGAGGTTCTATTTCTCCTTGTTTTATCTAAGAATGCAAAGGAATGTTTTCCATTCAAATGGGCTATCATCTGCTCAACATCACTCATCATCAGGGAACTGCAAATCAAAACCACAATGAGATTATCACCTCATATCTATCAGAATGGCTAGTATCAAAAAGACAAGAAATAACGAGTGTTGGCAAGAATGTAGAGAAAAGTGAACCCTCATGATCTGTTGGTGGGAATGCAAACAGGTGCAGCCACTGTGGAAAACAGTATGGAGGTTCCTCAAAAAATTGCAAACAGAATTACCACATGAGCTAATAATTCCTTTACTGAGTATTTACCCAAAGAAAATGAAAGCACTAATTCAAAAAGACCTATGCATTTCTATGTTTATTGCAGCATTATTTACAATAGCCACGATATGGAGACCACCCAAGTGTCCATGATAGATGAATGGATAAAGAAGATGTGACATACACACACACACACACACACACACACACACTGGAGCATTGTTTATCCATAAAAATAGGATGAGATTTTACCATTTGTCACAACATGGATGGACCTACAGTGTATTGAGCTAACTCAGGCAGAGAAAGACAAATATCATTTGATTTCACTTATATGTAGAATCTAAAAAAACAAAACAAAACAAGTTGAAAAACAGAAACAGACCCATAAATACAAAGAACAAACTAATGGCTACCAGAAAAGAAGTGGGTGGGAGGATGGCAAATGGGTAAAAGGAAATGGGAGGTACAGGCTTCCAAATAATAGAAAGAAAAAGTCACCAGAATAAAAGATGTAGCATAAGGAATACAATCAGTGATACTGTAATAGCTTTAAATGGTGACAGATGGCAGCTACACTTGTGATGAGCACAGCATAACCTATGGACTCATTGAATCACTATGTTGTACACCTAAATCTAATGTAATATTGTGTGTCAACTATACTTCAGTCTAAAAACATGAGCTATTATCTCCTTATTATATTAATCGAGTATGGCACTTCTTGTCTGGGTTGGGAAGTTGTTACTTCAGGATATTCTAATTCCTGAAAATTTTGGAGTAGCCATTGGAGTGATATTTAGTCATCAGCTAAACAATCCCAAGTCCATACAGGATTTTATATATCAATCTCATATAGAGAGTTGTTCTTGTGTGCAAATACATGGGGAATTGCCCAGGAAAGACAAGCTAATACAACTTAAGTCTCTTTGCTCCATTAGAAAACCATGTAGGCAAGTCAGCTCTTTGGATCTTTGAGATCAGAACCATCCAGAATTTCTACTCTTTGAGTCCTACTAGACCATCTGGGGATTCAGAGTTTTCTTTGCGTCATGAAGTAAAATGTATCAGCTTTTACTTCCACACGGCTTTCCCTACACTATAGTTCCAGTAGATAGCTTACATAAAATAAACAAAAATGGCTAATATCTTCTCTTCCACAAGGAGAGGAACTTTACTCCATCTCTACCCACCTTCACCTTGCCCTATTGTCTTAAATCTGCCTGATTTTATTCCCAAGCACCAAATGATGAGACATAACTCTTTCTCCCATTTTAGGCTTCAGTTGCCACATAGCCTTCTTAATACACTCTTCTAAGCATTATTCCCAATATTTTAGATCTCTGATAGCTTCTGGAAAATGGTAATCTGAATTCCAGTCCTCCCATTTTGTACCTAGTAAACATTTGCTCTCCATTGTTTCCTGTCAACATTCTCAATTGCTCTATTCTTCTTCTGACCCACCAAGGTGCCTTTCAAATGCTAAAAGAAACATCAATCCTTCCCTCTCATCCCAGAAAGCAAGACTACATTCTCTCAATTTTACTTAGAGCTTTCTTCTTTTGCAGAAACCTACCATATGCAGCATGGAATCTTTTGTACAGATAGACTCCTTAATCATAGAAGTAATGCTTCTTTACTTATTTCTTTTTAGAGATTTTGTTTATTATTTAGATTATTTATTAGAGAGAGAGAAAGACAGAGAGAGAGCATGAGTGGGCGGGGTTGGGTCAGAGGGTGAGAAAGAAGTAGACTCCCTGTGGAGCAGAGAGCCAAACTTGGGGCTCGATCCCAGGATCACGACCTGAGCCAAAGTCAGACACTGAACACTGAGCCACCCGGGTACCCACCTGTGTATACTTATTTAAATGTGTATTCCAGCACAATGTCAAACACTTAATAAATGCCCAGTAAATGCTTGCTGATTCAGTGGAAGAAAGAAAGGAAGGCAGGCACGAGGGAATGTGAGAAGAAGGAAGGAAAGGAGGGAGGAAAAAAGGATAGACAGGAATAGTGACCCTACTACATTTTTAGTGCTTAAAGGACAAGTATTTTCTGTTTTTCCCACAATGCCCTGTAGTCAATATATTCTTAATAGATAAATTTATGTCCAACCTAGAAAGCATAGGACATAACATATATATGATAAAATATATTTTGCAGCAATATTTTTAAGAAAAATTGAAAGTTTTTAATGCATCCCATTCCATGGGATTCACCTAAGTTTTTCTAAAGCGAAGAACTTCTCCACATCTAAGATTGGGATAAATCTTGACATTGCCCATTTTTAGATTCTTTTCTTATATTTCCTAAAATTGGAAATTAAAATATCAGAAAATAAATTCTCCTTTCATAAAAGTAAAGAAATGTTGAACAGTCATTGAGCATCACTTTTACTACTGTAATTAGTGAAAGGAATTTAGAACCATTACTCAACTTGTTTGAAAATGTTTCTGGAAACAGAGTGGTTATTTCTGTAGAGTGAAAATATAAAATTCAATTCAGGAACTGTTGTTCTTTCCACACTATTACACTAGACATGCCTGTTATTCTCTGGAAGGCTTGTCACTCTTAAGACTATTTAGAAACACTTTGTTTGAGGTCAGAGAGAGAGGTTGCATTTTGATGATTGTTTTGCCTCCTGTGGCTTCCTCCCTCCTCTTGAAATATATTCCTCCCAACAGTGCCATCACCAAAAGGGGCATTTTCAAATGATGACAATAAGGATAAAACATCTGACGAAATAGCTTTTGGATTCGTCATATCTGTAAAGACAATAATTATTACTCTGACATTAATTTCGGCCCATCGGTGGCTTTTTCCTCCTGCCCTTGCCAATAGGCCCTAAATCCAGAAATTGAAAAATTTCTTTTGCATTAACTCTGCCTCGAATATAATGATTACCATTTAACTCGGTGGTTACATAATCCTAGTGAAATTTTAGTGTGGACATCTTGCATTAACTTTCTTTCCTTTAACAACAACAAAAAAGGAAAAGGTGGCCCCTAACTAAATGAAACTCAATTTCACGGCACATTATCTCTCTCAATTCTTTTCTCACAGCTTTCATTTTCATTAAAATCACAGAGAACCATAAATTAATAATTACTTCAGGTTGACTAAATGCAGGCCATACTATTTAGCTCTTGCTTTCCTACAGTGGCCCTTCTTGTGCATGCTGGAAAAATGTTAATTTAGATAATGTGGCTTGGCCCTTGTCTTATAATTCTGTTTTGCAGTTTCACTGATCTATAATAGTCTGTTCTTATTAGATAGTATTAACTTTATCTTTTGTTCAATCAAGCTTTACACTTTGCTTGGAAGATAACTATTGCACACTCTCAGTTGAAATGTGTCATTATCTACATATCTATTATATTTCAATTCATTCTTCTCAATATGTTTTCTGTATTTACTAACTTGCTTGTAATTCCATGCATTCACAAATGTATTGTCCATTGACTTAAAATGTGTATTGGAGACACTTCAACGGAGAATAGAGAGAAACACACACAAAATGCTAACCTTTTATAATTATGAGAATTTCAAATAAGCTATATTATTTTACATTTCAAAAGATTTAGGCTACAGTAATTTCATTTAAAGAAGTAGTAACTAAAAATTCAACCCAACTGCTTCTCTTGTTTCTCTGATATTTGAAAACTCTGATTAGCCTTAAGACAAGTTATTATATTGTTTACTTAAAACCCTACTTCCTTAGACAGCTTTTAAAGATATGAATCTATTTTTATAGAGGTTCCAGAGGTAAAGCAGTTACACAATTGTCTGTAGTACACTGAGAACAATAAAATACAGGAGCTGCCAGCTGAAATGGAAGTTAACAGTTTAGTCTCTGGCAATATTATTTTAAAGATTGCTTTCACTTTCTTAAGTTTAGGTAAAGCTAGTGGTTGATTGACCTCAATAGAATTCCCTCAATACTTACGAGCTCATGCCACAGTGAACATTGGTTTCATATAAGTTAAATAAGCTTACCAGGTTTAACACGTTTAAATTAGGCTTTTGCAAAAACAAAAACTACTTGCTTAAAAATATACTCATATTTCCCACTTTATTTCAGCCTTTTGGAACATTAAGTAATTAATTGGTTGAAGATGTGATAGAGGGATCCTATTTTTAGCCAAAAATATAAATCATTTACATCATCCAACACAACGGTGCTCTCCATGACATCTTTAAATAAACATTCCCACCTTCTGCCCTATGGGGCAAATATTTCTTCTCTCCTTTGGATTACTATAAATCAAATCCTTATTTCTATCATCTAAATTGAAAACCACATACTGCATGAGTGGAAGACATCATAATCATTTCTGCTCAGTTATTGAAGGATACAATTTTTAAAAACAAATTATTTTTCAAGGAATATACCACCACAATTGATCTGGAGGCTAAACACATTCAAGAAGTACATTTTGACTTCATTCAAGTTATGGCAATTTTAAAAATAATAGCCTGCGTTAACTTTCTTCAGTGTTAATCCGCATATGTAATTGCCACCGAATTATCTAATTTGTACTGACTTTATTAAGTTATAGAGAAACATGGCATTCTCATTATTTGATTTCCCAATGAATATTTTCCTTAACTAATGATAAATCACATAAGCCATGTTTACTAATGATTATATCCTGAAAACGTCCATGTGTATTGAAGGCATAATTACCCTGAACCCCACGATCTAAAACGTCCCAGAGGAGGCATTTGAAATGACTCAAACAATACAATAGTTTGAAATTGATCTGGGAATCTCATTTCCCTCTTTGTACCAAAGCTCAACTCTGTTTGCTATAAATATTATGATACTATTTTGCACGTATTAACATCACTCAGTGCTTTAGCTAAAACATAACTGGCCTAATAATACAAATTAATTTTGCAGGCATTGTACTTTTGACCCCTATATTCTGAAATTTATTTTTTTAGTGGGAATCATAGAAGACACTCAATGTATTAATATTTTTAAACTATTACTCTTTCGATATATTTCAATGTTTAAAGAAAAATGAATTAAGTACATTAGAGTTTCATCATTAAAGACAACTAGATTAAAGGAATGAAGTGTTGGAATATTAACATTTTTTTTTTCCTTTTTAGTCCCAGGCTAAAGATTTATGTGTACATTTTGAATAACCCCTTCCCCCAATGGAGAAATATCACTCTCTAATCATTTCTTGTTGAGTCTATTTTGTAGCCATATGTATTTTTATATTGTAATATATGACATCCACATAAATCTTCAAAAAAAGGAAGAGATGTTTTGTTTAAGGTGTTCATTTAATAGTTGCTTATGTGGAACTGAATGAATAGACTCTATTGTTCAGTAGACTATATATCCCTGATCCAACATGTAGCCTTTCCTCGTGTGTTTTTTTTTTTTTTAAGATTTTATTTATTTATTTGACACAGAGAGAGATCACAAGCAGGCAGAGAGGCAGGCACAGAGAGAGGGGGAAGCAGGCTCCCTCCTGAGCAGAGAGTCTGATGCAGGGCTCCATCGCAGGACCTGAGATCATGACCTGAGCCAAAGGCAGAGGTTTTAACCCACTGAGCCACCCAGGCGCCCCTTCCTTGGTGTTTTGACAAGCTACTTATACTTGAAACTCAATTATTTATTTGGTAAAATGAGCGTGCACTTGCTTCATAGAATTATTTTGAAGATTAAAGAATACTTTAAAATACTTGGCAGAAAAGACCTCTAAATAATACTTACTAATCCTTTAATTTTACTTTTCAAAATTATGAGCTAACTGGAATATAATTTTTTATTAAAGGTAAATTGCAGATGATTATTTTGAAAATAATTGATATATGTTTTTCAATATGGAAGAGCTATTTGTATTTTTTTCTTAAGATTACCATAAGAGAGAAAATATTATGCTACAATGTAGAATTGTAAGAAACATGGTTCAATGCCTGTCAGGCTGTGGCTAATGTAAATACATTTCAAGCAGCTATATTAATGTCTATGAAGAAGAACAGCAAGGGTTGAAGGACAGAAGAATGGTTTGGACAAGTAATTGATTTCTTTCTTTTTTTTTTTAAGATTTTATTTATTTATTTGACAGAGAGAGAGAGAGAGAGAGAGATCATGGTAGGCAGAGAGGCAGGCAGAGAGAGGGGGAAGCAGGCTCCCTGCCGAGCAGAGAGCCTGATGTGGGGCTCGATCCCAGGACCCTGAGATCATGGTCTGAGCCAAAGGCAGAGGCTTAACCCACTGAGCCACCCAGGTGCCCTAAGTAATTGATTTCTTGAAACCAAAGAATGAAAAGGTCTGTATGGGTTTTCAAGAATACAAACCAGCTTCCTGGGAATGCTGCTGGAACACTGATGTCTATGAGTGAACTGGGAACTGGAAAGTCCCCATATCCAAGGGTGAACTTCCACCAGAGTCATTTAGTTGCAAGAGATAAAAAAAAAAAAAAAAAACCCAGGCAAGGAGAATGGATAGACCATAAAACATAAGCTGAAAAACTTATTTTAAGGACACTCCCCAAAATCTGTTGAGATTGGTTTGAGAGGACCAAAGTCTTCCTTCTACTCCTTCTACTTCTATGCCTTCTACTCCTCCTTCTATACCTTCTACTCCAAAACTCACAAATAACAGAAAATACATATTAAAGAAGAATTCATCTGCTTGAAAAATAAGTGCATTTTCAGTGGTCCACAAATACTGAAGAATCCCAACGGTTAGAATATATGTGGGTACAAACATAGAGAGAAATAAAACTGGAGGATATTTGAACCCTAAACACATGCAGGCTGAAATATGACAGAGGTGGAAACATTGGGGACAGATCAGAACTTAAGTCAATCAGCAGTGTCATTGGTTTTAGGAGGTGACAAATCAGGAAGATTCATCGATGTAGCTAGGTGGGGCAGGCTCTCCTTCATTCCCAGATTGACCTAAACATTAGTGATAATGATAATTAAGTGAAAATATAGCAGTGGGCCTAGTGCTTGGAGAGAAAGATGTAGGACCATATTTTAAGTTACTACTAATTCCCAGAAAAGGTAATCCACAATTCTACATTAGAGACTATTGGTCCCTATTAAGAATCTCCAAAATTTTAGAAAAACCAGCCAACAACAATAATGGTTAACAACAACAATAACAAAACAAAACAAAACAAAACAAAAAAGTATGTAACAGGCACTATTACATATCTTTATACATTATCTGACTTAATCTCCAAAATAATTAGTAATAAATATTGGTAGTTCAACTTTATTTTAGCTGGTGAGGAATTTTCTGCTTAAAAAACTAAATGATAACCCCCCAGGTTATACAGCCAAGAAATAAGAGAACTAACTGCTATCTGATCCTAATTAATCTGCTCCCAGAGTGTGTGTTCTTAAAAGTCACGCATGATGGTGTATCTGAATTCTGCATCAGTTCAGAATGATTCTGAAAGATGAATAGAAGGACAGCATGAGAGACCACTTACTCTAATTTACCTCATAAAAGTTCCATGAGAACTCTTTCTATACAGGATCCCTTGGGTGGCTCAGTGGGTTAAGCATCTGACTCTTGATTTTAGCTCAAATCAAGATTTCAGGGTCATGGGATCGAGCTGGGTGTTGGGCCCCACACTGGGCTACGTCCTCAGGGACAGTCTGCTTTTAAAGTATCTCTGACTGTCTTCCTGCTCACACATGCTCTCTCTCTCTCTCTCTTTCTCTCTCGCCCTCTAAAATAAATAAATAAATAAATATTTTTAAAAAGAATTATTGCTATACAATCCAGCAATTACCCAGGCATGCTGAGGAACTTATTTTTTAATTGTATTTTCAAAATATTTTAGGGGTGTCTGGGTGGCTCAGTCTGTTAAGTACCCAACTCTTGATTTCAGCTCAAATCATGATCTGAGGGTTGTGAGAGCAAGCCCCAAGTTGAGCTACAAGCTACACATTGGGCAGGAAGTCTGCTTAAGTTTCTCTCCCTCCTGGGGAACCTGGGTGGCTCAGTCATTAAGCATCTGCCTTTGGCTCAGGTCATGATCCCAGCATCCTGGGGTCCAGCCCCACATTGGGCTCCCTGCTTGGCCGGAAGCCTGCTTCTCCCTCTCCCGCTTCCCCTGCTTGCATTCCCTCTCTCACTGTCTCTCTGTCAAATAAATAAATAAAATCTTAAAAAAAAAAATTCTCTCTCTCCCTTTGCCCCTCCCCCTGCCCACTCTCTTTCTCTAAAATAAATAAATAAAATAAAAATAAATAAAAGTTTCCAAAAGTGGATAAAAGTAGAAGTAATCAAGGAAATAATAGAAGAAAATAATTGAGAACTGACAACATGTCTTCAGATTGAAGGATACATTAAATACTGTGCAGGATAATAGAAAAGGCAAAAAAGCTACACACAAATCTTAACATTTCAACATCAAATAGATAAAGAGAAGATCCTAAAATGTTGTAGAGTGAATAAAACTTTAAAAAAAATCAGGGTTCTCAAAAACCATATAACAAATTTGTAAGAAGTAATAATGTTAAACTATGTTTTATAAATCACTTAAATTCTCATTATGTGTAACAACAACAAAAACAACAAAATAAAGATATTTCAGGTGAAAAAATACTCAAGGATAATATTCCATACATTACTTTGCTTAAACATTATTATAATTCTGTCCTATCTCCCCTGATCTTAAGATGAGTGATGATTGAGACAGGATATAGATGCAAGGTCTCAAAAGAAGATTAACAGCAAATGACTAGAAGACTCTAAATGGGATATATATCCCCTAAGCCATTAGGGAGAAAAAGGGAAGAAAGAAAATGATAAAAACTAAAAACCTTCAGGTTTTGGTAAAGGGTAAAAGATCAAGAAAATGTAAAGAAATGATAGTATAGCATATTAACAAACCGAAATTTATGAGTGATCTTAACAAATGAGGTTAATTTAATACCTTTATTAAGAGGTGTAGATTATCCAACAATGTTAAAAAGAAATCTATGATGAGTTAATAAAAATCTATATATGAGAAATTAAATAGCAGTATTACACACAATATCTCAACATTTAATATAATTGACTTAAGAAAATATATATGTATGTCAAGGAATGTTTACGAATTGAAAGCAATTTAGCATTAGTAATATCAGGCAGAATAGGATTCAAGCCAAAATTGGATGGATTATGCTTTTTTATTTTGCTAAAATTTATAGTTCATCAATATATATTCTGAAATATAAAAAAGAAAAGAAAGGGCAAAATGACAAATGTGGAACATATACAGTGAAATATATAATGACAATTTTCCCTCTGCAACTGACATATCAAATAACAAAATACTAAAATAAAGCTAAGTATAGATATTAAGGTGTCAATATAATATATCCATTGAACATTTTGAATGTACCAAAAGAAAATGCATTTATTCGAAATATATGAAATTGTCCTGGAAATGAAACTTTAAGTACAAAAGAAACCTCAATAATTTTTAAAAGCATATTTTATAGGCTATACTTCAGATGACTATTGAAGAAAATTAGACAATAGTAAAGAAGGATACCATTTCTCTCCTCCCCAATCCACTCATATTGACTATATTGTTTTTTAAGGAATAACTAAATAATTATTGAGTAACAATGAAACAAAAATTGAAATTATTAAGTATTTCAAGTGTATGTACTAATACCTATACATTTTTTAAAAACCCTATATGATATCACCAAACTATTACTTGTAATATATTAAGACATAAGTCTATTAATTTAAAATTAAAATGGACTGAAAATAAAGGAATCCACCTACACTTCCAAAACTTAGAAGAATAACAAGAAGCAAAAGCAATTTTTAGAAATAGACATAAAAACAAAAAGTAATCAAGGTACCTGGGTGTCTCAGTCGGTTGAGCATCTGACTGTGGATTTCGAGTGGGGTCATGGTCTTGGAGTCCTGGGATCAAACCCTGAGTCTGGGTTCTCCACTCAGTGGGGAGTCTGCTGGTCCCCCTCTCCCTCTAAGCCCTCCTCCACTCTCTCTCTATTTCTGAAAAAAGAAATAAATCTTAAAAAAAATTAGCTTGTATTTAAAAAGAAAAAGTAATAGAGCAGAAAATAATAAAGAAATAAGTTTCACAGATATAACCAAAATTGGTTCTTTGAAAAAAATCAATAAAATAGACAAACTTTTGTAAATCTAAATAAGAGAGAATTGTAACAAGGAAAAAGATAGCATTAAAACTAGAAAGGATGTGTAACAGAGGTTAACACTTCAAGATAATATATTTTCATGCTGAAAATATTGGAGCATCTAAATACAGTGTACAAAGTAAGAATAATTCAGAGTTCATCAGAATGAAGAATTAGCCCAACGCCCTACCACAGGAAGGTGAATAAGTGAACACCACTTCAAGCAAATATTCTTTAAGTATTTATTCAAAGTTCATCCTGGGAAGTGAAAAACCACTGAATACTTTCCGCACTGTAGGCACTATTCTAAACCCCTTACGTGGATAATCCAATGTAATCCTTACAAAAAACCTACGGGGCACCCACACTTTATCTAGCTATTACATAGCTAGTGGGAGTGCACAGGCAAGATTCAAATCTAAGCTGTCTGGCTCCAGAGTCCACACTCAGCTTCCATGCCATTCTGCCTTTTGTTAAAAGCATCAACCTGCTTCTTAGGTTGATGACTCATATGCAATAATTCCACAGTCCTTTTCTTTAGGTCTGACCAAAACCAAACTTTACTATTATCAAAGCATAAATGAGCTATTTAAAAGTTACCATATCTGGGGCACCTGGGTGGCTCAGTGGGTTAAGCCGCTGCCTTCGGCTCGGGTCATGATCTCAGAGTCCTGGGATCGAGCCCCGCATCGGGCTCTCTGCTCAGCAGGGAGTCTGCTTCCTCCTCTCTCTGCCTGCCTCTCTGCCTGCTTGTGATCTCTCTGTCAAATAAATAAATAAAATCTTAAAAAAAAAAAGTTACCATATCTTCCAACCTCATGATAGAACAAGGGGTTTATAATATGGGGTACACATTACTTCCTTAGTAAAAACTCCAACTATTCCTTTGGGACTATAGTTCTGCTGTCTCTTGATTCTCTTCCTCTTAGCACTTTACCTTCCCAGGAAGCTCCTGGTATCCTCTTACTGATGTCCTAAAATTCCTACTTGAATCACTATGTATAGCAGAGAGCATCGTGGTTTTCTCAATATTTATCTCAATACCTAGACATCCTATTCTCTTCATTAATAATTTCTTAGAGTATGGCAATAGTCTTCATACCAAGATAAAAAGATAAAAAGTTTGTTTGCTATCATAAAAAAAATTACCTCTTAGGAGGGTCGACACTTTTTGGACATATTGTGTGTATCACATGAATAATTTAAAACAAAGAAATTTATTGCATGCACTGTTTGGAAGTCTAACAAATTCAAATTATATCAGTTGTACAAGAGTCACTCTTGGAACATGGTATTAATAGCATATAAATTTCTATATTTATATTGTGATGTTATATCACCCTAAAGAGATTACAACCCTTGTGGAAATCTTTCTTATTTCACTTTTAATCCTTCTCTCTCTTGGTCACTTCTGCTTAAAAGGATAACAAGAGTAAAATAAGGACTTATGAACAAGGACATAAGTCTTCAACTACATATATTTGCAAAATAAAATATTTTTATTAAAATAAGTTATTGTCCATAACCAAGAAATAGTGAAACATCAAAATTAAAAGTAATCTAGATAAAGACTGCTTGGTGTGAATCTTGACTTCAGCCATCCACAGGCTCTGTGACCAGAGCCCATCAGAGCTCCAAGTTTCTCCTCTATGAAGGGATGATAGCCCCACTTCAGAGGAATGTTGTTGAGATTAAGTGAGATAATATGTAATAGTACTTAAGCATTAAAAAGAGGGAAATACAATTATTTTTCTGATTTTTGAATTCTGCTTATATGTGTTAATGGGTGAAATATGGCTTTTGATTTTTTCCGTTGACTTTTGGTTTGTTTTCTAGATTTCTAAGTGTATAGTACTTTTGAAATTTTTTGTTTCCAATACACTTGATTTTGGGGTCATTCTACCCACTGTGAGAGTTTCAATGATCATTTTTCTGTAAATATTACATAATGAGGTATCTCAAACCTGCCTAGATCTTCACCCGAAACCCAAAAGAATCTCCAGTGTTTTAATAGATAAAAGCACATAGGTGCCCCATTCTCACCTCAAATTAAATGTATCTAATATATAAAATATCATCTTCTTAAAACCACTTATCTTTTTTTTTTTCTTTTTCCTTCATGGCCACCTCTGCTCTTTCAATTATAACAGCCCAAATTGTATTATTTAATTAATGTCTCCCCTGTTCTATCTACAAAAAATACTTGGCAAGTTTTTTTTTTTTTAAGATTTTATTTATTTATTTGACAGAGAGAGATCACACATAGGCAGAGAAGCAGGCAGAGAGAGAGAGGGGGAAGCAGGCTCCCCGCTGAGCAGAGAGCCCGATGCGGGGCTCTATCCCAGGACCCTGATATCATGACCTGAGCTGAAGGCAGAGGCTTTAGCCCACTGAGCCACCCAGACGCCCCAATACTTGGCAAGTTTTAAAGTCCCATAGATTCTACCTCTTCTATTACTCTTCACATCTGTCTCCTTGTTAATATCCTCTTGACTCAACTCTTAAAATAGTATTCTATCTAGATTCTTTTTCTCTAGTCTCTTATATTTTACCTAAGAAATTATGATTTATCTTGATAAATCATGATGACTTCACTCTTCCTGTCAAGTAACTATAGCAGATATTACCTATCTGATGAATGACAAACTCCTTAAATGAAACTTACTTTTTTCTACTCTTTCTATATCACTATCCCACTGTGAATACCCTATGACTCCATTAGCAATTTCTTGAGCAAATCTTTAGCTTTTCTACTTCCAGGTTCTGGATTATTTTCAACATTCTCTATATAGTGCCCTCACCTGCACTCTAAACAAATCCTACCACTATCTAATACCACCACTTCTATGAACTACTTGAGATCAAACAAGTAGTTTTGGGGTTCCCCCCTCAATTCTTGTGGCATTTTGTTTGCAACTATAATGGCAAGTTTCCCCAAAATATTGTTTGAGGCCTCATAGTATATCATAAGCTTCACACTGAATCTATTTTGGAAAACTACTAAACCTTTTGAAGGTTTTTGGAAAATAATTAAACTAAACTCTGTATCTTTCTACTGTTGGGAAAATACTTCATATAAAACAGCATAACAACTTAAAGTGCAGAAAAGAGGACCAGGCATATAGTAAGTTCTCAATAAATAGTAATTTTCTTATATAGCCACTAGTGATTAAAAATATTCTCCTAACTTCTTAATATACTCTTCTAGAATTATAAGTTTCTTGAACACAAGGATATCAATTTTGCTACTTCCGTATATCTCTTATTTTGTAGTCTCTGTGCAGGCCCTTATGCAGAGATGGGATTTAATAGAACTTATTATTATTATTATGAATTCTTTTATTAATCATTGTAATAATTGTCATAAATTCAAATGAGTCACTAAACTTGTCTTTTTTTTTTTACAAGAAGTCTATCAAACTTAATCAAGCTTTGATTTTTACCAGTATTCATGACATGAGAGGATAGGAATGTCTGACCTGTCAGTTCTGAGGTTAACATTGTACATGAGAACTACTGTTCATAGAAAAGTGCAGGATTTTTCTTGAAAACAATTCCAGGAAATATACTGCTATATAGATTGGGTTATATCCATCCAGAATAGTATTGAATGTCTGCTATATCCATTGCTTTGTCCAAATTTAGCTTATGAGTAATAGAGTCATACAAAGTTTACTAACAGGAAAAAGTAATTGTTTAGACAATGTTCCTCCTCATTGTATCAAAATATTTCACACATAGTTACCAAGTGGAGGTAGAATAAAGAAAGGGGGGTTTTGAAAGCATCTTTCAGAATGCTAATAGGCATCAGAAAAATTTTGCAGTAGGATTTTAATTTACTATTAAAAATATTCTCCACGGTATATATTGTATTATCCTACTTTCCTATTTTCTATTTTGTATGGTCCTATGTAGTTTTTGTGCTATGAAATATAATCAGATTTCAAAGAAATATTAGAAAGTTACATGAGTATGAAGTAAGTGTAAAAATAGTCATTAGGTAAATACTTTATTAAATGGCAGAATCTAATGTGCTTTTATCACTGCTGTTTCTTCCAAAAGTTATGAGGTTATTTTTAATTCTATAAAATACATTTTGAGAAGTCAAAGTTGAAAAAAACATATTACTTATGTCAATTTAACATCGAAATGAGATTAATGAGGAATGCAAGATACAGGTACAATGCCACAACCAGCTAGCACAAACCAGTGAAACACTAGTAATTGCCTATTTCACACTCTGTCCCAGAAAATTGGGTATAAAATAATTTAAGCATATAGTAGGCCTAAACTAAGTGAAATCTCTATTAAATTTCCCCATAATTTTCTTCTCTACACCCAAATATTTCAAGTTCCCTTTTCCACTGAAGCTCAAAAAATATACTAGGCAAATTATACACCAAAAATGTAAATCCAAAGGTAGCATGATGAGTAAATCATCAATGATAAAATATTAAAACTTAAGAGTTTCAGGAATGACTAAGATGGAGTAAGCTTATCACAGCCTATCTTCCCCTTTGATCGTAATAAACCTTTGGACAGAATACAAAGATTGACTACATTACTATGGAAAGTAAACAATAGCAGATGATTTGGCAAGGAAGTCAAACCTGAAAAAGAAAGAAAATGCCATGACTTTACTTCTCCCCTCCCTTTATCTCCTGTTTTTTACCCAAGAGTTGAAGAGGTGGACAATGAAAATTGGAAGGAAAATTTCATTTTTCAAGACAGAAGATGGGACAACAGAACATCTATTAGCGAGAGAATGGATTGGGAGGAAAATCATTTTTCCTTTTCTATTTCAACCCTGTCCCAAGAAAGCTCTAGTCATGAAGATTCTATGCTCCCATGGCAGGGTTTATGAAATCTCAGGAAAAACCCTCCCTTTGGAATCAAGAAAGGACCCCAATGCCCCAAAGACTGTGAGGGCGATCAAGGTTATTTTGTTTGTTTTCTCTTAGCCTTGTCTGAAGGTGGCCACAGTATTGCAAAACTGCCCACCAGCGCAAAAGGTTAAACCATGAGAAACTCTGGCTTGCAAACCAGAAGACTGGGGAAAGGGGTCACAGAGAGCCAAAAAGTGGCTGAAGGATTGGGAAAGTGAGAGATGGAGAAGGGGATACTTAAAAACTGTATCTGAACTGCCAAAAACCCAGGCTCACCCCCATATGTGCACTAATAGAACTGACACCAATAAGCATGATAAAAGCTTTGAGAACTGGATTGTTGTTGACACCAACACCTAAATCCTACACAAAGCCTTGAATGAACAGGCACAAGGAAACTCAAAGAGCAGAGTATCGACTTTGAACCCTGAGCTGACTCTTGAAGGACTGCCTACAGAAGTCAAATTGAAACTTTTGATCTTAACCTGTGTCTATTGCCTGCTCAAACAAACAAGAGAAAAGATAATGTATAGTATTCTTCAAAGGGTTTTAACAGGACTCAGATTTTTCAATATTAAAAATATCCAAGAAAGCCAAAAAATCACTTGACATTGAAAGAACTGGGAAAATCTGTGCAACACTGGGAAAAAATAATAATAAAAAGGTTAATCCCAGATGACTCAGATGTTAACATCATCTGACAGACTTAAAGCTCTTCATCACCATGTTCCATGAGCCAAAGTTGGTCACTCTCAAAATTAATGGAAATTTTCAGCAGAGGAATAGAAGGTGTATTATAGAATCAGGCACCAAATGGAAATAAATATAACTGAAAAATACAACATAGGAGATAGAAGCTTCACTGCATGGCTTTCATAATAGATGTGGGAATGGTATAGAAGAGACTCAGTGAACTTTTCCCAATCTTAACAATAAAAGAGAAAAAGACTGAAAATATAAGCAGAGATTAGGCACCTATGGGACAATATCAGAAGGTATAATAATTATTTCATTCTGGAAAGAGAAGCCAAAGTGATTGGTGCAGAATGAGAAAATATTTGAAGAAATGATGGCCTAAAAACCATCTCCCAAAATTTTAACAGAGTTTGATCCTTCTCTTCATTTCACGTAAAACTCTGCTAATTATCCATGCAGGCTTTCCTTATGAATGGAACTCAAATACTGTATATGGCAAAGATGAAGAAATCCTTTATCAGTTACATTGTACCAGATGCAACTATGTGCTGGCCAATGGTGTGTAAATAGACAGGATTTTATTTAGTTTTCCGTGATGTCCTAGTAATAAAATGACATGTGTTTCCTTTCTCCTTTTCTCTTTCTCTTTGCTTGAATATGAACCTTTTACATCTAATATTGAATGCTTATTGACATGAGGATTAAGACAGTGTCCTGGGGGATGGGGGTGATGGAGAAAAGCCAAATACAGGGAAAAAATGGACCACAATCACATGGACTGCAAATCCAAAGACTGTTACATGATTAAGAAAAAATGGTTTAAATTTCAGTTGGGACTTTGTTATAGGAGCTGTATATTTATCCTAAATTATATAAGATGTTAGCTCAATTACAATCCATCCCTATCAAAAATAGCCCCTCCCACACATTTTTTATCATATTATTTTACTTTATTTTCTTCACAGGACCTTATTTGCATCTCAATTACCACTTTAATACATTTATCAATAGATTATTTTCTCTGTATAAAAGAGATTTTCCCAAGCATGTATTACGAATTTCTTTTGTTAATTTTAAATATTGAAGACTGAAGGAATCAGCATGATTTTAAGATTTTCCTTCAATGGAATTATTCTATCAGCTTGCTAAGTCCAAAGAAATGATGGGGAATATCTGAACTTAAATATTAGTCAGTTCCCTTATTAATTAATAGCTTAATTAATTTAAAAACTAAAAAATTTAAATTTAAAATTTTAAAAGTTTAAATACAACACTTAATTCTAATGTTGATATTTATTAAAAAAAAAAAAAAACACATGAACCAAGACCCAAAAAGTCACAATATTTAACTCCAAGAAAACTGGACTAAGGATTTGCATTTGCCATTTCTACAAAGCATAATGGACAACAGCTCATATTTTATTTAATTTTCCAACAGTTGGAAGAAATTAGTGTCACCAAGTGAGAGGTGGGAGACATTCCAAGATTAACTACAAAGAATATAAGCAGTTCATTCTATGTTCTTCCCAACTTAAAAAACAAACAAACAACAACAACAAAGCTTGTATTTTTGAAACTGTAAAGTTGTTAAAATGAGTATGGTCTGGCGTAAATTAGCAATTTGAGGAGTCATTGTGAATGGTGAAAATTGAGCTACTGGTTCTTTGTACTTCATTTCAAAATTGGTATTTTGCTGCCTTTTAAATTTTAATTTAAATTTAAAATTCCATTAGGACAGTGAATTTACCTGTTTTTGTTGTTACTGATGCTTTCTGATTTGCTTTATTTTTTTTATCTATTTGTTAAAGGCAAATATGCATTAGTTTGCCTAAATGACCAGATTTACATAAACAAATTCTTTGCTAACTATAAAACCACTTTTGATCTCTTACTCATAAATGTTCAGAGGAATGAAAGTCTTCTAGAGCAATTGTATTTTATAAATAACCTTAAATCTTTCCTCATGTATAAAACTATTCTTTAAAACCTGGGTATTTTACTTACAAGTAGTAACAAAACAATGAGCCACCTCACATAAAAGTTGGAACACCAATACACTGAGATACCTATTTAGCACTAATAAAATAACTATACATTCCCCAATAAGTATACTTCAGGAGATAATCCTTACAGGTGGGAGAAAGAAGTCTATAGTGAATAACAGAGAGTTGCCCCTTATTATGACTTCATTGACCGCAGGAAATGTGATACCAGACCATATGAGACCAGCAAGTAGTGTTAGAGGTTTCTCATATTACAAGAAGTCCAAAGAGTGATGTCCAAGAATGCCTAATTAATTTAATTGTATCAACCACATCCATATTTCCATCTTTCTCTATCAATCCCTTTAGCTTGTGATATTCATTCTCATGTCTGTGTTCTCCAAGTTTAGCTTAAGCCATTGTAAAAACATGATTGCTCAATATTCCAGACACCATGAAAATATTTTACACAAGAAAAGAAATGTATAAGAAGAAGGGGGCAAAAATTTTTCTAGGAATGTATCAAAGAACATGTTTTGTCTTTAAGTAAAGTTGGGAAATATAATTATTTGGCTGGTTACATTGCACAAAAAACAACACTGCACTTTTATTTTGAATGAAGAAAATTGAAAAGGAAAATTTCATATTATCTAGGCAACTAAATCATGGCTGTATTTTTCCAGATGTCTTTTCCCTGCAGAAAACAAGCCTATAGAGAGTCAGATAATTTGAGAAACACACTCAGCCACTTACATAAGTATTCTTCCTTTGAAACAAAATACTGAAAGTTAAAAGTCCACATTCTAGTGCCCCATTCTCCCAAGTTTCATTGAATGTGTAAAGATAGCTTCCATATTGCCCAGGCTACTCACTCCAGGATCAAGATATTATAAACATTAAACATAAGTTTACCAGACCTGAGGACCTGTTGTAAAGCTATAGCAATGAAGACAGTTTGGTCTTGCACCAGGATAAACAAACAGACCAGTGTAACAGAATAAATAATGTAGAAACAGATCCATATATTTATGGTCCCTTGATTTAACTCAAATGTGAAAAATGCAATATTATGAAGAAGTCATGGCTGTTTAGCAATGGGACTCTGTTAATTGAATATCCATACTGGGAAATAAGGTGAATCTTGACCTCACATCATTCATAAAAGTCAATCCCAGGTGGTTCATAGATTTGAATAAAAGGTAACACAATAGAAGTGTTAAAAAAATAGTATATCTCCAAAGCCATGGGCATAAGAATGATTTCTGATATAATATACAAAATGTATAAAGAAGTAAAACATTGACAAAAGTCACTTCATTAATATTAAAAATTATGTTAATCAAGGACACTATTAGAAACATTAATGTAAAAAGAGACCTGCAAAAAAGGAAAAAAAAATACTTGTATTACATAATCTGACAGAACACTTATTTCCAATATACAAATTAATCCTATAAATTAATAAGAAAAATAAAGGCATAATGAACTCAGTGAAGTTTCAGGATACAAAATCAACATACAAAAATTAGTTTCATTTCTGCATACTAACAACAAACTATTTGAAAAAGAAATTCAGAAAACAATCCCACTTATAATAGCATCAAAAATAATTAAATTCTTAGGAATAAATTTAATCAGAGGTGAAAAATATGTACACTGAAAACTATGACATTGATGAAAGAAATTGAAGGATCCCAATAAAGGCAAAGATGTCTGTATTTATAGTTTGGAAGAATCAAAATTATTAAAAGTACATACCACCCAAAGAAAACCACAGATTATGAATTCTCAAAATTCCAGTGGTATTTTTCACAGAAATAGAAAAAAAAAAAAAAAAAAAAACAACCTAAAATTTGTATGAAACCACAAAGATCCCAAATAGCCAAAGCAATCCTGAGAAAAATCAAGCTGGAGGCATCATGAAATCTGATTTCAAACTATATTTCAAAGCTATAAAAATTAAAATGTGTGGTATTGGCATGAAAACAGACACATAGACCAATGAGTGGACTAGAGGGCCAGAAATAAACCCACACATGTATGGTCAACCAATCTGTCTCTGACAGAGGAACCAAGAAAACACAATAGGGAAAGGACAGTCTCTTCAGTAAATGGTGCTGGAAAACTGGATATTTCCAGTGAAAAAATAAAATTATACTCTTATCTCATTCCATATAAAAGTATCACTCACAATGGATTAAAGATTTAAACACACAACCTGAAACAGAAAAACTCCTAGAGGAGAATAGAGAAAAACTCCTTGACATTGACTTTGGCAATGATTTTTTGTATATCATCCCAAAAATTCAGGTAACAAAAGCAAAAATAAGCAAGTGGGACTATATCAAACCAAAAAGCTTCTGCATAGCAAAAGAAATAATAAATTAAAAGGCAACCTATGAAATGGGAGAAAATATTTGCAAACCATATATATCCAATACCGTGTTAATATCCAGAGTAATAACAAATTCATGCAATTCAATAGCAAAAACCACGAATAACCCAGTTTAAAAACAGGCAAGGAAATAGAATAAGACACATTGCCAAGAAGACATACAAAGACAGTCACATGAAAAGGTGCTCAGTATGACTAATCAGAAAAATACAATCTCAACCAAGGGACATACGACCTGATACTTGTTAGAATAGTTATTATAAAAAAGACAAGAGATAACAAATGCTGGCAAGAATGTGGAGAGAAGGAAACAGTTGTGCACTATATATATACATATAATATATATGTGTATACACATACTGTACATATATATCTACACACATATATGTAAGAATACACACACACACACACACCAAGGTGAACTATTATTCAGCCATGAAAACGAATGGAATCCTGCCATTTTCAATAAAATGGATGACCCTGGAGCACATTATATTAATGAGTTAAGCCAGACAGAGAATAAATACCATATGATCTTATTTATATATGTAATCTAAATAAGTTGAACTTAAAGAAAAAGAGAGTACCAAGGGGTAACTAGGGGCTGAGGGCTTGATGAAATGGGGAGATTTTAGTCTGAGGGTATAAACTTCCAGTTATAAGATGACTAAGTGCTGGGAATATAATGTACATCAGGGTGATTACAGTTAAGAATAATGTATTTTAGGGGCGCCTGGGTGGCTCAGTGGGTTAAGCCTCTGCCTTCAGCTCAGGTCATGATCCCAGGGTCCTGGGATTGAGCCCCATATGGGGCTCTCTGCTCCGCGGGGAGCCTGCTTCCTCCTCTCTCTCTGCCTGCCTCTCTGCCTACTTGTGATCTCTCTCTGTCAAATAAATAAATAAAATCTTTAAAAAAAAAAGAATAATGTATTTTATACTTGAAATTTGCTAAGAGAATTACTCTTAAGTGTACTCACCACACAAACACACACACATATACACACAAAAGGTTCACTTTGTGAGATGAGCAATGTGTTAATTAATTTGATTATGGTAATCATTTCAAAATGTATACATATGTCAAATCATCACACTATATAACTTAAATATAAATAATTTTATTAGTGAATGATATATTTATTCCTCGTTATACCTAGGGGGGAAAAAAGAGAAAGAGGTATCACAATAGAATGTGGGCCAAAGGACCCAAACACACACTTGAAGGAGTGGTTATATAAATGAACAAAAAAGTGCTTATCTTTTTTTTGTCATGGGGAAATGAGAGGTGAACCCACAATGAAATATCACTACATAAATACTCAAATTGCTAAAATGAAGAAGACAAAAAATATATCAAACCAACTATACTCCCATACATTGCCAATAAGTGTTAAAATTTGAAAACTACTTTAAGAACTGTTTGCTAAGATCTATAAAAACTGAGCAAATGCATACAGCATAACCCAGCAATTGCATTCTTATGTACGTAGCCAACGGAAATATGTGCCTATGTTCAGTAAGAAACATGCAGAACGTTTATAGCAGCTCTTTGTAATAGCCAAAAACTGGAAACAATCCAAATGTCCGTTAGCATTTGAATGGATAATGCATAGTATTTTCACGGAACTGAATATTATACAACACAAGGATTAAATAAATTTTTGCTAAAAACTCAAATATGCAACAACATAAAGTTAAATCAAGCACACATACTGAAATGTCTCATTTATGGAAGTAAAAATCAGGCAACAGTGATCAGTGGTATTAAAGATCAGGATAGTGGTTGCCATTTGGGAGGTATTGTCTAGGATGGGACAGGAGAGAGGCTTCTGGGTTGTTAGAATTATTCCATTTCTTGAGCCAGGTACTGAATGGATGAGCATTTTCATGCCTCGTGCAAATTCAATAAGCTGAAAACTTAGAGTTCATGCACTTTTGTGTATGTATGTTACAATTCAATGAAAAATTTTAAATCTAGATACATAATTGGTAAATGTCTTCACATTAAAATAAATGTAACAATCCATAAGATTGTAAAATAAAAATAAAAATTTCTCAGCAAATTCCTTCTTCTCTATTATACTTTAATACTCCCCACCTCAAAAGCAATCATTTTAATAGTATGGTGTGGAAGAAACCATTATCTTCATAGACATAAAGGTATGTAGACATTTCTGAATTGGAGATATTTTTACATCAGTGCTCACAAATCTACTTTATTCAGTTTGGCATCTACATAAATTTCCACAGTATGGTTACAATTATCCATTTTTCACTTACAGATGATGAATTTGTTTCCTAGTCTGCTATTTTACACAAGGAGTTAGCTGTATTTATATATACATGCAGGTACTTCTGTAAAAAGATTTTCTAGATTTAGAATTGATAATATGATAGATGAATACATTTTACATATTGAAATGTGCTATCAAACTGTTCCCTATATGTATAAAGTACACATTTTATGGTATTTAGATAAAATTATATTGTACCTTTAACTATAGAAAATTATCACATTTACAAGTGATAAAAACTCAAATATTATTTACCCTTATAGAATTAACCCATTTATGGACACAAAAGTTATTTAATCTATGAAATAAAAAATCAGCCTCATTCAAAGATGACAAAGAAGAAAGTCTAAGTCATAAAAAATATAATCTTTTATGCAGTATATGGGGTTGTTAGCAAGGATTCCCAAAATAAAATATTGTATTCTTGATCAATGTAGTTAGGAAGAATGAAAGCCTAAGAGATCATTAATAGAAATTACTGCAAGATGTTGATTTTCTTGAGTGTCATTCCAACAACTGATATATTCAACATTCTTCCCTGAGCATAGAAATTTTCATGTTTCCTGAACAGAGTAAGCATGCCAGATCGCACAGTCCTTCTCATAGACACTTCCCATTAGTAGAAAACCTGACCCAAAGGAGTCAATCTACTTAGAAATATTTTGTTAAAGGGTTTGCTCCAATAGGAACTGTAGAGATTAATGGGACCATTATCTCTCAAATGGAGTTGTCATCTATACAAGAGAGTTAACCAGCTGGTGTAATAGGAAGGAACACCAAGATATATGGAGATGGATAAAGGGAGAGAAAGTAGCTGAGTCTCTATTAATGTTGGAGGACCACGGAGAGAGCCAAGGGGCACTGGCTTCTGGAGGAAGCACTACTATCTTCCTGGTTTAGTCCCCTGAATTGCTGATGGTCTTAATATAATAGAGTTTCATGAATAAAATTCTAAGCAACATTACTTTTGGCTGAGATGGCTGATTTCTTTACTTCTACTCATACCCTTATATAGAACCACTTATTAAGGCTATAAAATAATGCAGAGAGTAAGTCTAGTAATATATAAAGATTTCCTGGTGAAAATGCACACTGTTGGTGATTAAAGAGTTTCTGAGATAACTGAAGAATAGTCACAGTGATTAGAATGTTACTATTGGGAAAAATAATTAGAAAGTGATTTTAAGCAAAACATTTAACTCAAATAAGTTAAATTTCCTTTTTTTATTATGTTATGTTAGTCACCATTCAGTACATCATTAGTTTTTGATGTAGTGTTCCATGATTCATTATTTACATATAACACCCAGTACTCATTACAATACATGCCTTCCTTAATACCCATCACCAGGTATTAGCCATCAGGGAGATTCAAATCAAAGCCACATTGAGTTACCACCTTACACCAGTAAGGCTGGCAAAGATTAACAAGGCAGGAAACAACAAATATTGGAGAGGATGTGGAAAAAGGGCAACCCTCTTACACTGTTGGTGGGAATGCTAGCTGGTACAGCCACTTTGGAAAATGGTATGGAAGTTCCTCAAGAAGTTAAAAATAGAACTATCCTATGACTCAGCAGTTGTACTACTAGTATTTACTCCAAAGATACAGATGTAGTGAAAAGAAGGGTCATATGCACCCCAATGTTCATAGCAGTAAGATCCATGATAGCCAAACTGTGGAAGGAGCCGAGATGCCTTTCAACAGATGAATAGATAAAGAAGATGTGGTTTATATACACAATGGAATATTATTCAACCATCAGAAAGGATGAAAACCCACCATTTGCATCAACATGAATGGAACTGGAGGGGATTATATTAAGTGAAATAAATCAAGCAGAGAAAGACAATTATCATATGGTTGCATTCATATGTGGAACATAAGGAATAACTTAAATTTTCTGATGGAGACAACAGAAGGCTAACAAACTCCATGACACCTGTAAAGTGAAGGTAATGTTAGTCTTTCTCTAATGCATCCAGCAAGCAGATTTATTTTTTGCATAGACAAAAGATACTAGCCTACAAATAACAGAGTTTGGGGAAAAACAAATATGATGGTTACTTACATCACAGATTGAAGAGGCAAGAAACTCAATGTTAAATAATACCAATCTACTTTAATTGATATACTTTAACATATATTTTAATAGCTGGAGTACTAGTTACATATTACAATTCTCATAATTCTTCTCTAATGTTTATTTTTACATATACTTTTTTCATAGATTTTTTTCACATATGAATGAAACCATATGATAATTGTCTTTCTCTGCTTGATTTATTTCACCTAACATAACTATTTAGCTGAACTCCTATGACCTGATGTCATTTGAGTCTGCTACTCCTCTGCCATCTTGTCTCTTTCCCTTATTGAGTGAATCTTAAAATTAGACAGGATTGTTGCCTCTATAACATGACATAAAACATCTCATAGGAGGAGTTAGCTTGAAATCTTCCATCTGAGGTCAAGACCATGACAAAGGCTTACTGTAATCATTATTATTAAAAATTATTCTGAAAGTAGGATTCAATGCAATTTGTTCACAAAGAATAACAAAATATAAAGTTTTTAAAGAAGCAGGTGATATTTTATTGACAATGATATTTTACACTTTTAACTAAAGACAGACAGAAAGAGAAATGATTATGGTGGCTGGTTAAAAAGCAGTCATATATATACCCCAAATCAGATAAAATGTAAGTGAAGAAAAGTTTTTATTCACAGGAGCAAGGACATGCACAACATCTCAGAAAAACAAAAACTACAGCAAGAAATGTGTAAGTACTATTTAGAGAAAAGTTTTAAAAATTCTACCAAGTGACTTTAATACAGAAGATATTAATAAACCCTCAATATTTTGAAGCTACCCATCTCTCTAATCAATACAATATTAATTACAATCCAGTAGCATCTTTTGAACAAAATCCAGCCAAGACCAAGCTCACCAATCAAGGAGAACAGCAGAACTCCAGAGATAGGGTAAAGCAATGCTTGGAATTCATGGCTTTCTCCCCATGATCCTTTAGTCTTGCAAAGTTAAATTAAAATTTTAAATTTTTTTAAATTCTATTTTTTAACTTTTCCTCTTTTCTCTTTTAAAGTGTTTTAACTAGTTTATCTTAACAATACCTTTCTGAAAAAAAATCTTTTTAAACCTTCATTAATAGAGTCATATTTTATTCTCTGTTGTATTTAACTTTATTTTTTGTATACATATAGGGTTTTTTTTTTCCTAAAAAAATTTGGGATATAATTTCTTCTAACAGATCAAAATATATCCTAAATCTAGCACAGGGCTTTTTGTTCTAGTCTCCAGCCAGAGCACATTCTCTCCCCCCCTTTTTTTCCTTCTTTCTTTTTCCAACCAACTTATCTTATCAATTCCTTTTTTAGAATTTTTTAAAATTTTTCATCTTTACAGTCATATTCCATCCCTTCATCATGTTTACCCTTATTTTTGTATATATATAAGTTTTTCTTTCTTTAAAATTTTGGGAGGTAGTTTCTTCTAAGAGACCAAAATACACCCAAAATCAAGTGGGTGTCTCTGTTCTATTCACCAGTCTAATAAATATATATGTAAATATGTATATTTACATATATTTTTTTTTTCTTTTTACCCCCTTTCTTCACCCCCTGGTTTGGGATATCCTCTGATTTGGTTAGTGTATATTTTTCTGAGGTCTTTGCCATAATTTTAGCATTTTATTCTCTCACTCATATATTCTTATCTGGATAAAATGACAAGGTGGAAAAACTCACCACAAAAAAAAAAAAAAAAGAACAGGAGACAGTACTGATGGCTAGAGACATAATCAATACAGACATTGATAATATGTCAGATCTAGAGTTCAGAATATCAATTCTCAAGGTGTTAGCTGGGCTCAAAAAAGGCATGGAGGATATTAGAGAAACCCTGTCTGGAGAAATAAAAGAACTAAAATCTAAAAAAGCTGAAATCAAAAAAAGAATTAATGAGGTACAATCAAGAATGGAGGCTCTTACTGCTAGGATAAATGAGGCAGAAGACAGAATTAGTGATATAAAAGACCAAATGATGAGGAATAAAGAAGCTAAGCAAAAGAGATATAAACAACTACTAGACCGTGAGTGGAGAATTTGGGAGATGAGTGATACCATAGATGAAACAATATTAGAATAATTGGGATTCCAGAAGAAAAAGGAAGAGAGAGAGGGGTGAAGGTATATTGGAGCAAATTATAATAGAGAATTTCCTTAATATGGCAAAGGGAACGAGCATCAAAATCCAGGAGGCACAGAGAATCCCCTCAAAATCAATAAAAATAGGTCCACACCCAGTCACCTATTAGTAAAACTTACAAGTCTTAGTGACAAAGAGAAATCCTGAAAGCAGCTCAGGAGAAAAGTCTGTTACATACAATGGTAGAAATATTGGACTGGCAGCAGACTTATCCACAGAGAGCTGGCAGGCCAGAAAGAACTGCGGTGATATATTCAGAGCACTAAACGAGAAAAAATATGCAGCCAAGAATACTATATCCAGCTAGGCTATCATTGAAAATAGAAGGAGAGATAAAAAGCTTCCAGGACAAACAAAAATAATTTGCAAACACCAAACAAGCCCTATAGGAAATATTGAAAGGGGTCCTCTAAGCAAGGAGAGAGCCTAAAAGTAGTAGACCAGAAAGGAACAGAGACAATATACAGTAACAGCCACCTTATAGGCAATACAATGGCACTAACTTCATATCTTTCAATAGTTACCCTGAATGTAAATGGGCTAAATGCCCCAATCAAAAGACACAGGGGGGGCACCTGGGTGGCTCAGTGGGTTAAAGCCTCTGCCTTTGGCTCCAGTCATGATCCCAGGGTCCTGGGATCGAGCCCCACATTGTGCTCTCTGCTTAGCGGGGAGCCTGCCTCCTCCTCTCTCTCTCTCTGCCTGCCTCTCTGCCTACTTGTGATCTCTGTCAAGTAAATAAATAAAATCTTAAAAAAAAAAAAAAGACACAGGGTATCAGAATGGATTAAAAGAAACAAACAAACATGGGGCACCTGGGTGGCTCAGTGGGTTAAGCCACTGCCTTCAGCTCAGGACCTGATCTCAGGATCCTGGGATCAAGCCCCGCATCGGGCTCTCTGCTCAGCAGGGAGCCTGCGAAAAAATTATTGGGGCGCCTGGGTGGCTCAGTGGGTTAAAGCCTCTGCCTTCAGCTCAGGTCATGATCCCAGGGTCCTGGGATCGAGCCCCGCATCGGGCTCTCTGCTTGGCAAGCAGCCTGCCTCCCCCTCTCTCTCGGCCTGCCTCTCTGCCTACTTCGATCTCTGTCTGTCAAATAAATAAATAAAATCTTTAAAAAAATAAAAAATAAAAAAATTTTAAAAATAAAAAAAAATAAAAAAGAAACAAACAAAAAAACACACATCAATATGCTCTCTGCAAGAAACTCATTTTAGACCCAAAGACACCTCCAGATTTAAAGTGAGGGGGTGGAAAACAATTTACCATGCATCAAAAGAAAGGTGGGGTGGCAATCCTTATATCAAATCAATTAGATTTTAAGCCAAAGACTATCAAAGAGATGAGGAAGGACACTCATACTCACACTCAAAGGGTCTGTCCAACAGGAAGTTCTAACAATTTTAAACATCTATGCCCCTAACATGGGAGCAGCCAACTATATAAACCAATTAATATAAAATCAAAGAAACACATCAACAATAATATAATAATAATAGGGGAATTTAACACCCCCCCTCACTGAAATGGACAGATCATCCAAGCAAAAGATCAACAAGGAAATAAAGGCCTTAAATGACACACTGGACCAGATGGACATCACAGATATATGCAGAACATTCCATTCCAAAGCAACAGAATACACATTCTTCTCTAGTGCACATGGACCATTCTCCAGAAGAGATCACATCCTGGATCACAAATCAGGTCTCAACTGGTACCAAAAGATTGGGATCATTCCCTGCATATTTTCAGACCACAATGCTTTGAAGCTAGAACTCAATCACAAGACAAAAGTTGGTAAGAACTCAAATACATGGAGGCTAAAGAGCATCCTACTAAAAATGAATGGGTCAACCAGGAAATTAAAGAAGAATTGGAAAAAAATCATGGAAACAAATGATAATGAAAACACAACTTTTCAAAATCTGTGGGACACAGCAAAGGCGGTCCTGAGAGGAAAGTATATAGCCATACAAGACTTTCTCCAGAAACAAGAAAAGTCTCAAGAACACAACCAAACCCTACATCTAAAGGAGCTGGAGAAAGAACAGCAAAGACAGCTTAAACCCTGAAGGAGAAGAGAAATAATAAAGATCAGAGCAGAAATCAATGAAATAGAAACCAAAAGAACAGTAGAACAAACCAATGAAACTAGGAGTTGGTTCTTTGAAAGCATTAATAAGACTGATAAACTCCTGGCCATACTTATCAAAAAGAAAAGAGATAGGACACAAATAAATAAAATCATGAATGAAAGAGAAGAGATCACAACCAACACCAAAGAAATACAAACAATTATAAGAACATACTATGAGCAACTATACACCAGCTAATTTGACAATCTGGAAGAAATGGATTCATTCCTAGAGACGTTCCTAGGTTCCAAGATGGCCAACAGACACATGAAAAAGTGCTCCACATCACTCGGCATCAGGAAAATACAAATCAAAACCACAATGAGATACCACCTCACACCAGTCAGAATGGCTAAAATTAACAAGTCAGGAAATGACAGATGCTGGCGAGGATGCGGAGAAAGGGGAACCCTCCTACACTGTTGGTGGGAATGCAAGCTGGTGCAGCCACTCTGGAAAACAGCACAGAGGTCCCTCAAGAAGTTGAAAATAGAGGTACCCTATGACCCAGCAATTGCACTTCTGGGTATTTACCCTAAAGATACAAATGTAGCAATCTGAAGGGGCATGTGCACCCGAATGTTTATAGCAGCAATGTCCACAATAGCCAAACTATGGAAAGAACCTAGATGTCCATCAACAGATGAATGGATAAAGATGTGGTGTGTGTGTGTGTGTGTATATATCTTTATGTATATATATATATATAAAGATATATACACACACACACACACACCACATCTTTATATATATATATATAATGCAGCCATCAAAAGAAATGAAATCTCATCATTTGCAATGATGTGGATGTAACTAGAGGGTATTATGCTGAGTGAAGTAAGTCAATCAGAGAAAGACAATTATCATATGATCTCCCTGATACGAGGAATTTGAGAGGCAGAGTGGGGGGCTTGGGGGTTAGGGAAGGAAAAAATGAAACAAGATGGGATCGGGAGGGAGACAAACCATAAGAGACTCTTAAATCTCACAAAACAAACTGAGGGTTACTGCGGGGAGAGGGGTATGGAGAGGGTGGTTGGGTTATGGACATTGGGGAGGGTATGTGTTATGGTGAGTGCTGTGAAGTGTGTAAGCCTGACGATTCATAGACCTGTACTCCTGGGGTAAATAATACATTATATGCTAATAAAAATAATTAATAAAAAAAGATTCACTCAATAATCACAAATTGATCTTAAATTTTATCAGATGTCTTATTGGCATCTATAGAAATGATCTTGTTTCTGTGTCATATTGACATGTAAAATTGTAGGTTGATAGATTTTCTAATTTTGAACTATGCTTCTGTCCCTGGTAAAAATCCTGTTTATACATGTTAGCATTCTTTGGTGTCTATTCATAAGTATCTTCTAAAAGATTCTAGTTTATATATTTATAATTGAGATGGGCCTGCTTTTTTGTTAGGATTGCTGGCTCCGGATGTCAGTAGCATGCTGTGCTCATAAAAGATCTTTAGAGAATCTTTCTTCCTTCATTCTCCACATATTTAAAACTTTTCAATATGAGGTTCTATTCTTTAAAGTTTGTATGGTTATTCTACAAAAATGTTTGATTCTAGTGTACTTTTGTAGATAGTTACTTTAAAATGTATCCATTTTTTGCTCAGTTTTTTAAACAATTTCCTTTGAACCAAATTTAAAATTTATATATATATTTTTTTAAAGATTTTATTTATTTATTTGACAGAGAGAAATCACAAGTAGGCAGAGAGGCAGGCAGAGAGAGAGGAGGAAGCAGGCTCCCCACTGAGCAGAAAGCCCGATGTGGGGCTTGAACCCAGGACCTGGGATCATGACCCGAGCAGAAGGCAGCGGCTTAACCCACTGAGCCACCCAGGCGCCCCTAAAATTTATATTTTTTAAAATAAATCATGTTTTTCATAGAATTCCTTATAGTTATTTGCCCAAAGTTGAGAAAATGATCTCGTAAATCTAATGATAATGACTTCACATATTAGTTTTATATTTGCCAATGAATTAATTGACATTTGAAGTTTTTACTATTGTTTCTTTTGTTTTTCTAAAATAAAGCTCTATTAATATATTATTAGAAAACTCAGAGTTCTCATTAGAGAACTTCTAATAAAAAGAAAGAGCCATCTCATTCAATGTACTCATATTATAATGAAGAAATCCTGAAAAACTGTATGTATAAGTGATTTATTAAGAATTACATAATTGCTAGGGTGCCTGGGTGGTTCAGTGGTTAAGCACCTGCCTTCAGCCCAGGTCATGATCCTAGGGTCCTGGGATGAAACCCTGTGTCAGGCTCCCTGGCTCAGCGGGAAGCCTGCTTCTCCCTCTCCCACTCCCCCTGCTTGTGTTCCCTCTCTAGCTATCTTTATCTCTCTCTGTCAATAAATAAATAAAATCTTTAAAAAGAAAAAGAATTATATAACTGTTGAGGATACCCTTCAGTCCTTCTCTGGAGTTTTCCCCTATGGAGCAAGCATAGTAGGACCCATCATAAGATGTTACATCTTAGAAAATATATTGGATTCTTACCCTAGGCCCTGTGTATCTTGGACAAATTGCTTAACCTCTCTGTCCTTCAGTTTTTCACCTTTAAAACAAGGTAAATAATGTACTGCCTGACTTGTAGTATTGTTAGCAGTGTTTGGTAATAATCCATCTTAAAATCCTTTTATTTCTGAAAAACAGATGGATCACAAACGTGTGTGTGCTTAAAACTACTATTTCATTTCACTTTGTTTTTATGTTTAAACTTACTGTCCTTATAGCAAAATCTGCACTTGGATTTTAAAGAGCTTTAAATAAGAATGTTCATATCTAATCTAAAATACCAAGTATGAAATATATAAATGTATATTACATTTGTATTACTTCATGTATTTTAAACTATTACTTTATTATTGAAATCAGGCCTATCATTTGAGATTGTTTGTCAAGTATCCTTTATGAATATTCAGTTTTTTCTTTTCTCTTTAAAGTCTCTATTTAAAAAAATAATAATAACTCTGGTCTTTTCCTGGTATTCTTTCCTTTGAACAAACACTTTATCTTTGTTCCAGTCCTGTGTTCATTACCACATCAATAAGGCTGTTTGGTTTGCTTTCCATCTTAATATGACTGTTTATATATTTTTCTGTTGCTTTTACTAACTACTCTGCTTGCCAATTGTGCTCTGTTTGAAGTATACATATCCTCCATCTGCTGTAACATTTTGTACCCATGTCCCAGCTGTACTAATTCTATTAATTGCATACTATTTATTGAACTATTACCCAGAATTAATCTTATGTGTTAAAAAAACAGAATTACTTAGGAATAAAGTTGTTCTAGATTCAATATTTTGTTCTTAGAGTTCATTTGTAAAATAAAACATTTGTGCTTTTAGTTTTCTTTGAATTGTGGCCCTTACATGAATCTAATAAAATATTTGATCCATTCATCTTGCCACAAATGGTTTTCTTTTGTGTGTGAGAAAAATATAGTACATCTCACTCGCTTTGAAAACAGTGCATTGATGATGATTTTGAAGTGCATTGTATAGATTTCGGCAAAAGTATAGTCCAGAATCTATAGCTGAAAGCTTTCATTCGCTATCTGCCTCCTAATAGGTCTAATGGCTTTAAGACCTATCATTAACCTCTCTGAGTCCTCAATTTCCTACTTTGTAAATTTTAAAATTGGCATTTTAAACATCTTTCACATAGAATGGCTTAAATAATACTAACTTGAAGTGGACTAACATGCATGCAACAACGTTCTTTCTCAGTGCCTGAAACTGTTTGCCTTTCATAAAATAAAGAAATTAGAATAGGAGGAAGGAAGTCTTTTTCTCTGGTAATTCTCACTGGTCCTGGGATACAGTTTACATATTATAATATGAATTCATTTATGTTTCCTATCCATGTACTGTTTCTCCTGTCTTCCCAACACTTTGTTTTCTAGAACTCCTTCTTTGTAGTTATTTCCACCTTTCAGTCACAAGTTCTCACAGCCTAAGTAATACTGAGGATAAAACTTTGACTGAAACAGACAGAATGTTGATGTTTCTGATCCAGTTATAAAAAATTGTCATTTCTTCATCTACCACAAATGATGATTCTCATAGAGCATAGAGCTTTGTCATTTGAAGCCAAACTGGGTTTGAATCCTGATCTACTTATTATTTCAGCAATCTAGGACAAATCTGTTAAACTCTGAAATATTCTTATTTTCTCTGAAACAAAATAATATAATACTTCTTTCCTTACTTTCCAAATTCCTCTGAGAATCAAATAAAATAATGCTCTACATTTTGTACATTAAAAATGCCAAGAAACAATTAGTTCTGTTTATTTATATGACATTATGAATTACTTGTCAATTCTAAAAGCTGAAGAACCTCATCATGGAGACTGACCCTCTCTTGTGAAGATGGTTAGAGAGAAAAATAACCTGTAATCCTTTGCCACATTGTATATATGCCAATGTAGTCAGAGAATGAGGCAAGAAAATTGTCCCTTGGACAGGAAGATAAGAAGTGATTCCCACAGCTCCTGAGCTTAAGGACCCTGTTTTTGCACGTGTCTAGCCAGGCTCTGGAGAGCCTTATCCTAGTTAATAGTTAGATTTTCAAGGGTGATTAGTGCTTAGTGTCTGATGCATTCAGCCAACCCAAGCTACTAAGATTTATCTGGAAATTATTACAAGGAATGTTTTGGGACCTAAAATTCATCAAATTAAAAGTAGCAAAAACTCACATAATTTATCTAAACATATCTGTATGGATACCCTCTCTTAACTTCTCTCCTTTCCCTGACTCAACTCTGCCTAGAAGTAGGGGAAGTAAACTCATCCAGAACAGAAACAAGCTCAAGTCTGAGCCACGAGAATTGCCGAAGACTTGGCCATGAAGGTAGGACAAGATATCAAACAAAGTGCGGAGCTGCAGCATGGGGGTGGCAGGGGTGGGGGTGGGGGGGCTTATGTCAAGTTGGGAGATGGTTATATGCAAGTACAGAAATTTACCTCATCTAACTTAAGCAAGATCTTAGCCGATCTTAATTTACTGAGAGTGTAATCTGGGGCTCCTGAAAATTAACAGAAGACTAGAAAAGTAGGTTTAGAAAATGAGCAGGAAAAAAGAAGGCTGGAAACAGGGACTATAGCAAACTCCACTTAAATTCTACTGACTTCACAGAAAGAAGAGGCTACAATAATTATGGCATTTCATTATCATGTTCTCATGTCAATCACTTAAGATTCAAATAGGTAGGAGATAGAGTATAATGGACTGAGCCTAAACCAATTTAGAGAGCTCTGATGGTCCAGAAGAGGGATAGTGAAGATATAACACCTTCAGCTTTCAGACGAGGGTGGCCACTCTTTCCTACTAGGGAAACACACAATTGAGGATTGCCTAGAGGGGAGAATTTTTTTGTTCATAAAAGGATCCAAGAATGACAAATTACACTTCACTGACCTAAATCATGGTCTCCCATGGTCCAACTGAAGCATCCTTATTCTTGGAAAGGGTTCTTACCCATTTTCTTAAAATCATGATCAATAAATCAACAAAACCAGTAGAGCCATTTTACAAAGCACAGCTCTGCAGGAGTATATTTTGCCAGTACCATGGACAGGGGGATCTACAACCAGCCAAAATGGTGTTCAGTTCCTTCTATATAGCACGTAATGGGCATTCATCTCAGCACTCAGCTACAGGCAATATAAGAGAATTGAGTCAGCTATTGGGTGAAATTTTGCCTGTTTATAGATTCCTACCAGAAACCAAAATACCACTTGCTAGCTATCCACTTAAGAGCTGTGACAGGCACTATTATCTATTTACCCAAAAACAACTCACAGGCCAACCCCTCTTCTTTGCTGCTAGATCTTACCTTTTCATTTAGAAACTAAAAGTGTCAAATACTCATTTCCCTTGTCTCCCTCTTTCATCTAGGGGATGGACAAATGACTGAATAGTTGCCACTAAAATTTCACAGTAAGTCACCTGAGTAGAATCCTGACAAAAAAACGAGGTGCTGGCAGGGGGTGGGAGGGGGACTCTCCTCTAATTCTTTTTTTTTTTTTATATTAAAATCTGAAGCTGTGCTACACAGATTGACTATGGACTTTCAAGTACCTTAAGAAGATAGTGAAGTTAATTTTAGAGAATTTAACTCAGAAAGTCTTGAAATCACCTGTCTCTGGAATTCTTGATATGTAGAAAATCTGTGCAGTTTTTAAGCCTTTTTAGACAAGTTTTCTGTTATTGCAACCAAAAGCATACTAACCAATACATAATTCGAGAATGGAAGTGGGTGGGTACAATTAAGAGCTCCTAAAATCAGGAATTGGCAGAGTAGAGCGTACAGAATTGAGAACTGAACCATCATAGGCTGGAAAGCTGGCGGTCATCATGAAGTAGTAAACATGTGATTAAACAGTCTCTTAATATTCCACAGAATATTTAATAGCCCTTGAATCTTTAATGTTATGGAGAATGACAGGAAAATTCAGAATATTGCTATTTGTTGTTTATTCCTTGTAGCTTTTTGTGAGGTCCTATATATAGGTAAACGTAGTCTAAAGTCAGCTGGTCTGGAAGACAGCAAAGAAGGAAATACAGTCTTCTACTAGTGGCAGTTCCTATCTCGTACATTAACTTCTACTGGGCTAGTGAGTCTGAGCCTATTTAAAGGATTGAGATTTAGGCCAATTTCTGTGTGGCAAGAGTGTCCCAACTATTTTCTGACTTACAACTGGCCCCAGTTGTAAGAGCAATGCTGCCTTCCAAACTCTTGCTTGTAGTAGAGAAACCATTTATGCCTGCCTTTTAGGGCTTCCTCAAAATATCTACATTTTTTTTCTTTGAGAAAAAAACTTGAATTTATTATACAAGCATGCCCTGGGTTTAATACAAATTAATCTATATACAAAGACTGCAAACTATTTATCATATTTATAAAAATGTATGGCTTTGGAGTGCCTGGGTGGCTCAGTCAGTTAAGCATCTGTCTTCAGCTCCGGTCATGATTCCAGGGTCCTGGGATTGAGTCCCCTCAGGCTCCCTGCTCAGAGGGGAGACGTCGTCTCCTTTTCCCTCTGCCCCACCTCCCTGCTCATGCTGGTTTTCTTGTTCTCTCAAACAAATAAAATATTATGAAAAATGTATGGCCTTACAAAGAATTGAAACATTGGTGTCTTTGAATAGTAGTTCAAGAAATAGTGTGCCTCACGGCAAACATACGCAATATGAGATACATGTTTATATCAAAAATATTCAAAGGGTGATTATTTCCTAAATAAAGAATTTGTCACTTACAAAAAAGGTTATACAACCTCCAAAGGACTTCTAAATTTTTCATATGATTTTTTAAAAATTTAAGTTGCATGTTATTTGTAACATATATATATGGTTACAAAGTAAGCTTTTTCTGTGGGTTATTCTTTAAGTCAACAATTATTTAAACTGTAGATTGGAAAACTATGACTTTCAGACTAGATGCTTGTTTTGTAAATAAAACTTGTTGGAACACAGCCATGTCATTTGTTTCAAACTATCTACGGCTATTCTGGGATACATTGGCAGAGGTGAGTGACTAAGGCCCATAGTATTTCTGCAAGCCTGAAACAGTATTTTAAAGAGACACTGTTCCAGAAAAAAAAGTATGCCAATATGCCAATCCCTGCTCTAAAAGAAAAAGTAAACTGATACCTGTGTTAAGATGTGAAAATAGGTTTTTCTAAGGATCAACTAAAACCTGGACTTTAAGTTCTGTTGATCCCAATCTAGAAACAAAAAATTTAAACTGTTATTTTAAAGGAATTAAAACAATTAGAGCTTTAGCTTGGTGTCCTCCCAAATGGTACCCCCCCCTTTCTTTCTTCAACCAAAGATATGGTCATACCTGTGGCCGAGTCAGTCCAGATACACAGCGAGACTGGCATGCACAAGGCAAGATTTCCCCAGCCTCACTTACAGTGAGTTTAGGGCCATATGACTGGGTTCTGTCCAATGGTATAAATAGAACCAATCTAAGCTCTTCCAGGCCTATTTGTAAAATGTCCCATGTAATCCTCTAGTTTCTCGATCTCCCATTTACCTGGCTGAAAGCTCAGGATGTTGAGATGGCCCAGACACTAATGGAAGGACCCTCAAGTCACTATAAGAGAGACACCCAGTAGATCCTTCTAAGCCACATTAAACTGTGGTGAAAGTAAAAAGAGGTTTTCATAGTACTGAGCAAATAAAATGTGAAGTTCTTTGTTAAAACAACTAATAGACATTTTCTTGACTAATATAATAGTATACAAAGGTTTTGATTAATTTTATAATCCTCTTTTAAATTTTTAAATAAAATTGAATATTCCCTGTCCATTTTCTGGTACCAGCGATGTTTGTGAATATCTAAGCACATGCAATCTTAAACCCATCTCTTGCTCTATTTCCTACTTCTGCTAAAATTTCCATTTTGCCTTTGGAAGACATTCTCCTCTTTCTACAAGGATTGTTTTATGAAAAACAACCTGTTTTTCATAATTACTTGAGAATATCACTCATACAACCTTTACTAAATGTTTTTAGAGAATAAATTCTATTATCATGAAGAAACACATAAATTATGAGCATTATGCAAACTTCTGACGAGTCCTTTAGTCTCTACTACTTTCTCCTTGATGTATATTTCCCTCATCTGTTTTCACCTGTTCCCTCTTTTCCTCTTCTTTCTCTTTCATTCTCTGCGTCCCCTAAGAAACTCCTTTTAACTTTTTCTGCAGACATGTTTTCTTCGCTTGTTTGAGTTCACTAAAGATCTTATTTATACTCAAGCACATCCATTAGGATGTACTCACTTTAAAAAGTTACAAAAGTTACTCACTATGATGTCTCTGAGGAATTTGAGAGGCAGGGCAGGGATTTGTGGGGGGAAGGAGGGCAAAATGAAACAAGATGGGACAGGGAGGGAGACAAACCATAAGAGACTCTTAATCTCAGGAAACAAACTGAGGGCTGCTGGGGGTGGTGAATGGGAGAGGGTTAATGTGGCTGGCTGATGGACATTGAAGAGGGTATGTACTATGGTGAGTGCTGTGAAATGTGTAAGCCTGATGATTCACAGACCTGTACACCTGGGGCAAATAATACATTATATGTTAACAAAAAAAAAGTTACTCACTTGACAAAAATTCTGTAAATACCATTTAAAATAACCTTTTTCCCCCTCACCATGAGGAAACATCTCATCTTTTTTTTTTTTAAAGGTTTTATACACTTATTTGACAGATAGAGATCACAAGCAGGCAGAGAAGCTGGCACAGAGAGGGGGGGAGGGAAGCAGGCTTCCTGCTGAGCAGAGAGCCAATGTGGGGCTCCATCCCAGGACCCTGAGATCATGACCTGAGCCAAATGCAGAGGCTTTAATCCACTGAGCCACTCAGGCGCCCCGAAACCTCTCATCTTTAAAATCCCACCTCCCCCAATACCCATACCACCCATTCCCCGGGATCTAAAGAGATTCTCCAAGGGTATTCTGATCTACATTTTTTGAAGAACATGTTTAAGTGCAGAGGCCAGAAACCTGTGGTTAGGAAAATATGAGAGGTTTATACATGGGAAGGATCCAGGCTTCTGAATCCCTGGTTCTTCTGTGATCCTTCACTGAAGCAGTCATACAAGGAATGCTCCTGTTCTTCCCAGCACGTCTCTTAAATTCTTCATGAAGTTTAATACCAGCTAATTTTTTTTTATTTATTTGACAGAGAGAGAGCACAAGTAGGCAGAGAGGCAGGCAGAGAGAGAGGGGGAAGCAGGTTCCCCGTTGAGCAGAGAGCCCTATGTGGGACTCGATCCCAGGACCCTGAGACCACGACCCAAGCTGAAGGCAGTGGCTTAACCCACGGAGCCACCCAGGCGCCCCATAATACCAGCTAATTTTTAAAACCAAGCTTATTAATATCAAATCATGCCATTGATTTTCTTATGTCATGGCCGAATTCATATCCCTGGAGGACTAAAAATGAAACATGGAAAGTGTGTTTTGAGCAACAGTAGGAAACATCTCAGATTTCTTCTGCATTACACAAAAATTATGAGCTCTAGCTATTAGAAATGGCAAGAAAAAAATATTAGAGAAGAGACAATCGAATGAAATTGGCAGAATAGTGATTTTTGCAGGCAAAGCTTACAAACCAAAAAGAAAGCTAAACTGAAATTAACCCAAGCCTTCCAACTGTTTGTTAGAGCAGTGGATGGGGGCATGTGTAAAAAATCCTTGACAGAGCCATATTAGAGTTCTCTCCCTGATTCTTATGCAGGCTGGCATAAGCTACCATTAATTGCTTGAGGGCTATATAACCCTTTTTTATTGAGTTTATTGAAAAGAGTGTTTGAGAAATGCCTATCCAACTCTGGTGAGCTGAGTAGGTTAAATAAAGCTTAAACAAAGCTTTTTCCATCTCAAGCATCCAAGTTACTCGGCATTTTCAGAATCACAGTGAGACCCCAGAGACAAGAGTCGACAAAACCAGGCCATAAAATCAGGAAGGCATTGAATGTTTGGATTCAGGACTAGACACAGGGAAAATGAAAAGAATGCCTTTAAAATGTGCACTCTCTGCAACAAAGCAAAACCAATTTACGAACATTTCTTTGAGATTACAGAGGAGGGACACTGTTCTCAGAAAGTAAAACAAACCTAAAGCATTTGCAAATCCTTCACAGTGCCCATGTTTTCTAAGCCTTCCCATACCTATTTCTAACAAATTGTTAACCTAAGTCTTAAATAATATTGGGGCTCTTCTTTAATTGAACGGCCACATGAAAACATTGCTAGGACAACTTCCAAGTCTTGCTAAGCATCTTCGTCAGTGAGAGACCCACAAGCTTCATCTCACTAATTTCATACCAAATTTGTCTTTCTATATCTTAAAAAGTTGCATGTCACTGACCAAGAATTATCCGATCTGGAAATCTGCAAAACGTTAAGTGTCATGTTTGAGGCAAGCACATGTTTCTATTTTCAGTTTTCAGACATTTGTAATAAATATTTGATGTTGTCACTTCCAAATTCTTCTATTTGGGGCCATATTAAACCTGCACAAATCTCTTATTATATTTACTCTAGATATAACATTATTATATTGTTATTCAAATATGTACTCAAATGTTTTTATTCCAGATTTTCCTTTTTCTCCATCTCCCACCTTCTATTTTCTTCTAATTTTGAAGCATCATATTATATACATATTATTCTAACTTGCATCATCTCTATTTTTAAAATGATAAATTTTCTGATTTGTATTGAGAAGTTGATTCTTTGTTAACTTCATAGATAATAAATGTTATGTTTCAAAAACATTATTTGCCTCCACATGTACACCAAGTTATTCATTATTTTAAAAATATATTGTACTAACTATTATAATGACTGCCACTTTTACTTTCTTTTCCCTTTCTCCTTTATCATTTCATGGACTTGCAAATATGGACTAACTCCTTATTAAAATGTAAAATGAGTCTGAAACACTGACTTATTTAGATAGATTTTTCTCGACATCAACCAACAACAGTAAATGCACACAATCTTGTACCTGCATAAATTAACTGATACTTTAAAAAGCATTTTATTAAAAATGATTTTAATTCTTAAAATTTGTAAAGATCAAATTCTTTTTTTTGTTTGTTTGTTTGGGTTTTTTTTAAAGATTTTATTTATTAGACAGAGATCACAAGTAGGCAGAGAGGCAGGCAGAGAGAGAGGAGGAAGCAGGCTCCCTGCGGAGCAGAGAGACCGATGCGGGGCTCGATCCCAGGACCCTGGGATCATGACCTGAGCCAAAGGCAGAGGCTTTAACCCACTGAGCCACCCAGGCACCCCTAAATTATAAAATTCTTATAAATTCTAAGATTCTGTAGATTTTCTCCTGTATTTTCTTCTAAAGGTTTTTGTTGTTGTTGTTGTTGTTCTTTTTATTCCTTTGTTTTAGTTTTAACTCCTATTTAATTCTTTTTTTTTATTTTTTATAAACATATAATATATTTTTATCCCCAGGGGTACAGGTCTGTGAATCGCCAGGTTTACACACTTCACAGCACTCACCATAGCACATACCCTCCCCAATGTCCATAACCCCACCCCCTTCCTCCCAACCCCCCTCCCCCCAGCAACCCTCAGTTTGTTTTGTGAGATTAAGGGTCACTTATGGTTTGTCTCCCTCCCAATCCCATCTTGTTTCATTTACTCTTCTCCTACCCCCTTAACCCCCCCTGTTGCATCTCCTCTCCCTCATATCAGGGAGATCATATGATAGTTGTCTTTCTCGGATTGACTTATTTCGCTAAGCATGATACCCTCTAGTTCCATCCATGTCGTCGCAAATGGCAAGATTTCATTTCTTTTGATGGCTGCATAGTATTCCATTGTGTATATATACCACCTCTTCTTTATCCATTCATCTGTTGATAGACATCTAGGTTCTTTCCATAGTTTGGCTATTGTAGACATTGCTGCTATAAACATTCAGGTGCACGTGCCCCTTCGGATCACTACGTTTGTATCTTTAGGGTAAATACCCAGTAGTGCAATTGCTGGGTCATAGGGTAGTTCTATTTTCAACATTTTGAGGAACCTCCATGCTGTTTTCCAGAGTGGTTGCACCAGCTTGCATTCCCACCAACAGTGTAGGAGGGTTCCCCTTTCTCCGCATCCTCGCCAGCATCTGTCATTTCCTGACTTGTTAATTTTAGCCATTCTGACTGGTGTGAGGTGATATCTCATTGTGGTTTTGATTTGTATTTACCTGATGCCGAGTGATGTGGAGCACTTTTTCATGTGTCTGTTGGCCATCTGGATGTCTTCTTTGCAGAAATGTCTGTTCATGTCTTCTGCCCATTTCTTGATTGGATTATTTGTTTTTTGGGTGTTGAGACTCCTATTTAGTTCTATAATCAATTCTTAATTAATTTCTTGTGGGTGCTGTGAATTAAGAGCTGAATTTTCAAGTTAATATTCAGTTTTTCCAGCACCACGGGATTAAAGTGTTATACTTTCTCCTTTGAATTAACTTGACACTTTAGTTAAACATCAGTCAAACAGGGGCACCTGGCTGGCTCAGCATAAAGTATGTGACCCTTAATCTCAGGTTGGGAGTTCAAGCCCCATATTGGGTGCAGAGTCTAGCTAAAAAAAAAAAAAAAAAAAAAAAAAAAAAATCTATCGAACATATCCATGTGGGTCTATTTCTGATGATTCAGTATTTTCTTTTCATCTTCATTCAGTTTAGGTAAGTTTTGTATTTTTTAGGAATTTGTACATTTTATCTACTTATCCAATTTATCGGTTCACTGTGCTCTCTTACAATCTTTGTACTTTTGGTTTCATTGATTCTATTTTTTTTTCTTGTTTCTGTTTTAGCTATCTCCACTCTAACATTTTTAAAAAATTTTCTTTCTTCTGCTAGCTTTAAATTTAGTTCACTCTTTTTTTCTCCTTTCCTAAAAAATAAAATTAGGTTATTGATTTAATTTCTTTAAGTGTAGGCATACACAGTTTTAATTTTCCCCCCACCCCCTGAGGACTGCCTAAGTTTATTCTGCTTATAGTTTATTGAACGGATATGTAGATTTATGTCTTTCATCAATTTAGGGGGGTACTGTTTGACCATTATTTCTTCAAATATTCTTTTTTGCTTTATTTCCTTTTGGTACTCCTGCAACATATACGTTGATTCATTTGATGGTATCCCACATGTCTCTCAGGTTCTATTCACTTTTGTTCATCACTCTTTCTTTCTGTGTCTGACTCAATAATTTCAACTGTTCTATCTATAAATTTGTTAACTCTTCTACCTGCTCAAATTTGTTATCAAATGCCTCTAGTGAATTCTTCATTTCAATTACTGTACTTTTTCGCCCCAGAATTTGTTTGTTTCATGTTTAAAATTTCAATATCTTCATTGATATTCTAATTTTATTCACACATCATTTCCCTGATTTCTTGTAGTTCTTTATCCATGAATTCCTTTAGTTATTTGGGCTATTCCTTGAGCTATTTAGCTATTTGAGTTGTTTTAAAGTTTTCACTTAGTAAGTCTGACCTTCTTTATTTTCTGTCAATTTACTTTGCCCTTTACACATTTCCTGTTTCTTTCTATGCCTTGATTTATGTTGATTGAAAACTGGGCACTTAACTTAGAATATGGTACTCTGGAAATCAGATTTTCTGCCTTCCCCAGGTTCAGCTGACTTTTCAGGTGTTGAAGACAATAGTAGTCTCCCTGTCCAGTGACATCAAATTTTTCCCATAAACTCTACATTCCTTGCCATGAATAGCCAGCAAAATCTCTGCTTCCCAGCTTGTATTCAGCTAGTGTTTTGACACAGATATCCTTGAATATTAGGAGCTAGCAATTAAAAAGGAGCCAGTCCTTTCATATTGGCTTTGGTCTGGGTCACTCATTCCATACTTAATGGCTTGCACAGAACCTATAGATCAGCTCAAAGTGAAAACTTGGAGTATTCTCCAGTATTCTCTGAGCATGTGTTTTGGCCATGGCATGTGCATGGCTTTCTAAATTCCCCAATGTAGATGCTGCTTCTGAGTATTCTCATTTCCCAAAGAAACTCCTCAATTTATGCTCCAGAGCCTCAGGTGCTCTGTTTTTACTGAAATCCTTTTCTTCATGCATATGAACATTGTTAATTTGGCTTATAGTGTTTTTGAGCATTGCCCACCACTAGAGTTCCCAGCATGGTGACAGAGAGATAAGATAAGTACTTTCCATTATCCTTTGGGCAGACCTTGGACAGGTTAGAACAGATGTACAGAATAATTTGCAAATAGTTCTGCTTTGTTCTCTCTGAAATTAGTGGGTTCTCCCCAGAAATGCAAAGATCTCCACAGCTGTGGTGAAGGGTGGGACAAAGGCAAGTAAAAACAACAAAAACCATTCCTAACTCTTTAAATTTACCTTTTTCTTGACTCAGCATTTGCTTAGCTACTATAAATGTTTTGACTCTTTCCCAGAGTTCTGACAAATTTGCTTCTGACAGTTTCTGTTTGTTTTTTTCAATGTTTCCATAGGAAGAGGAAAACTAGTAGCTGCCTTCCACAATTTTACTGTCACTTCCTTTATGTCCATTCTTGAAGTGACCATTGGAAATGTTGTGTCAAGAAAGATTATGAGCCTAAGGCAAATGGAAGAAAATGTCAAGATCGAGTAGCTATGTCTGTTATAACAGAGAAGAAAAAGTGTTACAGCAAATAGTCCACAAACTTACCAACTCTGGACAAACCCAAATAAATACTACATCACTTGGTCAACTATAATCCAGAAAAGCATCATGATTACTGAATTACCACTCTAGTACTGACTGAAGGTATTTCAAACTACACCTGCACATATATATTCTCATGAGTGTGTATGGTACTAACTCATAAAGATACCTCTTTCTCCAAGGAGGAAATGTTCTTAACAATGTGATGTGGTGAATCAAGAGGAAAACTTGTCACCAGATATACCTAGATTCAAATGATAGCTTTACCCTTTACTAGTGTGTATTTAAGCAATTGGTTCAACTCTTGGATTAAGTAAGCTTCTTTCTAAAATTGTTTATTGGATTTGTTTTTCATTTTTTCAACAATTTGTTGAAAACAGGAAGCAAGATATCTGTGAACATGCTTTGATCTACTAACATTGATGATGATGATTATGACTGCTAGAGTAATTCTAGCCCCAGTCATAGGCTACTGAGAAGGTAAGTAACAGGAGGTACTGAGGTTGATCATAACTAGGATATCAGTGCTCATGTATTTTTATCTACCCCGAAGGATCCCAGTTTATACCCATTATTCCAGCATATAAATACTGTCCTCTTTCAATGTTAAAGTATCCTGATTTGGATAAGTCACACAATAGTACCTTGATCTCCTAGAAAGAGTATCAACAATAATTTCCTAGTGGTTTGTCAGGGAAGAAAAGAGCAGTATCTTTGTAGTAGAGAATTCATAATAAATATATCTCTCATTTTTTCTCTATGAGTTGCCTACCACAACCACCATTCTTTTCTTCTTCCCTAGTAGGAAAAAATCAATTTTCAATTGGGCATATTGCTACCAAGAATAAAAGACAAAATTCCAAAATCTCTTGGAGCTTAGTCAACCAGAAGACTATATTCTGAATGATGGTAAAAAGTATTGATGGAATAATTAGTTAAGTTATTAAACAAGATGATTCAAATCAGAGGAACAACAACAAAAAAGATGTGTATGGGGGGGGTGCTTCCCAGTTTCTCTGCTCCATTCAATAGTTTCCCTCTTGTGGTTTGTCATATAGACATGATCATCAGAACTACAGCAGACTCTTTGAGCCCTCAAGTGAACTTAAGGATACGTATCATTCAGTGGAATGGTGCACAATAGAGAAAGAGACCAGGCTTCCTGATGGCAATGGGTTCTTACCCACCAGACCTGGACTACTTAGAATATCTAAGAGAGAAATAATTCATGTGATGCTTAAGTAACTACTTTCTGGGTCTCTTACTGTCAGACTATCACAATCCTAATTTATATAGAATTTGTTAAATGGGCATGAAAATTAAAATATTAGAATCTGAAATGTGTCTCTATTAAAGTGTAAAATTCAACTGAGTAAATTTTAAAAATCTTATTGGCTTCATGTAGCAGTTCATGAATTGAGCAGCATCCAATCTAGCAGTAAAAAAGACCTCTGAAGAACTGTATGTGGTAAGGGACTTTAGAGGCAAAAGAAAAACAGGAAAAAGAAAGTTCTCCTGGGCATTTGCTGATTGGTTAAAACAGCATTATTTACTTTATTTTCTTGTGTAAACGGGAAGTCCTAGAGCTGGGTTGGGTAACTTGGGCTGAACAGACAAGCACTGATTTGTTGATCTAGGTCTTACTTATTTGGAAGAATTAAGCCTAGAACGTTCATTAAGTTTGATTCAGGGACATGGGGTTTAGCATGAGTATCTCCATTTAGGGTGCAATCTGGTTACTCTAACATCACTGATATTATAGGCTGCGAACCTGGCAAAACTTACAATTCAATGCTAAAACATTTGGTCAAACTGCTGCCTGCCTTTCTTTGGAAAGCAGACAAAATGCTGTCTGGAAAGCAGACTAAATGGCCTTAAGGGAAAGTGTGGGAAAATTAGAATGTTGTCTGTGCTGGCTGCTTTTTACTGTTTTCAACAAAGTTCCAGGATTGATGAACTTAGACTTGATCCAGCTTATCTGCAGGCAGAGATGTTAAGGTGTTCTCTTTCTGCGGCCTACAATCTAAATGCATTAAATTTGGAGACTTTTAGGATTAAAAAAAAAAGTAGAAGAAGAAGAAAAGAAAAGAAAAGGAAAGGAAAGGAAGAGAAAAGAAAAGTAAAGAAAAGAAAAGTAAAGTAAAAGAAAAAAAGAGAAAAAAAAAAGAAGATAACTTCTCTATGCTCCAAAGTGAAGCACTTTTAAGTCTATTCTGAAGAATCAGTATTGCCAGGAGATAAATTATGGGCCCCAAAGCTTTTAAAAAGGCCTTCCATTAATAGTTCTCTATCAGACAATGAGAGGCAGCTAGCAGCAAAGATCAGATTAAGTATGTTGTCTTCCCACCCAAGTCTATTCTTTTAAGTGGTCTCAAGGCATTATCAGGCTTAAAAACTACCAGATCTGGAAGCCAAAAGAAACTATAAACCTGGACTACAGCTGTCTGTTACTTTAAAAATTTAATACCTGAACCTCTATGGGAAGGAAATGGGCTTTAGAATCTTCACAGGCTCTATGAAGACACACACTCTGCCTAGATTAGAAAGAGCCATTGACGGTTATGGGGAAGGAATAACCCCTTCAGAAGCCAGGGTCTGGAACAAGGGAACAGAGACAACATGGCAGGATAGTTTCTCCAGAAAACAGACGTTGAACAAGCATTCTATTACCAGGTTAAAGGACTTCACTATTTGTAACTAGCCGGATTCCAGCATTTTGATGAGCTAATGATACCAGTGTTTTCTACTCTACATTTGTTCTAAATGGAATTTTTATGCCATTCTCCCTGCTCCTTCTCTTTTGGGTGTGTATCAAGAAGATAAGCTGTTTTTGTTCTGTTTTGTTTTGTTTTGTTTCAGTTTAGTAAGTCAGCAAACAATAAAGAACTACTGGATCTGATAGAGAATCAGCAATCATCAAGAGACTTTGCACATTGAGCTAGATGCATAACTGGACAAGTTTCCTTGAAACTATCTGTGGCCATGTGATTAAGTTCCAGGTAAAAAGTTGTAAACGATTTGGTACTTCAGTAAATTTCTTCAAAAAAACATGTAGCCCTTTCTCCTCTTCTTATTCTATTCTTAATAACTGGGATGCACATGGGATGCTTAAAGCTCCAGCAGCCATCTTAGATCAATGAGGGACATAACTAACAATGGCCAAAGAGACAATAGGGATTGCCATACCAGCTCCAGATTATTTACATTAGATTTACTTTATTTGAAAAAAAAATCAGTTTCTCTTCTGTTAAGACATCATTTTTAGTGTTGTGTGTGTGTGTGTTCATGTTTACTATGATCAGCTTAATCCAAAGAATATATTCTCTTATGTGTTAGGATCATTTTTACTGAATTTCCACCCCTCCCCCAAGATTAAAACAAAGAGGCAAGGGAAAGTTTCATATGCATCCTGAGGAGCTATATTCCAAGCACCTTCAGTACAATGGCCTAATTCAGAGAGATTGCCTTGATCATTTTTACATGCTCTTACTGTTCTAAAGGTATTTATTTTACCCAATGACAAATATATAGTAGTTTATTGTATATGATCAAATAAATTTTATATTCATCTTTTAAATTTCTAGTATTTTAAGTGGATATTTAATCACATTGCCCTCATGCAAAATACAGTTGCCTATGTTTACTCTTTTCTTAGTCTCTCAGAAACTTCCATAGATGGCAGTCCTACAGAGTTTCTTTATTACAATATATTATGACAAATCATGGGTAATGAATGCCATGTAATGCTGTACAGACTTCTCTCCCCAAGGTTCGAGGTATTTTTTAGTACCCAAACATGGCTTTTTGGAAAAGTGGTCCTGGGCATAATGGGAGGGATTTGAGAAGGCCCCTTTGAACTCTTCTGGCAACACTGAGTTCAATGAACTCATCAGTTGTTTTCCAATCCTGATTTCTTCTCCCAAGGTTGTTATGCAGGGAGAAGACTATAGTAAGGGCATCTGCAGGAGCCCCTCTATGACCAAGAAGCCTTCAATGTTGAATCTGTGCTTTCTGGATAGCAGTCAATGGCCTAGACACCTGGTTGCATTCATTCATCCATATATCCATTCATTCATTTTATTTCTTCATTCATTCATTGTTCACTGACTTCTACTCTATGTTGGGTCCTTTGGTGGGTTCTGGAGACATCTGAATGAATTTAACAGGCCTTCCACATTGGATATTTAGTCTAGCAAGGACACCATGAAGCTATCGCCTATCTTGGAGCCTAAAAATAAACCCAAGAAAGCAATATGGTACACTTTGGTCCGCCATGGAGATAGCTGCTGTATCTAGATTGGCTAAAACTGCTCACATTTACTCCCAGTTTGTGGTGATGAAGGAAGAGCTTCATTTCTGCTAGATCAAACCCAAATGGGAGATTATCAGATATGCACCCCATAGATCTGGCATTGGGGTGTTTGGAAGTACTGTAAGGCCAGTAAGGAAATTAAAATTGCCTATAGGTCCTAAATTCTGAAACCTGAACCTGGATCATGTTAGGGATGACCAGACTCCTCCACTCCCCATGGCCCAAATCATTCCACACATCATTAGAAACCAGCCGTATGTCTTTGGTAGAAGAGAGTGAGACACCGAACCCCTGAAGGATTGAAGTTATGTATGTTTGCTGCAAACACTATGATCTCAGCCAAAGATGTATTAAGAAAAAGAAATTTCTTGGGATAATCATATTATGATGACAGTAGTGACAAAGCTCTTCATCTATGGGGTTTCATGAGGTGAAAAATTCCATTATGACCTATGTTACACTGGTAAAAGTGACATGGAATTTTAGCAGCTGAGTCCCACTGGGACATTCCTATATGTTGTACCGCACAATTAGGTGTGCTTGTGGAGAAACGTGTATGTCATTGGAAAAACAGCTCTCACAGGAACATTGCACACATTATACCAGCATTACACAGACAAGCAGCACTGGGCTCTGCTTTAATTTGACATCTGTCCCCTCTCCCAAACAACTGGACTAACCCATGCATATCACTCCAATGCTGGTGATGTCTATATCTGTGAAAGAGTGAATTTCTGTCACTGTCAGCTGTGAAACGGAGAAAGGTGATTTTGCTGACAAACCAGGGCTGTGACCCACATGAGAAAAATCAGATTAAGAGACTGCTCTGTTTTGCGTTTGGTGGGATAAAGAAGGTGAAATCTATAATGATCACATTATGACTATAGTTGACTAATAAGACCTATATTTAATTAAAGAAAAAAAAAAGCCTTAGTAAAAAGAGCTGTGTCACCCAAAGTTACAAATCTCTTCCCTAAGGTAATCTTCATCCAGTGAGTGATGAAAGTTGTGGTACAAAGGCTTGGTCCCCTTTCTTAAATTCGGAATAATTCTGAAAGGCCATCACAGCTGTAGTTCCCTATGTGTGTTCTGCTGAGACACCACATTGATCACATCACAGTTTAACTTCTCCTACTACCCAGTCCTGCTTTCCTTCCTCCCTCACATGCATTAACCTCAAGAACACCTCCCAATAAACACCTTCCTGCATGCGAACCCCTGACTCTGAGTCTCTTTCCTTGAAAACACAAAATCAGACATTATTTATATGTGCAGATTAATGTAATTACGTATCTTTGTCAAATTTGTATCTACAGGGTATACTTGTAACAGGGAATGGGATTAGACTTTATTAGTTTAGCATTATGTGAGTTTTCAGTCATTGACATAAATCCTCAAGACTAGTGCATAAGAAAGAACCAAAGAAGATCAAACTATCAGATATATATTACCGTATAGCCAAGCACCCTACATTTACTGATTTTAAAGAGCAATCATTGTATGTATCATGATTTTATGGCTGGACAGCCCTTCTGCTGACCTCATCTGGGCAAACTCTTGTGGTTGCAGTTAGTAAGGCAAGTAATATCTGAGCTCCAGCTGGGATGACTGGACTTCTCTCTCCATGTAGCTCAAGGAGGTGAGGCTGGTCTTTACATGGTGGGATCAGGAAAACATTCCAAAAAGGTAATCTACATGCCAAAGCACTTATCAAAATAGGCTTGGTTCTCCTTTCCTGATATCCCATTGGTCAGAGCAAGTAACATGGCTAAATCCAGATTCAATATGGAATGGTATTGTACAAAGGCACATGTCCAGTGAGGTGCGGTTGTGTGTGCTCTCTCTCCCTGTGTGTGTGTGTATGTGTGTGTACACATGTTAACTTTTATACAGGGTTTATTAGGTGACTTTGCTCTTTTTAAGTTATACAGACACATTCACACACATTTGTTTGATAAGCAAATATAAGCTTATGAAGTTGAAACTATTATTATCCCTGACTTATTGATGAAGAAATTGAGGTATGTGGAATTAAGCAACTTGCTCCAGGCATAGAGTAAGCAGAGGAGAAAATGGGATTTGAATCCTCGTGGATTCACTCTAAAGATCTGCACTGCAGTTTTGTCCCTCTGCTCCACATCTTCCCCCTACTGCCGTCCCTGGGGTGTGGGGTAGAGAGAGTAGTAGTGTACTGTCAGATAGGAAGATGGAAGGAATTTTAAAGGTTATCAAGCACTTTGCTTTATAGATAATTTGGGGACCTGGAAATATGAGATAATTTTCCTCAATGCATGCAACTCAAGTCCTTTACATTATGTGGCACAACTTTTCCGTCTATGTCAGCATATTGAAAAAAGGTTTGGAAGATTCAATTTTTTAAATCTACAGATGAGCCCGCATGGATTCAAACTGCCAAATCAGGAAAGGTAAAGATGGATTCCTTTCACCAAATCAAAGAGCACCAGAACTAGAGGATGCCCAATGTAACATAAAAGATAAAAGGGATTTATGCTTTGTACTTTACACAGTTGGTAGTAAACATATGCAAGTCATTACCCCAAAGGTTATACAGTCTGAAAATATAAATAGGTCCAGGAAAGGCTTAGATAAATTCATGAGCCGAGTTTATAATGGGTTACCAAAAGGAAGTTAGGGATCACAGACTCCCTGAGGTTCGGCTGTGGAGGGCAACTAGCATGTTTTCCTGAAAAACATCAAAGAAACTATGCTGGATCCCTTGAGTTGATATGACTCAATATGACAGTTACATTCTCATATTCTTCCTATATGATCCCTGATCCACATAATAGCATTTATCTAAAGACTCGGTTAGTCCTCATTCATTTACTGTACAACTATTTCAGAAAAATTATTCTTTTCCTTTTCCATCAACAAACTACCAGTGCAATTTCTTTCACAGACCCTTCATAGTATCATGGAAAATTTTCTGTTTTCTGACTTCTTTCTATGTCCCATTTTTTTTTATATCAAACTCTGCTTTTTCCTTTTTCAGCTCTCTTAAAATTGTTTCCTTTACCTCCCTTTCATCTTTATTATTTTCCTCTTTCCAACCCTTTCATCTCTTTCTAGCCATTTACCTTCAACCCTTTCTTTAAACTTTATGATACAGGAGATATATGTCAGTAATCTGTTTTTTACTAACTCACATTCTTTATTATTATGAAATAAGAACATGATCCAGTCAAATCTCAAAGTGCATAAAAATAACTTTAGAAAAAATTGTAAATATTAAAATAAAATAAATACAAGAGAACAACAGCAAGCACGTATGCCAATCCTCCACTCGTATAAACAGCTTCTATTGAGATAACATAAAAAATGCTCCAAAAACAGCAGACCTAAAGTGATAGTTATCTTAGGTGATGTTTGAAGTGTAGCCTTATAGAAAATGTTGGTTTTGTTTATTTAGAAAGAGACATTTGCATGATGAAGTTTATCTAATACTACCTGTGCTACCAGAATATGTAAATCAGTGAGAGACACTCTGGTTTTGGATCAAAATTGCTGCTCTGAAGACAGTTTATTTTCTTTTCAAAATATATTAGTAATTTGAAGTACATACTAGACTAAAGTTATTTATTATAACTTTTAAAACATTTATAATCATCTCTGATACATTTAATTTCCAGAAAGTATATTCAAAGGTCAATTTTCTATCTACAGTACTTTGTATCACTTATATATGTGTGATACCTCCTAAAATATTATGCAAAGAAAATCAAGTATTTGAAAAATTCGGGTCTGGTTCAAAGTAGCCCAAAACTACGTCACCATTATGCTGCAATTATTAAAATTCTATTGATAAGCTGTTAATAAATTCATTTTGCCATTAATTTTCCACTGCTACTCAACTGCTGTAATATGTTAGGTGACATATACAAAAAATCTTCTAAATCTTGGTTTCTGTATTGGAGTGACTGCTTTTTATTCATACATACCTTTAAGGATTTTTTTTATTATATATATATTTGGAACATTTTATATGTATTACCATTCTTTAATTATTCTACATTTAGTGCCTGCTATATATTATAAATTGCCCTTTCCTATAATGGCTACATCAGTTAGATATTAAATTCCAATATCACAGCCACTGATGTCAACATTCTGTTTTACTAGTCCTATCAATTTCTTATCACTCCTCTTCAACCCTATCGTGGAGGACATTTGGATTTTCCCTACCTAATTGTTTCAGGCTTTGTCAAATTCAAAAAGCAAACACTCTGCGGCTACTCATGATACCTAAACTCTGTTAAATCAGAAACACCATGAAGGAACGGTGCTGCCTATAATCTATTCCACTGAGTGTGCTGGCAAAGGAATCTGGCTTTTCCACAGCAAAATGACAGCCTTAAGGAGCAGTGCATAGTGCCTGCCATCAGCAATGCTGTCTGCAGAGTCTGCGACAAAAACCACGCGATAGGGTTTCTGCTAAAGCCATTCTTCAATATAATTTATGTCTTTCTGATAGGGTAGCCCTCAAGTCTGATTTTCTGGCTCTGAAAGAGGTCTGTGAATTTTCTAATAAACTTTATTATATTATTTCCTTCTTATACTAGCTAAAATGGATTTTACTCTTTGAAGGTAAGGATTTTATCTAATAAACTGATCAATAAGTTAAGTCCTTTAAGGATGATAGGAGTATTTTCTGGATCTCCTTTCTCTTCAAAGACTACAGTCTATCTACTATTCATCTCAATTGCATCCTCTTTCTACTTTTATACTCACTCTGTAAATCCAAATCATGAATCAATCTAAGCATCTGATTTCTCCACTCCAAAGCCTGGGTAGATGAAAATGGGCAAAGATCTCACTCAATCATTTGGAACTATTTCTATTTAAAAAGGAAAAAAATAATAATAATAAAAAAATAAAATACAAAAAAATAAAAAGGAAAGAAAATGGAGCTAAACTATCCAAGTTACATGGTCGTGTGGACAAAGCTAATTGCCACAGACGTAGGGTAGATAGATAGATGGATAGCTAGATAATAGATTAGCTTTTTCTTTTTTTCTTTTTTTTTTTTTTAAACACTCACTCCTGCCTCTTTCAGGAGGATTCCATGGAGGCTGGCAAGTACATTTCTCAGACCTTGATGCCATTGGCTTTCAGATATGGTTGAAGTTCCACTGATGAAATACATTTGCTCAGAATGTGAGGAGGGAAGAGAGAATGTGAGGGGGATAATGCTAGCTTGCTGGCATGTATTGTTTCTGACTCTTCCTAATTCAATGGTTTCCTAAATTGGAGGCAGGGACTTCCCTAATCCTACTGAAGCAGTGATATTACAAGAAATCGGAGCTGTTTGGGAAGCCCATCCTTCTAGCCCCTCAAAAAATTCCAGGTAATAATTTATCTTTTAAGTAGGTAAAGTGCCTTTTTTAAAAAAAAATTTATTTTTTATATTTTATAAACATATAATATATTTTTATCCCCAGGGGTACAGGTCTGTGAATCGCCAGGTTTACACACTTCACGGTAAAGTGCTTTTTATAGTGTGGAACTGAACCTTAGCCAGTATGGTATGGTCGTGTTTGTGTGAAGTACAGTGTTCTCCAGTCCTAGGCATCTAGTGACGTTTTCTTGGGTGCTGGTGACAAACATAGTATCCAATTGGAGAAATTGCCCTCTTTATTTATTCTTACAACCCATTAGATTGTTTTTTAAATGAATTGTCCTATTACTAAAAGAAAGAGTGGAGTATAAAACTCACTGGCATTCTTGTGGTTAATTTTTGCAGAGTGAATAAATATCTTAATGACTACATAAGTTCCAGTTCCACTAAAGTAGCAATAAAATGATTATTTTAAAATCGTAAATGTGCAAACCCAGAAAAGAATAGAAGAGACATGAACAATTAAGAAATTTCAATATTCTGGAAAACTGAGAGTGGGAGAGTATGTGAAAGAATGGTAATGATGCTAACAAAGAAAGCTGGTGCATTAACAAGTTGCACCGTGATTTACACTGCAAAATCCTGAACGGCCCAGGACTGTTGCCAACAGCAGGTGTCTGTGAAGGTAGAGATTAGGGACTGAATCAAACATGGTGGGGGGGTCACAAATCCGTGAACAAACGTCCACCAGGTGTCCTCCCTTACTTAGAGTAGCAAGATGACTACCTGGGAGAATGATTCCTGGGGAGAGTAAATCAAAGAATCTCAGGTTATAGAAAAACCAGGCACAGTCGAAACCAAGAGTGAGGTATGATATTGAAAACAAAGGTGCTAAGGGAAATTATACTCATCAAATGGTGAAATCTTGGCTTCCTATTCCCAGTCAATCCCCAGAAACCTAGATGTTAAAAGCAAGACATAGCATGCCAAGGAGGCAGGAATCTCAGAGTTCCAACTGGTGAAGCTGCCAGGTCCAAGAGAGAAGTTCGACAGGTAGGTCATGTAAGATTCTCCAGGGAAATTCTCCACCTCTTGTCCTTATCATGAAGCCCGTCATTCAACAATCCCACTCACACATGATCTAGTAGCCATCTGTTTAGATAAAGACCAAAATAAACAAGAAACAACTGAGGAAAAAATGTAATGCAGGAAGTTCAAAACTCATTACCAACTACAAAGTCTTGAGAAATATAAGAGATGTAAGTATAAACAAGAAGTTATTATAAAAAGAAAAAAAGCATATGTTCAAGGAGAGACTCTTGGTAATTAGAAAATATAATCACAGTAATACTTGGAAATTTTCAATTGAATTTTCAAGAGACAATTTGTGTGTGTTTCCCAAAATGATATATATATATTTTTTTTAAGAAAGCACAAAGATAGGAATACTTGAAACAGCTGAAAAATTGTTTGGAGGAATACCGTCAAAAATAATCAAAAAAAATTCTAATGCACAAGATTTCCAATTTGGAAAGGTTCGCTGAGTAGCCAGACGAAATAATGGAAATAATCGATATTAAGGAAGAGCATGAGAAATACTACAGCAATGACAACAACAAAAGTAGAATCAAAAAACTTCCATGATTAAGGAGTGGGTAGGTGGGATAAAAAAAATAAAAATTTCTGGGGAAAGTAAAACATATATAGTTTGGAACTATATATGTTCCAATTAATAGCAACCTGGCAACTAAAAGAAAAGGAAAAATGCCTTTGATACATCTACAGTGAATTATCTCTAATAAAAGAAAAGTTTCCATTCAAATACGAGATTAAAAATTATTTTCAAATAAGTTCTCAAAACAAGATATCAAAATTCTAGTACACTCTTTTCAAGAAGCTTGAGGATGTATTTCTCTAAAACAAGAGGGAAACAAAGCAAGAAGAAACAAAGGATCCAATTAAGACAGAGGCAACGGGATTTCCTAGTGAAAGAGATGCCCAGAAAGATAACGGACAAGCTCTTGCCAGCATAAATGGAGACCAGCAGGTGTAGGGAAAAACATCATGTACGGACATACAGACACACAAGGAAATAATAAATACCTTATGCGTTTTATCATATAAATAGAATTTTTTCAGTTCTTTGTATAGTGAAAGGATGAATTATTAATGTTTCAAAATACCATCAAAGTCTAAAATGAGGCACTTTTAACCCCCCCCCCAAATTTGGTGGTATGGGAGTTAATTTATTGTTTGTGTACTCCATGGCTCAAGTGCAAACAATACTATGTAATCATGAAAACTAAGCACTGAATGTTGATTAATTTTTTAAAGATAACTATCCAGTGCATTTGTGGCAAGGGGAAGTATATAGTAGGTAGTGGAAGATAAGAGCTAAGTCACCATCTACCATGTTACAAATCAGATCATTTTAAATTGAAAAAAATCTATAAAAAGCATTACAAATTCATTATTTGGAAATATGGAGTTTAATATCTGAAGAAACATGTGGAAATGTTAAAAGTGATTTGCTTGGGGAGCTAGAAGTGGGGATGTGTGGAGTGTTAGGTTGCTGTTTTGCTGTATGCTTCATGTGTGTGTGTGTTTGTGTGTGTGTGTATCTAAAATGTATGTGTGTATATACGTATACACATATATTTACATACTCACTTAATATATATCATTACTTATATACACATATTATATGTATATTTGATAAATATACCACTAAATTATATACAATAAAAAATACAGACAACAAAAGACCATAATAACGCCTTAAAATCAATCCTGTTATCCCCATTTTGCATAGGAGAGACTTGAAAAAGTCAAAACCTTAGCTAAATATGTGGCAAAAGCAGAATTTATATTCAAGTTTTCCGAAGTCTAGGGCCATATACTTCCTACCACATTACACATACTCCTTCAAAATTATGATTATTCCTTGCCCAATTTCCAGTTACCAGCTTGGAGTCCAAGCCGAAAGCATATTTGCTTAGTGTTTTCTCAGGAACATGAGCTGAGTCACACACACCTCTGTTCTGTTCCTTGTAGAGTATCCCACAAGGGGCTGAGAGAAGTGAGGAAACCTGGAGCCACAGAGTGAAGGAAAGCTTTGTGGGGTGTTAAGGCATGTCTAGACGAGGCGTGTGAGAGAGAAAATGGAAATATTTCATTTATATTGCTTTGATTTCTAACTTCTAAAGTGTCTGAATATGCTCATAAATGTGATTAATCCTGACCTAAATGTTTGCACAATATCTACACTGATATTTAAGCAGAACAAATATTCTTGCATATTTTTTTGTTTTTATGCTAGAGGGAGGAAAATGTGTTAAGTTTTCCACTATAACCTAAGGAAATTCTCACTGAAAAATGTGATAGAGACACATATATTAACATATTAATATCAGAAAATGTGATTAATGTAATAATAAACAGCATGTATCAATGCAAGTAGAACCAATTAAAATTGTACTACCAAACGCATTTTCCACTTCAAACACAAGGAGTTTCCAAAAGTTAGACATCTATTTTTTAAAGCTCGCTTATTTGTAATATAAAAAATATATATGTACTCCTTTCCAACATATTATTAGTAAAAAGCAATTATCTATAAAGCTCATATGCTCTTATCTGTGGCCATGAATAATGAAAAGTAGGATGGCACATAGAGACCAGAGAAACACGTATCTCAATATTATTCTTTCTTGATCAGAACATACATGAAAACATTCATGATTGAATGATTTGATGGGCTTTTTTTTTTCCCTGCCACATTTTTTCATTTGCCCAGGGCTAAAAAAAGAAAAAAAAAAATCTTTAGAAGCAAGTAAAGCTTCCACAGTTCCCAAAGTTGTGTGATTCTCTTTGGCTATTGCTTTAGTCCCCAACTGCAAAGAACCCATCTTTTATTCACTTGTATGATTCTTCTCTGTAGTTCCTGACATCCTTTTAATGCATTTTCTCAGGGACCACAAGAATGACATTCCTCTTCCAATCTTTGTCATTGTTCTTTAAAGTCCCAGCTTCTGCCACAGCCTTTTGTAGAAAGAAGATTCCCTATCCCACAGCTACATTCCTTCCGTTCTGCTCAGTATCACTTGGAGGCGGCCTCCGTTCCTCAGTATATTCATCTTTCTTTGGTCCAGATCAATAGATCATTTTAAATCAGTGCACTAAAGACTGAAAGACCACCTTTTATTGCAGGCTGGTAGTTCAGACGTAAGAGAGTGAATGATTTCTTGGGGTTTGTGGTCCATAATTATATTAACCTTGGTCCCACACCAAGCTATTTGAAACTTCTCACACCTCATTACCAGTCAATGCATCCTTCTCTGTATAAGAATTGCATTGTTTGACTTTGAAAGACATGTTGTTAAAATCCCTTTACAGGTTGGTGATGTTTCTTTAGAAGAGTGGAACAAATTTCATGGTCAAAGTCAAAATTTTAGCACCCTTTTTATCACAAGGATATCTAACCCTGTGAATCCCAGAACAGTCTATATTGTTGCAAGTGAGTTAGAGAAAAAAAAAAAAAAAAGAAGCGAATTGTTTTAACCATTACCATATTAATAATGTGCTTTACACTTTAGCAAGTAACTCTATTATACATTTGTGTTCAGTGTTTTCTAAATTAAATGTATCACCTCAAATTATAGAAAACTAGTAATAATCATGATTGATTGATAGATTTTTAAATTATTTTGCAATCAATAACCTCAATCCTGCCTTGAGTTTAAAAAGAGAAATAGTTTAGGGAGTGAGAACTTTACTAATGCGAATGAAATGGGTCTGTCTGAGATATTTCCCTGAGACTGCATTAGACATCTTTGAAATGGATTGAGTAGTTATGAATCTAGCCTAACTAATTAAATTCTCGCTAAACAAACAAACAAACAAAAAACAAATTACAAGAAACACATTATATGTATTTCACTAAGCCCTATGAGGTAATTGGCTTGTCTACAGTTTAAAAATAAAATAGATGAGAGATTTTATATTTGATTGCTATTGAATGATTAAATAGTCTAAAGCCAAAAGGTTCTCTTTTTGCTCTCAGAGGAATGCTGGAAGACAAAGGGGGAACTATATAAAGTCCCAACTGTTCCTTTTTATGAGAAAACGGTCAGACAAAAACTGGATAAGCAAAAGGGCAATTGTTTGTAGTGCGTATCACCCAGGGAATTCCTTTAAAACACAGTGTATTCACTCAGCCTGAAAGACCGTGTTCGCTGTTTTACTAGATGGAGTTAATGATTTACCCTTCGAAGATCAGTGACAAATCAAATCAATGTTGGGGTCAAAATTAGAACTCGTATAGTTTGAAAATTTTTAGGTTATGAATTATCTTAAAAATATAAAAGGTAGTATACATACTTACAAAAACTTGGGGAAAAAGGACAGAAGTCTAATTAAACAAATTAATCATCTCTTAACTCAACATTTCATTAATTATCCAAATCATCTCTCAGGTATCCAGTTTCCTCAATAATAATAATGAGTCTCAATTGTTAGAACAAAAATTTTCTGAGACATAAAAGTCATATAACAAAATAAAGTGTGTCTGAAATCATCACTAAAAATGGGTATTCTAATTCATAAAATTTTCTAATTAACCCAAGCAACATTTATGCTTTAATTTTCATTGTATTAACAATCACTGTAAAGTATCAGGCTAATTTCATTCCCAAGTAAACACATTATATTGAGACATAGTTTTAAACATCTTCAGGGTCCTGGGAACATCGTACTGAACATAATTTTTCAAACTACAGCCCTACAAATTTAAAGCATATATGTCATTTAGAGCATATTTTAGGCCATAGAAATGTTTACTTCTAATAATATCACCATCAGTGAATTAATACCAGACTTAATATTTTAAGTTTCCTGGTTCAATTCTGGATTAAATTTTCAGTCTTTTCTTTCATAGATATTTTATGAAGCTCAGAGTATACATATATGAAATTGCCCTGTTGAAGCAATTGTCATCTCTTTCTGTATTTAAACATCTTAATAAGTACTATATCATGGTTTGATAGATACCATCAGGATGTCTACATTAGCACAAACATCTGTTTCCTGGCCCTTCAACTTATCCCTCCAGCTTATTTATTACCAAAGACGACTAACATTTTTTAAAAACATTATTTCTGCCTATTGTAGACTTGCCCACCTTCCACAATTTTATGTTTCTAACTTCTGTTAATGTCAAATGATGTTTGGACTTCTTAAGAATTTTGAAATAGAATGACTTATAGGCTAATAATCCTTTCTCTCAGGCTCTCACACGGTGGCATAAAACATAGTTGTTTGCCATCTCAATGGTAAAGTAGCCTAGTATACACACAGAACACAGTAAACACTTCAAAATAAACAGAAACTTTTGGTGTAACTTCCTAGAGCCTTTGTTTATCACAATGGTTTACAGAATTGTTCTCCATTTGCCTACAGTATTTAGAAAACAAAGAACAACTACAGCTACATATTTACTCTCAGCAGCTGTTAGATGATGCAGTGCAATCTTGTTTCTGAAGTATTTACTATCTAATGGTTCTCACTAGTCAGCTTGTTGGGTTTAGCAAATAATTAATCGCAAGGGCATTCTGGGGGGTACTCTGCTCTTTATGTGCCTTTCCACTACCAAGAAGTGTTACCATTTTCAATGTCCCTCCACTCTCCATTTTTAGGTGCAGTAGAGGGCTGTGGGAAGAGCACTGAACTTGGAATCAAGACACTTCAGTCCAGTCTCATCTTCCACCTTCTGGTTAAACAGAAGCAAATCTCCCAGCACCCTGAGGATCACCATCCCTCTACCAAAACATGAGTATTAAACTACATGAACTCTAATGTACTTTTCCTTTATTTTCAGAGGGAAAATATGTTTTATTAAACATATTTGTACATAATTAAACAAATGTTTAGTTTGGTAAAATGTACATCACTCTCTCAATTTTCATAATCTCTTTTACCCTAAAAAAATAATTTATTTTTGTTATATATAATAGTCTTGATTCATAAATTCAGACATGTAAGAATTGCAGGTTTTTTAATTGTTAATATTTCTTTTTGACCCCAAATTACCATTTCTTTTGCTTTAAAAGAAACTTCACTTCCATGACTCTGAAAGTCATTCTGTTTCCCCATTCTGAAGCCTTATCTTAGGCAATACCAATTCTTGAGAGGGAGGTGTCAGCCATAGACCCAATTAAATTACCACTCAGATACCTTTTCCTTCTGTCCTCACTTCTCCCTCAGTTTTAGAGTCTCTGCTGATTTCATGTCTATGTGGGAGATGAAAATCTTTTATGAGCCTCTCTATGATTTTCTCAGCCTAGGTGATCATGCTGCCACTCCACTGGGGGTGGGGATGAGGGTGACGGGGGCCGGGGGGGCAAGAGATTGCTGCATCCTAACAGGCACTAGGTCTCAGAAACTTAAAGAACCACAGGGATCTCTCTCTCTCCCATCCCTCAGGCCCGGGAACACTATTTCTAATGAGAGTGGCCTAACAAACTCTTTCATTGTATACCAAGAAACTGTCCTTCCACAAATTCCTGTCTCTCTTTAAATCCCTTTACGTATATACTTCAAGGTCTCCAGAAGAAAGATATTTGATTAGCTTTAGAATTCCAATAAAGCATGCATGTTTAAAATTTAAAGACCAGGTAATGGGTATTAAGGAGGGCATGTGTTGGGATGAGCACTGGGTGCTATATGCAACTAATGAATCATTGAACACTGCGACAAAAACTTATGAGGTACTATATGCTGGCTAACTGAATACAATAAAAAAATTAAAGAGAAGCATTAAAAGAATAGAACTATAACTTTTAAAGCAGTAGAGGAGAAAAATAAATTTAAAAACCTAAACAGTCCAAATAAGGCAAGAGAAAGAAAAAAGAGGAGCAAAAAATGTAAGACAGGTAGAAAGCAGAAATAAAAACAGGACATAAATACAAACATATTGTAAATCATAATAAGGACAAAATTCTACACATCAATACTTAAAGCTAGATATTATCAGGTTGGATCTCCAAAATTACATTCAGCAACAAACTATTTACTAAAGATAAAATCAGACATTAAGATACAGAAAGGATGGGCGCCTGGGTGGCTCAGTGGATTAAAGCCTCTGCCTTTGGCTCAGGTCATGATCCCAGGGTCCTGGGATCGAGCCCCGCATTGGGCTCCCTGCTCAGCAGGGAGCCTGCTTCCCCCCTCTCTCTTGCCTGCCTCTCTGCCTACTTGTGATCTCTCTCTCTGTGTCAAATAAATAAATAAAATCTTAAAAAAAAAAAGATACAGAAAGGATGAAAGTAAAAGCTTGGGAAATAGATATTAGGCAGGTACTTTAGCTAATTGAACTTGAGACATAATAGACTTTAGGCATATACATTACTGTGGTACTAAAAGAGTCATTGTATAATTGTATAATGACTTCTAATTGATGAGGAATTGAAATAATTAAAATTATTAAAATATGGACCTAATAACATGAATTTAAAATATGTAAAGCAAAAAATTTAGCTAAAGGGAAATGAAAACTTTAGAATTGTAGTAGAAATTTTCATACACCTTGTCATTACTGGATGGATTAAACACGTAAATATCAGTATTAGAAGGTCTGGATATAACAATTAACAAGATTGACATATTAGAAACTATGATCTCTGTGTATAGTAGTAATAAGAAAATTCACATTCTCCTAAGCACATATGAATTATTTACAAAAAATTAAAAAGCATGTACTAGCTCAGAAAGTTTATATCAACATCAAACAATGAGTCTATGTGTGATTAAGTTATGCTGAATTATAAATCAATAAAATTCCATCCATTGGAAATTTTAAGCATTCTAAATACATCATGGTTTAAGAAATGAAAATGGTAATCAAACATTTAAAAGAGAATGATACTGAGACTATTTAAAAAAAATAAATCTTATAGCACTTAGCTAAAGTAGTACTTAGAGGAAAATTTATAGTATTGAATCCATGTTTTGGAAAGAACAGAGACAAAATTAACAAAATGACTGGTTTGAGAAGTTAGAAAATGTACAACAGAGCAATCTCTTTGGAAAAAGGACATTAGCGTAGTAGTAAGAAAGAAAGAATGGAGAAGAACAAACCACAAGCTGGCTCTCTGGAAAAAAAATAGAAAACCTTAAGAAATGAGCATTTGTCTAGAAATACACGAGGCATAGAAACTGATGCTAGAAAATGGGGAGTCAAGCCTATACCCATTGAAGAAAATGAATCAGAAGTTAAAATTCTACCCCCATACAAGTATCAGACACAGATGAATTTACAGATAATTTTTAAGAAAATAGAATACAGATAATCCCCAATGCACAGAAAAAATTAGAGAAGAGAAAAAGAAGAAAATGTGCTAATACATATAATGTTAAGAGATTACTATGACATTGATACTAAATTTAAGGAGGGAGAGAAAAAATAAAAATAATAGGATTTTAAATATATATGCATATGTAAATACATATGCACGTGTACATATATATATGTAAATATGTAAAATTAAAGAGGGAGAATGTTAAAAATAAAAACAATAGGATTTTAAATATAGATACATATGTAAATGTAAACTTACAAATGTAAATATGCGTATATGTGTAAAAATAAATATATGTATGTAAATAAAGTACTAATTCCATGAATCTAACAATGTAATTTATTAAATTGACATATACAAAACTGGCATGTCTCAAAAACATCATATTAAGTAAGCATAAATATAATTTTATCAATTTTATCAAATTAATGATTAAAGAAAATTATTTCTATAAATAGAGAGTAAAAGCCATATACATATACATGTAATGTAATGATATTGTTATATTGTTATGCATTGTTAACTGTGAAAGTTTAGAGATATTTTCTTTAAAATTGAGGTAGATGTTTTACATCATTTTTTTTTAAATCAACATTGTATTTAAAGTCCTAGGCATTTCCTCCATAAGTCAAGCAGAGAAAGTCAGTTATCATATGGTTTCACTTACTTGTGGAGCATAAGGAATAACATGGAGGACATTAGGAAAAGGAAAGGAAAAGTGATTTGGGGGAAATCAGAGAGGGAAAAAACCATGAAAGATGGTGGACTGAGGGTTTTGGAAGGGAGGGGGTTGGGGGTTGGGTGAGCCTGGTGGTGGGTATGAAGGAGGGCATGTATTGCATGGAGCACTGGGTGTGGTGCATAAACAATGAATCTTGGAACACTGAAAAAATAAAATAAAATAGAATAAAAAGTCCTAGGCAATGCAATAAAGCAAGAAAAATATAATATGTAAGGACTTATATAGATACAAGGAGAAACAAAATAATAGAAAATATTGGAATATAAAACACACACATATATATGTTTATTATATATACATCTATATGTATGTATGCATGTATGGTTGTTACATGGCAAAGTGAGTTTATAACTCTGTAAGGAAATGATCCATTGTTCCACAAATTAGAATGGGACAATTGGTAATGCATTTATAGAAAAAATGTGAAATAATACCCTATAAGAAATTATGTATAAATAGAACTTCCTGCTAGGATGAAGAAATAAATCATGTAGAAAAGTTTAAAAAGAAAATACCTTTTATAGAACATAGAAAAAATTGATTTTGCAAACAGCATATGTAATATTTCACAAGATATTTTAACAATACCTAGCAGCTGAAAATGCACACACATTTAACAAATCCACCTTGAGTTATATATTCTAGAAACCCTCACATGTGTACAAGGAAACTTGTGCAAGAGCGTTGACTATAACATTTATTACCAAAACAGCTAAACAATTTAAAATGTTATTTGATGAGAGAACAGATAAATACATTTGTCCTATGATCGCTGGAATATTAAACAGCAAATACAACATACTAGTTCTACAAGTATTGATATGATGAATCTCTAATACATTTTGATAAATAAGAAAATCAAGTTTCAAGTGATATAATATGATATAATTATAGAAATCAAAAATATAAAAATTAATATATGCTATACAGAGACATGTAATTTTGTAGTAATAGTTTAGCATGTTAAAGGAAGAACACACATGTAATTCAGGATATTTGTTTTCTCTTAGGAATGGATAATGTGGAATAAAATGAAAAGAATCAATTCAAGGCCCTCTCTAATACAGGTTTCCCCCGCTATCTGAAAGTTCGCTTTACACCACTTCACTTCTACTAAAGTCCTATCTGACTATCTGTTTTCACTAACAGAAAGAAATGTGAAGAGGGTTTTTGCTTTTAGTAAATGATAATTGCTTCTTCACTTTATAGCCTTTCAGTTTATGAAAGTTTTCATAGGAACACTCTTGTTTTTGGATAACAGGGAAACCCCTATTTATTTCTTAAAAACCTAAATTTTGAAACGAAGATGACAAAATGTTCATCTATCTGGTGGGTACAGAGGTGCCTCTGTACATTCATATGTCTTTGACATATTGTATAATCAAAATATCTTAAAGGCTTATGTTTTCAAATATATACAAGAATGTTAAACCAGCTTTTCAAAGAATTTTCAAGAATTATTAGACCATGAGAGTCATATTTGTTTCCTCAAATGTTCATTGACCCAAATTAAATTACAAATGCCATTGCTTCAGCCTTCCATTCAACCATACTCTTTTAGTGTTCTAGTAATCAGCAGGTTAAAAGAAGACAAGCTCCTTCCTGCAACAAGTATTCTCAGAGTTCCAACAAAATGTAACTTGTTATAAAACCCAAGCTGACAGGAAATGTGAACAAAGAACACTAAATTTATTTTAGGCACTGAGCATATGGGTCAATGCTTATTTGCATGACTGTCAACAAAACAATTCTCCTTTGTTGCTACTTATAACTTTCATGTATTTGCTGCCTTTGAATCAAATTGAATCTACCCTTAGTCAATCACCTTTCTTCTCTATCATTATCAATTAATATTTTTGAGCCCTCTGAACTGTTTCACTTTGTATTGAATTTTCCGATAATGAGATACCAAATTGAGTCCTCAGTATGTTTTAAAAACTTGATATAGATCTCATCTGTCGATGTCTTTAAGAGCAGTACAAGACTTGCTACTCTGCCTGGGTTCCTCAAGATTAATTCCGACCCTGTTCTTGCTTAAGTCACTCTGCAGCTGATCTGAGAGCACGAGCTTCCATCCTGGATTAGTTGAATATGCACCCTTAGGTTTGCCTCATCAGCTTTAAGGGTATTTGTTACCACAACAAGCATACAAACACTGAAGGGCCGAAAGATTTGGAGGCTGATTCGGAGGCTGAACATTTGGGGGGAAATTTCATGGCAAGTAGGATTTATGGATAATTTTACAAACACTATCTCTGCGTGCAATTCCAAATGCCGAATGCATAATTTTGTGCCGTGTTTCCTCTTCTTCAGTCCGTCAAGAACTACTGCCCACTGTCAAGTTTATATTCTGTCTCAATATGTCCCCATCTTATATTTTGGCTGAAGACTCTACAACACGTTCAGAGCCCTCATCCCGAACACAAATTCTCAACACTGTTTTCTGGCTCTATTTTTGCACATGTATATTTAGCAGAATGCCAAGCTATATAAATAGATCCTATCACCTAAACTGAGGTTATATTTTATTTTGGACTAAATATAGAAAGTTCCTGGCACATAAAAGTACTCAATTAAGGTTAGTGTAGCTGTTATTACTATTGTCGCTGTTCAGTTGTTAGTCAAACCTGAGAACATCATAAGGCCACTGACTTGTCAGCAAGAGGCAATTTTCAATTTCACTGTAAACTAAATTCATATGTACATTGTTTATTATGAGTTTTATTTTAGAAACAAATATTTAAAAACACATTTACTACCCCATAATAAAGAAATAAAAATAATAATTTTCAGAAGTTTGTTTTAATGCTTTTGTGCTACACAAAGACCTAAGCTCACCCATTTTAGATCTCCATAAAGATGGATACTACTCTCGTGCCAAAGGAATATTTGTGCAAAAAGAATACTTCTTGAGCCTGACCTGAGAAGTCTTTATACAGAAACATAAAGAGAACTAAGAAGGTCCTTAACCATGGTCTCAAGGTTTTTGGAAGGCCATTTAGGGCTCACCATCAAGAATAAAAGCTAAGGTTTCCATTTTTCTATCACCAGTAGTGGGTAAACCATGACTATAAGTAACTTGTAATACCTCTTGAGCCTTGTATCACATCGACTTTAAAACATATGTTACCTATTTGACTATTAGAAGTTAAAAGCTTTAAAACAAAAAAGTATATATATAGATATATAGGTATATGTATGACCTAAACAGGTGTGTGTGTGTGTGTGTGTGTGTGTGTGTGTGTGTGTTTATAGGGTGGTAAGGGTCGGGTTGTTGAGAAAGTTTTGTGGTCAGCCTTCTAGATAGAAAACTTCAGCAAAATGACAATGGCTTTCAAGAGAGAAAAGCAGTGGCAAAGGAAGAAAAGAAACAGCTGAAGAGTCAGTTTGCAATTGAGATAAGACTGAACCAACATGTTATGTTTGATTAAATTAAATTAGTTAACAAACTCCCAATGCTCAAAGGGTATGCATTGTTTTGGTTCCATGTATAGCTCCCCATTTCCAAAAATTCTTTGGTGTTTTCCCATATTTATGCATAGGTATGTATGTACATATGTGTGTGCATGTATACATATAGATATACATGATTGTGTGAATACATATGTGTATATATACATATGTGTGTATGTGTATGTGCATATATGTGTGTATCTTTATGTATATACATATATAATTTGAAAATATAAAAGTAAGATTACTCATGCATGCTACTCTATTTCATTTTTTACTTTATTTTGTTTATCCTTAAAGCAGCTTCTTAGGGGTACCTGGGTGGCTCAGTGAGTTAAGCACCTTCCTTTGGCTCAAGACATATCCTGGGGTTCTAGTATCAGGCCGCCACATCCCTCCCATTGGGCTCTCTGCTTTTCCCTCTCCCTCTGCCTCTCGCCCCCACTCATGCTCACTCTGTCTCTTTCTCAAATAAAAAAAATCCCAGTATTTTAAATTCTACATTAATAGTATATGGATAAAACTTAATTTATTAAAATTATTCATTATTGATTTATTAAATAGCATTTAAGGTGGGTTCACAGATAAAATACACAATACCTAGTTAAATTTGACTTTCAGGTAAACAAGGCACAATATTTTTAGCGTAAGTATATACCAAATATTACATGGGACATACTCATGAGGAAACTGTGACAATATATTCTGTATAGGTCTTAAAACTTGTTTTAAATCTTTGGAAATTTTATATAAAAATCATATCCACTTTGGTTTCAATTCACAATTTATTGATTGCTGCCAAAATGTAAGTAAAATGAAAGCAGGGATTTCTGTTTGTTTTGCCCAGTGCTATAGTCCAGTGTTTTCCAGAAAGGAGGCACTCATGAATATTTATGCAAATGAAATTACTGAAAGTGAAATTTTTTGTAGGAGTTTAAAATCCATTGTAGGGTCTTCTTCTTCTTCTTCTTCTTCTTCTTCTTCTTCTTCTTCTTCTTCTTCTTCTTCTTTTTTAAAGATTTTATTTATTTATTTAACAGAGGGAGAGAGAGGGAGAGAGAGAGAGAGAGACATCACAATTAGGCAGAGAGGCAGGCAGAGAGAGGGAGGAAGCAGGCTCCCCGCTGAGCAGAGAGCCCGATGAGGGGCTGGATCCCAGGACTGGGAGATCATGACCTGAGCTGAAGGCAGAGGCTTAACACACTGAGCCACCCAGGCACCCACATTGTAGGGTCTTCTATAAAGTATTTTAAATGCCTTAAACAGATGTTTCCTTCAAGGGAAAAAAATGAAACAATTCAATATTTATACAGAAGTAGAGAATCAAAAAAATGTCCAGAGTCCCAAACATTAGAGAGCTTTACAGTGTATTCTTAGGAAAGCAATCATTAAGGAATAATTGCAAAAGAAGGCAGCACTTCAGTATCTCATAGGATCATGAGAAACATAATGTACAAATTCAGAAGAAAGCATCTAGTTTTGGTTGGAGGGTGAGATAAACATCCACAGGGATTGGATTTCAAACAGGCCTTGCCACAGTGACAAATGCAATAGGTTTACAACTTGAAGACTTTCTCAGCAGGTTGAAGGAAGGCGTTTAATCTGGACAGCGCAAGGCATACTCAGGAGATGGAGTAAGATCCAACTTAGCTGAGATGTGAGGTATAAAGACAGAGCTAGTGGGAGATGAGGACGGAAGAAAAGGTGGGATGTGACAAAAATAATTATGTTCTAATTAACCAATTACAAGTGTGAGGATAATTATTGTCAGAAGGAATGAAATTCTACCTCTATTCATAAGTCATTGCCAACTTGATAGGTAAACCAGTCACTCCAGCCACTGGAATAAGTAAACATTCTTAGTTAAAAATTCATAGAAAAGAAAAAAAAAAAAAAACAGTGGGAGAAATGAGCTTTCATCAAGGAGGAACATCTTCCATTTTGTTGCCCTATTTTTGAATCGTGTCCTAAATCCACAGACAAGTGATATCCTCACCACGATGCCTCAGTGGCTTGTGTTTTAGTGTCAGCTACTTGGGAAATGTTTCCCTCGGCAACATAAGCTTAGGAAAGGTATATGGATTGATGTATTTAATTTGCATTCCACTCGTAACACAATATGGCCTTCTGTTTAAAAAAAAAAAAAACAAAAAACCACTGACACTGTGGGACATAATATTACTCTGTGGTATAAAGGCTATTGGTAGAGTACGGCAGTTTTAACTCAGAATGCCACAGCTTTTGTTAAACCATGCTTCATACTTCACCTCATTTTGATATACAGGATGGAAATAAAATTATATGTCAGCATTAGAGTTTTGCATTAAGTTGTAGATTTTTTTTTTTTGCCCCCATCCTATCTTTCTGCAAAGGGGATAGATTTGTAGAGGACAGCATTTTTCTCATTTGTGACATATCTGCGCAAATACAATATATAATTTTCTGCAAGAATATTGTTCCTTGTGAGGAAAAAAAATAATGCCCTGGGTTATTATTTCAACTCGCAAGTCTGGATGCTGTACTTTGATATTATTTATTTGAAGTTTATGTAGCATATATTACTTGAAATTTGAAAGCTGCTTTATTAATTCTAACAGTCAGAGCATTCGAAGCTAAGAAAAGCTGTCCTTCCACTTAGTTTAATGCTCAAGCACAAAATTATTAAAAAACATCATGTGCACAAAACGCAGCAGTAAGCTGATTTGTGTGCACAAGAGGGCTGTTTGTCCTCAAAAGTACATTCTTAAATAAGAAGAGAGTTGGAAAGAAAAGGCAAACAGCACCTTGAAGTAAAAGAACAGGAGCAGATGTCCTTTAGCTGTGTGTTTTATTGATTTATAAACACTCAGTTGGGCTCCCTCATCTCTGCAGAGTAATTTAGATATGGGAAAATATCTGTGAAATATATTGATTGTGTTATTGATTGAAAAGCCAATTGCTGTTGCACTCCTGTTTTACCATTTAAGTCCTGACACATTTTGACATATGAGCCAGCTGTGACTACTGCCTCGATTCTGCACTAAGATAATGTGAAAGCTGTCATAACCACTTCTCCGTCAGCCTTGAGGATTTACAGCAGGTTGGTGCTGTTATTTAGCTTCCTCTTTAACTACCTGAATAATGAGAATTTGTTAAAGCCTTTACTCCAGTGTGTTCTTGTGTGTCTGCCTTGGGTGTGTCCATATCTGCGCCCAGACCCCGACTGGGTTTTGTTTCATTTAGCGAACGGATACTTGATGAATTAAAAAGAAAAAAAGTAAGGAAACAACTTCACAGGATCTCCAGATTGAAGCGAGGCACATGGAAATGACTGACTCTGTGCAAATGGTTTTTCACTTTCTCTGGGAAAATTTGATTTCAGAACATTTCTCTGTAATTTTCACTTGTCAGATTGGTTTCTACCCAGCAGCGACAGAGAAATAATGGGGGATGGGGTGGAGGCCCATTCCTATTTCCAGATTGGTTATTTGTTGGAGATATTAATTGAAAGAAAAATAAAGATAATTTACACAAAAATGATGCAATATCTTTGATTTGAAAAGAAAAATACATCAGCTTCTAAACCTACCCGTTAAAGCTCATAAAAATTCATAAAAGCATATCTCCACAAAGTACACTTTAAAAAAATCTAAATTTTAGGACAGACCTCATTAAATGATTGAAACTACAAATACTGTTTCCTGGTTCTGGTTACATAATCATAATGCACGACGGAAACTCCTCTAAATCACCCTTTTGATGCATATAGTCAATATGGACCTTTTCCAAATAAGGCTGTTTAAATGTATACTATACATTATTAAAGCTGGTGTCCATAATATTCCTCTTATATTCTGATGCATCTTCTCGTTGTCACACAATCTCTCTGATTAATCACAAGCAGCATGATGATTCGTCCTTTCCTAGTTTATTTAAAAGCACCCTTCAATTTATGTAAACCAGTGAAACAGGTCCATTGTAAGGAGCAGTGCTGATGTAAGTAGCCTGGGAACAATGCTCCATATTATAAGGATGGGCAGCAAGACGACTCCTCTGGGAAATGAAAATGTTCATTTAACAATATGAATGGCACACCATTCTGGCAAATGACTGACATATCAGCAGTGTTAAGCATTAGACTTGTGATTGATTTGGAGCCAACTTCGAAAAATCCAACATTTCTTTCCGATGTACAGGCTTCCTACACTGTGGAATCTTTGAGAAGTGTATCTCGGCACCTCAATATCATGCTCCAAAGCCGATTTCACCTTCATGAGAAATTTCAGGCAGGCTTTATGTAAATTAAGGAAATATCATGTAGATTGCGACGAGGTAAAAATCTGCAGTCCAAACACGAGACTGGTTGAGAATATGACGCCAGAGAAGGGGATGCAAGAGGTGGACGAACAACCTTTTGAGGCAGGATGGTGTATAATCCGCACTGTGCAGACCCTCCCTGAGAGGCTGGAGTAGCCATTCATTCCTTCTAACTGCCTGCTTCCCCCTTACCTTGGGGGTAGGATTGCAGTAAGATCCTGAAGAAGCTGTGGGAGAATTTGTTCTTGAACCTTCTTGTGCAAAACCTTTGCCCAGGTAATGTGTTGAAAATGTACATTCCTGGTCTCCCCTGGAGAGCTTCTGGTTAGTGGATTTATTTATTTGAGAGAGAGAGAGAATGAGAGGGGGTAGGGCCAGAGGGAGAAGCAGGCTCCCCACTGAGTGCAGAGCCCCATGTGGGACTCAATCCTGGGACTCCAGGATCATGACCTGAGCCAAAGGCAGTCACTTATCCAACTGAGTCACCCAGGCAACCTAGGTTAGCAGGTCTAGAATAAAGCACAAGAATCTGGTTTCATTAACAATCCTTTTTTGAGTATAGTTGATACACAATGTTACATTAGTTTCAGGTGTGCAATGTAGTGATTCCACAAGTCCATGGGTTATGCTCCCCACGGGCGTAGCTACCTTCTGTCACCTGCGTCGCTATTACAGTATCACTCACTATGTTCTCCATGCTGTGCCTTTTATCTACATGACGGATTCATTCCTTAACCAGAAACCTGTATCTCCCACTCCCCTTCACCCATTTTTCCCCCGCCCCCCAATCAGTTTGTTCTCTGTATTTATAGGTCTGACTTCAGCTTTCTGTTTGTTTTGTTTTTTAGGTTCTACATATAAGTGCAATCATAAGATTTTCCTTCCTCTGACCGACTTACTGCACTTAGTATTATACTCCCTAGGTTCATCCATGTTGTGGCAAATGGCAAGATCTCATCTTTCCTTATGGCTGATATTCCATTGTATCTATATGTCACATCTTTTTTATCCATTCATTTATCGATGGACATTTGGATCCCTTCCATAATTTGACTTTTGTAACTAATGCTGCATAAACACAGGGGTGCATAAATCTTTTCAAATTAGTGTTGTGGTTTTAAGGTAAGTATCTAGTAGTTGGTGAGGGTGTGAAGCAAACAGCATCCTCTTCCACTCTTAGTAGAAATGTAAGTTGGTATAACCACTGTGGAAAACAGCATGGAGATTCCTCAAAAAATTAAAAATAGAAATATCATAGGATCCAAAGTAAACTTTTAAATTTGAACTAATCTGACACTTGTAGAAGACTCATAAAATTGCACAGAGTCCATTATTCCCCTCATTCCACTTCCTCCAGTATCAACATTTTATATAAAATTAGTATAAAATTTAACATGAGAAAATTGCCATTGGTACAATATTATTAACCAATAAACAAACCTCATTTGAATGTCACCAGTTTTTACATCTATGTCTTTTTCTTCCAGATTCCCACATTGCTTTTAGTTACATATCTTTAGTTTCCTCTGGTCTGTAAGTGTCCCTTAGGCTCTGGTATCAGTCAATTTGCAAAGAAAATTACAAGAAACACTCACTAGATGGTCACTAAGGTTCATAAATCTCCTACAAACATTAGCTGTTAATTTTTTTCCAAGGGGAATATAAGAAAGAATTCGAAAACTAAAGCTGAAATATGAAGTGAGCAGACAAAATCTCCAAGAAACCTCCAAGACTAGTCTATGCCTTTGTACTTTTGTCCCCCTCAGTATTGTTTGTCATGTTTTGTAGTTGATTTCACTTGTATTCAATGTTGGCCCTGCAGTTCAACCAACTGTCATTTCCTAGACCCTCGCTACTCAGTTTGGTCTGTGCCACCTGCTATAATTGCAGAATCTCAGACCCCACTCCAAGCACCAGGCCTGCTAAATCAGGATCTACATTTTAGCCAGACTTGAAGGTGACTTGTTTGCCCAGTAGTGTTTGAGAAGCATGGAATTTGAAGATCTCTGTTATATGCAGAGACTGAAAGGGTAAATTCCCTGGAGTCCCTCTGTATTACTCTTCATTTTGAAACTACCACTACTATTGTTTCTAGGGGCTGGCTGCAGTTGTCTCAGGTACATATGAGTTCCCTTTGTTTCTCTTTCCCCTTTCTCATCCTTGGTATAAATCTTACCATATCCTTTTATTTGAGACCTGCTTTGTATTCCATATGTACGTTACACTGGGTGGGCTGGCATTAGGCTGGGCAGTATTCCACTGACGTTATATTTCTGCATTACAGGCATATTTGATGTACTATTCTAACATTTCATGAGTTGGCTTATTCAGAGGGTTCATATAAAATAGATTTTGTACAAAACATTCTGTGCACTTTGCCAGTGTCTCAACGCTCCAGTCCTATGTGCATCTCTCAAATTTATTACTGACTTTCTGGATAAGCTTGGACAAGTAATTATCCTTCCTGCTCCTTGTTTTCCAACTATAAAATGGAGAGCCTAACATTGCTATGAAATGTTAGTTCCCAGGGGGATCTGAGATAGCATTGAGTTCATACCGCAAAATTAAACTTGTAGAAAATTGAGAAACAGTAAGGGTATGACTTATAGAAGGTCAACAGTCCATTATTAGGGGAGAGGAAAAAAAATGCCAGACTCCAGGTCTTCTAACTATAGCCCAGAGCTTCTCCTCACACCCTCTTCCCCAACATAATGACTCATCTACACTTTCCATATTTTCTCAGAAGAGAAGGGATCCTTCTTTGCCTTTCCAAGGCAAACATTCCCACTCCTCCAACCTTAATCTCTTCATGTCTTTCTTCTCTACCCATAAAATATGTCAAGTATTTTTTCTCATTTAATAAATGACAGCAATAATATCGTAGTAAAGACACTTTCTGCCACATATCAGTCATATTACCGCATTTTCCATTTTGTCTCAAAATCACCTGAATACCTCTGCTTCCTCAATATCTAATTACTCTTCATGCCATCTTATTCCTTAAATCATCTACTGACACATCACTCATTGATAGCAACAATAATCTACACATGTCCAAATTCAAAGGACTTTGTTCATTTTTCATCCTTTCTCACCTCTCCGAAGTCTTTATTAACCATATCCTGCTTCTCAAATCTGTGATCTCCTTGGCCCTTCTAGCATCCCTTTCTCCTTGGTTCTTAGATCTTTCCATCTGTCTCTCACACAGGCTCATAGTGGTAGGGACCCACTTAAATGTCCTTTTACATCTGGCTACATTATTTATTGTCTCACATTCTTAACCCCTACTACATTTTTCCAAGGTGGTTATCTTAGTCTGTGGGCAGGTATTGAATTATTGGTATTTGCTTCTCTCACCCTTTTTGTCTGCTCAGTGGAAATGGATTTGAGCCCTTTGCCAGCCAGCATAAGATGAAGCTTTGTCTGTAGAGGGCACTTGAGTGACGTTTAAGGAGGAGAGTTTTTCTTTCTGGCTCTGGTGCTCATAGGGCAGCTTCCGTAACGCAGATGTCTTGGCCAGTATCCAGCTTCTACAGTGCACTCAACTTTCCTAGGGCCAAGTGCCTGCAGTGTGGGGGCTTTTTGGGGGGGGGGGGGTTGGGGGTGGGAGGTGGCAAGAAAAACAATTTCCTGTAGCACATGCACATTCGTCAGTACCAGGTTTCCTCAATACAAATGTCTTCTGCAGTGTCCCATTCCTGTGATGTATGGTAGCCAGTAGTACCTAGCAGCCAGCCACTTCCCCCACCAAGCTTCTTAGATATTTTTGGATTGGGGTGTCTCTAATGAGGGACTTCCCGGTGGACAGCTTTCCCTAGCCTCCTATGGGCAGATTTCAGAAATGTTCCACTGGTTTGGTACCACAGTGACTTCTCTGACATTCAGTGAACCAGAGCTGTGACTTCTCTAAGATCCTGATTTAAGCCCTGAAGGAAATCTCCTTCAGGTGCTCTTGCTCAGCCCCTATAGGAGGTGCCTTCTCCTTATAGCTGTTATTTCTATATTTTTTAAGAATTTTCTTTCTTTCTGGTCAATTCTTTATTATTATAAACCCTGGTTATAATTAATGATTCCTTATATGAAACTTTACCTGTTTACATTACTGAGGGGTTTCCTTCTCCCTTTTGGTCCCAGAAATGATATGGCTTTCCCAATGTGATATAATCTAGGCTCCCCAGAGAGCACTGCCTTAGATGAAGTCTTAAGTGCTACTACTATTCATGAGGCACCGCCTGGGTGGCTCAGTGGGTTAATCATCTGCCTTTGGCTCAGGTCATGATCTCAGGGTCCTGGGATCAAGCCCCACATAGGGTTCTCTGCTCAGCAGGGAGCCTGCTTCCCCTTCTCTCTGCCTGCCTCCCTGCCTACTTGTGATCTCTCTACCAAATAAATAAATAAAATCTTTTAAAAAAGAAAAAAATAGCTATTACTATTCTATCAGAACATAGACTCTCAATGAAGTTAGAATGGATAAAGAAGAAGTGACATATGGTAGGAAGGAGAAGCAAGATGAGGGGCTCGGAACTAAGCTGGAGGCCCCCATTGTTAACAAGTGTAATTGTTGGATGGATTACATTGGGCCAAGTTCTGTGAGTCCATGTGAACTAGCAGAAGGCCATTTTGAGGAAGAGGAGAACATAATTTATGTACTGGCTCTTGGTTTCCATTAATCACAGTTTTACTGCAGCAGTGCATTAAGTCTCCTCTACTTACAGTTTGTGCATACAGCGAGGCCAAGGAGATCTCTCCAGTGGCTCACGGCATAGTTGCAAAAGGGGTGTCTTGAGACAAAAGGAAAATCATACAAGGTGTGGACATGAGGTGTAGTCCTGCACAAAGACGGTCAGCATCTATGCAGTACTGATCACAGCAGCAGTGGCTTGGACAGCAATGGGGGTAAGTAGCTGAGAGTCACAGAGATGGATAAGAATGAGCAGGATAAGAATGAGAGGGTATGAGGAGGCATCTAAATCCCTGACACAGGATCTGATTCATGCCCATGACTGAAACAACACTCTACATGCAGCTGAATCTCAAGTCTCTTTCCCAGACACCCTCCCTCCTGAGAACCACGCTATACTTCCAAATGCTTAACCAACATACATGCATGCATATCTTGCAAGTTCCTCAAATTGAACATGTGCCAAGCTGAATTCAACTTAATATTTTCAGAACATCCTCTGTCTTCATAAAGAGGGACAGCATTCATTTTTATAGTCCTTTAAGATGGAAACTTGGATTCTCCTCTGGATCTTACCCACTCTTTTACAGACTTCAATTTAACTGCCCACCAAATATTTTTGCATTTTTTTAGAAGGGTTTTCAATTCTGACTTCTAGTCTTATCTCCAATGCAATAGGCTTACTCCAAGTCTGTCCTCATCTCAAATTATTGCAAAGGTGTCCTGTCATAGTCTTTCTCTAATTCCTTCACATGATGATTATCTTAAAAAAAAAAAAAAAAAAAAGATTGTGTTACTTCTTCACATTAAAACCACCCGTGGCTGTCCACTGGCTGCAAAATAAAATCCAAATTCCTGAGCTTAGCATACAAAGCCATTCACAATACAAAGACACCCAATGGCCTGTCCCTAACGCCACACCTTCTCCTTCCTCCCGTTCACTCCTGGAACCAGCCATGTGTTTTTCATACACTAGTCTCCCCTGCAACTTGCCCGTGGCATTCCCAAAATTTGCATGTTTCTAGACGTATGCAAATGTTCATCCTACTGATGAGAACGGGAAAAATCTCTACCTCTCAGGTCAAATGTCACCACTTCAGTAACTTTCTTGGAAGTAGTTAACTGTCTTATTCCCTGAGCTCCCACAGCACCTTCCCTTTCCATTCTCTAAGAATTTTCATGTTTTATTATAATTTATTTGTTTTTACACCTGTATTACCACTATATTATGATTTCCTAAAGTGCGGGGACCATGTATTATTCATTCTTGCATCTCCAGCACTCAGCATAGTACTTGTGCCTAAACTGCCTAATAAATATGTGTTGAATGGAATTTAAATGAAACCATAGGTGTTAAAAAAAAAAGTGTGTATGTATAGTATTGTGATCAGCAAAGAAGCGTTTCGCTGTAGCATGATGTACATCTAATTTTATACTTAGAAAGATTCCATGTTAATGCCATAGACACTTTGTCAACCATCCAAAAAGCAGCAGAGCTTTTCGCCAATGAGCAATGACAGTGGATGTTGACAGTTTACTTCAGTACATTATATGGCACTCAACCAAAATTGAACAGCAAGAAAAGATGGAAAGAAAATGACTATTTTCTAGGCCTCCATCACTGCATGTAGGACTAAATGGATTTCATGATGCTCATGTGCCTTGGTTTGCATCAGTCTTGTGTGTAAATCAAATTGATCGTCCTGAGTTGTTTGGCCCAGGACTGTCATTCTAAGGTCCACAGTCCTACAGTGCTATATTACACTCTATTATTGTATACTACATCACAGCATGCTGTATCTATTACAGTCACCTCGTGTGGAATTACCTCTTACAAAAGGATGGAACACACCCTAAATTATAATGGCCTCATCACTTGTACTAGCTTTAATAGAAGAAGCCCTTTTAGCAACCATGTTATTACCTCTGGCATGATGAGAGGAGAGGTAATAATTCATTCCAAGACTAAAATGCTTTCCTAGAAAAAAAATAAATCTAGATATTTTAAGATATTTAAGATTAGCTGGACAATTTAGAGAACCATGCTGGGAAGCTTTCCCCAGAGAGTTATAGGCTTCTCTGGATGATGCTAGAGCTGGAGTTAACTTTCAGACTGATCTGGGGACAAGGAGACTTCAGTCTTCATCAGATCTTTGCATTGGGTATAAAGACACAAAAGGTCTTGTTTTTTTCTTAGAAGTTTTATATTTTCCTGGCCCAAAAATGTACGTCAATCTATGCCTGACTACTTGGACCTCATATCATGTTCATATAGACTGTAGAAGTTTATTTCTGCTCTATCAGGAATAATTATGATTCCTCATCCATGGCCTTATCTTTATTTTGTAGATCAGGTAATCATCACAGACGCTCATTTTTCTTTCCTTGCTTTGGCTGGACAAAGCTTGGAGTGAAGTTTGCGGCCTATATTTAGCAAGTACATAAGTCTTTATGTACTGAATATTTTATACTAACCTTCATCCCAAATTCATCTTAATTTCCTCCTCTTTCTGTTATTCTCTTTCTATTTTCACTTAATTTAATCTATTTTAGCATGCCAACATACCTATTATTTTAAAACTGGATTGATTCATTTTTAGGAACAAGGTGAGACATCAATAAATAAATGCAGAAATAAAACTATTCCTTCTAATGAATTACATAATTTTTACTCTTCATCCCTGACTATTTGTTGGGCTTCATATATCAGCAGAACTACATGAAAGAAGTATCAAATATTCCACTGCCCTGTTTCTTAATGTATTAGCATAACCCAGGAAAATATCTCTTTATAATTTAAATCACTGTTCCTGTGTTCCATCCCTGGGAATTCTGGTTCAAGCTTAGCAGGGGACCCATTTATCTATATTTTTTGGACATCTCAGCAGAGGACTCTGACATATACCCCACTTTAAAAAATGAATAATTGGAGAAAATAGGATGAATCATCTTTTCAAAGTGAAAAAGGAGGTGGTGTAAACTTGTGTATATATATTTATGATAGATATATAGATAGGTAATAGATACATAGATAGGAATTTGTCCAATAAAACAAGAAGAAATGGGAAAAAAGAAACATAAAGGCTAGAGACAAATGTTAATTAAAATCACAGACAGGGCTGTAGACATTGTTGTATGGTAGAAGCATGTTAGGTTATTAAGACGTGGGAAAGACTTCTGAAAAACAGTTACTTCACCCCTCCATTTTCAGGCCATCATGATAGGTCTATAAATACTATGTGTGAGCACTTTCCAGATGCTAAGGACCATAAGAAGTACTTTATAACCTGTACCTAATTTCATCTTGGGATAACCCTTCGATATAAATATGAGCACCCCCATTTTTTGCACTAGCAAACTGAGATCTATCAAGGTTGAACATTTGGTTACAGTCACACATGGGTATCGAAGTGACAGGACCTAGACATAGATCTGTAGCTTCTCACTCCCAAACCCGTGTGTTTGCTTACCGTGTTTGGTCTTGCTTCTTCAACATATTTGGTTTTTTCCTGATAGAGTCTGGGTAAAGCAAAGTGAACATATCTATCCTTTCCTAACTTCAAATCCTGTGCAACAATCACTTAAATATATATAAGAATTTCAATGACCATACTTGAAGTTGGGAAAATTTAGGTAAACACTGGCCTATGAATGAGGTCAGGGGCCATTAAGGTTTCTCAGGTTTAAATATTCTGAGATGTTATTTAAATAAACTAATTGGGTAGTTTTTTTGAGATTAATGGAGCATATGCTGGGATTCATTTGAACTTAGATTCATTAACCCCTGCTCCACTGATTTTTACTCAGTATATCTAACAAGAGAGAATTAAACCTTTGAAAGCAATGGTGCATATAAGATTATATTCCATATAGTAAAAATCTCCACTTCAGTTTGTTGTGGGTTGTTTTTCCCAAGTGTCCTTTCTATATGGATTATGGTGTGCATTTGGTCTCATAACTTTTGTACTAATTAGATTTGGATTTATTTTATTTTAGAAATATTTAAGAAGGAATACCGTGTATCTGGAACATTCCATGTCTTATGCATTTGGTAAATTAGTTTGCAATACTTTTAATTCTATAGTTAGCAGATATTTATTTTTAAAATACAGTAACTAGTTTGCTTTTTTGAAGGTGGCTATCCAAGATCTTTAATTATTTATCTTCTTTGGCTTATTTTGAAAGAAATTGTATATTTTGTAGTCATGAATAAATATTTTGACAACATATACATTTTTAGTATTCTTTTAAAATGAAAAGGTATCTCAATCTTGTAGTCTTTAATGTTAAAACTGAAACTGTGGGCACAGTGTACTTGAATTGAATAGGTCCCAGATTTTCAATTCTATTCATCCAGCTTCCCTTGAACATGTGGGGAATTTGACTGTCAACTTTGTGCTGCCTTTTAACAGGAAATCAACTGAGATTTGAATTCCATAATTTATGTTGGGTCTCTGAATGTTCTAGTTGTGCTGGAAAGATCATATAAAATCAGAATAAGATAAGTCCATTGAAAGGGAATGTGATACAGACAAAGATGATATTAAAGGTAATCAGAGCAACTGGCTAATATGAGATACTCTTGTAATTTTAGATACCTTGTATCGAACATAAATATGGTAATAGATGTTGGACAAAGTACTATGGCTAGTACTTGTTACTCAAGTGCATGGAGTATTTTATCAAATTTACTAGTTTTAGAAAGTGTGCGTCCTGGCATCAAAACATCTCTGTGAATCTCCCTTCTCATCTCTGCCCACTAGTTAATAAAAATAGGTACTATTTTTTAAGTGCCCATCTTGGGCCAAACATTGTGTTTTAAATACTCAATACACATTCTAATATAATCTTCATAACTAGTCTACGAACTGATTTTTTTTTTCCTCCTGTGATGACAATGAAGAATCTGAGGCTCAGAGAGATAAATCCACTTGCCTTAGATTAAAGACCTGGTAAATAATGATTTCAGCTCAGGATTCAAATTTCAAGGCTCACACCCTTGATCTCTGCTATATTGTTTCTCTCCTCTTTGCCTCCCAAACAGAATCCTTGTTTGTCAATAGATATGAGACCAACACCCTTATATTCCTGCATCCACCCTTCTACTGATTTTATTGATGGATTATTTTTAAGAATTTCAACTCTTGCAGATAAATCTATTCTCCAGATTGGAAGGAGTTCATCCATTCTTGCGTGTTCCATTAGCAGAAAAGTAGGTTTGTTTCGCAGTCTAGTGTTAAGATTACCTTGAAATATGAAAGATCTCTATTTCTCACATGGGTGTAGAAATCCATGGAAAAGGCAGTAATGTCATTTTGGCAGTGTATCATCCTGAATCAGAAACTAAAGCATGCAAACTGAAATTGATTTGTAACAGGTACCTTATTAGAAGCAAACATCAAGAAAACTAGAATCAATGTTGAAACAAAAATTTGTCTTGTAAGCAATCCTGAGTGAAATGTGTTGACACAGCATCACATTCTGTAGCCCCATTTTTGCATGCTTTTCAAAGCACAGCTATCTCAGGCTGAGGGAGATGAATAATTGACTGATCACTGCATAATTCAACATAGTGTTGTAAAAATTCAAGGTCTGGCAAATTTGAAGCTTTTCTTTTTTATTGAGACTGAGGTTAAAGTTTCAATCAACCTTGAAGAAACATTTAAATAGCACAAGGATATATGATTTATTAAAGTGCATATTATTCTTTCTTATATTCCCTCCTTCTTCATTAAGCTACCTCACATAATGCACATATAAAGTTAAAAGACTATCTATAAGGTTTAGTGGAGTTCCGCCTGTAGTGACTTCAAAAGCACTAGCATCATCAATGTCGAAATACACTTATCAAGCAAAGACGCTCGAATAGGTTGCTTTCTATCTATCCCATTATATTTCTTTTATTTTTTTTTACACACAACTGTTGGGTAAATTTAATACAGAAAAGGGCAAGCAAAATTCCTGTGAAATATGCTGACAACTTAATCTATTATAAAACTTCCACACACACACACACACACACACACACACACACACACAAAACAATTAGTGTGTGGAATGATTTTTCATTCAATCGATTTTCCTATAAAATTTTTTTATTATCTATTATGTCCCAGGCACTCTCTTCTAAGCCAGAATTTGAGTTAGAAAGGATAAAAACATAGGCTTTTTCAAGAAGAAAATGATCAGCTTTGACAGAGAACTACAGGGGGAAAAAAGCTCTTCTCATTCAACTGAGTATGAGATATGTTAAGAATTAGTGTGTTACTTTGAAATGCTATTGCTATCTTTATTTTCAAATAAAGAATTCATTTGTAATCTCGAAATTATAAACATTTCCCCATTTATTTTTTTTTCTAAAAAAGATTCAGAAAACATTTCTCCACAATATTTAATCATCCCATATTAATATATATTAAATATTAACATAATATATGTCATTCCATATTAACATATAATACATAATACATAAAACATATAATTATTTCATTATATGAATTGGCAATGTTATAGATATTCTCAAAAGATTCAAGACCTTATTAACCTTAGGATATGTCTGTTCATATAAATAAAAGTTTTGTTTTATACAAAATTGGTTTTGGCTATGAGAAGATTTTCCTGATCAAGTGAAAGTGAGGTAATCTATATCTCCTTACAACATTTTTCTTAAAAATCATTCTCAATGTATATTTGGATAAAACAGGATGAATGGCAAATAATGTATGAAAAAGAGAGATTGATTTTTCATTACAAATAACCATCCTCAAAATAACATACATTCTAAACTAAAGTAGTTAAGAATATTTAGTTCAAGCCTATCTACTCAAATAGGGTAAGATGTCAGCATAATTCTACTAACATATGATCAGAATTTAATTATTATGACAGGTCTGACCACTATAAGACATGAAATAAACAGAAAACATGGATGGTCTCTTGGAAAATCAGACAGTCTCACCAGGGAGCAAAAGTTAATGTGCAAAACAATGAACTAATATATATAATGATTTAATATTTTTGCTTTCTAAATCTTAGGAGAAGAAGAGAATGATATGAAGCCAAAGAGGAAGAATTTAAAAATAAACAAAATAGCTCAATAAATTGCCATGTTTTGGTGAAGTGATTTGGCAGACAAGACTCTGCCATTAATAATCATGAATCTTTAAAAAATATCATCGTGTGGTTAAGTCCAAAACTGAAACACCTTTATTTGCCTACTGTAACTTAAATGCTGGAATTCCTCTTACAGGTTCTAAATCAGAAAGTCACATACTTGGGACACTAGTTTTCAACTTCTTTAGTAACATAGATTACCCAGGATCACATAAAACATTTTTGTCCTGAAATTTACTTAACAATTCCTTGGGCTGTCTAATGAACTACAAGAATTCTCATTATTGTTAGGTGCACAGGAGTGTAGGCGGCATGGCACACACTGTTGATTTGATACCCTCTATGATGACAGTCTATGGTTCACCAGCTTGGTTAAACAGCACATCAGAAGCAGTGATGGGTGATCAATCTCATTCCCCATAGCATTGCTCCCCAAAGAGTCATTATTGAGAATAAAATGAGAAAGGCTATCAGAGGGAATCATTGGATCTCTGGCTTAAAAAAAAAAATCTAAGAAAATAAATGAATAAGAGTCTTGGGAAAGTGCATTTTTAAAACCTTGTTACAAAGAGAAGCAAAGGAACTGATGAATATCTTGGAAGTGGCAATTTTATTTTCATACTAGTACATCTCAGTGTCAAATACTAAACAGCAGTGTCTTATGCTGGGATATTTAGATGAAACTTTCGTTTCATTACTATAATCATTTTCAAGAATCAATTAAAAGAAGCATACAAGGCATCAGAATCTCAACTTTGTATCTAATAGTCAATACGTATAAACTGAAAACTAAATTTTTAACAAATAAATTTCATTCTTAAGATTAACATCATATAAATTTTTATTCTGTTGTTCTATATTGAATGATGGAAAATTAACAGTGTGGCTAGAATAAAAAGCCAATTCTATAATCTAGAGTTATTCTAAAGTGATTTAGTTGAAACAATTCTAACTTCTTTCTTAGAATTACACATATTGTGAATGCTTTAAGCAAACCTAGTGAGGTACGGTAACTAGAACTAATTCTATTCCTGTGTAAATTTCCCTTGTAGGAACTTGATTATCTTGTAGGGTAGGGAAAAATTAGTGAGGAATGTTGTTACCCAGAAAAAATAAAATGTTACTTATATTAACAGCTCACATTTCTTTAGTGCTTTGAGGTTTCAGTACTTGCTAAGAACTTGACATAGAATATGTCATTTAATCCTCCCAGAAACCCTGGAATAGATTCTACTACTTCTCTAGTTTATGTGCAAGGAAACTGAGGCATGGACAAATTAAATAACATGTCTGAGGTCATATTTTTAAATGTTGGAATGAAATTTGAAACGAGAGTTTGACCTCAATTACCACTTATTAATTATGAGGACCACTTTGCTCAAAATATTGCTTAAAATTGTCTTCAGGATGCTTTTAATTTCAGGGACCAAATTTTCTGGACCTTATAGCAGGAAATGCTTTCTATTTGAGAAATAAATACGTAACTTAAAAAGTGATTTTAAAGGCACTCATAGTTTTTTCTGGGCTGTTTTGTTTTGTTTTGTTTTGGGTTTTTTGTTTGTTTGTTTGGTTTGTGCATTAGTTTGTTACTCTCAACAAGGAATTACTAAAAACCCTTATCAAAGTTTTTCTCAATCATCTTCAACAACTAGGAAATGTGAGAGCCTCACATAAAAACTCCTCACAAGGCTGACTCCAGGATTAAAATAATTGAACGGCTAAATGATATCATCTTCTCATATTGCTAATCTGCCAACTTCACCATGTCACCTAGACTTTTAGCTTCAAAAGATGGCTGCAGAAACAGCCACCAAAAAATGTGATAACACATTTAGACAGGATAATGTATAGTAAATAAAGAGGAACATTTTCAAAGGGTATCCTGGAACTTCTCTAACATCTTCAACCAGAATTTTATAATATGACCATTTCAAAACCAGTTCCGAGCAAGAATAAAAACATCATAATCTCTTGGACTAAAGATGATGCAGGTCCAGCTCAGAAGGATGAGATCCCATCAAGGATCTGGCCACATCAAGACAGTACTCCTAAATTAAATTAGACTACTCTACAAAGAAAAAAGGGTGGAAGTTAGCAAAGAGTTGCCATGTAGGCAAAGGAAAGCAGCATGTCAGTTAACAGATTGGATTAAAACAACTTGGATTCATATTGTAGTGTTATCACTTACAAGCTAAGGGATCTTGGGAAAATTTCTTAGCCTCTGTGCCTGTTTCCTCACCTGTAAAATAGAATTACACCGGTAACTATCTTGGTGTAATCCCGAGTTTGAAATGTGTTAAAATGTATAAAGCCCTGAGAATCGTGCCTGGCATATGTGAGAGCACCTGTGTCTAGTATGAGCAAATAAAGTTTTAAAAATTCATATTATAAGTGTTTCTGGCCCAGCAAGTAGAGCTCAGAAGTTATCACTCCATCCTGACAAGTAAAAAGCTGAACAAGCTGAAAAATCAATAACTCACATCTGTCCAAGAAGCACGGTCATGGGGCAGCTATCCCCCAAACTGATAAGATCAAGATAAATATAAAGAATCACAACTTACTAGGTCAGAAACCTATGAGCAGAAACCTCCGAAGGAACGGGTGCTGGGTAGGAAAACCTGAACCATAATTGCTAGATTGCAAGTGGCTCAGTGTAGACAAGTCTGAGAGTTTAAAACTCCAGAGGGATCCAGTCATAGATCTTGGTAGGACTCACACTTTTGTGAGTTTTACCTTGAGGAGCTCAACCAGGTTCTTGCTGTGAATATGAGAGAAAAGTCCCTTCTTGCTTCCTTTTCAGGAAAGGGGGAAAAGGAACCCTTTTGAAATATAACAGAACTAAATTAATGGAAAAATATTTGTTCAAGGGTAGGAAAACTTAAATATGTTCTTTCCAACTTGATCTATAGATTTATCATAATATTGCTCAATCTGAGCAAGCCATTTAGTGGATATTGACAAACTGATTCTAAAGTTTATTGATATTGACAAACCGATTCTAAAGTTTATGTGGAGGGGTAAAAGATGTGAGATAGCCAACACGGTGTTGAAGGAAGAGAATAAAGTTGGAAGACTTGGAAAACCAACTTCAAGACTTATTCTAAAGCTATGGTTATCAAGAGTGTGGTGTTAGTGAAATTAATAAATAGATCAATAGGGGCGCCTGGGTGGCTCAGTGAGTTAAAGCCTCTGCCTTCTGCTCAGGTCATGATCCCAGGGTCCTGGGATCGAGCCCCGCATCGGGCTCTCTTCTCTCTTCTCTCTCTGCCTGACTCTCAGCCTACTTGTGATCTCTGTCTGTCAAATAAATAAATAAAATCTTTAAAAAATAAATAAATAAATAAATAAATAGATCAACAGAACAGAATAGAGTCCCACACAAATAAAATCAGCTGATTTTCAACAAAGGAGCCAGGAACAATAGAAAACTATAATTTTTTTCCATAACAATAGTGGAACAATTGAACATTCATATGCAAAAAAATGAATCTGACCCAGATCTTCACAAAAATCAACTCAAAAGGAATCACAAACCTCAATGTAAAATGCAGAACTATAAAACTCCTAGGAGGAAACCTAAATGACCTTGAGCTTGATGAAGAATTTTTAGATATAATACCAAGAGCACAATCCAAGAAAGAGAGAATTGATGAGCTGGATTTCATGAAAATTAAAAACTTCTGCTTTGTGAAAGTCACTGTTAGGAGAATGAAGACGAGCCACTGACTGAAAGGAAATATTTACAACACACATATCTGATAAAGGACTATTATCCAAACAAGAAGAAGACAGTTTGGCAGGTTCTTCTCAAACTAAACATACTCTTAACAGATGATCCAGCAATTACACTGGTATTTACACAACTAAGCTGAGAAATTACGCCCACAAAAAATTTGCACGTGAATATTTATAGCAGCTTTTCATAATTGCCAAAGTTGGAAGCAACTGAGATGTTCTTCAGTAGGGAATGGATAAGCAACACGGATAGACAGTGGAAAATGATTCGGTGCTAAAAGGAAATGAACTGTCAAGCCAATTCCAACTATATAACACTCTGGAAAAGGCAACACTATGGAGACAGTAAAATGATCAGTGAGAAGTTGCCAGGAGGTAGGTGGGGGAAGGGATGAATAGGTGGAGAATGGAGGACTTTTAGGGCAGAAAAACTACTCTTTATGACACTCTGATGGTAGATAGATGCTGTTTTTCATTTGTGACTATCCATAGAATATACGACACCAAGAGTCAACCCTCATGCAAAGTATGAACTTCGGGTAATGATTTGTCCGTGTAGGTTCTGCAACCTAAAACTACTCTAAAAAATAGTCTGTTTAAAACACACACCCTCAAATCCATATTATATAAGTTAAAGAATGGCCCTTTGGATACCACTGCAATGTAGGATCAAGGCTTATTTTGAGATCTTTTGGGGACTAATATGAATAAAATTTCATCACCCAGAAGACCATTATGAGTTATAATCAGATTTATTATCCTTTATAAATTTCATTATAACTTCAGAAAAGACCATTTAATTTGAGTTTCTAAAGGTGGCTGTGCAAGAAATGGACTGAAAATCTTTATTGCATTTGCTTTAAATTAGATAGTCTCTGTTTATTGTCACTTGTTTGAAACACTAGAGTGGTGAATGAGACAGGCCTGTGAAGCTTACATGATAGTGAGGTAAGAGACTTGAAATAGCTAATTACACAATTATTGAATTGCCAATCTTAAGGTTTCTATGGAGGGAAAAAAAAAAAAAACACCAACAACACAAGAGGCAGTCAGAGCTTACAGCCAAGGAGCCAAATCTAGTCTTCAGAGTCAGGGCCCTGATATTTGGATGGAACTGTGAGGGGTTAAGAAAAATTCATCAGGTGAAGGCACACTGGAGATTGACCCAGCGGTCAGCATGTATGAAGCCCCTTAGGGGAGGTTAATGAAACCAACATCCTAAAAAAGCAGAGTATTCACAACAAAAGAGTTTTAAAAAACAACACAGGTTGAGCTAAATAAATGGGATGCTAGAGATACCTGTAGAGCATGGGGAGAAACTTGATTATCCTACAAACACTTACCAATTTTTTTAATTTGATACCTCCAACATAGGATGATATTACAGCAATTTTTTGAAGGATGATAGCTATTTGGACTAAAGTTTTGAAAGAAGATTTGGAAAAATGTCTGAAAGTAAAATCAACAGGTCTTGGTGATTATCCTTGGAATATCAATGTACAGTATGGAAAGTTACACCTAGTCTCTTTGATAAGAAGAATTACGCCCTTACTAATGTTTTAGGGATCCATAGGCTTGCATTGCATGGCTGCAAAGTCTTTGTAAAGCAGCAAGCATCTCACAGTCTCATCTCTTTGCCACTGGAGCAGCATAACCCCATCCATGTGACAAAGATCTGCCCATACAGCACTCAGGGCACTTAGAGTTCCCTAAACTGACGAAAGGAAAGTCTTTCCAAATTTTGGTTAATCTAAGAAGGCTGAATATTTCTAAGACATATGGGCAATTAAGCCATCTATAGGTTATCAACATGTCTCACTAATTTAAAATTAATATTATACCCCATTGTGTAGCCATCAGTAACATTAACCTTAATGATTCTATATGACAATAAGTTCAATGTGAAAGCAGATCATAAAAGTAATAGACAAAAATAATAAAATAATTCAGAGCTATAATATTGAGGATCAAGAGAGCCAGAAGTTAGTTCTTTTCAAAGTCTAATAAAATGGATAAACTTCTGGAAACTCTGATCAAGGAAAAAAAGATACAAGGTACAAGTAACCAATATTGATAATAAAGATTGTATTCATGCAAATGCAGGAGAGATTAAACAAGGCTTCTCAAGACTGAAAGTGATTACGAATAACTTGAGGATGGCATTAGTTCACTAGGGCCGCCATAACAAAATACCATAGACTAGGTTGCTTAAACAACAGAAATTCATTTTCTCACAGTTCTGGAGGCTCAAAGTCCAAGATCAAGGTGCTGGCAGTTTGGGTGTCTCCAGAGGCCTCTCACTTTGGCTTATAGATGGTTGCCTGCTTATCTGTGTCCTCCCACAGCCTCTCTGCACTTCCTGGGGTCTCTTCCTCTTCTTATGAGGACACCAGTTATATTTAATTAGAGCTCACCATGTGACTTCATGTGACCTTAATCACTTCTTCAAAGGCCCTATCTCCAATTATAGTCACATTCTGAGGTATTGAGGGTTAGGACTTCAATATATTAATTTGAGGGGTGGAGGACACAACTCAGCCCACAACAGGACTTGGTTATTAGGTTTGGAGTGGGACCTGAGGTTGAACATTTCTAGAAAGCTCCCAGGTGATGCTAGTACTGCCTATCTGCAGAATGTATCTGGAATAGCAAGGAGTTAAAAGGATGAAAATATTTTGAATAACTTTAAGCTGATAAGTTAAAAGCTTAAACAAAAAAACAAAAATTCTTAGAAAAGTGTAGATTAACAAGTGATTAAAAAAAAAATAAAACCCTAAGTAGTCTTATAATCATGAAACATTTAAATCATTATTTGAATTTTTTTTCAACAGAGAGGACCTTCGACCCATACAGCTTAAAGATGAGTACTTTCAAACACTCAAGTGAAGGAAATTAGAAGCCTGTAGAAATATTTCATTGGAAGAAAGAGGTCGTATTCCCCAACCAGCTTTATGAGGTTCCTATAAACTTGCTACCATAACCAGATGAGGAGAATATGAGAAAGAGAACCTACAATCTAATTTCATTCGTAAAGATAGATGCCTAGTCCAATACGAAAACTAAATAATAGCCAAACAAACCTAACAATATATAAAAGGGATGATATATCTTATCCCAGTTAAGTTTATCCCAGACATATATTGTTTTAATAGGAGAAAAGGTATTTTAAAACAAGGCACATTAACTGACTAAAAAGAAAATGTTAATTTGTGTCTCCCAAGATACAGAAAAGTAATTTTGATAAAAGTCAAAATCCATTTATAAGACAGACTCTTAAAAAACTACGAATAGTAGAGTGACTCAGTAGGTCTAAGGGCCTGAGGAGTTGCTCTCTCTCTCTCTCTCTCTCTCTCTCTCTTTTTTAAATAAGCTCTATACCCAATGTGGGACTTGAACCCATGACTCAAAGATCAAGAGTCAGCTCTACTGACTGAGCCAGTCAGGTGCCCAAGAATGTGCATTTTTAACAAATTCCCAGGTGGTGCTGGTACCCCTGAGACCAGTGGTACGTGGCACAATAAGGCCTATGTTGTCTTTTAATCCTCTCTGGCTTTAGCTAGTGGGGAAAACTGGCAAAAATTCCCAATATGGGCATATCCACCAAACTTATAAATGTGTACTATTAGATGTAAAGTTTGCAAGTGAAAGAGATAATTTTGTGTCATTTAAAATTAATAATGACACAATATTCATTTCCTCAGTTGACACAGGTCTGGGAGCTACATTATAACAGGGCCACTATTAGTAATAAATTTATATTCTATACAACTATTTCATGAGCCTAGAATAAAAAAGAGAGGTAATAGTCACATGTGCTTGTGTGTGGGTATATACAAATATAAATATATATATTTACTCATGTATATATGTGTGTGTATATATATATATATACACACACACACACAATTATGTATTTTTTCCAGCAAGTTCCTAGGAAGTGATGCAATATACTTTTGAACATAATTCTGACAGCCTTCTTCATCCAGCAGCAGCCATGAGGTCTACCAATATTCCTGATAGGTTCTATGGAATTCATCTTCATCATATATCTATGTACACTTTGTACTTCTGATTCTGGTTGGATTTATCGGGGTGCAGAGCAGGCCAATCCAACTGACCATCTGTATAACACACTACAATGTTTTACACAAAACTCTCTTTCCATTATATCAGTGGTTCTCATCCAAGGATGAGTTTGCCTCAAGGTCCATTCAGCAATATCCAGAGACATTTTTGATTGTCATAATGGTGGAGTCGGGCATAGAGGGGTATTGGTGTCTAGGCCATAGAGGCCTGGAATACTGCTAAACATCCTCCCTTTCCCCCACTCTCTATCCCCTCAACTCTGTCTCTTTGCTTCTCTCTCTCTCTCCTTTCTGCCTTCTCCTTCTTCTCCTTCTCTCCCCTCCCTCACATTTATGGTATATTTCATCTTAGGAGACCCCTCATGTCATCATGCAAATATACTTACCACACTGCTCCTCCAAATATTTTCAGCATGTCTGAATTGAGAACTGCAGTAGCATTTCTTTAAGCGTCTTGATGATGTAGGTCTTATGAGCTCAGACCATGGTTGCAAAAACAAAGTCAAGGCAACTCTGAAGACTGACCAAAGAAATGCCACACAAGAATACAGAAAAAGCAGCAACTAATTTGATCCATGTAATTTCAAACTAAAGGCTGTATTAAATTTATGGTCACCTTTTCTGCTGGCTCTCTTCCAACAAGTTGTTTGAGATTCTCCCTGGCACATGAAAATAACTTTACTTAGAAAGAAACATTTTAAATACTATATGATTAATTGACTTAAGAAGACTTTTATATAAGATGTCTTGGTGATTATGCTATTGCATTTTAGACAAACATATACCAAGGGGAAATATTTCAAGGACAAAAGGTAGATTAAATAATAGAAGAATAATATAAGAGTAGACACTTCTGGCTAATTTCTAAATGATGTGATTAAGATCTCTAAATGCAGATAAACTGAAACTGCTTTTTTATAATACAACTGTTTATAAGTATTCATATGACATGAATTAATAACGTTATTTTTAATATGCATCAATTATACACAGTCTTCATTTATCAGAAGGAATTTTCTTTTAAAAAAACAACAGAGAAAAGAAAACATTTCTGACTTTATTATGCAAAAGCCATCAGACATTGTCAAACTAAGACAATCATCTTGATTATTTTTGGTTGTTTGGAGAATAAGTAAAATCCACCCAGACTTGAAAGTCGCTCTTGGGAGGCAGGCAATTTGGTTTTGTAATGAGGTGTGCTTTTCTCAGAAGGTGATTACAATGGAGTCTGAGGGGATAGGGATGAAAGCCTTCATATATTATCTTTTATTTCTTAAAGTGTTTTATATCAGAAAGCTCTAGAAATGTGGTCATATAGTCTTTGGGGGCTGAAGTATCCTCCAGTGAGCTGCTTTGATTCCAACAGGGCTACATGTGTAGGGCACAAGCAGCCCCACATTTGCTCCTTTAGGCACTTCGCACCACGTGGACTTCACAGCTGGTGATACCAGTTGAGGTTGAATGGTCCGGTGAAGATCAGAGCTCAGTTTTGCTCTGCTGTTCTGTTATCTCCAGTGCCCAAAGAGAAGACAGATGCATGTGGGTATGTATTTGTATGTTTTTACAATGACCGAAGTCTTCCATCTATACTCACACTACAGATGTTTTTTGTTGTTTTTTCTTTTTTTCTCCAGAGCATATATCCAAAGACCTGCTTTAAATAAATGTTCCTTTTTCATTTATGGGTCTGTTTTTTCCAATGAGAGAGTTACTAAATTAATAAGATTTGGGGGGAAATTGATGATAAATTAATAGAAAAAGACAATTCAAATTTCATTTCTTGAAAAATAAAACATGTAGTTGGAATTATGCTAGTATTTTTGAAATAAGAATCTGTTTTGGCATACCCTTTACTAGGCTTTTTGGACCACATTTTACCTTGCTGCCTTTGCAATTATCTTGCTGCTTTTGCTGGATAAAAGAAACAGTGCAGCTGTCAATTTGAAGTTAACTGGGATTCAAAACAGGTTTACATGGATGAAATTAAACAGAATGAATTATATTGTAAAGTGTGTTTTATAAAATGTTATGATTCGCCAACTGAGGACATGGAATAATGAAAAAGTGGACTTCTTTCTATAAGGAGAAAAGAAATTCATGAAGATGTAAAAGGGAGATTGTTGCTTGCAGTTATCATAAATAAATATACCGGGGCACCTGGGTGGCTCAGTGCGTTAAAGCCTCTGCCTTCAGCTCAGGTCATGATCTTGGGGTCCTGGGATCAAGCCCTGCATTGGGCTCTCTACTCAGTGGGGAGCCTGCTCCCTCCCGCCCACCTACTTGTGATCTCTGTCTGTCAAATAAATAAATAAATAAACAAACTATGTTGGAGCAGGAATTTGCAATTAATAGATATAAAATATTTACAAGACACCACAAAAGAGATATCAGGAGAAAGAGACTAGTTATGAATGAGAAGATGGTCAATGCAAAACTTCCTGCAATCAAAAGAGTAAAGTAAGCCAAGAGTACAACTGAAGCTGGATCAGGTGTATTCAGGGACTGGGTTGTGACTGCTTAGGGCTGGTGCCTCTCTAGTAGAGCAGGGATTGGGTCCTCTTTTCAGGTTAAAAATACTCTAATGAAAATGTTACTTACAAACTAAGTCATTAGTAATAACCAAGGCCAGGCTGATAAGTTATTTAATACCTCCACTGTAGGTGAAGCTCTATGGAATAGTTTAGTTGGTTTGTGCAAAAAGGCAGTTGAAGTTTTATAAGGACAGAAGATTTGGTCAGTGAATAAAAGGAGTAACACTGATACTACAAGTTCAAAACTTTTTGGGCATTACCCAGATGTGCCATTTGCTGAAGGGATTACAAATAAGACCATGTAGTACATTAAATATCCCTAAATTTGCATTGTCTCACCTGTTCCACCTGATAAATTGGTGTTGCCTAGGAGGAACCACCATGCTAAGAAATCTAAGAATTTATTTCCTGGTGTTTCTGTTTGTTGGTTTTTTGCTTTTTTGTGTTTGTATTAACTTAGGCTATTAACAAACAGTCTATGCTGCTGCCATTTTATTCATGCTTCTTCCTGCCAACTAGGTCAGGCAATGACATGGAAATAAATATTATTCTACTTATATATATTTTTTAGGAATTGGACTAGGTAATGAATATGGACAAGATGTAAATTTTAGAAACTTATAAAACTAACTAAATATCTCACAATTTTCAAATTTTTATCAACTGAGTTATGTACTTTTTTTCCATTTTATTTTATCTCTTTTCAGTGCTCCAAAATTCATTGTTTATGCATGACACCCAGTGATCCATGCAATACGTGCCCTCCTTAATGCCCACCACCAGGATCACCCAACCCCTCACTCCCCTCCCCTCTAAAACCCTGAGTTTGTTTCTCATGAGTCCACAGTCTGTCATCGTTTGTCTCCCCCTCCGATTTCCCCCAACTCACTTCTCCTCTACATCTCCCAGTGTCTTCCATGTTGTTCCTTATGCTCCACAAGTATGTGAAGTCATATGATACTTGACTCTCTCTGCTTGACTTATTTCACTCAGCATAATCTCTTCCAGTCCCATCCATCTTGATACAAAAGTTGCGTATTCACCCTTTCTGATGGAGGCATAATATTCCATTGTATATATGGACCATATCTTCCTTATACATTTGTCTGTTGAAGGGCATCTTTGTTCTTTCCACAGTTTGGTGACTGTGACCATTGCTGCTATGAACATTGGGGTAAAGATGGCCCTTCTTTTCACTACATCTGTAACTTTATGGTAAATAGCCAGTAGTGTAATGCAGGGTCAAAGGGTAGCTCTATTTTTAATTTTTTGAGGAATCTCCACACTGTTTTCCAAAGTGGCTGCACCAACGTGGAAAAGAAATTTTTAAATACTATTTATTGCCTTAACTAGAATTTTATATGTTTATTTAGCAATTATGCTATTGCAATTAAAAAAAATACACAAGAGGAAAATATATCTCGTGCATATATAGAAAAAAATATAAATTTTCCCTCATTTATATATGTGCACACTACTTCAGAGGAATCTAGTATAGTTTTGTTGATTATATCCTGAGCATATTTTAGTTATTCACTTTTAATCTCTGCTCTGCTTATACTGTACATAAATATTACAAATAATATTAGCAGAAGATATGGAAGAGCAAATAAATATTTCTTTGAAGATTTATTTATTTATTTTAGTGACTGGCATAGGGGTATAGGGAGAGGGAGAGTATCCCAAGCACTGAGCAAAGAGCCTAATGCGGGGCTCCATCTCACAATGCTGAGACCATGACCTGAGCTGAAATCAAGAGTCAGATGCTTATCCGACTGAACCACCCAGGTGCCCCAGAGCCAATAAATATTTTATAATCATAGTCAATCAATATAACTTATGATATTAACAATCTCAAAAAGAAACCCACACATTATCATCTCAGTAAATGTAGAAGAGTATTTTACAAATTCCAACAAGTGACCCTGGAGACAAAAACAAAAATGAAAACAAAAATGAAAACCTCCCATCAATCCAGAAACGAAAGAAAAATTCTGCAAAGAGTGCCCAGGAAGGAGCTCAGAAAGCATTAGTTTTTCACTTCTAGCTGACCCTGAGGCATGCACAAGCTGGAAGGAAGGCTGAAGCAGGTTGTAAATTTCAGAATGTGGAAGTTGTGCTTTAACACACACAGAATCCCTTATGCAAAACGTGGGAGACTTGTTGGTTTAAAGCATTTAAGGTAGTGTCTGTCCAGTCGTTAGCTGACTGATAGGCTACCAAGCAGTGACCAGTGACTTCAATAGCTACAAATGAAAAGGAATACAGATTTTAGAGAATCAGTCCAAGAAAGTCACTAAACTATACAGAAATAAAGGCAACAACAGTGTTCACTTTGGCAGCACATTTACTAAAATGAGAAATAAAGGAAACAACAAACAGCAATAAAAACAAGTCTTGAGGTGCAGGGAGAGTCTGACTCCACTGTTGTCCTCGTATATTATTAAAAATGTCCAGTGTTCAATTTTCTACAAATAATGATGACACATGCAAAGAAACAGCAAAGTATGACCATACTCAGGAAAACAGAATGGAAATTGTCCCTGAGGAAGCACAGAGTTTGGATTTACTAGACAAAGATTTAGATATTAAAAATATGTTTAAAAATGGAAGGAAACCATATCTGAAGAATTAAAGAAAAGTGTGAGAACAATGTTTTAACAAGTAGAGAATAAAAACAAGGAAATTACAATTAAGGACCAAAGAGAACTTCTGGAATTAAAGTATAATAACTGAAATGAAAAAAAAAAATCTCTAGAAGGGGCTAACAGCATATGTGAAGTGGGAGATAAAACTATTGAACTTGAAAATAGGTCAATTAGGTTTTCCAGTCTGAGGAACAGAAAGAAAAAAGAACTAAAAAAAAAAAAAAAAAAAAAAAAAGAACCAAGATTTGGCAGACATCATCAGAATACCAACATAAGCTTAATGTGAGTCCCAGAAGAGGAAAGAAAGGGCAGCAAGAATATTTGTAGAAATAATGGCTCCAAATTTCCCAAACATAATGAAAAACAATATACACATCCAAGAAGCTCAACAACCTAGGAGTAGGATAAACTCAAAGAAACTGACATCTTTGCCATGGTTCTCATGGCATGTGAGAACAAAGTGAGAACAAGTGAGAACAAAGCTTATTCTTCAGAAATAGAGCTTTTTGGGTGGTTGCACATTTTTGCAAGCTTCAGGCAGTGTATCCTATGTAAGAAAAAGTGCAGTGGACTCACATAGATAGATGTTCCCTGATTTTAATGACTAATAAACTGTCAGCAAAACAAAAAGCACCAGCAAAGGAGATTGTAATGGAACAGTGAAGTTGATGTAAAAGTGAGGGAAGTTCTGTGGAAGTTGAAGAAAAGACCACAAGTTGGTAATACTCAAAGGCTTAAAGTGAAGGGAAATCTGTGTAATCTATCCAATTCTGTATTACGGAGAAATGTGGCCCTATTTACAGATGTGTTTGTAATAAAATTTTACAATGGCTTATACAAAGTGCTAAAAATAATGAAATGTGTCTTCTCTGGCAAGGATTTGCCTACATGTGATCTCATGATGGTTCTAATTCCTTGAAGCACATGGTCTAACTTTTAAAAACCTGGAAAATAAGCTAGCTGGTAGGTGGTCATGGCATCACCTAGAATCAGTGTAAACACTTAAAAATCAGAAACACAAGACTGAACAAAAAGGCTCACCAAATGTAAAATTGCTTGATAATTATTCACAATTTGTACATTAAAAGATTATCTTAGGTATCACAAGATTTACTGTCAGAGATCTTTAGCTCTTCCTAGAATAAGTTGACTTTACCTTAAAACTGGTTGTTGAATTGAGCACAATTTATTATCTGTAGAAAGTGCTAAATTTTTTTTCAGTCCATGACATTTATGTGTACACTCTCCTCCCTATATAAACGTGTTAAACATAACCCAAAGTGTATTGCCAAATATAAAATTTCTGTTTTTCTCTATAGCTCTCCTGAGAGTAATGATATGTCTTCATTTCATTGACTCCTGTAGTGAAGAGCAAGACTGTGCATTGTGGGTATGTCTGAATGAAAAGTCTGATAGTGTAAGTCTATTCTGTTTAGATGGGAAAAAAATACCTTATTATTTTTTTTTTTTTAGTTTTTTTTTTTTTTTAGTTTTGCCCATCTGTACAAAGAACACACCAAGTCTGAACTCAGAACAAATAAAACTTTTGCAGATATCAGATAAGAAAACAAAAGGTCAGAAGGCAGTGTGTGTCATATTCTGGTAGCTCAACTGTCCTATGTGGCGGGAGCACTGTATACCCACCCCACAGAGGACACTAGAACGTATACAAGAAAATCCTATGGAAGACGTGCAAAAATAGAAAAATCTGATACATAAGCTGCTCTTTTGTTTGACTTGGTTTAGTTTTTCTCTCTGGTTTAAAAAAAAAAAAAAACATTATTTGAGGAGTTTAAGATACACAGGTTAGCTGACCAAACATAGTATTGCCTTATTCATAACAATATTCCCTACATGTTAATGTTGTTAAAATTCATTGAACATCTTGTGATTTCCAAGCAATGAGTAGTATAAGAGTTTATTTTCTTGAACATTCTGGTGCCTTCCTATATTTGGAATAGTTTTGGGTAAAAATGATTAGGCTTTTTTTTTTTTAAGATTTTATTTATTTTTTTGAGAGAGAGAGAATGATCAGTGGGGAGGGGCAGAGGGATAGAGAAGCAGACTTCACGCTGAGCAGGAAGCCTGGCACAGGGATTAATCCCAGGACCATGAGATTATGACCTGAGTCAAAGGCAGATGCATAACTGACTGAGCCACCCAGGCACCCCAGGCTCAGCTGTAAAATCTAGTCTCTGATCACTAATCTACTGTGTACCTATAAATGAAAGAACTAATTGCTGATTCTTGTTTTCCCTGAATCAAATGTGTTTTAGAGATGTATTAGCTCACAAAGTCTACTCAAGTGCTGTTTAAAAACTTGTAGATTAGTCACTCGCCCTGGAAGACAGAATATGTTTTTCAAATCGCTCAGTTCTATGCTTATATGTAGTGAAATAAACATCATCCTATCTTCATATTACCAAAGATCCTCTGGTTCTCTCGAGCCTGGAATATCCTATGCATCCAGAGTCCTTAGTCTCACCCATACTCTCCAGCTCCATCTCTGGTTAGTTGACTACCACCACCATTTCTTACCAAGCCCACTGAGATCACTGTTCCCTGGTGTGTAGTGACTTTTCACAATGTCCTTGCTCTTCACCATGCTTTCTGATCTCCTGGATGCCCTTCCTTGTCCCTTACCCCAGCGTCATCAAACAATTAGGAAATCTCTCAAGTAGAGTTATCTGCATTCTTCTTAGTATGTCTAGGACCTTGTAAATGACTGAAGACACAGCAGACAGGAAGAGAAGTCCAAAACTCTAGGCAACCTTAGAATGCTGTGCTGGAGATCAGGAGACAAAGGGTGATACCTAAGACCTCACAGGTCCAGATCTTGGAAAATGCCTTAGTGGTGATGACTGGCTTCAACATGCCCTGATTCTTTCACTCTCTTTCCCCCAAAGATAAGAGTTTCCATGCTGTCTCTTGGTGATTTTGTGTTTGCCAGCACAGAGCCCCAACCCAAACTTTCTTAGTCTATAGTCTTTCATGCACCAGACTTATGACTCTTCTGGAATCAGCATTTATTTAAAGATCTAAGTTCCTCAGTCTTACTTTGGGCTAATTGATTGCCAGGTAGTGAATATAGGGGAGTTCCTACCAGTATATCATTGAATATTCCTGGGTAAAAGAGACAAACACCAACACAACCCATGGCACAAAGTATTACCAGATGTGTTTTTATCTCCAGTGTCCTTCACTTGATCAAGCTCCTTCCTTCCTCCTTAGGAAGAATCCCTAGGAGTGTGCTATATGCTTTTGTAAGTTTGCAAGAGTATGATATTTTAACATGACTCTTGGAAGCTGTAAGATGTTTCACATAATCAAATATGACCATTCCGATTTCTCCTCCATGACACTTCTTTTTTTTTTTTTAAGATTTATTTATTTATTTGACAGAGAGAGATCACAAGTAGGCAGAGAGGCAGGCAGAGAGAGAGGGGGAAGCAGGCTCCCTGTGAGCAGAGAGCCCGATGCGGGACTCGATCCCAGAACCCCGAGATCATGACCTGAGCCGAAGGCAGAGGCTTAACCCACTGAGCCACCCAGGCGCCCCTCCATGACACTTCTCATGGTAATGTGGTTTTGATGCTGCTGCAGACATTTTTTGGGATCCAGTTAAGAGACAACTATGTTGGAGATATATTAGTTTTAATTTATGGGGTGTACTTCTGGAGTTCACAGTCAAGTTATTGTTGGTTATACCAGCACAGAAAAAATTTTTGAAAATACTTGCACCTTCCAGCTGAGTCTGACCCACTGTTGTGACAGGGGTAGAGGTAGTATTGAGATCTGAGACAGATAAGTGAATCTTATGAAAAGAAACACTGGAAAAATGTAGGGACATTTAAGTTAGCTACTGCACAAGGCAAGTTAAAATGCCCTGAAAACCTATAGCCTTTCCCAGCTTTGACAATAATCCTAAAATATACATGACATTACTGATAAGGAACTATAAACCTGAAAGTTTTTCTAAACTCCAAAGAATAAAATGTACATCTTGATCAACCATAAAGAAGACACATTTCTATTCTCTGTATAGTATATAGCTTAAAAATATTGCCAATTGAGTAAGTAGACAAACAAAAAATGTAATATTAAGGTATATTAGGCAGATAAATTTTTTTGTTTTTATGATTGCTGTAGTATTTATATTTTTAAATTTGTAATATTTACTATTTTGTTTCTTATTCTAGGTAAATAGTTTAATTCTTAATTTTACATTCTTTTTCTTAAAGCAGACTCTGCAAAAACTATAAGCTTTAGCACCCACAAAATGTGGGACTGTCCTTAAATATTAGTTGTATTGGGACGCTGAGATGGCTCAGTCAGTTAAGCAGCTGCCTTCAGCTCAGGTCATGATCCTAGGGTCCTGGGATTGAGTCCTGCATTGGGCTTCTCACTCAGCAGGGAGCCTGCTTCTCCCTCTCTCTGCTCTGCCTGCTGTTTCCCCTGCTTGTGCTCTCTCTGTTAAATAAATAAAATCTTTAAAAAAATATTAGTTATATTATTATTTTTTTATTTAATGTTTCTCCAGAGAATTTTTATATTTGATAAGGACTTTCCACAAACAATGGAAAACACTAATTAGCACAAGGAATTTCAGGTTCAGTAATAACTTAATAAATGATTTGTTTTCCTAATGAAAACAAATAGGAAAGAGGAAGTCTTAATATTTTTGAAGTGAACTAATCAATATTCTTGGAGTCTTTTACCATCTGAATGACCTCTCCCACTTATATAATAACCCTAACAAAACACTGTTGGCTTGAAAAAGGCAGCCTTTTACCTAATAAATTTAGGTAGGAGAGATTGCCCTTATAGATAAATTTGGGGAGTTTATTAAGGGCATGGAAGATTCTCAAATTAAAGAGATTTCAAGTTAAATTTTAAATCAAGAATTTAAATTAAAAGTCTCATTATAGTCAGGATGTGCTAGATTACATTAGACTAACAATCAAACTTTGATACCTTGACAGTTGAACAAAAACATGTGTTCTGTAAAGAGCTAAAAATGTAATCAGTTTGCTTTCTGTAAATCGAAGTGTCACAGATTTCAAAATGACCATGTCAAATTGTCATATCCAAATGAAAATAAAAGTTATTTATCTATGACTTATTTTATAAAGCTGATTATAGCTACTTCACCCTCCAGAAGGTGGAACATAATTTCTCACTCCCTAATTGTAGCTTGTACATAATGACTTCTTCCAAACAGAGCAGTATGGAAAGTGGGAGCATGAGGAAGGGGACTGACTTTATAGAGGAGAAAACTTGACAAATGCGATCTCATTCAGGTGATCAAGGTGAACATCACTAGTGATAATGTTATATTGATAGTATGTACCCTCAATATGAAGTGATGAAAACAGCACTTCCCTCCAACAGCACATAACCAGAGTCCAATCATGAGAAAAATATCAGACAAGTCCTCACTTAGGGACATTCTATTAAGAACCTGACCAATACATCTCAAAACTGTCGAGGTCATCAAAAACAAGCCAAGTCTAAAAAACTCGCAAAACCAGGAGGAGCCTAAGGAGATAAGTGGATTATACTTATTTTGGCATCCATGCTAAGATCCTAGAATAGGAAAAGGACATTATATTAAAATTTAAAGAAATCTAAGCATGGACTTTCGCTAACAATAACGTATTGGTTCATTAATTGTGACAAATGTACCATGCTAATATAAGATGTTAATAACAGAGGAAACAATGTAAGACATGTGGGAACTCTGTTATTATCTGCTTAATTGTACTGTAAATCTAAAATTGTTCTTAGAGTTTATTTATTTAAAAAAAATGCAAACAAAATGTAAAGAAAATCACTCTCTAATCATGATTTGCAGATCTTCAAAAAACCATTAATATAATGTCAAATTATTTCTTTGTTCAGCTGAATTCTTTAGAAGAATTATAAAGCAGTTACATTAAAAACTGTACTCAATAGCTCAGAAAATGTGTCTATATGTGAAAATTAAACTCTGCCTATAATACTGTTAGAAAAGTCAGAGTTAACGATCCTATAACAAGTAACAAACAATTATAGATGGATGGATAGACAGATAAATGAATGGATGCTGGATAGACAGAAGATAGATCAACAGAGTGAACAGATAAAAAATACAATGAGGCTTAAAAACCATAGTTTTTATGAAAAGTCAACAACTGATATCAAATTTTCAAGAGAGAAACTTTAAAGTATATTCTATAATGAGTGATACGCTTAGGGAAAAAGCCCGGAGAGAAATCAACTAACTAACCAAACAAGTTGACAAACACCAAAATTTCCAAAAAGGGAAAAAAGAAGGAAATATATATATTTTTTTAAAGATTTTTTTAAATTTATTTGACAGAGATCACAAGCAGGCAGAGAAAGCAGGCAAAGAGAGAGGAGGAAGCAGGCTCCCTGCTGGGCAGACAGCCCGATGCAGGACTCAATCCCAGGACCCTGGGATCACCACCCTAGCTGAAGGCAGAGGCTCCAACCCACTGAGCCACCCAGGCGCCCAAGGAAGGAAGTTTTAATAAATTTGATTTGTGAGAGTAGTATAGTAGATTTCAAAAGTTCTATTACTTTTCCACCCTATTTTTGTTACAGTATTTTGCCCAAACTTGTATTATAAATCCCTACTAACCTGCAAGAAATCTCATGATACAGAGGTCAAAAACAAAACTCTACAATTTACTTTATTGAAGGTCCCAATTATCCCTCAAATAAAGACACAGTAATTTTCTTACCAGAAGTGAATAATAAAAGATCTTCTTTGGATAATAAATTGGGTTAATTAAAGCTATATTTTAAGTTATAACTATACTATGACACAGGCTTTAAAATAAAATTAAAAAGTATATATCCAATATATTATTGTTTCTTTTCAATGTATTGAGCTTTTGTCTTAACCTAAAAACATCACCATTGTTAAATACCATTTCAACACTCTAATTTGGGAATTACCTTCAGAACCTCTCTCTGAGTATTTTTAGTTTCACAGAATTTTTCCCATGAGGAGTTGGGATTAATTTTTAAAACTCTCAAAATATCCTTCAAAATAAAGTTTTGCTGTAAGTTTGGGGGTTTAAATAAATAATGTAATTGACAAAAATATGAAAATGTGGTGTGTGTCTATGTGTGTATGTTCCCTAGATTAACTTCAGAAGAGTTCTGATCACTTTATTCAATTACCTCATAAATGAAGAGAGGGAATTTCTTCCCAGGATAGATGCTTTAAAATAAATCTGTCAATTTTACCATTTCTATTATTAAACATTTTTTGTATGCTACCCACATAGATGTAGTGTTCTCGAAACATTCAGCCAAATTGATATACTGAGGTTCTGAAAATGTATAGAAGTTTCACATTCTGATAATTTCTAGATTCCTGGTCATTTGTAAATTGATTGTGGTAAATTAAGCTGGCCACAGTCTTAGACATATTCTACTTGACTGCATTTGTATTGAACCAAGCAAAGAAATATTGATGAGCCTTTAGAAAGTCATGGAAAGATAAAAATGAAAAGACTATAATGATGAATTTATAGGCAGACTCTTACTGATAGATCATAGATAATGAAGATAGAAATTTTGTTGTAATTTAAGAAATACATTAAGTGAAATAAAGAGAAACATTTCAAAAACAAAATACTAAGTGTTTAAAAAAAAAACAATGACAACACTGAAATTATCTTTAATTTTTTTTAAAGTGGAGTTTACTTATCAGGAAACAACATAACTGTTCAGTCAAGAACGGGTAAATTGTACACTTTCTCTCACTCAGAGACTTCATTTATTCTAAAGCAAAGGAACATGCTTGATGTAGTAAGGAGCCATCACCAATTAGGAGCATAATGGTGTCCCAGAACACTCCCAGCTTGAACTAGGCCATTTGATTGCATGCATTCTTGAAATGATTAGTAACACTGGGTTCTGGGTAGGATCTCTGATTTTATATATATCTGATTTGTCAACCCAATTCAGTGTAGTAGCTCAAGTTGAAAAAAGACAAAAAAAAAAAAATGACTGAAGCCAAGAGAGGTAAAATTTTTAAAAATTATAGAAAATAGTGTAAGGGACATCTGGGAAATGGTTTAATACAATGAAGCAAAAGGAAAGGATAGAATATAATAAATATTTGAAGAAATAACGGTTAATCGTAATTCAAAATTTACAAAATACATTGAGCTACAGATACAAGAAGTTCTACAAACACTAATCTCAACAAAACAAAGAGAATCATACCTACAATGCTTGAAAACAAAGAAAATATTCTAAAAGCTAGAGAGAATAGACACATTGCCTTCAAAGTGCCCACAATAATACTAACAGTTAAAATTCCCACAGAGAAAAGAAGGGCCATCTGTATCCCAATGTTCATAGCAGCAATGGCCACAGTTGCCAAACTGTGGAAAGAGCCAAGATGCCCTTCAGTGGATGAATGGATAAAGAAGATATGGTCCATATATACAATGGAGTATTATGCTTTCATCAGAAAGGATGAATACCCAACTTTTATATTAACATGGACGGGACTGCAAGAGATTATGCTGAGTGAAATAAGTCAAGCAGAGAGAATCAAGAATCATATGGTTTCACTGACTTGTGGAACATAAGGAATAACACGGAGAACATTGGGAGATGGAGAGGAGAAGTGAGTTGGGGGAAATCAGAGGGGGAGACAAACCATGACAGTCTGTGGACTCCGAGAAACAAACTTGGAGTTTGGAGGGGAGGAGAGTAGAGGGTTGGGTGAGCCTGGTGGTGGGTATTAAGGAGGGCACATATTGCATGGAGCATTGAGTGAGGTGCATAAACAATGAATTTTGGAACACACACACACACAAAATTAAATTAAATTAAATTTAAAAAAATAAAATAAAATTCCCACAGAAGTTAAGACATTGAAATGATATTTTTTATGTGTGAAAATAAAATAACTGTGAACTGAGATTCCTATATTCAGTAAAAAATATCCTTCCAAAAATGAAAACCAAATTCACTTTTAGACAAACAACTGAAAAAATGTGTCAACAGTAAACCACACTGTAAGTTATAGGAGTTCTTCAGGTAGAAGAAATATATTCTCTGATCATATAAAAAGAGAAAAAATTGAAGAGAAAAAAAATGATGAATTTATGACTATTTAAGACACAAAACAAGATATCCCTTTTCATCTAAAGTATATAGGCAATTAAAATATATGACAATAATAATATAACATACATATTAAAGAATATTGTATTTATTTAGAAGGGAACTTATGCATTTACATGTTCCAAGATCCTTGAATTTATCAGGAAGTAAAGAAAATACTAAGTATATCAGGCTCTAATTAGACAAGTTTTATATTGTAATTTTCTACTGAAATAATGTATAAATAAAATAGTATAACAGGGGCACCTGGGTGGCTCAGTGGGTTAAAGCCTCTGCCTTCAGCTCAGGTCATGATCCCAGGGTTCTGGGATCGAGCCCCGTATGGGGCTCTCTGCTCAGTGGGGAGCCTGCTTCCTCCTCTCTCTCTCTGCCTGCCTCTCCGCCTACTTGTGATCTCTCTCTCTCTCTGTCAAATAAATAAATAAAATGTTTAAAAAAAAATAGTATAACATAAGGGAAATTAAAAATCTTTAGAGTAAGCAAGAAGAGATAAAGATGGTAGATTTAAGCCTAAATATATTAGAAATTATATTTAAATGATCTAAATACTATGATAAAAAGATAAATGTTGTCATATTAATTTTTTTTTAAAAGAGGCCAAACTTCTCTCTCTTTTTTTTTTAAAGATTTTATTTATTTATTTATTTGACAGACAGAGATCACAAGCAGGCAGAGAGGCAGGCAGAGAGAGAAGAGGAAGCAGGCTCCCTGCTGAGCAGAGAGCCTGATGCGGGGCTCGATCCCAGGACCCTGAGATCATGACCTGAGCCGAAGGCAGAGGCTTTAACCCGCTGAGCCACCCAGGCGCCCCTACATATTAATTTTTTTTTAAGATTTTATTTATTTATTTGACAGAGAGAGATCACAAGTAGGCAGAGAGGCAGGCAGAGAGGCAGGCAGAGAGAGAGAGGGGGAAGCAGGCTCCCCGCTGAGCAGAAACCCTGACATGGGGCTCGATCCCAGGACCCTGGGATCATGACCTAAACCGAAAGCAGAGGCTTTAACCCACTGAGCCACCCAGGCGCCCCCATATTAATTTTTTTAAATGTAGCTATTTTGGCTGAAGATGAAGACCTCAATATCAGGACACAAAAATGTTGAAGTTCAAATATTGAATAAATAAATAACAGGCTATTAACTAAAACAACAAAAAAAGCTTTAAGAAGCAAAATATACATATAAGGAATAGGCGCAATCCAACAAAAAAAATACAACTCTAAATTTGTATTCACCTAATATCATAATCACAAAATATATGAATACACATAGACACAGTGTGTATGTTAGTAAATTAAGCTGATTCTAAAACGCACATAGATGGGGCGCCTGGGTGGCTCAGTGGGTTAAGCCGCTGCCTTCGGCTCAGGTCATGATCCAGGGTCCTGGGATCGAGTCCCACATCGGGCTCTCTGCTCAGCAGGAAGCCTGCTTCCCTCTCTCTCTCTCTCTCTCTCTCTGCCTTCCTCTCCGTCTACTTGTGATCTCTCTCTGTCAAATAAATAAATAAAATCTTTAAAAAAAAATAAAATAAAATAAAATAAAATGCACATAGAAATGCAAAGAGGGGTGCCTGGGTGACTCAGTGGGTTAAGCCTCTGCCTTTGGCTCAGGTCAGGATCTCAGGGTGCTAGGATTGAGCCCCACATTGGGCTCTCTGTTCAGCAGGGAGCCTGCTTCCCCCTCTCTCTTTGCCTGCCTCTCTGCCTACTTGTGGTCTCTGTCTGTCAAATAAATAAATAAAATCTTAGAAAAAAAAAAAGAAATGCAAAGAAACAATAAATAATATCCAATACAATATAGAAGAAGAGATTTTGATGACAAAATTTATAAAGTTTGTTACTAAAATACAGAATTAATACAACATGGGTTTGGGTCAAGCATAGACAAGTAAGCCAATGAGTTAAGTACAGATATACATATATGTGAGTGGATTTTAAAAAGGGTGACACTACAAAGCAAAGAGGAAAATCTAGTTTTCAATAAAAAATGCTAACTCAACTGGATGTCCTTAAAGGGGAAAAAAAAAGAATCTTGATCTATAACTTAAACATATGCAAAAATAATTCTAGGTTGGTTATGAAGATATATGTGTGAAAGTTAAAATATTAAAGCTTCTAGAAAGTAAGATGAGATAATATTTGCATGATTTTGAAGAAGACAGAGTTTTCTAAAACAGGGGATGAAAAGTACAAACCTTAAAAGAAAACATCAAGGACGTGGAGCAACTGGACTATTCATCCACAGATGATGGAAATATAAATCAATACGTCACTATGGAATACTGTTGGGTAATGGCTCATAAAGCACTAAATGCATATATCCTATGACTTATAATACCACCCAGGGTATATACATGAAAACAGTATGTTCAAATATGTACCTAAAACCAGGTACATGATGCACTGTCTGGGTGACACAGTCAGTTAAGTGACTGACTCTTGGTTTCACCTCAGGTCATGATCTCAGGCCTGCGAGTCAAGCCCCCCGTGTAAGTTCCCACGCTCAGCGTGGAATTTGCTTGAGAATCTCTATCCCTCTCCCTCTACTCCTGTGCCACGCCCCCCTCAAATAAGTAAATAAAATCCTTAAAAAGATAAAAGATAAAAATGTTACATGATAATTTATAGGGACAATATTCAAAATAGCTCTAAGTTAGAAATAATTCAATTGTCCTCAAATGTACAAAGAATAACCAATTCTACCAGATTCATATAAGAGATTTTTAAACATCAAAGGAAATAAAAAACCATAGCAACAGGTAACAATATAGAAAAATCATCTCAGTGAAAGAAATACACAAAAGTTTATTTTATGTATATTTATAGAGACAAAAATCATTACTTTTAGGGAGAAAAAGATATGATGATAGAGATAGCACACAAAGTGGTATGGGAAATTGATCTCAAATGGCCCCAAGTTTCCTTTTGATAGAAAAACAAATGGTTAAACTATTGTATATTGATACATGAAATAACATGTATCAGCTAAAATAAATGGAGGAAAATTAAGATGCATTTGACAAAAAATAATAGTAAAAAAGAGCAGATGTAGAATGATATAGGATATATTACTATATAGTTTAAAGCATGCAATATATGTTTCATATATATAATTTGCTACATATAGAGGATATAAAAACATGGTTAGGCATGATAATACAGGAGAGTATAGGAGAGGAAGAAATGGAATATGAGCAAGTTCAAAGGATGACTAAACATTTTATTTTTTTAATTTGTTTAGAATGTTTTAATGTATCTAATACATTAGCAAATAGTGGGAATTGTAAGACTTAATAAAGCTAGGGAATGGAAATGTATTCTCTCTATATTATTCTCCATAATTACGGGAGATATCAGTTAGGAAGTTAGGTTAGGAAGTCACAGACCAAGAGCCATCCCAGTGCCAAGAACCCTCAACATTTACCTTGTGTGTCTGCCCCTGAGACCCTGCAGAAAACTACCTTCATTCCAGAAAATCAATCCCCATATATATTGGTATAATTTGTAATCATGAAAGCAGATATTACTGTTGACCTTTTCAATGATTTCCCCACGTATTCAAAGAGTACCTTACACAGAGTTGACACTGGAATATAGTTGCACAAAGAAGGATGAGAAAGAGTGTTGGGACACCTGGGTGGCTCAGTTGGTTAAGCAGTGCCTTCAGCTCAGATCATGATCCCATGATCATGGGATTGAGTCCCTTATTGGGCTCCTTGCTTTCACTCCTTGCAGGAGCCTGCTTCTCCCTCTGTCTGCCACTCTCCCTGCTTCTTCTTGCTCTCTCTCTCTCTCTGACAAATAAAGGAATAAAATCTTTAGGAAGAAAGGAAGGGAGGAAGGAAAGAAGGAGGGAAGGAGGGAAGGAAGGAAGGAAGGAAGATTCCTATCCATACTTTCACCCCAAATATATCTTCTTCCTCATCTTCGCCAATTTCCTCATTTTCCATAACTAACTCTCCAAACCTACCACCCTTTGTTTCCATCTTTTCTTTCCTTCCTTCTGTTTTTTTTTTTTTAAGATTTTATTTATTTATTTGATAGAGATTACAAGTAGGCAGAAAGGCAGGCAGAGAGAGGAAGGGAAGCAGGCTCCCTGCCGAGCTGGATCCCAGGACCCTGAGATCATGACCTGAGCTGAAGGCAGAGGCTTTAACCCACTGAGCCACCTAGGTGCCCCTTTCCTTTTGTTTTGATACAAGTGTTTTCTTCCAAAGTTCAATCATTTCACTTGATGTATGGATTCCTATTTTTTCATACTTTCTGGTGGACTTAACCTAATTTTGTTCCATTCAAAATGAGAAATCAGAACTTTCCCCATCTTTAACAAATCATTTCCATTATTTTAGAAAATGACACAGTATCTCCAACATTTGAAAGCAAGGTCCCAAAACCTCCTCAAAGTCCACCAGCTGGAGCTTCATCCTGTGGTTATTCTTCATGGGCACACTTCCAAGAACCATGACCACATCCCCTTTCTTTTTTTTTTTTTTTTTAAAGATTTTATTTATTTATTTGACAGAGAGATCACAAGTAGGCAGAGAGGCAGGCAGAGAGAGAGGAGGAAGCAGGCTCCCTGCCGAGCAGAGAGCCCGATGTGGGGCTCGATCCCAGGACTCTGAGATCATGACCTGAGCCGAAGGCAGCGGCTTAACCCACTGAGCCACCCAGGCGCCCCACCACATCCCCTTTCTTATCTGCATTCACACTTCAACCACTCAAATCTGATTTCCAACTTAACACTTGAAACTGCTCTTTTCCTATTCAGCAATGTGCCAACTGTTATCATGTTCGAATACTCTTTCTCTGTACTCTTCTCATTCAGAATCACTATGCCATTTGATACAGTTCATTGTTCTCTTTTATATTCCATGAGCTCACCCTCTGCTATGTAACAGATCACTTTAATTCACTTCTACTCAGCCTCCAAATATTGATATTTCTCTTTGTGTTTCCCTACTTCTTTCTCTCCCTGAACCTTATCATAAAGCTTTATGCCAATATCTTCAAAATCGTTACCTATTTCAGTTTTCTTCTTTGAGTTACAAAAGCTCGTATCCGACTGGTTTTGTTTGACCTCTTTGTTTGAAAGAACATTTTCATTTAAAATGTTCAAAATTAAATCATTTATTTCACAATAGCTCCTTTTCACAATAGCTCCAAAACCCTCCTCCCCATAGGAATTCACTCCTAGACTTCCCAGAAAATCAGCCTTCACTTCTCAGGAAATGGATACCACCTTCCACCTAATTGCTTAAGTCAGAAACCTGGGGATCATTCTGGACTCATCCCTTTTGTTTACTCTTCTTATATCTATCAGCATTTCCTATCAATTCTACCTCTTTAATTTATCTGCCATCACCTTACTTTACCTTCCATCACCATCCTTCAAGTCATTGTCCTCATTGTCTTTCCAGGCTTACTCTTTCAGCCCTTGCCTGGCCTTCCTGCTTTCACCCCTGTCCTCTTTCCTTTTTTTTTTTTTTTAAAGATTTTATTTATTTATTTGACAGAGAGAGATCACAAGTAGGCAGAGAGGCAGGCAGAGAGAGTGTGGGGGGAAGCAGGCTCTTTGCCGAGCAGAGAGTCCTATGTGGGGCTCGATCCCAGGACCCTGGGATCATGACCTGAGCCTAAGGCAAGCAAAGGCTTTAACCCGCTGAGCCACCGAGGTGCCCCACCCCTGTCCTCTTTCTTTCCCTTCTCCAAAAACAAGAGTGATCGCTAAAGTCCTAAATAAGATAATGTCATTTACCTGCTGAAATGATATTCCAGTGTTCCTAGGACAAACTGTAATTTTTTAAATGGGTCTCAAAGTGCTATATAATCTTCCTGTAAATGATCTTTCCAGTCTCATCTTAAATATTTTCACTGCCAATATTTAGGTACACCATTTTCCTTTCAGGTCTTCCACTACAAAAAGGTCTTTCCCAGTTCAGGCCCATTGAACACGCTAATCTGCTTTCAGAAATATTGATATCTTCACTCCTCACTAGCTTCTTCTCATCTTTGCAAACTTATCTTAAGAGTCATCCCTTCAATGAAGTTTTTGTTAATTACCCTATGGAAAGATGACTTTAATTTTTACACAGGACATTCAAGTATATGCAGCGAGGTGAGTAAAATTTGGGGGTACAAACCATCAAGTATAAAAAGGAAGTATTACTTGAAATACACTTATCCCAATTTACTATTCGGGGGTTTTGTCTATTTTTCACATTACAAGGTAAAGCAGGATCCACATCTTCATTGTTCATAACTAATCACCAGCATTTGACATAATGGCTAAAATATACTAGGTGTAGAGTAAATATTTGTTTCATGAATAAAATATGAAAGAATGAAACGTGATCAAATAAAGAAGATTAATAAAGTAAACAAAAATCTCAGAAAATAAATAATACTTTATATTTCTGCAATGCAAATTAGATAAAAATTTAACATTTTTTCCTATATCATGCAAAATACACATAAATATGAACACCAAGATATATTTTATCTTTTTTCAGGGAGTTGTCTTGAAGATTTTTCCTGCATTGCAGTCAAAAAAAATTACAAATCAACAGTTATTATTGCACTGGTAACTTGTAGGAAAGATACAGGTATGCATCGAAAGATCCCAACAGAACATCAGCCCGAAGTACTTGAAATTTTGGAAACACACACACATGTGCACACACACACGTGCGCGCACAAATGATAATATGATATATACAAATGACCTGCAAGAGGAAATAAATAATAAAGTAGCAGGATTCACTATCTCTCATTAACATACAATTACCTGGGTTAAGCAAAACAAGACAGACTTTTGTATAACACTGGCAAGAGCAAACAAAGATGGATAATTGGTACTGGATGGCAAATGATTCACTGTAGACTCATGCAAGATATTGTGCATTTAACTGAACAATGTGAATTATGTGTACATACTAATGGGTTCTAAATTAGCTGTGATTCCCAAAGAGAACATCCAGGTATTTTTGTGAACAACTCAATGAAGATGTCAACTCAATGTTTAGTTGTGGGCAAAAAGGCAAGTAAGATGTTAGGTTGGGTTAAGATCATAGAAACTCATCTGGAGAAACATTCTGTCAGTAAATAAACCAGTGATCACAGGCTACCTTGGGAAATGCATTTTCTTGAGGTAATGTCCTGTCAAGCCATCTGAAATTTCTACTTAAAATACTGTTAATGTGTTGGATTTATGTCAGTATTTTTTTTTTAGGAAAATAATCAGTTAAGAGGCAGTGTGTTGTTTTACAAAACCATGATACAATACGCACAGTTCCCTGATGATCTACTAGTGTCAAAAAAAAAAAAAAAACAACTTACTATACATGAGATTGGGTAGATAATAAAGCAAGGAATAATGTTCCTAATATTCAGGGGGAGGAAAGAAAATCAAATGATGAAGACAGTTGTTAAGTAAGATGGGAGTTTGATGAGGTTGGTATGAGGCAAGCAAGTCCAGTTTACCATGTTATTTATCTCAAGATATCTTTTTTCAATTATTTTTATAATTGTTTACTCATCCTGTCAATAAAATGTAAGCAAAAAATAGTCTGTGCGGCTGGTCTACCTAAAACTAAAACAACTGATGGAAAGCTGAAAAGCTCCCATAGCTCCTATACTTGCTTTAATTAGAGAAATTATAAAATCATATAGTAATTATTTGCTTCTGGTTCATTTCTTCTACACTACAGTGAGTTATTCAAAAGCAAGACAATATTTAATAACGTATGCCTAAACCTCCAGCTTTTGGCATTTGGTGATCAATAAATGTTAACTGGATGAATGAATTAATGAATGTGTTTACCTTCAAATGAAGGGAATTGTTTCATTTGCATACCACCAAGGAAAAACTGTCACTGCTTTCTGAGGTCTGAAATTATATTTCTCGGTGGGTAAATGAAATAGCTTATAATCAAATAGCTCTGTTACACAAATATTAAATACAAAGTGTTCTGATGACCAAATAAATTATTAAGCTCTATACTTGTTTTCCTTTTAGAGCAGTATGTAATTTACTTGAGAGATTCACATTCTATCTATGTATTACGCATCTACTCACAGTTACAGATGCCACAGATTGAATGAAGAGAATACACATGACCCTGCCATCGTGGATCTGAAAAGCAAGCTGGAAAGACTGAGTACATCATTCAAAATGGAATAACTCTTTCCAGAAGATAAATACAGGTGTATATGCAAACATAGAGCAAGATTTATCCTAATGAAGTGTGTCAGAAAAGGTTTCTCTTAAACTCAATACGATGAGGATCTCAAAGGGAAGTATGTGAGATGAGAGAAGTAGGAGGTAGCTGAATGTCCTAATCATTTATGTGAAAACACTGGTACTTTTGCATAATTGGAAGTCTTGTGATGGAAAAACTTTGAGGACAAATAAGTGAGCAGTACTACTAAAGCAAAAAATAGGCCAACTTTCTGAACATACACAACCTCGTGGGCCACTTTGGGGCTTCTGAATGTGACTTTCAAGATAACGGGACAATGAATATTCTGGTAAGGGGAGTTAAGGTGTTTCAGTTCATGTTTATGAAAAGATTACTAAGGCTACCTTATGTAGGATGGGCTGGATGGGTATGCCAAGAGTGATGCAAATTAGGAGTTACTGAATTCATACAAAAATAAGCAAGAGACTTAGGTATAATCTAAAGTGCCTAATAATCCCAGTGGAATGTAAAATGTATCAATTCTCAATGTCAAGTCCATAGTAATTATCATGAAGCATATTGGAGTATATTATTAATAAAACAGTCTTCTGGCATGATGACAGGATGAAGTAGCACCTACAAATTTTATCATTCTTTACATACTTAATCCAGAGTTCTGCTATTTACCACTTGATTATCATTTTTGCTCCTCTATGAAGTTAACCATTCTACTGACCCATCTGTTGCTTTAAACCACCAGTCATTTCAGATAATAAGCATACTGAAATTAGTGAACTTTTACTAACTGAAAATTTTACTTAACTAAATTAGTGATTTTTTTCACTAATTTGTCTAATTAAATTTGTAAACATTTGTTTAATTAAATTAGTAGAAATCAATTAGCTGTGTTGGTCTACTGCTTTTTTTTTTAATGTTTTGTTTCATTTTGACAAAGACTGAAAATGGCTGTGCTATTATTCATTAGGAAGTAAAAATGAGCATGTGAAATGTGTCCCTATTCTTGGACACATGACCCAGAAAACATTGGGGCACCAGCAAGCCCAGTTTTCCCTTCATGTTACATCTGATTCTGCCATTCTTCTATACCCTGATATTTTGTACCATTTCAATACCCTCAATTATGGTCATAGGTACCAGGAATGTAAACTTATAGTAAGACATATCATTTGCTTTCCATTATAGATCTGATAACAAATTTGCTTCATAGGTAGAGGGAAGTATATTACTTTCTGAAAAGTAAGCATTGCCCTGTTCCCTTATGAATAAAGATTTGCTATAGTAGTAGGCTGCCAAGAGTCATACTATATTTCCTTAGGATTAGAGGCAACGTTTCATTTTTGATAATGTACTTGGAAAGATAAAATGCATCAGAAAAGTCTATTCACTAAATTTATCATTCACACAGTTGGCCTATCACAGTCAGTCATATAATTCATAGACTGATTAAGTGCTAAGTGAATGAATCATATAACTAAATATTTTCAAGGCAGTGTATGAACGATAGAGTTAATCAATAATGTACCCAAACTCACTTTACTAGCTATTAGCACAGTATTCTTTATTTTGGCAAATGGTAGAAAATCTATATTTGAAGGTCATTCAGCATCAGAGGCCCAAGGCCAATCCTAGGCATAATTGTGGAGAGTCAAGTATTTCTTTACAAGTCTCTAGCCTTTCTACATTTTTTTTTTTCAAATCCTTTTAGCCCTTTTAATCTGACACTTAAATTTCTAGGACATAATTTTAAGAAACCAAGGGTAGTTGACTTTATTTCAGGAAAACGCATGTCTTTCTCTTTCTTTTATACAATTAATGATGGATATGCTTTCTAAAACACATTTGTTATTTAAAATCTTACTGAAGATTCATCATGAAAAGCACCTATGAAAACTGAAGAGTAATTAAAAAACAATGAAAGGTTAAAGAAGTTGTGAGGAAACCAACATCAATATTGTCTTGCTTATAGCCCTTATAGCACTATTAAGACTTAGTAATCTTCTTCATTAATTCCATTCTGTCTGGATTGCTTTGTCTGTCATTTAAATCAAAAGTCTTCTGAGATATAAAACTATCTTATGCTGCCTATTAAAAAATGCCAACTGTGCTGCCAGTTCTTGTAAATAAATAATCATGAATGTCTGTTGGCTCATCTAGTACTGCCATGTTTTTAAAGAGGAAAAAAAAAAAAAACTCAGACATTTATTTCAAACCATATACATCTATTTACTCACTGACTTTTGGCCAATTTCCACATTTCTAGAGCAAGAGGTAACTTATATCTTAAACCTTGGTATATAGAACAGGAAACAAATTGGAATAAATCAAAAACAAACTTTAAAAAATGACCTTAGCTTTTGCCATGTTCAGATAACAGCCATATTCAAGAAAATGACAGCAGAGGGAAAGAATTGTCTTCTAAGATATTTTGCAGATGTGATCCAAGAAAGAAAAGACATCCTAGCTGGAAATTCACCTGGCAACCATCACAGCTCAGCAATGTTAGTGAGTTTGCATTTACTCCAAACTTCAACATTCTGAATTTACTAAGCTTTATTGCTTTGACTATGGAATGATTGTAAGAACCCACAACAACTATCTCTGACCAGACTCGGACCAAAAGCATGACCTCGACAAACTACCAATCTAATTATAACATTCTTTTTTATATTTGAGGCTATAAATAAGACCATAAACAAAACTGTGATGCAGATAAACTCTGCTTTGCTGTCTTACCAAAGATCCTTGTTATCATGTCTTGATTGCGCAAAACCCTCTATGGTGGAGGCCTTACTTGTTATGCTCTTTTTTGTAGAGTTAGAAAAGATCTTTGGATATAATTCGTATTATTCAGTAATAATCATCTGCATATCCTGATGTTTATATCCGGATGTTATATTCTTGTGTAATAGGACAAAATACTCAAACGCACGATTATTAATGGTTATAGTTCTGACACCATGATATTGGTGTCATTTAATTTTAAAATTTAATTTTAATAGACATTTAATAATATATTTTTGCTATGTAAATAGTAGTGTGATGAACATCTTTGAGAATTTTGGCTTATTTCTTAGGATATAGTCTGCAAGATAGATATACAGAATCAAAAGAATGAATATTTTGAACTTATTTCCAAAACTTGTGCACTTAGAAATGTTATATATGAGAAACAATTTTTTTACAAGATTTTATTTATTTATTTGAGAGAGTGAGAGAGATAGCACACAAGCAAGGAGAGGGACAGAGGGGGAGGGAGAAGCAGACTCCCCACTAAGCAGGAGCTTGATCCCAGGACTCTGGGATCATGACTTGAGCCGAAGCAGATGCTTAACCAATCGAGCCACCCAGGCCCCCCAAGAAACAAAGTTTAATTGCTATTTAAACAATATTATATTTCTATAAATGTAAATTATTACCATATCTTAACCTAAATGAAAATACAAATCATAAGAATTGTTGGTATGCTCGCAGATCAATGAACAACTACCTTGATGGAAATTCAACACATTTCATACTTACTTTAACTACATGCATAGAAAATGTTGAGTTCATCTACTAGAAGTCTCTGGTTACTGTGTATTATATGGCCAGAGGAGTAATAAGTTCAATCATTATTATGTGGTATGATACCACTTTAAATGTGATTAAGTTGTAAATTCCCCTGGTATGAAAATATTCCTTAAACTATATTATCAATTTGACATTTCTGGAATTGAGGAACTTATAAAAATACTAGTGCCTACCTATCCTCATTCAGAAATTTTGATTAATTATTCTGAAATGGAAACATACATAAACTTGGGTTTTTCAGAGGGCTCCATGTGATTATACCTAGCAGCCACAGTTGAAAATTACTGTTTCAGATAAAGAAAGCTTGGGGTGGTGGTGGGAATGCACACAAATATATCTGTAAAAGTAGAGGTTAAAGCAAATAAGCACATGTAACTGATCAAAGGACCAAGGATTCAGGGACCTTATACACAATTCCTGGCTAGAGCTCTAATTGATTTATCTAAGACAGGTTATAATGGAACTGGAAAACTTCCAAAGAAAGGAAACAAAAATGATAATAGGAGTTCTGAGGACTGTATGTGGATAATAGATAGTGTTTGATTTCCAGGACTGGTTGCAATATTTTCATCTTGTGACAGTTAGCGGTGGCCATAGTTACTGGAGAATACAAGATAATATTCCCTGCCAAAAGTCACTTTCATGTATTCCACAACTCTAAAACTTGCTTTGGTTTATAAGGAAATGCTTGATCATGAAAGTGTTACATAGGCTCAGTCAAACATCAACATTATTTAAATCAAAATGACAGAAATAAAGCAAAAATTACAGAATTGATATGACCAGAAAGCCTAGTCCAACTCGTAGTCCAATTCTGAGTCAAATGGCATAGGAATTCTGGGCAGTCAGAAGTCATTTTGAATATGGACAATGGTCATTCGAAGCTCATGGAAAAAGAAAAGCCCAAAAAAGAAAAGTAGAAGATGCTGTTGAATACTCGTTCCCTTTTGGAGTTTTGCTGAGGGTCCTGGCAGCAATCTTCAATTTAAATTAAGAGATTGGAAGGTGATAAAACTCAGCCTCAAATAATTTAGTCAATCCATTCTATTTAGGTAAGCCCAGTGTCTATGATACACCTTGGTGTTTGCTCTTTCAGGGGCACAGGGGAAGGGGTGTGGGTCTTGTTCATCTCCCTCTTTAAAATCAGTACACAGGAGTATAATACCAAAGGACTAGGATACTAGGTACACATGGTACAATATCAAGGGTAAACGGTACTAAGAAAAGCTTGTGTGATTTTCCTCTAGGGTTACTTTTTACTAATGGAAATAGCCAAAGTTAATACTATATTCCTCTAGAGCTTACTATATTAATAAAAATAAACACCTCTGCAAGTCCACACTTGTATGGAATCACTGTGCATATATATGTGTCATTTATGTGTAGAGGATGGATGAGGTGGTCAGTAGGAATCAATGGAAAAGAGCCAAAAGAGTCAAATAACTCAATTTCAACAATGCTCTATTTAAGATCATTTAAAATATAAGTAGCTATGGAAATTCATTTATGATCATCAACATTTATTCAATACAACTTGCACTTGTAGATTACGCCTAATGAACCCAACATATGTAAACTGAAAACATGAATTTCTACTCCCTTTTTTTTCTGTTAAAAAAAGCTATTCAGCCATGTGTAGTAAAGTACAAGGCCTAATAGTATCTCATTCTTGATTCTGTGCAATGTGATGACTGAGCTGTACATTGTATGTGCACAATGACACACATGATCCACTCTTTCCCTTTATATTTCTCTGCAATGGCCCAGATGAGCAACAGCTGCTCAACAATACATCATAGATGACCTGTCTACTATGCAAGAAGCCCAGAATAAACACATACAACAGCTCAGGTCAATGACTACTTTTGTTCTACTTAAGGGCAGGAAAAATATTTCAAGTCCATAGTGTGAATGGATGACACCATCAAAGCAAAGTGGAGAATGATATTCAAGGGGAATGTCTGCTGTAAGAGCATCCCATTCATGTTCAACATAACTTGCCTGATTTATTCAAGTGATGCTGCTTGTATTTCACTTTATCTTTTGCTAGTTTAAAATATTCTTTTTGTTTGTAAATAAATCACAATTTATTGTATGTTGTTGGAGACATGTCTTTTACTTTATCATGGGCAATTTTATGATCATCTATGAGAATACATTGAAGAATACTTTAGAAATAATATATTTATGACATTAATGGTCTTAGTTCTGATTCACTATTAAGATATCAGAGGAACCATTGCTACTTATGATACTCTTAATCAGGCATTGGCAAATTTTCCTGTAAAAGATCTGATTTTTAGCTTTGGGAGATGAAAACCCCTGAAGCAACTACTCATTCTGCCACAATAGCATGAAAGCAGTCACTCATTTGCATAAATGAGTGTGTGTTTCAAAAAACAACTCTTGTTCACAAAAAATGGTGGTGGGCTGGGTTTGACCCAAGGGCTGTAATTTACCATCTCCGGTGTTAAGGCAACTATTCTCTAAGCGGTGACTCGGTGACCCAAGGCTACTTCAGTTTGGTGGTTCCCCCTCTCAAATGATACCATTGTGTTTGTTATCATTGAAGAAGAGATGGCTGGAGGATCATGCACTAACCCTTATATGCTTTGGCCAGGAAGGGTCACATGTCCCTTCTGCCTACAGCCCATTGGCCAGAAATAATCACGCGGTCTACATAACTGTCAAGGGATTGGCAACTCTGAGAACAGATGGAATGTTAACTGAGCATGCTGTCTGTCACACCCAAGAATTACAGACAGTGATTAGCAGAGAGAAAAGTATAGTTATTAACCAAGTATAAGTTTTTAATAAAAGTCACAGTTGGCCAAATCATTTTTAGGAAATGGGTGTTATATAATTTTTTTCATCTTATGCTTCCAGTAATACAGACTGTAGTTGTATTAAGTCTTGCAGTGCTAAAGAATAGTTGAAAAATGAAGAGAACACACAAATAGGAAAGAGACATCTTTTTTTTTCAAGTAGGCTCTATGCCCAGCATGAAGCCCAACACAGGGCCTGAAGTCATGACCCCGAGATCAAGACCTGTGCTGAGATCAAGAGATCAAGAGTTGGCCACTTAACTCCATGAGCCACCCCAGAACCTCAGAAAGAGACTTTGACTTTTTTTTTTTTTTTTTGCAACTAGAAAAAGCATTATCCAGAATGTATATTGAAGGAAAGTAGGATTTGTAGAAACATTATTTTGATGAAAACTTTATATTGACAAGTTGAAAAAAGATTAAATGAAGACCAAAGAACTGTGGTTATTAACACCCATCTACAAAATAGGGGTCATCCTGAGCACCCATCACAGGCTGCTGGAAGAGTGCGAGGGCATGCTGAGGAACGAATCCACACATCTAAAGAAAAGCTAGATCCAAAGCACACCAAGGACAGCGAAGGCCTCTACATAGCTAAAGTGGTTTTTATTTATTCTCTAAAGAGAATTTTAAATGAATATCTAAACTGAGATATATATGACATATAGCATGTATATAGTGTGTGCTACATATCTATCTCTGTTTATATTCTTTTTAAGATATATAAATGACATAGCTAGGTACTATCTATATGTGTGTATCTATCTATCCATCTATCTATCTATCTATCTATCTATCTATAGTGCCATTGACTACAATGTAATAATGGAGCTTCCAAATATTAAACATTAAAATATAGCACCATCAGAAATTTATTTTATATAATCCATATATCTCTTAAGCCATTTTCATTTTTAAAGCCAACAAAAGAGCCATAACTACCTTCCTTTCAATTGTTCCATGTACAATGTCATAGGGTCCTGGACCCATGTCTGGTGACTTCCAGCCTTCATTTCTTTTGTTTTAATATACTCAAAAATGATATGGCTACTTATTCCCAAAGATCATTTTGCTTCCCCTCCCAATTTTCTTTACTCATCATAATAGTGTCCAGAGTTGCAATTCCCCATATTGATTTCTCTACATTTTTCATGATGAAATATTTAATAAGGCAAGTCAAGAATTTATCAGATGTTCTGTTTTTAGCAGAATAAAGCTTCTAACAGCTGAAGTCCTCCATCATTACTAATATTGATACTGTTCTTATTTTATGATATACATTAGGAAAGCATTTTGAATATTGTTTGGCCTAGAAACTGTAGAATTTTTATTTCTGCTTCTCTCATCATTTGTTCTCCCCCAAAATGTTTCAACTATAATACCACTTTCCTATTTGTGAACTTTTATTCAATAATACATCTTTCTGACCTACAGTCAGTAACGGGAAAAAACATCAGCTTTGGAATCAAATATACCCAGGTCCACATTGTGGGTAGCTTTCGACTATGGATTCTTTGAACCACCATTTTTTATCTAAAATCTTTACAGATTTATTTGTGTATTCACCTCTATTAACTTGGAGTTTTGCAACCTCTCATTTTTGAGTTGAAGAGTCTATTACTAAATATATTTCTTAAAGAAATATTTTAACAATTTCAAATTCCCTAGTGTCATAAAGTTCTAGGTGTATTTTGTTATCAATGTCTCTGGAGAAGCTGAGATGTTCAAAGTAAAAAGTGAACAGCCCAAACTTCAGATTTTGCTAATTCTTATCAATCCTTTCTCTTCTGTTTCTGGACTAAAAATGAAAGACAATTGCTAAATTCTGTTTGGGAAAGATAATAAAATGTGAATGGTCCTAGTTTACAATCTAAGTGAGCAACTTTTCTTATATTTTCAATTGTTAAGAAAAATTTTTCAAAAATTTTTCTGAGTGCTTGTCTCCATAATGCAGCACCAATGGAAACTATAAAATAAGAAACAGAATTTACCAACCACACAAATAATGTATTGAATTTTTCGTATGTTACCCTGGAAAATCTCTCATGAGACTTCTGCTGAAGGCTACTAAAACCAACAGTAATTCAAAGTCAAATAGTCAGCAAATAAATTCCAAATTCCTTTCACAGGAAAGTATTATGCTTTATCTGTTGTTGCATAACTCTCAATAATGCTAAAGGTAGTTATTTGTATATCACAAGTAAAGTAGGCCTTTTAGTGTTGGCTAATGCAGAGTGGAATGGCCATTAACCATTCATTTTTTGTGATGAAGGGATTGCATTTACACAACTTGCAGGATTTTTATTCACTCATTTGTCAAGTTTACTTCTCTATGGTTGTCACAATTTTTCTTCGTTATCCTCATTTGAAAAGTTGCTTGTGGCATAAGTTCATTAAATGTAGTATGTCCAAATGAAATGTGTATAGTAGATACAGATGGAAATTCTATCAAATGAGATTTATGCAAAAAATAGAGCTATGTGCAAGGACACTGTGGATACTTGGCTATTACGTCCCTGGTTTTATTCCATAGGAATTACTTCCAGTGTCTAAAATATTAACTTAGCCTTGGGAAGGCTGTAGCAGGACTTTATAAAAGTATAAAATATTCTCACTGTATGGGTCTTAAATGGTGAGAGACTCAATGACTTTAAGAAATACCTTTTTTGCCCTTTTACTGGATTATGTTGATTAAGACCTATAACATACTCCTTTGATAACTTCCATATGGGGTCTTCTCTATCCTCCTGAGTCTATATTGTTGTTTTGATTTTTTTTAATCTTGCCTGTAGAATTCTAGTCTATTATAGTCTAGTCTATCTATTGCAGATATTATCGTTTCCAGAACTCTTTGGTGAATAATAGTTGCCCAATTATTTACAAATGTAATCAGTTCTCTCTAAAGTAATATTTGTCAGTCCTGGAATTTGAACATTATAGGAGACCTTATTGTGCATAAGTTAGAAAAAAAAGGCACTTTGTTAAGTGAAAACAAATTCTATAAAAAGAGAGTCTAAATGGAACTACAACAAAGAGAAGGAAAAACTGACTAGGTCAGCAAGATTTTGAACAAGCTTGGTGATTTTTTTTTAATCTCTTTCATATTACCTAAGTATTATGGATTTACTAGTGAAAATTATTTTGAAGAGTGGAGGGGGTAGTATTGCAAATTGCAGTGATAAGCAAATCTCAAATTATAATACAGATCAAGTATAGTAAATGTTTGTTTCTCACTCACTTAAAGTCCAAAATCAGGTTTCAATATCTGCAGCTACCTCTTTCACACAGTCTTCCAGACACTCAGACTCTTCCCTTCTTATAGCCCTGCCATCTTCAACTACCGAAAGGGGAGAAGAGAATTGCCAGGAAGATTACAAGTGGGCAAGTCTCCAAAGGCTGGGCTGGACCCAAAAGTGGTTCCTCACCCTGCTGATTTGATATCTACAGCTATAGCCTCGCAGTAAGGCCACACCCAACTACAAAGATGGCTTGGAAATGTCATCTGGCTGTGTGTCCAAGAAAAAAAGGAAGGGATAGGATGATGGGCCAGCAGACTCTGACCCACTAACAATCAAACAGCAAGAAAAACACACAGGTGTGCTTTAGGAAGGCACATACCATCCCATTCCCATCACGAAAATAAAGAAAAACACTTTTTCCCAATCTATTTACCTCTTCTGACTTAAAATGAGAGTGACACATGTACAAATTCACGAGATTCTCTGTCATGTTAATTTTAGGGTTACTCATTAACCTAAGAAAAAAGGTTATCTTTTTAAGAGAGATATCTGTTTTTTTTCCTCCATACAGATAGACTTAAAAATACATTCATTATGTGGAATATTAGGTAATTACTAAAAGAATGAAGTGAAGGTATATAGTTCTAAATGGATGTCCATGATAGACTAATTAACTTTCAGTGCTTTAAAAAAAATGTAACTATGGAAAATATTTTCTTATACATAAAACTGGATTTACTTGTTAATATGTGAATATATGTAGAGAGCGCCAAAGTTTGGCCAGATATATGATAATCTGATGCCGAAGTTAGGGAAAGTGGATGGTGCAGACTTTTATACTTTACAAACTTCTGTATTGTGGGAACTTTTTTTTTCTTAGAAAACATCCTGTATTACTTGTGTAATGACCAAAAAAAAAAAAAAAAAAAAAACAACTATTTGATTATAAAAAGAATATCCAATACAAGGGAGGAGAAAATGAATTTATTCTCTCAATAATAAAACTTGAGAGTTTCCTATGTGAATTGCCTGATTGGCCTTCCATCTGTAAGACAGAGCTATTACGTGTGGTTTCTAGTATGTTTCTCAGGTGATTTGCTGAGGTACAGAGATTTTCTTCTCTCTTAAATCTGGGCCCCACATCTCAAAAGCTTAGAGGGTAGCACAGCTAATTCTGTTCTTGGAACGGTGCAACTTTTCAATATGGTCTTATAGAAAAACTCCTTAAAATCACATTAAAGTTAATTATGCCTACTCAGTATTGAGTGGGTTGAGGCCTTAAGATCACCTCCAGTGAAATAATCTATGTGCTTCTTAAATATTGCTTCCTAGGCCTCTGCCCTGGCCCCTTCTGCTGTGAGAACCCAAGTGTATGCATTGCTAGCAAAAACCTCAGATGATGATGTCTCAGAGGCACACCAGAGAATCTCTGGGACGGACTGCATTTAACAACACAGATTTGAAAGTTAACAAGATGGGTGCCTGGGTGGCTCAGTGGGTTAAAGCCTCTGCCTTCGGCTCAGGTCATGATCCCAGGATCCTGGGATCAAGCCTTGCATCAGGCTCTCTGCTCCACAGGGAGCCTGCTTCCTCCTCTCTCTCTGCCTGCTTGTGATCTATCAAATAAATAAATATAATCTTTAAAAAAAAGAAAAAAAGAAAGTTAACAAGAACCGGGCTTGACTGACTTCTCATGCCACCACCTGGACACCTCAGTTTTCTTGCGGGAAAAATGGTACAATAGTTTTCTTCTCTTCAAAACTGGGACAATGGTATCTTCTACTTCAGAGGGCTGTTTGGAGAATGAATGAGACAATGCTTCAAAAACTTTTAGCGAGACGTCAAACAATCCACGCCATGTTTGTTTATACCATTATTTTTGTTTCTAAGGCTGCTGTTACATGACTATGCCTGAGAAGCCACCTGCATTGGCTCTGAGGAGATAAGTCACCCCAGCTGAGGGGGAAAGGGGTTCCAGAGCTTTGGGTTCTGCCTAGAGACCACCATGCCTGCAGCCTCCCCTGCTACCACCAGAGAAAATCTGGAATCTTCAGCTTAAATCCAGAGCTCCATAATTCCACAACTGTTTACTGGGCTGGTCCTCGGTGCTAGCCACCTTGTTTCTGTAGGCCATCTGAATGCCTAGGAACCTCCTATGGGCTATGAAGGCAGCAACTTTGTGAAACAAAAAGCAATTAGAGATCTTTCTTGGATCCAGTGCTCCTCCTTTGACCTCCCATCGCTCTGCCTTGTGTAGTCACCACATTCCCTTTCTTAGTGTTCAGGGGCACAGGTGGGGGCACTTTTGGACAGAACCAATTCTCTCACGCTTGCCCCCTTGTTGCGCGTTGGGCATGCACACAGACACACACAGTCTCTCTCTGCCTCTCTCTCTCTCTCTTTCCCTGGGTCTCTCTTTCTCTCTGTCTCTCTCCAGCCTCCCCAGGCAATCCCGTGTGACTCATTCACTACATGTCTATTGTGTTATGGGCACAATGAATGATGAGATGCCTTTTAGGTGGTCTGAGCAGTATAGATGATTTCTTCCCATCACAGTAATTGTATTGCAGGTGAACTCAGAAATGAACAGTAACAGCCCCAGGGACTGGGGTGTGTTTTTATTTTTGTTTTTGTTTTACCATTTATATTAATTTGTGATTTTATCTATTTGGTCGCTCTGGTTCATGGAGGAGAAGGAGAAAACGAGACAACTGTAGAATCATTTTGATTGCGTGCAATGAAAACATTGAAAAGCGACAGATATTCAATATTCAGGTCAGTTGAGATGTAAGTGTGACTAGCATATCAAAATCTAATCTTAATTAAAGCCTTGGAACGATTAGGCAGTATCGAGAAGAAAGTAAAACAAGGGAATAAGCCATCTTCCTAAGAATCAAATAATTTTTCAAATACATTTTGTCTAGCTACCTGTACATATAAATGCAAAAAAGGTAAGGTTATGGCATGTGGGAGTAAGATCTTACATTTCATAAATATGGGGAAAGCTGGCATGAGTCCAGAAATGGGGAAGTATTTATTGTGTAGTTTTGTCTTCTTCTTTTATAATTAATTCACAATTAGACGTGTAATTATAATTCAGAAACGGGCAAAATACATTCAATGGTTTTAACCATTGATAGATTTGTAAACAAAAGCAGCTGGACTGGAATTTCTTCAAGGAAATATTTACATGCCAACAGTTTATCAAACTGAATGTCTGCTGATAAATCTACACACGGGCATTATGTTAATGATAGTGCAACAATGATTCATCCAGGGCCGCCTACTAGCTTCAAAGGCACCAGATGTAAAAGAATAGAATCTGGGAGCAAAAGGGGAAAAGGCTTCTGTGCTTTTAATCCTTCAGCACCTTGCAGAGGATACTGCCATCAATCCAGCCATCACACGCCTCCTTCCTGAAGCTACTTCATATTACGTCATTCCTTAAAGAGGAATTAAAAGAAACCAGGACAAAAAGAGGTTCATTCCAAACCATGGGACTTCTGTGGCCTGGAATACCAAAAATGCAAAACACAAAAACAAAACCAAAAACAATTTGTTCTAAATGCCCCGTAAACCATGACTTTGTTTGGACAAGCTGGCCACGCAAAGGACTATGGAGTCTCCTGGCGTAGCAATCTCAACATTTCAATGCTCTTCCATTTTTTTTTTTTTTTTCCATCAAGTGGCCAAAAGGATGGATGCCAAGTGTTCTTCCTCCCTGCCATGTGGAAGAGTGAGGATGGAAATGAAAAGTTGCCAGGAGAGGAAGGATGCTTTTGGGAAAATAAGAGACAGGAGTAATCTTACTCACAATAACCATAGAAATGGGGCAGCATGATAAAATGGAGACAATAAAAATCCAGTTTATAAAGACACATGGCTTAAATCTTTCCTTTTCTGGGTTCCTAATATGTGTGAGCTCTTGGATGGTTTACTCAATTCCCCTAAGCCTCCACATGGTCAGCTCTGAAAGACTCATATTCATACATACTACCAGATTTTTCCAGTCATGGTACCGGTCACTAGGCTAGGTACGTTTGGTTCACCTTCGTATCCATCTCTAGCAATTCCATTATCTCCAATTAACTGATAAGAAAAGCTGGGACCCACAAAATTCCCTAACATGCTCAAATGACTTGAAACTAACCTATGCATTTCAGCCTATTCTTGCCAGAAAAGCTCATTCTCAGAAGAGAAACTCAAAAACCTGGTTACTAGATTTGAAAAAGCAGTGCTGATTTTGGATCTGCACGCAACATTCACTCGAATAACTGAGTAACAAGCCTCCTGAATCTCGCACTTTTGTAACTTAGGGAAGAGACTGGCTCCAGAGCCTGGAGAAGATCTAAACTAAGAGATGATGGTTATATACTCTGTGATCAAAGAACAAGGTAACAATGAATGAAAGCCAAGAAAAGCATTTTTACAAAAGGAACTTCTGGAATTAACAAAGAAAAACAACTTGTTTAGTGTATCTGTAAAGAAGTCTTCCAACAGCAAGTAATGACAGCAACAAAAGACTAAACCTGGCTCAAAACATAAAGATGCTTGTTGTAAGAGTAACAAACAACACAGGTATGGGTCAGCAGTTCAGGATGTCCTTCAGGACAATGCTTTGTTTCTCCCTCTCTGTTCTGGCAGGTAGATTCCAGGTTCCAGGTGCATTAGATTTTTGACCCAATGACTTTTGCCTTATGGTGGCAATATGGTCACTATACCTCCAAGAAAGGAAACAAGGGATGTGAGGCACAATATTTACTTCTCATGAATATTCACCTTGTCATTTTGACTAAGGTGCCATAGGAAGCAGAGTTTTCCTTTCTCACTGGGCGGAAAACTCTGTCATGTGCCTGCCTTGGACTAAAGTTTGGCTACTAGGAATGGAATTCCTAGAATGGATTATTTCCTGGATAGAATAATGAAAGTGGTCAAGAGTCTTCTCTTCCATTGGACTAAGGGATTTCCACTCACAACTCCTTTAGATTCACTTCCTGTAAGCACAGGATGAGTAGCTGATGGCTGCTTGATAGCCAATGAACTGTGTCACATATAGTAAATATGCATCCAAAGCAATTATCCACAAAAGATTCCTTTAACAAAATTATTTATATATATATATATACATATATATATATATATATATATATATATATATATATATAATTGATGTCTAAGAGGTGTATTTCAAGCCCTGAAAAAAATACTAGGCATACTTAATTTCAAAGCTAAAACATTAACCAAAGGGTGGTGATTCTGTATCATCAGCTTCAAATAAATCAATGACAGTAGTAATTAGAGATGGTGTGAATCCTTCATTTTCTTTGTGAATTGTTCATAGTTGTAATTCAATAGAGAAAAAATAAGAAACAACAATAATAATAACTTTTTATTAGTCATGCTAAAGTAGCAAACCAGTGGCATGGATAATTGAAAATAGTGGATTATATGCATAATGATTAACTACTTAGGTTATTTGCCTTACCAGAGATCATTTTACATTCCCAAAGCATATTATCACATATTTATTTGAGGAAGTAATCACTAAGCATCTTGGGTGGAAAGTTCTATAAATCTAGGTCAGGAAATTTTCCACAGTTAAAATATAATGACAATATAAAATTCACTATAAAGATAAAGGTGAATTTTTATTATCAAAAAAGTGTCTTTGCTGAACAATGTTAATGAGTACAGTTTTGGAATGAGAGTACAGAATTTTCAGGAAGCTTGAAAAAATTGGGAATATATAACCCCACCTGCTTTCAGACTTAAATTTAGAAAGGCATTTTCTTAGTCTAGCTTCCTAAGGGTTCAGGCTATTTTTTTCCAAATTATGCTTTGTTATAAAGTTTGAGGGGCTCAGTATGGTTCTGAATAAGCTCATGAACACATAGATTTCAAGTCAAAAGTACAGGTATCATTGCTAGCACCGCCATTTTATTCTATGTGCCTTCTCTAAAACTGCAGTTATGCTCACCAGGTATTGTGGTGGCATTTGGTATCTAGTTGAGTTCCTTTAGTAGATTCTGTCTTGGTATTCTGCCTTTTTTTTTTTTTTTATGGTAGATGTAGCTCTTATTTCCTAGTCTAGCTAGTATTGCCCGTATTATAGGGCACATTCCATGGGACTAAAACTTTCAGCTCACTCTCCCAACCACTTAATTCAAGTACATTCACAAATAAGTAGAAGAATCATAATAAAAATTGCTTCTATATCTTATTCTGTTTCTAGGATTTTTGTTTTGTGCATTATCCTCTTTTCTAAAAAATCCTATTTATAAACTGCTACTTGGACAATTATACACAAGAAATAACCAAAAAACAGAAGTGGCCATAGTGATATGACACATTTTAAATATAAGAAAATGGGCTGGATTTTTTTTTTCCCTCCTATTCTCTGTTATTTGAATTTCTACTGCTCTGAGACAGAGTTGGCCAAGGATCTGCACAAGAATACACACGTAGCACCGATTTGCTCTATCAGGAAACTGGCCATAATAATTTATCACTTAAACACTTGGGAGATTGAAAGGGGGCATTATTAATAAATACACTAGGGAAACAGGCGAAAACCAGGACTTCTCGGCACAACAGGACATATAATCACCCTAGATTTAAGTCACTGAAACACTTGGTTCTTCTGTGTGTGTTAGCTGGATTCCTTTTTATACAGTTTAGAAAGCAAAATAGAATTAAAAAAATAAAGTCTCATAAATTAACTTCTCAGTAAAAATCCATAGAGATCACACCATGCAATCATGTGAAATGAAAGGGAAATTAAAAGGAGATGGGGATTTTTACAACATGGTACAGAAAAGAGAAAGTGAGGGAAAAACACAAGCCTTTAAATAGGATAACTTCACACAGCAGCACAAATGTAAGAAGAAAGGCCTCTTAAAGGGTCCCTCGGCACCAATGTTCTTATTTGCCAGAGGGCAGTTTGTCTTGGCCAAATGCTTTCTGATTTCAGTAAATCTACCTCCTGAACAGTTTATGCAAGGATTTAAAGAAAAGGATTAGGAAGAAAATTACTTTGAACTGATCAAGAAATAAATCAGTTCAAACACACAGTTTTGTTTCATCCGTGATTTATGGAGAAGAGTAAAATAGTATTCTATTTGGTAAACTCCACCTAATAAAATATAATACCTAATCTAGGAAATAAACTGTTTATGGATGTAAGGAAATAGCTAGATGGCCTTAACAACAGACTAATTTCAAAAATACGTTATGATTGCTCATTTCAAAAGGCACAAGAGAGCTAGAGTCCATTGTAAAATGTTTCATAAGAATAAAGTAAGACTGACCTCCCAATGCATAACTCAGGGCTCATGCCTGATATCCTTCAGGGTTCTCCTATTCCAGAGTGTTCATAGAATTTATGATACCCAATCTGCCTATGATTCTCTCTCTGAACACTGTAGAGGAGAGACTTGAATACCACAATCCCTGGCCAGTGTCTCTTTCCCTCCCCCAAACAGTTAGGACCCACTGCTTGCAAGTTAATAGTCATTGGGTTTGTAGGTCCACTACTACCCTGGATTCAGTAAAGACAATAAAGTCAAGATACAGTATTCTGTTTTCAAGGCTCTTACTCTCCAAGTTAAGATAACAAAAATAGTCCAAGTGAGATACTGAAAACCTGGTGAAGAGCTTAACTACAGACACTGACCTTTGGTTCTGAGAACAGTTTCATGAAGTGTTGACTTGACTGAAGACTAGAAGGCAGTCCAGGGAAATAAACAGGAAAAGATTATCTTCAGTAACTCTGTACCACTTGTGGGGAAGGAGCAGGAAAACCTAGAATCTCTTTTGACTACAGTGGAGAGTACATATTAATGAAGGATGACTAAAAATAAAACAAACAAAAAAAAAACAATTGGTAAGTGTAATGGTTAATTTTGTGTGTCAACTTGACTGGGATCTCAGTGGTCAAATTAAATGTTATTTTTGGGTTTGTCTGTGAGGGTGTTTCCAGATGCAATTAGCATGAAACTGTGGGCTGAGTATAGAAGCTTGCCCTCCCCAGTGCAGTCAGGCGTCATCCAATCCACTGAGGGTTTGCACAGGACAGAAAAGCAGAAGAACTCCTCTTTCTGCCCAACTGCCTGAAAACACACAGCAGTCTTACCTAATCGCCCTCAGAATCTGCTGTCAGCACCCTGCTCTCAGTGTTTCTGGTTCTCAGGACTTCAGATTTGAACTGGAACTCCCACCACTGGTTTTCCTGGGTCTGGAGCCTAGCATGACTCCACCGTGAAATGGAAAATGATATGTATGCCCAGAAGTGGACAGCTCTAGTGGACAGCTCTAGCCCCTTTCTGGGACATCCCTAATGGAGAGTGGAAGAAACACTTCCACTCTTCCACAAGGAAGATGTTTTCAATGGGCAGAACTTAGGGCAGTGTGCCTGGTTGTTCACTTTGCTTAGAAAGAGAAAAGACAAGATGTGTGAATATATACTGATTTGTTGGCCATGACCAGTGATTTGTCTGAATGGTCAGATATTTGGAAGGAATACCATTGCAAAACTGGCAACAAAGAAATTTGGGAAGAGTTATCTGGATAGACCTTTTGGAGTGGGCAAAACACATGAAGATATCCATGTCCTATATGAATGCTCACCAAAGTGTGACCTCGGCAGAGGAGGATTTTAATAATCAGGGGGACAGATGTCCCATTCTTTGAATACCAGTCATCCTTTTCTCTGGCTATCCATGTCATTGCCTCATGGGCTCATGAATATAGTGGCTGTGGTGGCAAGGTTGGAGGTTATGGATGGATTCAGCAACGTGGACTTCCACTCATCAAGGTCCACGTAGGCTGAGCCACCAGAGAGAGTCCAATCTGCCACCAGCGGAAACCAGTATACATTTCCTGATGTGGCCCCATTCTCAGGGCTTTCAGTCAGCTGTCTGGTGGCAGAAGACATCCACTTCTATCATGGAAAGGTATGATTTTGTTCTTACTGAAATACTTACTTTGGATATAGATTTGCCTTCCCTGCATGCAATGCTTCTGCCAAAATTACCACCAATGGTCAATGGATGCCTTATCCACTTCAATGGTATTTCATACAGAATTGAGTCTGACGAAGGAATTCACATCAGAGCAAACAAATGTGGCAACGGGGCTAAACTCATGGAATTCACTAGTCTTACCATATTCTCCATCATCCAGAAGCAGCTGGTGTGATAGACACTGTCATGACATTTTAAAGACCCAGTTACAGTGCCGGCTAGGTAGTTATACCTTGTAGGTCTGTGACCAGGGTTTCCAGAAGGCTGTATAGGGTCCGGATGAGCATCTCCTATATGGTGCTATCTCTCCTAAAGCCAAGACTCACAGGTTCAGGAATCAAGGGCTGAAAATGCGAGTGGCGCCACTCACTATGACAACCAGAATCTCACTAGCAAAACTTTTGCTTCCTGTTCACTTGACTTTCTACTCTGCTGGTCTAGAGGTCTTAGTTCCAAAGGAAAGAATGTTTCCACCAGGAGACACAACAGTGATTCCACTGAGCTAGAAGATTCCATCAGACCAGCCATGTTGGCTCCTCATGCTTCTGAATCCACAGGCAAAGAAAAGAACTGCTGTGCTGGTGAAAGTGATTGATCCTAGCTTCAAAGGGGAAATCAGACCACTATTCCATCATGGAAGTAAAGAAGAATATGTTGAAGATACAGGAGATCCCTTAAAGTATCTCTTAGTAATTCTGATTATTTATGTAAGAAAGTACCCTAAAATTAAGTACCTTAAAAACTAACTTTTTTCCTCACATTTTCATCAACTGATAAATATGTAACCTTGTTTTATGTGCAATTCTGTTTAAAGATGCCTCATTTAGTATGTACTGTTGATTTACTAACATTGGACTCCCAGACAACAGTACTATAAATTATTGAATGAAGCTTATCTAATACAGATATTTTCTCTGTAAAGCACATCATAGCCTTCTTGCTCTTGGGAATATCAGACAGAGATTCAGCACTAAGCTTGGGAGCCATTTTAAACAGCAAAATAACAACAACAAGCATACAACTGGGGGAAAAAAAAAAAAGGGACTAAATAGACCACGAAAAGGACACTTGTTTATACTGTGAGAGAGGAAACCACAAGGCAGTGTTATCTTGTTCAGAATACAAACATTGGGTGACTCGGATTTTTTTACCACTCTATGCACTTACACAAATGATGAGGAAGCTCAGGGAGTATTGATTTGGAGGTTATAAATAAATTTTATTGACTAGGCAAATTCACAAGAACAGAATTCATGAATAATAAGGATAGACAATATGTATGTATGTATGCATATGTATACATACTATCTTCTTTAAAAGATTCATGTTCTTTGCTTTGATATTTTTTGAAATTTCAAGAGTATATACTTCAGTATGAATTTTTCAATTAATTGTGCTAGATTCCCTTCTGATATAATCAATCTAAGTAATCCTAGTTTTGTAAGATTTTCTTGCTACTTTTCTCCTTGGCACTTTATTATCATTCTTAAACTCCTATTAATGGCTTATGAGCCTTCCTGTATTGATCTAATGTCTTCTAACTGCTTTCAGATTTTCCATTTCTTAGTTCTCCTGTCTTAATTTCCTTTAGAATTCTCAACTTCCTCTTCTACAATGAGAAAAATATATCAGTAGAATTTCTCATTTTTACTTCTAAGAGCTTTTTTATTTTCTAATTTTTTTAAATTTTCTAAATTTTTATATTTTATAGCATCTTATTTCTATCTTATGGATGACTATTGTACTTTATCTCTGTGAGAAAATAAGTTATGATTTCTCTGAATCTTTCCTTTCCCTGTGTTTGCTGCAAAGTGATTTTTGTTTTGTGTGTTTTGTTATGTTGTTGTATCCTATTTTTCAAGATGGGAGTTTTCTTTAAGTTGTGGATAGGCTGACTGATGATGGGCTATTATTTCAGATGTAAAAATGAATCATCAAAGAGTATGCATGGTAGGGGTTTATAGACTGCTCAAACTCAGCTTCCTGAGGGGCTTTCAAATATCTGTCTTTATAGACTTTTTCCTCTTAGACTAGTAAGCTTCCCACAGAGGAGCATTTCAGTCTCTTTCTTGAGGTCTTAAGCTTAATTGCCAGGATTGTGGGAACTTAGTAGGGGAAAAGAAACAGGTCACACACTTTTATGTAAGGAGATCATTACTTCTTCAAACATAAATCCAGTCTTCTATAAGGGTAAGGAAGGAAGTTATTTAATATGAAGGCAGGTAAAATATGTAAATGTCTAGCTTTCCCTCTAATAGAATATTATCTGTTTCTCCTATGTTTATCCCTGGAACTAAAAAACCCCTAATCAAAGAACAGGTGAGCCATCATCAGACCTAAGACAAATACAGACTCTGGGGCCATGGAACTGTTTGCTCCCAGGATCTCCTGCCAGCCCTTTACCTCTGGGACTCCAGTGGCCAGAAGGCCATGATCTCTTTCCTTGAAGACTCAGCCCTTCTCTCTGCAATCCTGAAGTTAGCTGATAGAATTTTCCTAACAAAACCTTGAAAATCCATCTCCTTTCTGTCTTGAAGCTAGAAAAAATTCAAATAAAGCCTCAGAAGGGATTTTGAGTACTTGGGTAAGAGTTTTGCTTCCTCTTCAGTATGATGACCCATTGAACCATCGCCACCACTACCTTTAAAGAAAAACAAAACAAGACAGATTTCCCTTGTGACACAATATTCCATCAGAGAAACAACGAGAATAAAAGAGCTCCTCAGAGTTCTGGAATTCTGCAACTGTTAATTGTTTTGATTGTGAAAGGCTGCTTGCAAGGACTTAGGTTCTAGCTTTCTCTGTTCAACTAAATCAGCTACCATTTACTCATTCCATACCCCAAGTTCACTTAATATTCCTTTCAACTATTATCCCTCGTACAGTTTCTCTATCCCTATAGGTTTAGACATTTTTATTAATTTAGTATAATTTTAGTATAACTTTGAGGTTTAGAAGGAGCAGAGCTAACTTCTACTTTTAGTCAAGAAGGATTAATGGAGATTTGATTTTCTTTCTCTCAAAACACCAAAAAAAAAAAAAGATAAAATTTATCAAAGTGTTTTTTAAGACACTGGACATTAAGAAATGAAGGTCAGTGATCCCTGACAGATGGTAAATAAATAAATAAATAAATAAAAGCAAAACCAAAAAAAAAAAAAAAAAAGTGACCCTTATGTTTGAGAGAGTTTCTAAGCTGTGGCATATGGGAAAAAAAGAGAGAGAGAGACATAGAGGTTTAGTCAGCAAAATCTGAGTTGAGTAATCCCTGGAAACCAAGGTTGCTAGGGTATAGAGAGGAGAGAGCTGCACAGAGAGAGAACTCGGGAGATACAGAGAAGAGTCTTTCCAATTTCACCTGAGTATAGATCACATACATTTGTGACTCTTTGGGAAAAGAGCCATCTGAAAGCATGAGAGAAAACCATGCTTTATACTCACACAAGGCTAAGAAAAATGCCTGTTCTCGCCAACAAGATCAGAAAAATCTCATAACTCACAGGACATTGAATGGAGCATGCAAAAGCATGCTACATGAGTGGTAACAATTGATCCTAGATTAAATAATCTTAAAAGCAAAACGCAAAATGATCAGATTGTTTCCAAGTAACTTAACTGCACCCCAGGAAAAAGTTAAAGATTTTTACAATAATATAAAAATACTGAGCTAAAATTCATAATATCAGACAACCAATAAAATGGTACCAGACATGCAAAGAGGCAAGAAAACAAGACCTACATGAGAAAAAAAAATCAATCCATCAAAACTGACTCTGAATTGACACAGGTGTTAGAATTAGCAGACATCGACATTGAAACTATGTATTCCATATGTCTGAAAAGTTAAGTTCAGACATGCTATATATATTTTCAAATGAGTGAGAGTGCAAGAGAGCCAAAGAGAACTTCTAGAATTGAAATTATAACGTGTGAGATGCAAATTACATTAGGTGGAATTAATGGTATATTCGACATTACAGAAAATTACTAAATCTGAAGACAAAACACAATGAATGTGAATATAGCAAGATCCAAAATGAAACAGAGAGAATGGATAATTTTTTAAAATGGAATAGAGAATCAATAAGCTGTTTGATAATTTCAGGAGACTTGAAACATGTAATTAGAGTTCCAGCAGAATAGTACAGAGGAGTAGGAAAAAAATTAAAGAAGTAATGATCACAAAGATGTCAAATTTAATGAAAATGATAAACATGCACACACACACACAAAGAAAACTTCACAGGAATATTACCATCAAATTGCTCACAATCAGTGATAAAGAGAAAACTCAAAATCTAGTGTGAAGGTGAAAACACATTCTAAACAGAGGAACAAAGATAAAGATGTCAGCAGATTTTTATTAGAAACAATATAAGCAAAAGGACAGCAGTTAGCATATTTAAAGTATTATTTAAAAAAAAAAAAGATCAATCTAGAATTCTATATCCAGGGAAAATTTTTTTTTCTAAAATGAAGGCAAACGGAACCTAAAAGAATTGGTCACCAGGAGTCCCACATGACAGGAAATGGTAAAGAAAATCCTTCTTTCAGAAGTAAAATACCAATGGTAATATGTAGCTACATAAAAAAACAAAGCACACAGGATATGGTAACAACTTAGTTAATTTTATATCAATTATATCTTAAATAAGCTATTTTTTAAAATTACAATGAGACATTAACTACATCTATTACAATGGTTAAAATTTTTTAAAATGGTTTCACTTATTTGTGGAGCATAACAAATAGCATGGAGGACAAGGGGAGTTGGAGAGGAGAAGGGAGTTGAGGGAAATTGGAAGGGGAGGTGAACCATGAGAGACTATGGACTCTGAAAAACGATCTGAGAATTTTGAAGGGGTGGGGGGTGGGAGGTTGGGGGCACCAGGTGGTGGGTATTGTAGAGGGCACGGATTGCATGGAGCACTGGGTGTGGTGCAAAAATAATGAATACTGTTATGCTGAAAAAAATAAAAAAAATTATAAAATTAAAAAAAAAAAAATCAGACAATCTCAAGACCTGGAGAAAATGGAGAACAACTGGAACCCTCATTTGTGGCTGGCTGGAGAGCCCCCTGGGGCAGCCACTTTGGAAAAATGTTTGGCAGTTTCTTTTTAAATTAATCACATACTTCCAATATGTCCCATCAACCATACTTTTAAGTATCTACCTTAAGGAAATGTAAACTTATATCAACCCCAAAACCTGTACACAAATGTCTTTACAGCTTTATTCATAATGATCAGAAACTAGAAACAACCCAATATCCTTCAACTAGTAAGTGGATAATCTGGAATATAACTCAAAAAAAAATAAAAAATAAAAAGGGAAAAAAATTACTGATACACTAAACAACATGGATGAATCAAAAATGCATTATGCAAAACAAATGAGGCCAGACCAAGAAGTTTACATACTGTATGGCTCCACTGACTTTGGAAAAGGCAACAGTATAAAAATAGAAAACAGATGAGTAGTTGGAAGGAGAAACTGACTCCAAAGTTCAGCACCAGCTCATTTTGGGAAGTGATGGATCTGCTCTGTATCTTGACTGTGGTGATAGTTACACACCTGTATGCATTCTCAAAACTCAAATACATGTACTCCAATTATACTATGTCTCAGTTATGCCATATGTACATTTTAAGTGTGAATTAAATGCAATTAAAAATATGTGTCACCCAGAAATAAATATTGTGTGGTTCTGTCAGGCAATTTTCCTAATATATATGATCACAGGAAAAGTGATTAGATCATACAATCTAAGGTATACTATTGACTTCTATTTTCCGTGTACAAAATAAATGGAATGAAATAGAAATAAGGCAACAAGACAAGCTAGGATCTGTGTTGCACAGAAGAAATGGAGCAAACGCAGAGTGGAAAGATGAGTGCATCTCTTAGAAGGCAGATGCAGAGTGAAATTAGAGATAACATATTTTTTTTTAAGATTTTATTTATTTATTTGACAGAGAGAGAAATCACAAGTAGGCAGAGAGGTGGGCAGAGAGAGAAGGGGAAGCAGGCTCCCTGCTGAGCAGACAGCCTGTTGCGGGGCTCGATCCCAGGACTCTGAGATCATGACCTGAGCCAAAGGCAGAGCCTTAACCCACTGAGACACCCAGGCACCCCAAGATAACATATTTTTTGCCCAGAGATTTGGAGTTATGGCACTTCTATTGTTGTGAAGAAGTCCCCATGCAAAGAGTAGATAAATGGGTATCGTAATTAATTCAAGAAAAAACACATATATGCAAAATATGCATATGCAGTCAGATCAAAATATACATGTATACATATGTGCAAATCATACATACACTTTGATTTATGCCCTTTGCTTACACATGGAAAAACTGAGTCCAGTACAATGAATTTACTTGCTCAAGAACCCAAGAGTTCAAACCCAATTCCACAGGTACCATGTCATATCTGAAATCAGATAATTTTACTGGCATGTCTTATACAGTGGTGAGGTGGTTCTGAATTCCGACTTGACCATTTGTGAGCTCTGGGGACCTCTACCTCACTGTCTCTTAGTGCTCTCATCTATAAAATGGGAATGAAAATTGTTCCTCTCATAAATTTATTCAGAGGGTCAAATGAGTTTAACACATAAAGAACTTAGAATGGATCCTGGCATAAAATAAGTGTTCAATATATCTTGACTCTTTGTTGTACGGCCACTAATTTCAGAAAATAATTCTCAAACGGGCACATGTTCTGACTTTCATTGTTTGAGGCCAAGAACAGTTATAACTTCACCCAAACACATCACTGTGTGAACTTGTATGAAAGTGAACTCGCTCGCTGCACCAGTAAAAGACAGTTGCAAGGAGGTTGCTTTTATACTGTAAAAAATGTGAGTTTCAGTCTCAAGATACTTTTTATACTGACTGAGGAAATGATATTGATTGTGTAAAGAAAGGTGCTGGCTATTTGATTCACAAATTCTCTTTGTGAAATTGGTTTTCATCGTTTTGGTTGTTCTTTAAGGCATCTACAAACTACATTTCTCTTTTGCTTTTTTTTGTTGTTGTTGTTTCCCAGACAGTAAATGAGCCAAACTAAAGTTTCCAATGGCAACATTTGCTCCTTTATCACACAACCAGGATCTTAGGGCTAGCAGTAAAAGCTTTATAAGCTGACTAATAGAGGGGAAAAGAGAAATCGAAAGGGTTAGAATGGAGCATTCTGCCTTCATTTCACACCATGACTCTAAAGGAAGAATGGAACCACAAGAATCCCCCCTGAAACTAGGGGTCAAACAGTTATGCCAATCACATTCATTGTGTTCTGTAAAGCTAGGTTTTGTCCATGTTCACAAGTGTAGATTTCCCTTATGCTAATCAGCTCATACGATCTAACTGACCAATTTTCTTTCCCTGACAATTACATTGTGATCAGTAGCATCTGTGTTATAGAGAACTGAAACCAATCCAGTACAAGCCAAATATCAGGAAGCCTCTATTATTATTTTTTACTGCATTTAATCTTCTTCATGCCACTGATGACATTATTATTGTTGTTCCAGTTCATGTTATAGTTGCTGTTTTGGACAACTCAACTAGAAATCTATTGGAAGATGTTTCAGGTGGGAAGGAATAATGTGATAATCAGACTGTCACCACGCTATTTGTCCTGCTGGACACTGCAGTCTTGTATGGTCCCTAGAAGTGATATGCATCATTTAAAAAGTTTTCAGAATTCAGTAGAACTAATTAGTTAGAACACACAGCCCAGAAATACGAGTAAACATTTTATGTAGTCCAGTAGGTAAGCAAGTCATGGTATGGCTAGCCAAATTGATTCTCAAAGCAGAAAGTGATCTTGTTGCAAAAGCCTGCAAGGAATACATAAATATAGGGACTTCATGTAACCCAATAGTTCTACAAAGTAAACCGGGTGGTAGTAAACTCTGTGTTTCCTTTTCTTGAAGAACAAGTGAGATGTTCGATAGAAATCATGCCTTCACCGATATTAAGTGACCAGTAGCAGTTTGAGTTAATTTTCCTGTTTTATTACTAACTCTCCAACGGTGGGGAAAAAAACAGATCCTGACAATTCCTAAAATTTAGTGACATTCTAATGATTTTTATCAAGCTGGAACTGAGGATTAAAACTTAATAAGTGGCATACGAATTTCTTATGAGTTTATGACCTTCCCCTATTTCCTGACAACAGAAAAATGAAAAGTAAACAAAAAAATTTTTAAATAGTGAATTACAAATTTCTCATGAATCTCTTGGGGAGGAGGGAGGATGATTCATTCCCTTGCCTGTCCTCGATTCTTCTCCATCTTAAAATTGAGTTTTATTTTCCAGGAGTTTCATGTAGCAAACAATTTCTGCCTTTGAGGGAAAAAAGACATTGTCACTGGAGTGCGGAAATGCAGCCTCAATAGGGTCCATGCTCACAAGAGAAGCTCAAATGACTGTGGTTTGTCTCGACTGGGGTCAGCCCAACATCTGCTTTCCCATGTAATCATGCATCTAATTTCCTTGGCTTTGAGGATCATAGTAAATAGAATTTGAAAAAAAAAAAAAGTGGGTGGAATAATTTGACATTAGTTTTATTTGGACTGAATCCAAATAAAGAGGAACTGTGAAATATTTGGAGCTCTTAAAGTAATCAATAAGATGCAATGACTCTAAAAGATATATAATTTATACAGAAGAGAAAAGTAAATTGTGTATCAACACAAATCCACATTTGGGGCCAAACTCATTTCAGTCCAAATTTTCCAAGAATAATAAAGGAAAATAATCTAATGCCAGATCGCCAGTGATGAAAAAGTCAGGATATCTAAATATAGATATTCAAAAACTGACAGATGATTTGACAATTGAGCATGTGGAAAGGCAAATAGCAAAAATTTCCTATTCAAATATGCAGATGTTTAAGCAAGGAAATGATTTTTGCAAAACAGCAGCAATTAACCTGAAAACAATTACTCTATAATATTGTTATGTGTGAATCATATCGCCTAGATATAGATGGTATGGAAAATCGGAAGAAGGATTTGTCGCACTAGGCTTCTATAAATCCTAGAGCCCATGGCATACTCTCAGAGGCTTATTTGCAAACAAAGCTGGAAAAACATAAAAATTGTATATATATTCTGAGTTTTCTGGTTCAACAAGCACTTAATAATCTAATAATGCAATAAAATTTTAATGTCCAATTTGGCATTTTGGTTTGCATTAACTTTGATGCCACACCCTTCTAATAAGGCTGTGGACTGGTTCACTCTAATAAGCACAGGGAAAGACTGAAGACGCGATGCTTTAGTAAACTATGCTCTTTGCCAAATAAATGTCACATCACTTCAGAACATTCTGCAAAAGATTTCACAATAGTTTGAAAAGGAGATAGTAGTGAGATATTTGTGTCACCACCAAACAAACAGCAGTCTGGGCACGTCAAACATAAAACAGCCTGACTACACAGTCGTTACCATAATTGTTTGGTTAGCAATGATTTAGTTTCAACAAAATGTCATCAACCATAATATAAGATGAATTTAGAGTTTATTGGGCTTGGGGGTTTGCCTCATTTAACATACAAATTTGTTTGGTTCTTGGGGTTATAAGTAAAAGATATTTATATGTCCATTTACATTTACATAGATTGAGGTAACAATATTAAAAATAATTTAAAATGATAATGGGGTCTGATCAAATTGCTTGTGCTTTAGAACATTATTCAGGTTTGTGAAATATTGACCTAAACTGCCCCATTTGATATTAATATTTCCTAACAAGTATATATTCAACAACATTCCCTGGTTCTTTTATATATTATATATATATACATACATATATATATGATGTGTACACACACACACACACACACACACACACACACACATATTAAGTAGCCAGGTGTAATGGAAAGATTTTAGGAGAATGATTATAGAGTGCAACAAACTGAATATTGTTACTCAATCTTCCACTTTCTAGCTGTGTGACTTCAGAAACATTACCTAAACTTCATGTCTTTATATCTCCATTTTTACTACAGTTCTCATGATACCTTATAAGGTTGTTTATGGTGAAGATTCAATTAGATAAAATATGTGACAATAAAACATACCTTAAAACAGGAACCCATCAAAGATTCTTAATATTTCCCTCTATTAATTTCCTTCTTTTTATCTAGGTATTCCTCTTTTTGGAAGCAGAAATAACAGCTTTCACTTCTGGTTCATTCAAAAAACCTAGCACAGAGGAACTCCTGTCAATAAGGGTAACTACCTTCCATTCCAAGGATTTAAAAATCTACCCTGTATACCTTGTATACATTTTTTTTCATTTTATTTTCTTTTCAGTGTTCCAGAATACATCGTTTATGCACCACACCCTGTGCTCCGTGCAATACGTGCCCTCCATAATACATTGTTTTTAAGGTTTTTCATCAATTCAAGGATGGCAATCAAACCCTGGAATTCTCTGGGTATATTAGAGTTCTCCAGAAAAGCAGACTATATATACATATATATGTATACATATATCTAGATATGTATAGATAGATATAGATATACATACATATATCTATACATCTATGTATATATATATATATATATATATATATATAGAGAGAGAGAGAGAGAGAGGATTAGTTCACATAATTACACAGGCTGACGAGTCCCCAGATCTGCCTTCGAAACCTAGAAACTCAGGATAGCAGATGGTGTAGTTCCAGGCTGAACCTTAAGGCCTAATAACAAGGAGAGCACATGATAGCATTCCAGTCCAAATTCTAGCAAGCTCAAGACCTGGAAAGAGCCAATGTTTCAGTTCCAGTCTGAAGATCTAAAAACACCAGTATCTTATCTCAAGTTAGTCAGGCAAGAGGTGTTGCCTTTTGCTTGCAGAAGGGCCGGCCTTCCTGTTTTATTCAGTCCTTCCACTAATTGGATAAAGCCCACTCACCTTCAGAGTGCAATCTGTTTACTCAGACTACCACTTCAAACACTGACCTCATCTTAAAACACCCTCCCAGACCCAACCAGAATCGTGTGTGGCCAGATATCTGGGCATGCCTTGGTCCAGTGGAGTCAACACATAAAAGTAACCCATTACAGTGGGTCATCAGTCTTGAGCCTTGAAGCATGTTGCCAGTCTTCATAGTCAAATCATCTGCTGGATCCAGAGAGATAAGTGTCTCTCTAGTCATCAAAAAAATTAAATTCACTTCAAGCTATAACCTTCCCACTTCTCAATAGAGTCCCAGGAGGCCAGGGAGCCTCATCAACCAGTCAAGTGTCAAGATGAATCCTTTTCACCACCTTGTAGCCAGCTGTGCCCATTATATCCACTATCCTTTTATCTTTTCTCCTGACCAAAAATGTAAGACTCTCTTTTTTTTTTCATCTGTCCCTTCTCTTTCCTTACTTAATTCTGCCACATCTGTTTACCTCACTATCTTCCTACAGAATTCACCGTAATCACTTGTCCATGTCTACCTGGTTTCCCCCTACTTCAGTGGCCATACATTTGCCAGGTTCAACTTCCTCTGTCCAAATGAGAAATCAGAGTCAGTATTCTCTTGTCTTTATTCTTATCACACCACTTCTTCACAGTTTTCCTAACTCATCCCATTCAAGATCATGTCTTTCTTTGTGGTCAATACTCTGATGCTTCTCGAAGTTGTATATCCAACCCAGGCTTTTCCTCTGTGATTCACAATGTATACAGAACCCTTCAAGGACTATCTCCAGTTCACTCTCCTGTGATAGCTGGACACCTCACATACCAAACCCAACTGCTTCTCTCCTTGGGCAGGGAGAAAAGCGAACAGCAGACCTATCCCTGAGCGACGGGGATTGCTAAGTGATGGTGTGGCCGCCCTCAGCGCTGTGGTTCCATCCTTCTTTCTTCCTGTCTGCTTCATCTGTGCTTTATCATCTCAGAAACAAGGCAAGAAACATGGCAATAAAGAGCAATTCGGGATGAGATGCCTTGGGTCCATATTCACCATGGTTTCATTAAGTAATCAATAGATTGTTGACATGTAGTTGACAATATTACCCATTAGTTTAAATTTTGATATTTAAGGTCAGAGATCAGTAAACCCTAACATTCAATGCTATCTCTCTATCTGTACAAATGCTGATGCCTTAGAAAACCAAAACCAAAATTACAGATTATAAAAAATTGTAATTTATGGTATTGGGGCCTATTGAATAACATTGTAAAATCCAGACATGTTTAGAAAGGTCATTTCTCTTCCTGTTTGTTTTGCTTCTTTATTAGAATGTGCTAACTTATACCCAAGGAGTTACCATCTGACAATTTGTTTCCTCAATTTATGGTTCATGGAGAACTGCATCAGATTTATTTGGGGTATGTGGCAGATGGTTCAGATTAGTTTACTCACTGCAGACTAGAAGTTTGAACAACTTTCTCAAGGCTCCCTTTCCTCTGGTTTCTATATAGGTTCTATCTTCTGCAAACAGATATACCCCTGAGAGTTTGTAAGGAGTTAAGGTCATGAAGCAAAGAATCGGTTTCTGCTGCTCTCCCTATTTCTGCTACCTGTAGGATTGTGGTTATGGTCAGATGTTCCTGTAGTAGCTGTAGGAGATCCTTGTGCTCCTGTCAGAGTATTTTGGTACAATAGGTGGGTCTGTGCCATCCACTCTACTGGTATGTACTGGGGCACAGACTGCCTAATTCCCTTACATCCTGATCAAGGTAGGCAAAGCAGTGTCCGTTATGATCCAGTTCTGTGGTCATTTTAGAAGTCAAGATGAAAGTCAAACCTGGAATCTGGAATGCCAACTCTCCCAGTAATTTTGCAAACATCCGATTGCTTCTTTTGAATCTCTGTCTTCTGAAAGTAAGTACAGTGGTTTTGTTATCTGTAACCTAATGGACAAAGAATGTTTTCTGTCACCCCCCAGAATCTTCATTTTCAACTATCTTCCTAGGACATCAGCTGCACAGTGAAATTTGAGAACCTCTTTTGGGTGAAACACCTGGGGGAGGGGATTAATCTATAAAAGGATCACCACTGTGAATTAAGAAGCCAGGCAATGAGGTTCAGTTTAAATTAACTTCTATTGAACAATCTCTCATTACCTGCCTTGCCCAGAGCCCTACTTCTGGTAAGTTCTTTATAAATAGATCATCATGTTGTATGTCCCATGACGTCAGAATTTGGCTACATCACAGACTCAAAGGCAGTCATTTATACAGACACGTGCATAATAGAAGCTGGTACAAGAGGTCTGCCCAGGAGACACACTTTGTGTTGAAGAGTCATGGTCTAATACAGTAACATCCTCTCCCACAGGAAATTTGAAAGTGGGACAAGAAGCAGCCCGATGACATGTATAGAAGGAGAGAGTCCACAGAAACAAGGCCGTGGTATCTCTGAAGCCTTAGAAGTCATGACTAAAAAGATAAATGAGCCTGTAGCAACAGTGGCCACAGTAATAAATGCAGAGACAGAAACAGCTGAAATACTACAAAGCAGAAAATAAAGACAAAGAGCAAAGAACACCAGGTATATGGTGGGAAACCCGTTAATGGCTTTGCTACAAAGGTGATTTGTTCTGTACCATGTTCTAGATTCTGAGACTTAGCTGTGCTACATGGTAGGAGATTTCTAGTTCGGGATTTTTTTTTTTTTTTTTTTAAGATTTTATTTATTTCACTGAGAGAGAGAGCAAGAGAGGGAACATGAGCGGGGGGGTGGGGTGGGAGGTGGGGGGTGAGGTGGGAGAGGGGGTAGCAGGCTTCCTGCTGAGCAGGGAGCCCGATGCAGGGCTCGAACGCTGGGATCATAACCTGAGCTGAAGGCAGACACTTAACGACTGAGCCACCCAGGCACCCTCTAGCTTGGGATTTTTTTATTAACTGCAGTGGATGCCGTGTTCCCCGCTTCAAGACTCATTCCTCCAGTTGAGGAACTTATCAACTTATCAACTATTTACACCTCTCCTCAGAGTCCTTCTCCAACACCGGTCTCAGCTGAAGAGAGCCACCCCATCCGAGGTCATGTCCCCTTTCTAGAAATGATCCCCATCTAATGACTACTCCATGCAGCAGGAGAAGACCCAGCCCTCCTTGTCTTTTTGTTGTACAATCTCCGCAGACTCATCCCAGCTCCGGTGGGTCTGGCTGAAGCCCTTCTTAGGACAGTGCTGACCCTCAGCTTCCTCCTTTGCCCATTCCTGTCGCCTTCACTCTCTCCCAGTTGTTGATCCAAAGAGCACATCCCAATAAACGTCCACATGCACATTTCTATCTAAGCGTCTGTTTTTCAGAGAACTCCACTACTAGATTTCTTCCCATGTGATGTCCCACTAAAATCATCTAAGATAGCATATCTCTGAGCCTTCAAATAAAAAGAAAACCTCCAAAAAAACTATATTAAAACAAAAATTAATTTTAAGACTCAATAAGTACGTTAAGTACTTACATTGCTAAAACCTGACTGATTTCCTTATAATGTACTGGGATTAGTTGCTGCTATGTTTTCAGTTTCTATAATGACTTCCCCAGAAAAATGTTTCTTTCTCTTATAAATATGTTTATTGTTGTATTTAAGTTTCCCTAACTAAATCAGCCCTAAAATTGACTAAAATAAAGCAGATCAGTCCTAAATTCTTATCTTAAAATACTTTTCAGACTCTAAAGGAAGCCAAGAATTTTCAAATTAAATACTTCGCTGTTTTACCGAGTAGAACTAGGAATATGCTCAAAAAATACTTTATCATACTTCACCTTCCTCACATATAGAAAATTGATATCATTTCAGAGTCTGTGAAGAAAATTCCAACAGTTGTTTGGCTCTTTTTCTGAGTATAAATATAGAGGAAAGCAAGCATGAAACCAGTATTCAACATAACAACTGAACAACAGCAAATGCACTTTTAATAGATGTTTCCTAATACTGACCTAAGTTTGTTCAAAAGCCAAGAAAATAATGTATCTAGTGCAGACTCATCTACAAGTATGATGACTCACTGAGCAAAATATAAATTGGAACAGCTGAAAAAATCAATCAGATTTGAATTAAGGATCCTGCAAAGTAAAATGTGAATTTAGGTTGCGACTGTGCCAACAAATCTGGAATATTCTTTATCTGGATTGAATGTTCTTCAAAGCCATAGGAAATACTAGGACTCTCTTTAGGAACCCCCTATCATAAGAAATTCAAGTAGGACATTTGGTGATATGTATGTAAGATTTAACTGTAGAGACCAGGGATAGAAATACTCAAATCCTTACTTGAACCTCTACCTGATTAAGTTTCAAATATGTGCATGAGCTTTCAAATATAGCTAATTCTAAAACAAAGCCTAGCTCACTTAATCATAAACATAATCTGATTTCTGCACATGGTTGCATTAAAAATATCAGTATTTCATGGGGCACCTGGGTGGCTCAATGGGTTAAGCCTCTGCCTTCGGCTCAGGTCACAATCTCAGGGTCCTGGGATCGAGTCCCACATCGGGCTCTCTGCTTAGCAGGGAGCCTGCTTCCATCTCTCTCTCTCTCTCTCTCTCTCTCTCTGCCTGCCTCTCTGCCTACTTGTGATCTCTCTCTGTCAAATAAATAAATAAAATCTTTTTAAAAAAATCAGTATTTCACTAGCCAAAAGCAATTGAAACAACTTGAGTATTTATACTGTGCCCAATAGAGTGATATGAAGGTACGCCCAAGTCCTCCTTTCCAGGATTTCCACTTCTCGATATTGCCCCTTGTCTGCTTCTGCTTTTTCTCTTCCCTCATTCTGAGCCATCAACCCCCTCCTCCCCCATAACTCTGCTGCCATTTGCTGTCTTATCTACTTCTGTCTCGTGTTCTCTGGCTTAGTTCATTAGGCATTTACTCTCCCCTCCCTCTTTCCACTCTGTCCTCCTCTTTGAGCCTTTTTCTTTGTATCCTCTTATTCATCATTTCTTCACCTTTATCTTTGTCTTCCTCCTTTGTTTCTTTTTTCACCTTTACCAGTTACCTGGATTCTGTAGGTGAGAAAATGCGGAAGCCAGGAAGCAATACGTGTTTGCCCATAAAAGTGTGAGTCAGTGACTATTGATTTCACAGATTTCCTCTTAGCATCATTTCTTTGACCCTGGTCACATCCAACCACAAATGAATTGAGAATCTGTTTACACTCAAATTCAGAGACATTAAGTAAACAAAAATACTTAAACTTTCCTCAGCTCTGTTCTCAACCATAAAATGGGAATAAGGTAACCAAGATAACACAATTCACGAAGCCACAGACTAAAATGAGATCATATGTGTCAATAAGCCATGAAAAGTATACACTGAAAATACTACTTACGTGATGAAACTTTCATCAAAAATTATATGGGAAATGATCTGTCACTCTGTTCTTAGTTTTTCCTGGTGAGAATCCGACGGTAGAGCTATAGTAAATGACACCCCCCCTCCAGTTCTCAGTCCAGTCTCAGTAGAGTCTTCTCTGAGCCTAATGGTGACCATGACACTCAAATCAATCACAGCAGCACTTCTACTTAGCCAACTTTAGGCATGGACAAATTAACAAATTTAAACTATGGAAGTCAAGAACTATTCCACTTCTTGGGGCGCCTGGGTGGCTCAGTGGGTTAGGGCCTCTGCCTTCGGCTCAGGTCATTGTCCCAGGGTCCTAGGATTGAGCCCCACATCGGGCTCTCTGCTCAGCGGGCAGCCTGCTTCCTCCTCTCTCTCTGCCTGCCTCTCTGCCTGCTTGTGATCTCTCTCTGTCAAATAAATAAATAAAATCTTTAAAAAAAATGTATGAAAAAAAAGAACTATTCCACTTCTTAAGTAATGCTAAACAATATTTTTTAAATAAAAATTATTTCTTAAATAGGTGAGGGGTGAGGAGAGGACCATATTTCATACATTCAGAAAAATGGGCCAATGAAAGCACTGTATCATCAAATATGTTTTTCAATATAGCTCTTAGGGCAACATCCATAGGTGACAAAAGAATGGGAAGGATCATCTGGGAGATTTCCATGGGCTAGACCTAGAAGTAGCATATATCACCTCTGTCCACAATCCACTGGCTAGACTCTGCTCAAATGCTCTTTTTTTTTTAAAGAAACTATTGACCTGGAAATACTTATCCATAACTGCATTACACAATGGAAGAAGAAAATGCTCTTTGAGTGAAAAAAAATTTTAGCCACAACTTGGTGAAGAAAAATTCTATTTTTCTACCTAAATGGGACCTAGGTACATGGAGGTCTAAACTGCTAGGAGGAATTACATTTTGTATGGATCTGAAAAGGAGGAAAACAAAAGAAAGACTTGATGGAGAGGTGGGGAAAGATTCCTTATCATACTATTGGGGTCCTGAATCAAATAATCCTACATTTGAAAAAGACTTTCCCTTTTTTGGTCTAAGAATGTTTGATCTGGGATTTATACCAAGAATTAGTTGAGAGTCTGACTATTATAAACCAATGGTTAAAACCATTGACTGTTCAAATCCTAATCCTGTCTCTGACACTTACTGGCTGTGTGAGTGTTACGCAAGCTGTTAATCATTTTGAGCCCTTCTTCCTCATCTTGAGGATGTGAATGCAAACGTGCCTTAGGATTCATTGTGAATGATGCATGAGGTTATATGCATCGAATTCTCAGGAGGGGGCTCAACATATAGCTAATGAGTAAGTATGCAATAAATATTAGCTATATATTATAACAATTATTATTTCTATTCATTCTAAAGTACATGACTCAGCTTTTCTTATTTCTTCTATAGTCTGCAGAGGGATTAAAAAAAAAAAAAACTAGCGTTAGGAATTCCAAAAGCAAATAAAACTAAGAAAGTCAATATTGTATTATATCCTTTTCTTCTTTTCAGTACCATATGCTCTCCAGCTATCTTTTTACCTCTCCCTGTTTCATGTCTCCTATATCTATTTTAGCTGTCTACTTACCTCTCACACTCACTCCATTCCACTGACCCAACCTGACCAAGGGGCTCAGTCCCACATTCCCATACCCCTAAAGAATCTTTCTATGGATGCTTCACTAAAATTCACAGTTGCTCTCATTAGGTCTCACAATCATTTTCATCTATAGAATAAAGAGTTATATTAGAAGATGGAGAATGTCTTGTAGGATGAATTTAGTCCATAATTTCATAATATTTTAGCAAACATTTATGAATCAATTACTAAAAATCATTCACATGAGTTGGGATCTATGACATAACAAAAGAAGACAGAATTTCTTGTCCTGAGGGACTCACATTCAAAGAAAACAATCAAAGAATTAAAAAAGAAAAACATAAATCATTTGTAGATGTAATCATGGAGTCTAGGGCCTTGTGAAAACACCAGGAAGGGCTGTGGCTTTTCTTGGTTAAGTGACTAGGAAGGATCTTCAAGAATTGCTTCCTGAGGAGTTGGAACCTGACCTGATTCATAACTAGGAAAACAAGGAGATAACAAGACAAAGACAGAGCAGAGAGGGAAGTGGTTTGGCCACACTGGACAATATAAGTGACATCTTGGTGGAAAAAATGATATAGTTGGGAAGAAAATTTCAAGGCACTCAAACTTTCTGACATGCACAGGGCCAGACAAGAAGGGTGGATGTGAAAGACACACAAGAAAGCAAGATTAAAGTTAGGAGACCTAAAAACTGTTCAGATGATTAAGCATGGGAGCCATCAGTGGCAGAAAAGCCAAGAAAATGTGATCATGAAGGATAGGAAGAGCCTGAACAACTGGCAGCTAACCTCGTAGCAGACCTCAGAATGCAGCTATTTAAATCTCTCTCCTCATGCTATACCCACATGGAACTATTTAAATTTATCTTTCCTGAGAAATCTTAGCTTCTGGCCAAAATGGAATAAGGCCTGGATTTGCCCTTAAGCCAAAAGGACTTGATAACAGACTGAATAGAGGGAACAAAGTTCTGAGGACGCTGGACTTCTGGTGCTAAGACAGTGATCTCTGAGAGACAGAAAATAAAGGAGAGGATCCAAAGATTGCTAAGGTCTGCTGCACAGAGAGAGTCGGCAGCCTGAGGCACAAGGAGGGAAAAGAGGCACTGCCTGCAGGCCTTCGTGATTTAGGAGATGGAGCTCAGAGTGGAGGGACAGCAGGGTGACCTGAGTTCCCACAGCAGGGTACTGGCAAAGGAAAAGCTGTGCAGAGAGAGAACTTAGAACACATAGAGGGAAGTTCATAGAGGGAAGTTCCTTTGAGTTTTCAGTAGAGTCCCGATCAATACCTACGTGACAGAAACTTCCGTGAGGCTGGCAAAGAAACACCCACAAGGATAAAAGGGAACAGTGCCTGAGGCACACTGGTCTGGGAATATGCCTATTACCGACAGGAAGACCCTGAAACCTCTAATTCATGGGCTATTGGGCAAGGACTCAAAGAGTCTTACTTCCTTAGTGGGAAATAATTAACCATGGAGCCAACACTATTCCAGCCCCACCTGGTGGAACCTAAATTGAGATCTGAAAGAATCTACTATTTCTAAGTGATCTATGAGCATCTGCACAGAAAAGATTTAACATACCAGACCTGACTGCTATCCTTGGAAAGCCCTGCACACAAGATTGACATTGGCTGGTATCTGGGAATTTTGGGTTGGGGAGGGTTCCAACCATTAATAGATAAGAGTGACCTGCTGTGTCAAAACTGATTGAACAAACAATATGATTTATACCAAACATCTTCTGTCTTTCTGTGACTCTGGAATTTGCATATTTGACAAACTGGGGTGCTTCCCCAGTAGGTATTATTTCATACATGTTGTCACAACACTTTGCTAGAGGCTTTTAAGTGTATCCTGTTTGATTCCACTCTGGAAGGACCCTTGGAAGCTTGGGCCTGATTTCCCTCTGACTTTATCCCATGTGCCTTTAGTCATTACTGATTTTGTTTTTTTTTATCCTTTCTCCAGAGTAAATCAGTCTTGAGCGTGACTCTGTGCTGAGACCATGTGTTTTCCTAGACAATCATTGAAACACAGCCTGCTCTTAAGGACCCCTGACATAGCATCTAAAGAAAAAACTCAAGAATACCTATAAGAACTTAAAATATCCAGGGGCGCCTGGGTGGCTCAGTGGGTTAAGCCGCTGCCTTCGGCTCAGGTCATGATCTCAGGGTCCTGGGATCGAGTCCCACATCGGGCTCTCTGCTCAGCAGGGAGCCTGCTTCCCTCTCTCTCTCTCTCTCTCTGCCTGCCTCTCTGTCTACTTGTGATCTCTCTCTGTCAAATAAATAAAATTTAAAAAAAAAAAAAAAAGAACTTAAAATATCCAGAATCTAATAGGGTAAAATTCAAACTGACTGCCATATAATAATAATCTAGCAGGCATGTAACAAAGCAGAAAGGCCTAAGGTCTAAGGAGGAGAGAAAAAAGCATTTAAAAATCACCCAGAACTAATAAATGTTAGAATCAGAGGATAGGGGAATTAAGACAACTACTGTAAGTGTATTCCACATACTAAAGTATAATAAATATATTAAAATTTATATTTATAAAAGACTAAGACAAATACTTTAAAAGTGACACACAAATGTCTGAGGTAAAATATCACTGCATAGAATTAAGAGATTAAAAAATTGCAGAAGAAAACACATGAGCAGTAGCACAACTTTAAGAAAATATATGTACATGGAGTGCTTGGAAGAAAGAGAAATAGGGCAAGAGAAAATAGGGCATTATAAGAAATAATGACTCCAAATTTTTCAAACCTAATAAAACCTATATACCATAGATCCAGGAATCTCAGAAACTTCAAGAGATATGAAGGAAAACTACACAGAGGTACATTATCACATTACACAAAACATGTAATAAAGGGAAAATCTTAAAAGCATCCAGAAGGAAAAGACATATTACAGAGGAATAAAGATAAGAAATTCTACTGATTTCCTATCAGAAACAATGTAAATGAGAAGAAAATGGAGCAACAAAATCAAAGCACATTAAAAAAACCCTGTCAATCCAGAATTTTAAGTTTATGTAAACTTTCCTCAAAAATTGACAGCAATAAGCCTTTAAAACATATAAAAATTGAAAGAATTCATCACCAGATTCACTCTAAAAGAAACGTTAAAGGAAGTTCTTTGGCACAAGAGAAATGATACCAGATAAAAAACAGTTGCCAAAAACAGTTGAAGATAATAGGAAATGGTAATAACCTGAGTAAATATAAGACATTTTCTCACTTACCTTACTTCAAAATATAAAGGACTGTTGGAGGGAATGCAAGCTGGTGCAAATACTCTGGAAAACAGTATGGAAGTTCCTCAAAAGTTGAAAATAGAACTATCTTATGACCCAGCAATTGCACTACTATGTATTTGCCCCAAAGATACAAATGTAGTGATCCAAAGGGGCTCCTCTACCCCAATGTTACTGCAGCAATGTCCACAATAGCCAAACTCTGGAAAGAGCCCAGATGTCCCAAAACAGGTGAATGGGTAAAGAAGATGTGATGTGTGTGTGTGTGTGTGTGTGTGTGTGTACACACACACACACACACACACACACACACATGCATATATGTGTATATACATGTATGTGTGTATGTGTATATATATTTGACAGAGAGATATCACAAGTAGACAGAGAGGCAGGTAGAGAGAGGGAGGGAAGCAGGCTCCCTGCTGAGCAGAGAGCCCGATGTGGGACTCGATCCCAGGACCCTGAGATCACGACCTGAGCTGAAGGCAACGGCTTAACCCACTGAGCCACCCAGGCGCCCCAGTATGTGTATATATAAATACATGCACACATTCTGGAATATTACCCAGCCATCAAAAAATGAAGTCTTGCCATTTGCAACAACATACATAGAACTAGAGGATATTATACTAAGCAAAATAAGTCAGAGAAAGACAATTATCATATAATCTCACTCATATGTGGAATTAAAGAAACAAAACAGAGCATCATAGGGGAAAGGAAGGAAAAATAAAATAAGACTAAATCAGAGACAGAGACAAACCACAAAAGACTCTTAATCATAGGAAACAAACTGAGGGTTGCTGGAAGGGAGGGTAGGTGGTGCGGGATGGGGTAACTGGGTGATAGCTATTGAGGGCAAGTGATGTAATGAGCACTGGGTATTATAAAAGGCTGATGAATCACTAAACTCTACCTCTGAAACTAATAAAACACTATATGTTAATTAAATTTAAATAAAAATAAAATAAAATACAATCAACTGTACTAAAAAATAATAACAGTGTAGTGTTATGGTTAATAACATAAATAGTAATAAAATATATGGCAACAATAACACAAAGGCCAATAAGTAAGAAATGGAAAAATGCTTTTATAATATTTTGTTATTTTATAATATTAACACTTTAAGTTAGACTTTAATAAGTTAAGGTGTATAGCATAAACCATAAAAAAACCAGTAGAATAACAAAGAGTTATAAGTTAATATATTAGGAAAAGAGATAAAATCCTATACTCACTGAATGAGCAAAAAAAGGCATAAAAATTAACAATAACAAATGGACAAATGGAAAACAAATAGCAATTTAGATTTAAACCCAACTACATCAATAATCACACTAAATATAAATAAACAAAATAATCCAATCAAAAGACAGAAAGATCATATGAGATTTAAAAAAAAAAAAGCAAGGTCCAATTACAAGTTGTTTATCAAAAGCCTGCTTTAAATACAAAGACGCAGATAAGTCAAAGTGAAAGGATAGGAAAAAGATATACCATGGTAAGACTAATCAAAAGGAAGCTGGGCTTTCTATGTGGATATTAGACAAGTAGATTCCAGAGAAAATAATATTAAAAGGGAGAAAGAAAGCATGTCATAATGATAAAGATGTTGATTAATCCAGAGGATTTAGCATTCCAAATGCTTATGCACAGAATAACAGCTTCAAAATGGATGATACAAAAACTAATAGTACTGAAAGGAGAAATGAAAGAAGTTGCAGAAAAATCTGCAAATATAGTAAAATACTTAGGTATCCCTTCTTCAATACTAGGAGAAAAATTAGGCCAAAAATCAGCAAAGATAAAAGAGATTTGAACATCATCAATCAAACTTGACTTAATTGACATTTATAGAATATTCACTCTAGAATAACAGAGAAATACATTCTTTTCAAACACACACAGAACATTTGCAACATAGATGATATTTTAAGCCATAAAATAAGAATCATAAATTTAAAAACATTCCATTCTTACAAAATATATTCTCTTGCAACATTGCAATTAAATTAGAAATCAATAATAGACCTTTGGAAGAGCCTCAAAATATCTGGAAGCTAAATAACACAATTATAGATAACCCATTGGTCAAGGAGAAATCAAAAGATAAATTAGAAAGAATTTTGAAATGAATCAAAATGAAAACAAAAGATATGCCACTAAAACTGTAGGGTGACTTTATAGTCTCAAATCAGTGGCCTCAGCTTTCACCCTAAAAAAACTAGAAAATGGTGAGCCAAGAAGTGAGCAGAAGAAATAAAAATAAATATCAGTGTATACTTATTGATTTCATTACAACATCTTTCCTTTAATAAAATTTTTAATCTGATTTTAAAAGTAATAGATGTCAAACCTAAAACTACCCCCAAACCAAAAATGTATTGAAAAAAAAATCTATAATATTATTATAATATTATGTATACTTAAATCTAACAATTCCATTATTGGTAATCTATGCTATAGAAATTAATTTAGTGGATTAAACTATTATACAAAGTTTATTACCATGTTATTTATAAAATAGCAAAACTTGGATACTGACTATCCATATGATGGGAGAATGATTAAATAATCTTTGTGTATCAACTCAATGGGATGTGATACAACCATTACAAATCATGACTGGGAAGTCTGATTGTTACAATTCTTATTAATAACCATGATTACAATTAGTTTAACACAGCACTATACAAAAAAAAAATGATTATAAAGCCTTCAAATATTCTATGCTTTCCATCTAGCCTCCATAACTTTGCCCACACACACCCTGTAGCTTGGCATAAATGAAACTATATACAAACACAACTGAGTGTGCATATACAGATACTGGTAAGCATTGAAATCAAAAAGCCACATGGTGACATTTAGGATTTGCTCCTTAATTTGTAGATTCCTATTATTGTTTGAATAAATAATTTAACTTTAAATGATGAGCAGTACTACACTTTTCCCAGTTCATCAGGGGTTGAAGAGACTTGACTGATCACTATTGAGCAGTGATCATGACAGTGCTTACACTATGGCAGAAAAATCTGGGAATTGAGATATTTACCCAGATAATTCCACATCCTGACCATCCCTTCTCAATCTTCCAAATAATCACTTTATAAAAATCATGTATAATTGAAACAGATTTTTCTCCTCTGATAATTGTCTCGACTCTCAATTCATTTTGCTGTTTAAAATCTGTGCCCATAATGTTCCTGAAACTTTAATTGCATATGAATCAGCTGGGGATCTTGTTAAAGGTCGAACTTTGATTTGGTAGATACAGGATGGGGCCTGAAAGTCTTCATTTCTAACAGGCTCTGAGGTGACACCAATGTTTCTGGTCCAAAGACTATACCTAAGTAACAAATCACATGGCACTGGAGTAATTTACTTCTCTGGTGAATCTGAATCATTCATATATTTAGATATGTGGGTAAACGTACGTACAGATATTTTAATTGTTTTGTTAGTTTTGGTAATCGACATCAAGCCAGTTTGGGAAAGCTACTTACTGTCTCAAAATTCTTTCTAATGAAGGAGGGAAAGGAAGGGGAAGAAAGAAAAATGAATAAAAAGGGAAGGACAGAATGATAGAAAGAAGAAAGAAAAAGGGAGAGAGGGCAAGAAAGAAAATATTGAATAAGCTGACACTTGGCAGAAGTTTGACTTGAACAATGATAAAAGCAAAATCTGCTTGCAAATGCTCTAAAAACATCAATAAACTCCAGTCCCTCTTGCTGATGGAAAAAAAGTAATAAATGTTCATTTTTCAAATTGGGAAACTGAAAAATCAAGAGAAAGCAAATCCTTATAATACAATCAATAAGACATGACATTTGGATATATATTTTTTCTTAAGAGTTTATAGATGTGTAATTATGTAAATGTCCTTTGATATGAAAAGATACATAAAAAACTGTATATCATTATTATTTTTGTAGAACTGCAATCCACATACAATATCTGTATCTTAACTTTTTACTTTTATAACAGCGTATATGTTCTCTGACGTCCAATATTGTGTCTTTGATGTGTTGTATTATTCTAACAGGAAAAATTCACATTGTTCAGCATATATTGTATTCTAGAAAGTACACTAAATAATAAATAATCACTTTATATATATTATACATATATATAAATTCCTTATAGCAAGATAGGTGAAAGCTACTGTTTAGTTGATAAAATGTTATAATTGTATTTCAGGAATTTGAAAATTAAGTTTTAAGTAGGAGGTTTTCATTTCTGGTAACATCAGTTCAATACACTGAACAAAACACAAAAATTCTGGATTAAATATTTTAAAATATGGAGGTGTCATTCTGAGGCCAGAGTAAAAGAAGACCTCCAGAAACAGAGACAAAAGCAGAAAGACTTGTTTATCTTTAAGCCATCTATAAATCCGTGGTGATAGAGCTTAAGGTTCAATGGTCATGATTATGGGGAACAGGAAATAAAGTCAGACTGGAGAACTTCACATGAAGCTAGGACTCAAAGTGGTTACACTCCTACTTAAAGAAAGTTGAAGTATGAAAAAACCCATCTCACAAAGGCAGATGTCAGAAAAAAATTATATGAGCTCTGGGTTTGGGTAAAGGAGAAAAGTCTCATTTGAGACTTCAGGAGAGTAGACGGCACCTGATGGGTTTGGAAATGTTTTGCAGCGATTACTCAGATCAGTTGAACTAAGAGACTACAAGTGAAAATTTAAATTTAATTTAAATTTAATTTAAAGGGCCCCAGGCACCTAGCAGAAGGAAATAAAATTCCTCTATGGAGTACAACACTCTCAAAACCAGATTTTAAAAGATTTCCAGTGATAAGTTTCCTATGAACATGAGTAACAAATTTCAAACATCTCAAAAATTCAAAATTTCAAAAACTCAAATTTTTTTCAAAATTGTTAAAACAAGGATTTAGAAAGTATCAGAAGTAATAATGAATGCAAAATCAGACCTCAATAATATAAGATACTGGATTACCAGCTACCATAAAAGATGAGACATAGATATATCACAACATATAAAGAAGTCAAAGCAACAGACACATAGAGACTATCAAAATGGCTAAGAAGATTTGAAAAGAACTAAATAGAATTTCCAAAACTGAAAATATAATTAACATTAACAATTCTATGTGACTTTTATATGGCAAACTATATACACATGAACATATAATTAGTAGTTTGAAAGATAAATCTGAAGAAATTACATGGAAGAAAGGAGTTGAAGGAATGGCATACCTGAATGTAGGTCAAGAAACTTAGAAGTTTAAGTAGAAAAGTCTAACTTAGAATTAAATTACAATTCCAAAAAGTTATTTAAAAAAGAGAGAGAGAGAAAGAGTGAGAGAGACATTCCCCAAAAGATGATGACCTGGAATTTTCTAAAAAAAGAAAAAGACCTCCTCAACTCTTTGGGAGGCACATTAGTCCCCAAATACAACAAATAAAAATAAGTCCATACTTAAACACACTGTATTCAAGCTACAAAGCATCAAAGACAAATAAAGATTCTCCAGAGAGAAAGACGAAATGGTTAGCGAAAAAACTGGTTTAAAGTACCTTACCAGGGGCACCTGGGTAGCTCAGTCAGTTAATTGTCTGCCTTTGGTTCAGGTCATGATCCTAGGGTCCATTATGTTCCCTCCCTCACTGTCAAATAAATAAATTAAATCTTAAAAAATAAATAGATAAAAAGTATACTACTTTCCTCTTGCAACAGTGGATGTCAGAAGTCAGTGCATCGGGGCTCCTGGGTGGCTCAGTGGGTTAAGCCTCTGCCTTAGGCTCAGGTCATGATCTCGGGGTCACAGGATCGAGCCCTGCATCGGGGGAGCCCTGCATAGCGGGGAGCCTGCTTCCGCCTCTCCCTCTGCCTGTCTCTCTGCCTACTTGTGATCTCTCTCTCTCTGTCAAGTAAATAAATAAAATCTTTTAAAAAAAGAAGTCAGTGCATCAAATTGCTAAGAAAAAGTTACTGAGAACCTAGAATTACACACTAAGCAAAACTATTTTTTTCCCCAAGAAGAGAGTCAAATAATGATATTTTAAGGTTAACACAAAATAAACGTTGCTTCCCAACCTTAGGAGCTCCTGATGAAATCTGCCAGTGGTCGCGCCCCTGAGTGGGCAAGGGGAGAGAGGGCAGCGCAGACGCCGTTCTTCCCGGACTGGTAGGCGCCACTTTCCGCAAGCAGGTGAACTTACTTAGGACCGGGTCTCGCCCAGCAGCAAGAGGAGCAGATCGCTGAACCGGCCGCCAGAATCTTCCAAGTTTATTCAGAGACCCAGGGTTTCGTGGAGCCCACCACCGGAATGGTTGCAACAACACAGGGCTCTCTGAAGGCTGCGGGCTGGGGAGGGGTCAGGAGCCTCCACAAGCCTGGAGCCCGCTCACGGGTCAGCTGGAGGTCACGTTCCCTGGATGACCTCCCGGGGACACTCGCGTCCTGGCAACCACCTGTTGCAGTCTTATGGCCCCACCTTCCACGCTGTGCCCTGAGTAGTGGGTCAGGGGCTTTATTAGCCCGGAGGCGGCTCATTTGGCGCTGTCTCCAAGGCAAACGGGATAATACGGATACATGCCAGAGAAAACACAGATCAAGACAATGTGTCCCTAAATAAGTAACAATTTTTTTTTTTTTCCCCCACCAAGAACCTTATGATCGAAATCACTGATTTAGTACTAAATTTCCGAGGCTGACAGAGCATTCAGGGCATTTCCTTGTATCTTCATGCGGTTTAGTAAAGATGATACATTAGACTCATCAGGTATGAAAACACCACATTCTGTTTGGATAATAGCACAGGTGAGTTCTTGGGAGGTAGTAGTAATGACCCAGGCTATTGGATTTTGGGGGACAAACTTTTTCATTACAGACATTTCAGTGTCTAGTAAGGACAGGCTTTGTTAGCTATCATTTACTTTTTGCCAGGTGAATTTCCTCTTTGGAGGGTACTTTGTAGCCAAATGTTGTCTCTCCCCGGTTTTTGATCTACAGGACAATAAAGCCTTTCCTTGCCTCTGACTAAATCCTTGCATTCCAGGATGTTTTTTTGTTGACAGACTGTATTAAAGCCTAGGATAGTAGATTAGTTCACCTAACCAAGATGGTTTTCCTTGTTAGTAATTTAATCTCTTGCTTCAATATTCCATTCTTCCTTTCTACCTATCCTGCTGCTTTCGGGTCATGGGGGAGATAGAGCTTCCTTTCAGTGTCATGATCTTTTGCCCAGTCTTGCACATCAGAACATTCAAAATGTGACTCTAGCCACGGTCTGTTCCACAAAGGTATTCATACATGGTACTCAGTTTCTCTAATCCCATAATGGTGGCAGCCTGGCTTGCGAGGCAATAAGGTTAGGCCAGATGTGGTGTCCACACAAGCCAAGGCATTGTTTTGAGCCATCACATGAAGGGAGGGGGCCAATATAATCAATTTGCCAGTCCCTCACCAGTTGGGACTCTGGTGGCTGTCCCTTGACTCCTTTGGGAGTTGCCTTGGGTGTTCAGAACACACATGACATGTTATTCCTGTGTTAAACAAATCCCTGTATTTCATGGGAACACTGACATCTTGGGCAATAGACCATCCCACATGAGTGCTCTAGTGGCCACTTTCCTAGGCACTCAATCTCTTACCTCTACTGAGGGGTCAGTTGCTAGGAAGGGCTCTTACCCAGGCTAGGCTGTCAGCTTCCTGATTGGCAAGGGTTATCAGTACTTTATGAGCTGAGATGTGGAAAACAGTGAGGACTGCCTCAGGCTCTTGCAGACAAAGCCAAATGTCTTTCCACATATCCTGACCCCACAGAGGCTAATTCATGATCATCCACTCTTTGGCTTCCCATTGTCAAAGCCACAGGGCTAATCTCTTGAGAACAGCTCAACTAACTGTGGGAAGGGTTGATGGCCAGAGTTCATGAGTAGTCACCAGCCAAACTGCTCTGAGTTCCGCCCACTGACTGCTGTGGTTTATTCCTGTTTCCATCCAGATGGTGTCAGTGTTGAGCTGAATAGTGACTGTAATCCCTGTGGATGGGTTGCCCCAACTAGACCCATCTGTACACCAGTACCAGAAGGAATTTCCCCCACTTCCTCTCCATAGACAACAGGAATAGGGGAAGGGGTATACAGAGGATCTATGTACTCTACAGAACCTAGTACCACCCACATTTCTGTGTGTGTGCGTGCGCACGTGTGCGCATGTGTACACATGTTTACACTATTGATGATGTTTCTCTGTAGAACCCTGATTTAAACTGAGAGGTAGGGAGAGAAGTTAATGGTTGTAGCTATTAAAAGATAGCATGAGGGATCCTTGTGATTAAAGTATTCTGTATCTTGACTATGGTAATGTTCATATGAATCTATACATGTGATAAAATTGTATAGAACTAAACACACACATGTACACACAAATGAGTGTCTAAATCTAGTGAAATCTGAATAAAGTTGATAGATGATATCATTATCTACTTCCTGGTTTTAATGCCGTCCTATATTTATCCTTAGGGAAAAATGTTCTCCTTAGGGAAAATGGGTGAAGGGTACATGGGATGTCTCTGCTATTTCTTATAACTGCATTTAGTCTATAATTATCTAAAAAAACAATTTAAAGTACTTTTCCAAAAAATTAAGTGAATTATGAAAGGGATACTGCATTCCAAGTTAAAAGGCAAGTTCATCATGAGAATTTGCGAAGCTCTCTGAAAACTAATTTTGTGACCTCAGCTATCCATCCATCTCCAGATTACAAAATAGGTTTAAAATATGGGGTCAAGAATCGATGTTAAGAAGATAGCTGTTAGTGAGGGCTGTGGGCTGTTTCAGGTTCAAGATTCACCAGTCACCCATCAGAGGTGACAGATGTCTGTCTCTCATCTGAAGTCTAGGAAATAAACCTCCGTGGGACCACACAGAGGACCTGATACTTGTCCGCTAATGGTTATTGGACACAGAGGGCCCGTGCCTATCTTAGCCTTGAATTTCACATGGTAGGAGTGTGTTTGGTTTATTGCTCTGATAAATGTACAAAGAGTTTGCTACTTTCGGGGCACTGTTCAACATTTCTGGCATTGATTGGGAAAAAGAATATCTAAGTGTTTACTATGAACACACGTGGTTCAGATGCAAGAATGAGCAGAAAAACACTCAATAAATAAAAAGACTCATAAGCAACTTGCCAAAATCCATGTGCATGTGGCTGCATCAAGACGACTGCAGACAAATCCCCAGGGATGAGACAGCGTTTCTCCCCCCACTCCCCGCAAACCGTCATATAGTCAGTTGTAAATACTTGTCAAATCTAAATGCTAGATTATCATTCGTTTTATTTTTTTTAAGCTTTTATTTCTTTATTTGTCAGAGAGAGAGAGAGAGAGGGAGAGAGCACAAGCAGGGAGAGTGGCAGGCAGAGCAGAGGAAGAAGCAGGCTCCCCGCTGAGCAATGAACCCCATGCGGGCCTCAATCCCAGGATCCTGGGATCATGACCTGAGCTCAAGGCAGACACTTAACCCACTGAGCCACCCAGACATCCCTGCTATTCATTTTAGACAATTAAAAACTTTCTACATCCTGCCCCATGCCCCTAACCTTCCTTCCCTAAAAAGACATTGTGTTATTAAATCATTTTCCTGTGTGCTCTGTGATCGGATTCTCCGTTCTTGCTCAGTTCTGTTCTAGATTGCAGGAAACTTCATTTCCCAAGAACTCACCCATCTTCATCTGGGCCTGGTGCCTAGCAGTTGTTGTCTCACAGTGGCTACTGGTGGGAAAAGAAAAATCACACATAAAGAATATACTAAAAAGCACCAAAATCTATCAATGGAAGGAACTAGCAACTAATTAGCCTATATAAACCCAGGCATATGACAACCAAATGGATTTAAACGAAAGATCTAACTCGGTGGGTGCCCCTTTTTCTTTGAAAATTTAATAAGATGAGTAATTAAGAAAAGGGCTGACTACTATTAACAGCTCTTTCCCCCAGCCCCCACACTTGGGATAGAAGCCAACAATACTATTCAAAAAAATTGAATTTAATAATTTTTATGAAGTTCAGTCTTTGTTTCTAAAAATACCAGGTGGAAATACATCATTGGATGAGAATACACAAATAGCGAGTAGAGGTGCACAGTGTCAGCGATGTTATCGATCAACTCATCTTTCTCTGTTGCCTAACGTAGTAGACCAAAGCGGACAACAATTAACAGTGTTGAAAGAACATCCAAAGAACTGGAGACAGGATTGGAAACTACTAGCAAGAGAGCTTAACACAATGGAAGAATCACCAAAAAGTATTTACTGCTTTCTGGGAGCTAACTTTATTACAGTATTGAATTCAACCTTGATTTATCTATAGTGTTTTAAAATAAATAAATATAAATATATATATTTTTAAAGATATATTTATTTTAGAGAGAAAGTATGAGCAGAGGGAGCTCAAGTCGACTCCCCACTGAGCGCGGGGATGGACGTGGGGCTCTCTCCCATGACCCTGAGATCATGACCTGAGTCAAAATCAAGAGTTGGATGCTTTACATACTGAGCCACCCAGGTGCCCCTAAATGTATATGTTGATATAGCATTTTTAGTGCTTATTCCAGGCGTTACATTAAAGATGCAAAACTTACCATAGTCTACTTGTATTGGTTGATATTTTATGAGTTCAAATAAAACATAGAAATGTTACACCCTTTCACTCCTACTCAGGAAGCTCCTACTTCCTCAGTTATAACATAATTATCTTGGTTATTTGCTCTCCCTACATTGAGAATCACACCAAATTGTGTTATAATTTATGCTTCCGCAAATCTGGAGGCCCTCTGAAGAGAAGGGCTTAGAGCTGCTTCTTAAAGGCTGGACCCTAGGCATGAAAACCTGAGTATTCCCTCAAATGGTACAGACTGGGGAGAATGTTTGGACTGAGGACATTTAGATGGAGAAAGCCTCAGTAATTATTGAAATAGAATTTGTACCTCCCTGTGCAGCTCTGTTGTCAGATTATTCAATAATTTTATTTAGAAAAAAAAAATAAGATGTCTTCTATTGTACCTTATTGGGATTGCAAATTCATATTCAGATTTAAGTTCACAATGGTACTACTTTTTAAAAATATATATTAAATATTTTACAGATTTTGCCTTATTTAGTGATTTTGTAGAACTATTGGTTGGCTCTTACAGTGTGTGTGTAGCTTGTAATGCCCCCCACCCATCCCCCACCCATCCTCAACCATGCTCCTGCCCTGGAAAAAGTCTTGCTAAGTCATCTTCTACGATATGGCATTTGCCAGTCTCCCAGACAGTGGTCTCCAACCTTAGCTATTCATAAGAATCACCTGAGGAACATAGGCCTTAGCACCAACCCCCAGAGATTTAAATTTAATCGGACACAGTATACCTAAAATTCCCTAGATGCATCTAATGGACTGCCCGGGTACCTTGCTTGCATGTGCTCTGACATGAGGCAATCAAAATCTTCAGGTAATCTGAGTCAGGACAAGGAAGAGACAATGACTACTGCCTCACTTCTGTGGCCTGGGTCTTATGCTTCTGAATAATGGAGGAGTCAAGAGGTGAACAAGAGAAACAAATATGTCCACAGTGAGAGGAAACACTGAGAGCAGCAGAGGTGTGAAAAGTAAGAGGGAGCTGGTCTCTAGGGGCTGGCTGCAATCTGGGCTTGAGATTCCAAGTGTACCCTCTCCATCTTTAGGACCAGTTCCTTCTGCTCTTTAACCATTTGCAGGAATCAGTTTTTGTTACGCCAACCGAAGAAGCCCCAACTGATCCAAAGTTTCAACTCAAAATCTCCAGCTCGTTCACCTATAAATACAATTGATGCTGCTCCCACTACAAAAGTCATTCATTACCCAATGAACTCTTTTGGCCTATAGGCATTTATGCTCTGTATTTGAATCAATTGAGTCCATTTTACCATAGAGCTATAGATGTTGGGCCAAAAAAATTGAATATTACAACTATACTCAAAAGTCCCAACATAGTAGGAATTTGTGGTTGATGATAATGTGTGTGTGTGTGTGATTAAATAGGCTACTTACCTTAAAAAAAAAGTTGGTGAGCATTGGTAAGACAAATGCTCTGAAATAAATGAAAGATAACATGAAAACAACAGCTGGTAGAGTGTTTTACTTAGAAGAAGCTGTATCCATCCATTTCCCCAATTCCTACCCAATCGTTTAACTCACAAACATATCGTACTATCCTCTAGAAGATGAGTGTACAAAATGGGTCATTTATACCACTTCTTGGGAAGTTGTCCAAGTCGGTGTCTTGTTGAAACCAGCTCCATGGCCCCTACACATTAAAAGATGCTCAATGAATCTTTTCTTGCTGAAAGTAAAATTTCCTATTCCAACAAAATTATCATCTCCTCTGGGACAACAGCTAAGTTTTCCACTTGAGTCATTACAACATCTAGCACAGTGCTTTGTGCAGAATAGAGGCTTTATTAATGAATCTGTTTAAATGAATAAATGAGGATCAGTTCAGCTTTTATATACCAGTTGTACATATTAAAGATAAATGTTAGCACCAAGCCTACACATGAAGAAAAGTGGTATTTTTTACAATGCCATTTACAATAACGTTTTAATTCTATTAACATCTCTACTTCCCATATTGTAAAAATGCAATCCATATAACTTTCATTTGCAATTTACTCTCATGTGGTCATAAATAGCTTTTGTTCATATTGTAAATTTGCTAGTTCCGATGAGAACACATGGGGGAAAAAATCTCAAATCATTACCAAATTCCACTAACATCCAAAGACTGTATGATGTTTTAGTACAAGTCTTACTGACATAAACATATGAAGACAGAAGACAAAAATGTGTTTGTAATGGTCACATAAACATTTTAAGTTTTTATTAGGGAAAAATCATATTTTGTTAATTCATGGAATAATTTCTTTTGACAGAAAGAAAATCCATTTTCCATTCTCTTGGGAATGTTTAGAATATTCACAGAGATAGTAACCCAATATTTCTTCAGATGCAGCATTTTGGATTGATTAAAACGTGTATATATTATTAAAAGATATTGGAATATCAAAGTTTCGAGGGCATTTTTTCGAATGATAGAGAATGAAAGCAAAACACTAAGAGTTACAAATCTACACTCTTATAGATATGGGAATAATATATTTTGTTCCATCAACATGTCTACTTTACATTATTCAGCACAAAGCTTTGTGAAATAAGAATCATGGGAATATAAGAATATAAAGGAAAAGGGTACAAATAACAGCTTCATAAACTGAGAAATGTACATAAATAAATCATGTATATGTGGGCAGTTTGCTTAGCTGGCAAGAAACAAAATATGGAAAATCTGCTTGTTAAACAATAACTACAGAGTGTGCTTTTATGATGTTTTTCAGCACAGTAATTCATATTAGAGATAGAAGCAGTTGCATGTTAAATAAAATCATTGAGCATTGTTCCCCTCGCATTGCAAAGAGCTGACTTATGTTGTTTTTAGATGCCTCCCATTAGAAAGTAAATATTCCTTCAATGCTATGCATTTCACAAAATTTAATAAAGACGAACTGTAAATAAAGTCACAGGGAGATTTCAGACAGTTTTATTAGGAGATTGTTGAAAAGAAAAAAGAAAATTAAATACAATAACAGTAAACGTGGTTCTCACATTGAAACCAGGCTCAAAGAACTAGGCTACCATAGAAAAATTTCCAATTCTTGCATTATGATGTAAAAACAGATTTTTGTACAGATTTTGTACAACAAAATTCGTAATAACCTTTTCTCATTTTTAGAAAACTTTAAATATATAGATAAAAATAGACAATTTTCATAGGTCCTACATGAAGATGAGTATGTTCTGTTCCAAGGGCTTGCATAGAGCGCAAATGTGGTTATAATATAGAACTAGACGTTAATATTTGTAGGATTACAAAAGCATGGAAACCATAAAATGGGCACAATTTTACTTGTTTATACCAAAAAAAAAAAACCAACCCAAAATGAAAACAAATTCCAAACCAACCTGTATAACTAAAAAAGGAGAAACAACTTAAGTTACAGACTTAAAATAACATTTCATGAATTGTAATATTTACAACATGTTAGTAAGATTCTCTTAACATAGAGCTGATAGCTTCTTTCTTTAATCCTTGCTAAAATTCTTTTTATATCAAACCAAACACTAAAGCATTCTCAAGGGTCTCGAAAGTATGCATTTTAAAACTATTTAACCTAGTTAACAGGTGACTCTATGCAAGGAGCAGAGCAATGGCTGATTCTACTACTTAGGTAAGTTGTAGGCTTTTTAAAAAATCTTTTAAAAAATGTATGATTCAAAAGCTTGCCACAAGTCCCTCCAATTTTAAGTGTTGTAATCCTTTAAAGACTGCGTACAGGGAAAAACAAGAAATACATACAACAAGGAATAGAATCTCTTGTGCTCAAACAACAAAAGATGGGTATGGAAGAACGATGCCTCGAAAACCAAGTTTCTACAGAGCATTTACTAACAGTATTTTAAATAAAAATATTGCTCCCTTTCAAGCAAGCTAAAATAGGAACTGTATATATAACTTTTTCATTGTAGTAAAAAAATGGACTTAGTGGGTTAATAGCAAACTACACAAAAGAAATATGTTCCAGTATTGCAAGGAAGATCTAAAAACTACAGAAGCTTAGTGCCAGAGTATCTGTAATGTTAATTTCTTCTCTTAACCAAATAATTAACACCGAATCAGAACTATCTTTAAACATTTTAAGCTAGTTTTCTTGGACATTTCGGATTTTGCTATTTATGGTAATAAATAATGCTACGATCATAAAATTTTAAGATGACAGCAAAATCATAAAATGCACAGCGACTGCACTGATTCATCATATCAGTCTTTAAAGGTGTAACTCCAGATTAGGAAAAACAAAGAGAAGGTAACTTCAGTGTGTAATAAGCACTGTTGCAGCTTTACTTCCAGTTATCTGCACAAAAGTGAAAATACATACTGTAACTTTCAAAAAGACAGTGAAAATAACACATAGGCACCCTTCCCTCTGACCGGGGATGGGGAAGCACAACACATTTTAACTTTATCACTCAGTGCTACATGGTATTGGACTGATACATCAAGGGTTTGTTAGGTTCTGTTTTTCAGCAACATTAACATAATATGACATTAACATATAAAAATATTTCTGGTGTTTTGATTTACTGTTCAGCCACAATCCATTCTCAATAGTGCAGTTTGGGGCACTAACTAGGGTTCAATATACAAATAAAAGTGGCTGACACAGAGTTCTGATGTCACCAGATGCTTAAGATCTCATTCATTAATACTGTGACTCCAGACGAATATTTACATGCCTGCATGCGTTAAAACCAGAAAGGTGTCTTTCTGACTAACAGAGTGACAAAACATATTTTCTAAAATTCTCATTTTCCTAAACTCTAGTATACTACTGCATACATAATACCTTCCTTGTATGTTTTATGTTTATATACTGTACATGTGACCAACAGTTTGAATAAGAAGCATCATTATTATTTTAAATTCTCTATGCCACTACCAGTTTGGAATGAAAACATGTTACTTTTTTTTTTTTTTTTTTAAGAAAAAAGACCTTCAGTGAAACCTTTTGGCTTATACTCAATGCTTCTTTTCAGATATGCAAAATGGTATTTCACTGGGTTGTTGTCAAGATCCATTTGTTGGTCTTTTGGAAGTATGTGAAAAAAATCTTCAGGAGAAAACCCACAATTAGTTTAAAATCGAATGTAATAGAATATTACTCTTTGATTTACTGATTTTTTTTTGTTTTTTTTGTTTTATTTTTTTTTTGTTTTTTGTTGTTTTTGTTTTTGTTTTTGTTTTTTTGTTTTTTTAGGAATCCTCTATGCCCCCTACAAGTTCATTTCCAAGTTTTCTTGCTGGTTTCTGGAGGACATAATTCTGTAAGTCTGGGTGACCACTGGTACAAGAGTCTCTTGATGTGCTCAGATACAGAATTTTCAGAGGAGGAAAATGGTTCATTCCATTAAAAAAAAAAAAAAAAAAAAAAAACCACAACCCCAAAGCGAGGCCTTATTCAGACCTGCCTTTAACTCGGTATACAAGTGTCCAGCAGCAAAGCTGCAGTTTTTAACTGTAAGAAGTTGGATACCTGTACATTTACAAACATTCTCAGGTCTCTGGTATGAACCACAGGTGAAAATCAATGGAGGAAACTGGTTTTTTTTGTAGAATACTTAAACTTTTAAAGAACATTAATACACAAAATTGAGGAAGTTCCCTTAAAAGGACTTTATTTTTTTCCGAACTTTTCAATGACGAATGTCTGCAAAGTTCTTTACTATAACATGGATTTCTTCAACAGGAAAAATTCAGTACATGACAGTAGTTTTCAAATACAGTCTTCCATCTAAAAATGAACAATAAAAATAATTAATTTCATGACATTGGGGGACAAATGTGAACATAAAAACTAAGTAGGCTGATGATACAAAATTTGTGGAGTTTCTTCTATCTTCACTTGTTTAGGAAGTAACATTTTTCACATATTCTCAAAGTTAATTTCATAATTATATTGAGTTTATGTGATCAAAAATAATATAGAATTTCTAGTTCTCATAAATATATATTTGCTATTTTGATATCAGTTCAAGAGCACTCAGAAAACAGATAAGAGTATGCCTGTGTGGGTGTTACTGATATGCAAAGCTAGTTGAATTCTGTTGAATGACAATTACTTCCTCCAAGCTTGCAGAACCAAATTTTCTCTGAATGCACTCAGGTGTATCTCCATTGCGAAAGACTGAGCTCCCATCTTACTCCTTAGCAGTGTTGTTAAATATACCATGTAATGTAACTATTGTGCACATTTGTTGCTATTTATATGAAAGCTTCCTAGGTTATTTCCTCACTATCAATGAACTATATAGTCTTTCCTCCTTGAAGTGAAATTAACCAAACAGTTAAATGTTAAGATGGAAATAAATTACTCAACTTTAACCAACAGAGAAACCCACGGTTATGTGAAAAAGAAAAGCATATCAAATATTGGACACATTCAATAATCCCATTTGAATGAAGCAGAAATAAGAAATGGGAAATTAGAAATCCAGGGGAAAAACAAAACAAAATGTAAGCTCATTTCTCAAATGTAGCACCCTTTAAGCTGCCAACTTTGTGGCATGGACTAAACTTTGGATATATTTGTATAAAATATATCTAAATTCCAAGTTATAAGATATATATATAGCAGAAGGTAATCAGAAAAGGAAAATTTTCCAGGCATTTTTAAAAATGAATATTGCCATATAAATATTTGCAAAATGACTCACAGCTGATCGATAGTGTTAAAATATAAGGAAACAGAAAAAAATCTAGAGTAAGTCCAAGAAAATAGAAAAATATAATCCAAATATGTGCAGATCTCACCTTCAACATTAAGCTAATTAAATGCTTTCACATAATGTGTAGTAGACATAGTTATTAGCAAGGAACTTAAGACCAATGTTAAACCATTTTTTACTTCATAGAAATTTTGGCATGCCCAAATTTTACATTCCTATTATGTTTGATTTTGGCCTAAATTGTATAGTTGGAATATTACCTCTAAGATGTCACAGAACTCTGTTTTGTTCATTGATCTATCCCAAAAATCTAGTACATGTTCAATAAATATGCATTGAATGAATGAATAGTTCAGGTTGTGAGATTTACACAAAGTATATATTGAAACAAACAAACAAATAAAATATATATTTAACTTATTATACTGTTAACATCCAAAATCCACCATTTGCCTTCGACAACGTGAAAATGAATGTTCATGAGTTTGGTCTTATACTGGGTAACTTCTAATAAGGTGTATCAAGTATTGGTTGCCTTTGTAAAATTCATCCAGTTCAGCTTTAATAGTAACATTTACTTGGAAGTCTCTATATATCCTTAGCTTCCCAGTTCCATAATCATGTATCATCATTATTTTTAATACATGAAACATCAAATAATGACAATGACTATCTGTTCCCTGTTGTGGCATACACATCTGAATGTATGATATAATCTGAGATTCAGCAATGAAAATATATTATTAATCTAACTCAAGTCTAATTTTGAACAATGACTTAAAAGCATACAAAACTATGCTGGATAATCGCCCTACATACATTGTATAAAAACGTTTTACTTCCAGGCCTGTAATGATAATTTCCTTAATAATATTACTACAACTCAGAAGTAGCCATTGTAATATTCAATGAAGATAATAATTTCTTAAATCAAGTATTAATCAAATACCCATATCAAAGCCATAATGTTATGATAAAATTTCTTTCTAAGAAAGGATATGTTACCATATTAACATGTTATGAAGTAACATGTTATTTCTTTTTGTATGGAACATCGTCTGATTTCTTCTGTTTGGTTGGCTTGATTATACTCACCCATGGGACAAAACTATGATCTCGTTTACATTAGCAATAAAGATATAGATATATAGATATCACTTTCTAGGTTCTGCTTAGCAGGAGTTTTGATTTTTCACTTTGTAAATGAAACTAATAAAGTTGGTATTTATAAAAATAAGCTAAAATTTCAGCCATTCATACTTTTAGTACCATGTGGCTAGAAATTGAACCTTTTTAGAGATAACTTTGATCCTAATGATTTTTACTACATAAGACAACATAAATTTTATAAAAATCTAGTAATAAAGGATTCAGAAGCAACCAAAGAAGTAGAGTACTATATTTTTTACCAAACTTTTTAATTCTTAGCCCTTTAATTACTTTATCCCTACTTCTTCCTCCTTTCAACTGTCTCATTATTTCTGCTATGCTGTCGATTATGTTGAGAGTATCACTTCCATTTTTACTTTAAAAAAAAAAAAAAGGCAAATGTTTCCTAGCATTACACAGTGAGGCAAGAGACACTCTTAACTTTCCCCAAATTCAAAGTCCTTCACAATATCTATGGAAAAGTATTTGCTTGATATTAATATTTCAGGGCTCATTGAGGTTTTTTAAAAAAAAATCTTCACATATTAAAGGAGAAAAAAAATCTTGAAAAGTAGCTTTCAAATCTTCTGTGATGTCTGCAGCTTACGAGGAAGAAAGATTTTTGTAGCAAAGAGTGGGTATACAAAAATAATTCATTAAGTGTAAATACTTGTTTTAAGATGAGATTCACTAGCCAAATTCTTCACCAAGGCCTACCAGATACTACCTAATTTGATATAGTATTTTCCTCTCTAATCTTATCTATTAGTACTCTCCCCTGTTTCATGATCATGGCTCTCCTTTGCATTCCAGGATACACCAAGCTCTGTACCATGTTGGAGTATAAGGCCTGTTCTTGATCTTAGAAATCTAGAAGATAAGTACCTCCCCCTTCCCTGCTTACTTTTCTGCTCCCTTCTGTGGAACTTGTCTAGATAGAGAGCTCCTATTTATTCTCCAATACAAGCGTCCTGATAATTAACTCCATAGTACTTGTCTCACTTTGAAGTTACCTCTGGGGAGCCCACTATGTGGCTGGGATCCATGGAGAAAACAGCCATATCTCTTTTCCCAACAGAATTAGAATGACAGTATTTAGCATGATGCTTGCCTTAAAAATTTAATGCAGTCTCAAATATTAAACTTTTGGAGAAATGAATTAATGTGCTTACATAACAAAAATAATTATCTTTAGCATGATAGAAATTTTAAAGTCTATCGGAAGCTAAATTTAATTTTTTTAAATTTTTTTGCAGGGGTGGGGTAGGACAAAGGGAGAGGGTGAGAGAGAATCTTAAGCAGGTTCCACAGCCAGCATGGAGCCCTATACAGGACTCAATCTTACCACCTGATATCTTGACCTGAGCCAAAATCAAGTGGGAAGTTTAACCAACTGAGCCACCCAGGCGCCCCTGAAACTACATTTCAAAATAAAACTATATTCATTTAAAAATATAGCAATAATAATTCTTTTGTAAGCATCTTACCATAGATCATATACAAAATACATTTATAAAAATTATATACATTATATTTATGTGCTCAATATCTGATCCACCACAATTCCACTTTTAATAAATGTCTCCTTGCATTTTTGACTAATATTCCTAACAGATGGACAAATGCAGCAAGCATTAAAGATGCCAGCCATAAAATAGATCCCACCTGCTACAGTTAAGGCATTTCCATGATTAAATAATACTTAGGCATCAGAGATTATCTGCCTTAGAACTAACTGGAAGCAGATATATACCAGGCAGAGACAGACTTTGGAGAGTAACTCTCTCTCTTTTTGACTACAAAGCCTAATTTTCAAATCATTTCTACACTATAATTTTATCATCTTTATTGAAACATACTTACAGATGACACAAAGTCTGTAAGGGAAAAAAAAAAAATTTAACTAATTTTATATTGCTCCAGAGAAGTTAAATTGGTCCTTCAATCCAGAGCAAATAGCCTCATATGTATGCACCTAGAAAGCTAACTACAGGCCTCTGAATTATGGGACTGTGGGTCTATCTCAGGCTTCTGATAACAAACCACCTGAGTGAAAGTTGAATGGCAAGGGTGTTAGCAAAGATATATGGGCCCATAATTCAAACTGAGCTATGTTTTTATGTCATATAATAATGGTTTCAATACTCCCCTTCTTGAGTCTTCCAACAGCAAGCAAAGCCATGGGGTCATTGAGAAGGCTCTACAAAAATGAGCTACACAATGAAGGTCATTACAATCCCTGGAGTGCTTCCATGCACTAAGACTTCGTTATTCAGAGGTATGCAGTTTGCATCTGAAAACTCAGAGGACTTATTTATATATTTCGTTTTAAGGGCTGCCCTTTGTGCATTAAACTTACCTTCTAACTAGATAATCTCACACCTATCCACTATTTTTCATACTGTATTTATTTCTGCACATGTTGACCACAGAAAATTGTCTATTTCTTTCTGATGCTGGGCCAGGTTTACCAAACAGTTATTCCTTGCTATCTCAAATGGATGAGAGCTCTTCTTTAAGATCCAGGAAATTAGTAATAAAGGCAATGATTTTTATTAAGTATAGCTAGTATGTGCTCAGCATTTGTGTTCAAGTCACTTTATAGATTTTAAGCCTAAACTTCCCATCAACTCAACAAAACAGGTCTTCTTAGTGCCTTTTATTTTTTCTAACATATTTTATTTATTTGAGAGAGAGAGAGAGAGAGCACATGAGTGATGGGGTGGGGTATGCAGAGGCAGAGGGAGAGGCAGTCTACCGGTTGAACAGGGAGCCACAAGGGACTCCATCCTAGAACTTGATCCCAGGACCCCAAGATCATGACCTGAGCCAAATGTAGACACTTAACCAACTAAGCCACCCAAAGGCCCCTTCTTAGTCCCTTTTTAAAGAAAGCTATTAAGCTTGACGAACTTAAGTATCTTACACACTTTCACAGAGCTAGCAAAAAAAGTTGCAGGGATTTGATATTCGTGTGAATCCAAAGTCCACATCCATTCCATTATGTTTCTTTCCTTTAATAAGTAACTGGCCTCTCAGGGGAAGAAATGCAAGGGCTCTGACTTGTAGAGGTAAGATCTTGGCTCTCAGCCCCACCAACCTGCCTGCCCTGTGGATCTCTTCCGTGCTATCTTCCCCAAGACAGGATCTTTCTTTTAGCATGCAGAATTTCAGTGGAATAAATTGAAATGAGAACTAGAATTCTGATGGCTTGGTTTTAGAGAAAATATCTTCCTTTAACACTATGATTATTTGCTTTTGTATGGGAGGTTGACATGACAGAAAAATCATTAAGCTACACTATGCATGGGAGTACTTAATTAAAAAGTCTGTTCTAATTAAAAGCATTTGGGAGTAGGGAGTGAATGAAACTATTTAAATTACAAATTCCTAATAGTTCCAAAGTTCATTGTGATCTGATGCTTACAGCTATGACTTGGTGTATAAGAAAGTATCCAGATCACGGAATAGCTTATTGGAGGTATAAATTTTTATATGCTATTTACTGTTAACTATGCAGATTAAGATTTATAGGAAATGATATATATATATATATATTTATATATAATTATATTATATAATATTTATAAATATATATAATTATATATTATATATTATATATAATTATATACTATATATATTATATAGTATATATTATAGATAATGATATATAGATAGATAATAAAATGGATATAGATAATCCATTTTTGTAAAAATGGATCTCAGATTTTAGTATTAAAGTTGAAGCCAATGGTGGCTCAGTCAGTTAAGCATCTGATTCTTGATTTTAGCTCAGATCACTGGGCTCTCTGCTCTGGGAATGGAATCTGCTTAGGAGTCTCTCTCCCTTTCCTTCGGTCCTTCCCTGTCTCTCTCTCTCTCTCTCCCTTTAAAAAAATATAAATAAATAAAGTTGAAGCCCTCAGATTTGACCTTTAAGTATATTGTATATTAAGCATATAGTATATTATTTGCTGTGGCTAAAGAGGAAGCAATAGAGAATCTGTCACAAAATTTCCAATTTGGTTTGTTTTGTGTTCATGTATTAATTTTACTGTTTTGATGCAATATTTTCTGATGCAATGTTTTTGCAGGTCTTATAGAATTATTGGTAATAACTAATACAAATAGATATAGGATTTAGCTTTCATTCTATATATACTTTAAAACTAGAGTATTGAAGAGCTTGATCATTTATTTTTAAAACTAATGAAATTTGTTCAATAACAATCACATTCTATAATAAGATTTTTATATTAGAAGACCGCATACAAATTGGAACAACTTCAAATTGTTTCGTTGGGTGACACCAGAAATCCAATTCTTTCATTGTATGAAAACTATGTGAAATCATTAAAAAGGGAATATGTTAGTGAAAGGTATCACACAATATGCAAATAGATGTATATTCTAGTTTTGAATAGAACTCCCTTGGAAACATCTACCAGGGTCTCCGACATGTCTTTTGCACAAAGGGCTTAATAAATTACATTTCCTGTTAGGAAGTAGCTTTATTAAAAAAGGCATCTATTTGTTCAAAACTTATATCCAGACACCTGTATCTAACAAAATTTGCTGCTTTCACAAAACAGTTGTATGTGCACATATCTCACTACTATTGAGCTCAGGAAAATATTAACATAACCCAGGGCAAACATATAAGATCATATATCCACAAAGTTTAATATTTACTTAAAGAATATTAGTTTAATACTAGCCCTGAGCCTCTCTCAACATAATGTCTTAATCATGTGAAGTAAGAGAAACCAAAACAAGTGATGAAAACAAATGTTAATGATTCATGTGATATTTGATAAGACAACCAGAGGAAGTCAAAATAAAAGCAAACAAACAGGAACAGATGGGAAGGATCTTTGTCAAGTCATAACCCCTTTTCTAAAACCCCCAAAGGAAGAAGCTAATTAAAGAAAATATTGTTTCTTGCTTTTTTTTATAATTTTATATTTAGAGTAAGAACATTCTGCAACTGCTAAAGCAAAGAAGCAGAGACACAAAGTCTACATTTAACATGAGAAATATTTTAAGAGAGATTGATGTTCAGTACAGGCCCTTTTATAAGAGGATTCTGAGTAAATATCATTTCTTCTCATGAAATGCAGCTAATAACTGTCCAAGTGATTTCCAGAAGTTATATTCAAGGTTGGGTTCAAAGATAATTAAAAAGTAAAAACTAAAAAAGTTGCAACAGAGTTTGAATTTTCTGTAACTCAGGTTGTAGCTGCAGAACCTGCGGCCCATAGAGTTGGGCCAAAGTGAGAGGGGGCAAGACCCCAGATCTCTTTTGACTTCTTTCCACATAAGCACCTGGTGCTCTTCTAGAGAGAGGGCAAGGACTTGTGTACACAAGAGTCCTGCAACAAGTGCATTCTGTCTGTATAAACCAAATATACCAGGACAAGTAGTAGGTAATGGGCTACCTAATGGAACAATGTGGCTCAGCTTACTGGAAATCAGAGCAGGTAATATCACGTTTATCAAAAGCTAGTACAAAGTAAATTTCTTCTGGTTAACAGTGAAGACAAAAAAGTGTAATCAAAAACTGCTATTATAAGTTTTTCAGTTTCCTTTAAAGGGGAAAGTAAAGGATAGAATATGGTCTAGTTTAAAACATGTTTTTAGAAGATCATCTAAAGCTATAATATACATGTTGAAATGTAACTAAGCTTTCGCCAAAGATAATAAAAGTGCAACTCCACGTGAAGGGACTTCATATCAGACTTTACGTAAGCACCAGAATCAAGAAGAGACCTGAACTTTGACAACTGTAGAGTTTGAAGCAGGTGGAACCGGACTGTAGGTATTATGTGGCTAGAAAGGATCATCACTGGGCAAGCTTGTCTAATCACAACACACTTTCTAATTGGGACACAAAAGAGATAACCAGTAAGGAAAGCTGGACTGAAGAATGTTCAGGGAAGGCATTTGAAGATCTGCAGATAGTTGTGGTTACTCTCAGCTGGCGTGGAGTTAGTCAACTCCAGCCCTAGGCAAAATACTTTTCCCAAATGGCTAGACCAGCTTAAAATATCTCAGTTCCTCTGAGAAATGATATTCTTGTTGTCAGTATCTTAAAGAAGCCCTTTGCCTGCATTTTAGGCTCAATGATGATGTCGATGCTCTCTGTGGGAAGAGAGGAATTTACTACCCAAGATTAAGATAATCCCACTTTACTGGGTACTAAAGATATTTTATTCTGTAACTCAAGAATCTTCCCCAGTTGGGGTAAAAACGTGGACCCCATGGTTCTATGAACTAATACCTATTTAAGAACTTCTTATTCTTTTTTTTTTTAAAGAACTTCTTATTCTTAAAACCATATCTCCATGACCACAACCAAGCAAAACAGATTTAAAAAAAAAATCATCATCATCAACTGTCTACTGTTTATTTGTGCAATAGGGAACAGGCCATTCTATACTTAATGTTAAGAAATTAGCCCTCTGACACAATGTTTTAATCATGAATAATCAGCTTATACTCATGGAGACAGGGTTTGGATCCCATATATTGTATTACTAGAACTTAAGTGTTGTCACAACTACGTGTCATAGGATTCAAATACTTGTCCCCCCAAGTTGCTTTCACTATGCGAGCACTTAAAGCTTCACTATCCTAGAGACATTGATTAAAGCCTGGCTATAATAAACTTAAGGGCAGATAACATACTATATGGTTTTGTGTGTTACTAGTTCCTTGAACATTGCCTGGAAACTTGCAAGTGCTCAATAAAAATATACAGAAGGAGCTATCAAACTAACATCACAAAATGAGGGGAAGATGGATATTGTGTGCCCCTGAATGTATACCTTGAGAAAAACACAATCTTATGTAGGTGGTACATGGGCTTAGAATACATGGCCCTAGCCGAATCACGAGGAAACATCAGATGCAAACATGCAACATGATGAATGCTCTATTTAGACTGTGTTCCCCCAAATGTCAACTTTATACATTTCTTAAAGTTCAAGGAAGAGCTCAAGATCAAGGAGACTAAAGAGAAATGACAACTAAATATAATATGTGATACTAATTTGGACTCAGTAATGCTATAAAAATGCTATAAGGGACATGATTGGGTCAAATTACAAAATTAGAATTTCGGTGTCAGATTAAATAAGAGTAGGGTGACAAGGAAGGATTTAGTGAGCTGATAAATATTCTGTGGTTATGTATAAGAGAATATCCTTGTTTTTAGTTAACTGCCCCCTGAAATAGGTATGGGTATGTATTAGCACGTAAAGGGTACAGATTTATACAACTTCTGCTCAAATGCTTCAGAAAATACTACGCAGATAGAAATAATAATAAAGGGGTGCCTGGGTGGCTCAGTGGGTTAAAGCCTCTTCCTTCAGCTCGAGTCATGATCCCAGGTTCCTGGGATCGAGCCCCGCATCAGGGCTCTCTGCTCAGCAGGGAGCCTGCTTCCTCCTTCTCTGCCTGCCTGTCTGCCTACTTGTGATCTCTGTTTGCCAAATAAATAAATAAACTCTTTAAAAAAAAAGAAAGAATTATAAAGCACATGGGAACAAAATATTAATAATAGGTGAATCCTATTATCTCAGTACAATTGAGAGTTTTAATAGTTTTTTTGAATTTTTCTGTGAGTATGGTTTTCTTTCAAATACAAGTTAAAAAATAAAATAGTTTGCCTAGATGGTATAAAGTTTATTATTTCCCAATGTCAGGTGTTTATTAATAACTCATTGAGGATATACACTCTCCACTATCCACATACACTGTTTCACTGATTACGTGGACAGTAATCTCATAGTAAATGTTTTCTGCTTAACAACAAGGCTTTTGAGAAGTCCTATTCAAGTATTAGATAGTAAGATTATGCTTAGTGATTTTCCTAATAGAGTTCTCCTGAAAGACCAGGTTCAGTTTCATGAAATTTACTGGACTGAGGGTGTGGACATAAGTTGGATTCTGGTCTATTGGTCCATTTTGTTTTAATGGTAAATTTACAATTGTAAAGTTTATGAAGTCTGCTTAACTGATTACCTGTTAGTTAGTTAGGACTATGTACGCTAATGTGCATTTGTTGATAAACGGAAAGTACTGTTCCGATTATCTGTGTTTGAAACACAGGTTATCTTTTAAAAGTTTATCAAAAATAAACAAAAAGCAGAACACAGACCTCTTTAAAGTTTTGTTTTGTTTCTGTAAACAAAGAAAAATTCTATCGCTGGTAGGTCTACTTAGGTAAAACATTTGTGTGTGTGTGTGTGTGTGTGTGTGTGTGTGTTCTAATTAAGCATTCATTAGTAAGAAGTGGGAAACCATCACGGTGCTTAATGTACCAGTAAGTGAGAATGGGGTGCTTTGCACTTAGGTTACCTTGTCCTGATTGGAAGGTGAGACCTCCCAACTTCAGCAAAGTAAAGCACAGTAAAAGCTCTCATTACTTTCTCCATTCTTCTATTCATTTCTGGAATGAAGAAGACTAAGACACGGGTATGTAAGGAAATAATCATTTGAGGGTATATCTGAACCTGTATGATGAATGGATAAATTATGTACTATGACTAATTAACATAGAACATAGAACAAGGTGATGCCTTATTTGATAAAACAAAATATTGCAGGAAATAGAAATGGATCTTTCAAAACAAGCATTTGTATCCTTCAGAATTGCAAGAAACAGTCAAAATCCTCAGTGAATAAATTGTTTTCAGAATAAACTTATGTATTATCTCTAGGGGAAAAAAACAAAGGTGACAATTAGAAGAGCATTTCTTGCAGAGTCTAGTTATTTTAAGTTTGGAGGGGGAAAATCATCTTTCTTCTAAAACTTAAGCACTTTTCATTTTTTTCCATTTTCTCTATCATGATTAAATGAGCAATTTTAATAAATTCATATTTGTTTAGGGAAGTACCTGTAAGTGAATAAAGTTCTAAATCTCTAGAGCTTTATTTAACACATTTATACAATACTGAACCAAAATACTGGTCTAGTGCTAAACTTGACAAATGACAGACTTCCATGAAAAGGCCTCAAATTTTTAAAATAAATATGATAACTGTTGTAACTAAAGAAATGACACTTTTGTGGAGAATAGCTTTTCTTTATATCTTATCTAAAGGAATCATCAACTGTTGTTGATAGGTAGATGGTATATAGGTAAGAACAGTAACATGTTATACAAGAATTATTAAATAAGGCAGCTCTCTGTGCACTCAACTTTAAAATTAACCCACAAGGGATGAGCCCAGAGAAGTGTAACATTATGTTAAAGAGACAGACTAGCAAACAGACAAGGAAATGTGTTGACAGAATGTTCACATGTAAAGAAAGAATATGAGACTCAATAGAGGGTTTGTCCAGAAAGGTAGCCTAGAGAAAGCAGTTCTGCTGGCATGTTTTTCAAATGAAAGCACTAATAAGGGAGGAGGTTCCCTTCAAAGACTGATGTATACATCTGGTCTACTTTTAAGATATATTCTTGACTCCAGAAAATATTTGATTATATAATACTCCTTGTCCTAATCCCATTCTTGGCAGATAATTTGACGATTTTATTTTCTGCATAGCCACTTTGGTAGTAATCCTCTAAGATGGCCAGTAATGCTCCCTGCCTCCCAATATTCATATCCTCATGTGATCCCCATCTCCTTTAAGTGTGACTGTATCTAGGCCCTTGCTTCTAATGAAGAGAATGTGGAGGCAAAAGTGGAGGAAGATCATTCCCAAGCTTAGGTTATAAACAACCAACGTTTATCTTGCCGGCAGACAGTCTCCTTGGATCTTTTCACTTCCTTGATCTGCTGAAGCAGACTGCCATGTACTGAATTGCCCAATGGAAAGTTCTGTGGCAAAGAACGGATGGTGGTCTCTGGCCGGTAGCCAACAAGGAAACTGAGGCTCTCAATCCAACACGCTTGAGGATGGGAGGCATGCCAATAGCCACATGAATAAATTTGGACATGAATCTTGCCTCAGCTGAGTCTAGAGTTGACTGCAGTCCTTTCCAACAACTTATTGTAGCCTCGGAGTGATCTCAGAGCAGATGACCCAACTAAGCTATTCCCAGAGTCTTCACCTATAGATACTGTGAGATAATAAATGTTGTACACCATGAAGTTTGGAAGTAATTTGTTGTGCCATGGCAAATAATTAATACTCCTTCCTTTGTAAGAAACATGTGCTGCTCAATGTCACAACAAAATATTTCAGTTCTTGTGACTTACAGTGTTTTAGTATACTACCTCCGTTTGCTTTCCTCTGAAACCCAGAACAAGATTAATGACCCGACTCTGGGTCATGTGAATTCACCCTGCCAAGTGCCACTTTGTGAGTTCTCTTGGAAGCTTGCCTACACTTCAGAGAAATAGAAAAACCAACCTGTGTGTTTGCCAGTACAATATCTGTCTTACTACATCAAAATAATTTTTTAATCTTTTTTTTTTCTTTTGATTTATTTATTTTAGAGAGAGACTATGTGCCAGGGGTGGGAGAGGGGCAGAGGGAGAGGAAGACACACTCTCACCCAGATTCCCCGCTGAGTGAGGCTGGGGGCTACATGGGGCTGGATCTCAGGACCCTAAGAGCTGAAACCAAGGGTCAGCTGCTTAAGCGAGTGAGCCATCCAGGTGCCCCTACATCAAAATAATTAAAAAAAAAACAACAAAACAAAACACCTCTTTGATTTGCTACTAATGGAATAAACTATTCTAAATCACAGAATATTTTCACAACTTTGTTTTGTCTTTTAAATATAGATATTATATATAAAATATATATTAAATATGTCTATCTTCTGTTAAGTGGAAGTAACTTTACCTATATTACCTTAGGGCAATTTGACTCTACTGGGAAGAAAAAAAAATAGATTTTCCATAAAGATTGATGATCTTGTTTCATGATATATGATATAGCAGAAATAAAAATGATCATTGCTAATAGTCTAATTCTTATACTAAACTTCTCTCAGAATAATAGCTGATTACATCAGATACTTTATGCATTGTGATAGAAGTAACCATCCCAGGAAATCATATAGCTCCATACTGCTGAAGTTATTACCATTTAAGAAATTACTGAAAAAGAAAGAAGGACCCCTTCCCCCCTCAAAAAAAAAAAAAAATCTAGATCTCTCTATTAAAAGCACTTAGAAAGATACTAGAGTGAAGAAGAAGCCAAACAATCTTTTTAATGTCCCTTCAAACTTTTGATTCAGTAGTGGTGACTGGTTAAGTTCAATTTTGATTAAATCTCATATCTTGCAATATTTGAAACTGTTGTATATCATACTGCATGTTTTCCAAAGAAAAAGACAAAATTCCTTGCAAATTGATCAGGAAAATATCAACAAAACCAGTCACAAACAATGACAAATGTAAGCCACTAAATGCTTTCTAAGGTGGAGAACAACGAAAAAACAAACAAAAAAGACAAAATGTGCTATTGCAAAAATAACCAATGCTAATAGATAACTTTGCATTTTACAAATTGTCTCTGTCCCTAGATGTAAAGAATTTCAGGACACAACTAAGCGTTCTGGACTTACAGTTTATGTTTAAGTTCTAATTTGTTCTCAGCATATATCAAATTCCATGAGACTGTCAAATTTCTTTAATTCAATTTCAAAAAATAAACACAAAAACTCTACAAATAAACATTTAAAGTGTATTATAATAAATGTGCATATATTTAGGAAGAAAAGATAAATGCCGATATATGTATATTTCATGCCTACTGTGAAATTCTGCCCTGGTCATGGTAACATAGGCCACCATTTCCATTAAAATTAATAGCTTGTGGCTGTGGTTACTGTCAGTATTTCCTTATTTTCCCATAGCTACCAATTGTGACATGAATAAAATTAACTTATGTCACCATATAGATCATTATATCCTGAATTAAGGTTAGATTTCGAGAAACATTATGAATTTAAGGAACTCACTGAGGCCTATGTCTAAACCACTTTGTAATAAAATCTCTATTCTCCTGCCAGAGAAACTGTTTACTACTCTTTTAGAGCTAACTCACAGTTGCACTTAGACAATACGACATTGCTCAACCACAAATGCCTAATTTTGTAATAATATCCTTGATTCATTTCAATTGGACAGACTTCAGTTCTATCTCTTTTTAAGGAAACTTACTGGTATAGCTATAAGAATATTAACTTGTAGGTCTTGATTAATAAATACTGCCCATTTTCTCATCATGATAGCATTATGGTGTCTCTATGAAGAGCTCAATTTATCAGCCCTCTTTAACAGGGCTGGTTCTTTGCTAGCTCAGGGCTCAGATGAGAATTTTCTCAATGCTTCAAACTCTAACCAGACATTTGATTACTTTATTACCAAATATCTTATGTATTGAAAAATCTGATGCTCCAAAAGCTCAAAATATGGTGTAGGACTAGTATTATTTTGGTATAAAACATTCTTTGTCGTGATAATTCAAAACATTATTACATGGGCATTTTTTATTTACTTACCAAGTCTAAACTATAATTTTTACTTTCCCTTCATCAAAACAAGAATGTATTATACTGTTCAAATGATTGCAAAGAATATGTATGCATCAGAGGGAAAGCTAACAATGCAAGTAAATTATTGTTGCTTTTTTTGTTTATGACTCTATTCAATGTAGTTTGATTACTTGAAAGGACTGATAGCCAACATATTGCCATATGAAACAATATCATGAAAAATACATGTCTCTTAATGCAAGAGTTGAATTGACAGTTTGTCATAGGTAAAATCTGCAGAATCAACAAGATGCAAAATAAATAAGTCAAAATATGAATTATCTAATATACCACTATGTATTTTTAGCATTTTCTATTCTAATTTTATGTATATAATCTAGCACTGTAAATTTTTGGGTCCCAGCCTTATTACACTCACTTTAATGGACAGAATTCAATGCCGAGTCATCCATTCTTTCTTACTGCCATTAAAAAAAAAGGCAACTTAATGTTTCCTCTATTGTTTTTAAGAAATATTAGGTCATTCATTACATATAGGGATGGTAGAGAAATGTATTAACTCATAGTCATTTGAACATTCTTTGCTTCTTTATGTTGCATTTATTACACTTATTACAACTCTTTTCTTGGAGGAGAGGTGACTTGACATTCTAACTTCTTCAGAAGAATGACAATTTCAAGATTAAGCAAAGAGATTCTCTATTTCTGCATTGGTTTTAGTGGTATCCAAAGCTGTATCTCTTGTCTGGACTTCACATTCAAGCTGCCTCACACTCAAGCTCCACGTTCACCTGGATGATCGATCACTCTTCAACTCTATCTAAATGCCCCATTGGCCTGGATCTCTTTCCCAGAATACCTACTTCAAATTACCCACTGCTGTTTTCTATGCCCTATGAGTTGATTTTCTCCTTATCCTTCACTGTTCATTCCCACTTATTCCTTGCACAATACCAGAACTTAGATTCTCACTACTTCCTTTCTAAATTTATTATATTCTTCTTTATTCTCATTCCTAGATCAACACTTCCCATGCAATATTCATATTGGATTTAGGACTTAATATATTGATTTCAAATATAAAACAAGGGAGACCAGACATAAAACAAAGAGAAGCAGATAAACAGTATTCCTAAATAGTATTTAGGAATTTGTTTAAACCTTACTCAGAAGCAGCCATAATATTTATTTTTTGAAAGAAAGAAAGAAAGAGGGAGGGAGGAAGGAAGGAGGAAAGATCTCCAGTTAGTGGTTAAAGAAAACAGTAAAGAAGAAATTAAATTTAAATAAATCACAAAAATGATTTTAAGGGACACCTATGTGGCTCAGTTGATTAAGTGTCTGCCTTCAGCTCAGATTATGATCCTGGAACCCCTACGAGCCCCACTTCGGGCTCCCTACTCAGCGCGGAGTGTGCTTCTCCCCCTGCCACTCCCTCTACTCAGGCTCTCTCTCTCAAATAAATAAATAAAATCTTTTAAAAAATGATTTAAAAATGTCTAGTTTTATATGTTCACATATTTGTCACATTGTTAACTCATTTTATTCAGAAATCGTAAATGCTGCCAAGCATAAAAAACAAATCCGAGTCATTATTTTCGGGGTTCCCCAGGTAACTGAGTCAGTTAAGCCACTCTTGATTTCAGCTCAGGTCATGATCTCAGGGTCACGGGATCCAGCCCTGTGTTGGGCTCTGTGCTCAGCAGGGAGTCTGCTCAAGGTTCCCTCTTCCTCTGCCCGCCCCAAAATAAATTTTAAGATCTTAAAAAAAGTCATTATTTTCAAGTCTCAGAATTTTTTTTTTTTTTTTTTAAATTTAAAGACAGGTAGGAGCAGGAACACAAGCAGCAGGGGGAGTGGGAGAAGAAGAAGCAGGCTTCCCGTGAAGCACGGAGCCCAATGCAGAGCTCAATCCCAAGACTTCAGGATCATGACCTCAGCGGAAGGCAGATGCTTAACGCCTGAGCCACCCAGGCGCCCCTCAAGTCTCAGAATTCTAACCAGTCATTGATCCATTAAATATTGCTAAAACTCATATATACTTGTTCCCTAATATTCCATTTAAAGCACTCTGCAACTGTTAAAATATAAAAGCCTATAGCTTTGGAATAATGAAAAAATTTCACCTCTTTTTTCGCTATACAATTTAACTTTAAGAAAATATTTGGAAATGTTTTTGTATTTCCTGTGTTTTGTACAAACAACTTGCAAAAGAGCCTATTGAGTTGTGATAATTCACAGCCTTTCTGCGTGAATTGTTGGATTTAAATAAATGTCTGTGTTCCAATTTTCTCACAAAGGAATAGAATCACACATTGAAACACTATTCAAAACAGGCAACCAAGAACTGCATTTGAGATCAAAATGGGCAATTACCCACCAACTAAATATTTAAACATTAACTTAGAAATCAATTCATATGTGACTTTCAAAAATAAAAACATAAAAATCTAGCTATACTGAAACTTAAGTATATAAAAACCCTAAAAATATTGACCTAATTTTGGTATGTTTCTTTATGACCACTCAAGCATTAATTTTAATAACATTTTTAGTCTGTAGATGAATGCTATCAGTATTTTTGGAATTAGTTGGGACTTTATTGTGAATGTGAAATTATGAGATGAGAGAATGAGCAAACTAAGCACTGTTGTCAGCTTTGTATCAAAATGACATTTGCTCTCCTGTTAACATGATAGCTCATATTCTTCAGGGTCCTTACCCTTCTTTAAGATGGATGGTCTGTTGGGGTTTGAGCTGTAGAATGTTGATGACTCGACAAGGGTAACTTTTTGAAGCCAGTGAGGTTTCTCTCTAATTTTAAACTCAAATCATTTTGGTGCAATTGACTCACTGCTCTCATTTGCTCTATTATTAGGTGTAACAAGGAGCACTAAGTCACTAGTTGAATTTTGCCTGCATTTAAAAATCTTACTGTAAGACTATAATAAGACTACTGTAAGACTACAATAAAATATCTACAAATAGTGGGATAATATGGTACGGAGAAATAGTTTTTTAAGAACCATATTTTGATTCTGCTGCCAGTAATCTTTAGAAAGTTAGCGCAAATATGTCACAAATCTCAATGAGGTCCCCTGGGAAAAATAAGAATTGTAAGAAATTTACTTCAAAAGACCATAAGCATGAGTGCCATGCCATGAATATTTTTATCTGCCATATTTTATTTACCATATTTACTTCACTGTTTTCACTCACTGAGTCTTTGAGATTTGTTAACCAGAATTGATTCTGAATTCTTAGGGAAATACAGCCTATGAGCTATAGCATATAATTCATCAACCCTCTATAGTAAAGATCTTTTGCAATTTCTTGAAATACTTCTCATTCTAATAATTTAAGAAGTACAATTAAAATTTACAAAGTAAGTTACTGGGTATTTTTAATCCTTTGCAATAATCATATCAATGAAGTGCCTAGCACAATGGGATTAATCTGAATTGCAAAAATTTGAAGAAAGATGTGAACAAGGGAGTCTCAAAATTCTATCTCAAAACCATGTCTATAATCAAGGTAGTTAGGGGATATCATTGTATTCATTCTAAAAAAAGCTTAGAGAACCGTTGTTCTAACTGCTATTTTCAGTTTAGTTTGTGTTGACATAATCTGACATTATATGAGTTTTTTACATTGAGAGAACTTTACTCTTACTATTATCAAAGACTGTTAATAAACACTGATGTTATTTAGGCTTCCACAGTATTTTTAAAAAATCTACACTTTTACATAAAAGTAAATATTTTTGGAGTTCTCTAAGGAAAAAAAATATAGTAGTAATTGAGTTTATGGTCCCACTTGGGCTGGAACTCGGAACCATCTGTTGGATTTAGCAGAGGAATGTACTTTCTGTGCCTGTTGTCTCACATCTAATCTTTTCTCATTTGCAAAATTCTTTTCCATTCCCAACACTTTAACTAAGGATGATAAGGCCTTACTGTGACATTTCATATAAGATTGCTAGAGAATGTATAAAAACAAGTGAAAAGACTGTGGTAGCTTAAAATAAAATAGAACTCGAGTAATCAGTAAAATCCATTAAGAAAAAATAAAGACATTGAAATTATAGCTATAAGTAAATATAATTTTATCATGGAAATCAATTAATTAGCTCTTAATCTATAAAAATGGAAATTTCATCAGTTAATATAAAAAAATAGTATGGAATCAAAGTTGAACACAGCAAACCTGATTATGTATGGGAATAATTTATGGACTAAAATCTCCCTATCCAGTGCTCTTTCTCCCAGGGAGAAATAAATAAAGAATGAGAGTCAGATCCAATAATTTGTAGCCATCATTCATGGTTTTATAGGTGTAATTAGTAAGCTTAAGTGGAGATTTACTATCTCTTGAGTATGATTATATATGAATTAGAAGAGTCTGCAGTTACTCCACACTATATGAAAATACAAACCATATTAAGAGAAATTTGTCAAATATAATAAAAAAAATTAAGATGCTCTAACACTTCCATCTTAAATGAGTCAAGAATAATCAGTTTATCTTTTATTTAATTTGCAAAGAGATAAATAATCACACAGTATATGTGGCTGTAAATAAATCTCCTCAAACCATATTATTTAAATTGACATAAATATTGAAATTCACACTCTGTCATGAATTTTTTAAATGCCCTGGAAAATCTGGTAAATATAATTTGCATTTTCCAGCTTAAAACATGCTAAAAGAAAAAGTATGTATCACATATGGGGAAAAAAATTATTGGCTTAAAATAATCTTTTAGATCCAAAGCGTGTTTAATTTTTACCAAGAATGAATACTATTGTATTATTATATTTAAATTTGTGCATAATTGTAAAAATAGCAAAGTCTTTTTAGCTTTTAGTGTCTACTGAGCATTCATTTAATTTCATAACAGTTCTGTGAGGTGGGTATTGTGATCATTTTCTGTGTTTTACAGATGAGGAACTCCAAAAATCAAAAAGTTTAAGTTACACACTCTGTGTTATACAGATAATCCACAGTGAGTGTGGTGATCTGAACCTAGGCAGTCTGAATCCAGAATCCAATTTATCCATAAAGGAGCATGAAACATGCAGTGTCTATGTGTGTTATGTCCACACTCATAAAAAGTGAAATGCCTTTGACATTTTAACAGGGTAAAAATATCAGTATTAGGACAAGTCTTAGCAGGTGAAGTGAGTTATCGGGGTCACAACATTAATGAATGATAGTTTTGCCAGTAGATTATGGTTCTCATTCTATCACTCCTAGAACTAAGTCATTTTAATGTTCAATTTTAAACCTTTAGAAATCAGTTATTTATTAAATAAATTATCACTGTTAGGGAAAAATCTGTATTGGCATTTATTTTGTAACTGATTATTTCTGTCATCTAATAGATTTAATTTTTCCTTTTATGTTAGGGAAAACTTCAGGAGAAACTGTAAATCATGAGAGTGGTTGCAGGGCTAAGAAATGTCCATGGCTTAACGAAAATGCCTTTTTACTTGCATAAAGATGATCCTAGAAGAAACCAAAGTCAATTTAATTGATTTTATCTCATTACTAAACTTTACATGGAAAGAACTATATATTTGCATTTCGAATCTTAATCCTTATAAATTTATGCCACCCTCATTATCTGACTTAATATTTAGCCACTCATAGCCACTTCATAAATCATCATGAGATAAAAAGATTGATGTCACATAGGATCAAGGCATTTGGAGTCAAAAGGACTCGGAGGTCCTGAGCTCACAGTTTGATTCCAGGCAAACCTGCTTTATGTTCGTGTGCCTTAGTTTTCTCAAATATAAAATGGGCTTGAAGTGAAGATCAACAAAAATGATGTATGTGAAAAACCTGTGCAAACTTGAAATTGCTTTAGAAAATGTTAACCGATGATCTTCTTTGGAATGTTCTGTAGGACTGTGGCATCAAAAAGAATGAATACCATTAACGAATCATCAATTTCCCTTCCCTTATGTCTGTTTAACTTCTGGGCTCTCTCCCCACGCTCTTCCCCAGCTTTTGTGAATATGTACTATTTGGCACTTGATGAAATTTTGAATTTCATCCCTTCCAAGACACGTTTCTTGGTCTTCACTACGATCTCAGTTTGTGAGAGGAGAAGCCCCTGCTGCAAATCTCCAGCAGTCAGATTTAGAATAAAGTTGAGACTGTATAGCTCCTGCCAGGAAATATTGTCAGTCAATCTAGGAATTGTTAATAATAGTGAGTGGATTTTTAATGGACTAATTTCTTTGAACCAGTTAAAATATTTTCAACCAGTGAACCATTTCCCAAACAATTAAACATACTGATTTTTCTCATATATACCCTCTAGTTGCCCACTATTTCAGCCATAAAAATCGATTACCATTGAAAGAAATGATCGGGCCTTTCTAAATCTTACTTTTAAAACCAAATAGCTATATTCATTTATTCATTTACCAAATGCTCTGCCACCTTTGAGAAAGTGGAATTGGACTTTTTTTTTTTAAAGTGTTGCTGTTGTTAAAATGATACTGAATGTTAAATAATGTGTTTGTTTTCAGCTGTTGTAAGTCTAAAGAGATTTTTTGAATACTTCAATTATAAAAACATTTAAAACATACAAACTTGTGCAATTTTTATTTTAATGAAGATGAGAAGTTCATTAAAGAAGATAAATATTTCATTAGATGTTAAATAAAACAAAGAGATTTTTTGGCTTCTCTCAGCACAAAATTCCTTTGAAAGATTAATTAATACATGCAAATTATGCAAATTAGACCCATGCAAATATTTTATGAAGACAATTAAGGGAACCATTAATTACTGCTTTTTTTGCTTCAGTGAGATTCATTCATTTAATTTTAATTTCACTTTAACTGTTTTGATGTATTATCTTGCAGCTAAGAACTTTATCTTTCCTGGCGGGTCACTTAAACTTATAAATTTCATCAAGTGAGTGCACAGAAATCTGTAAAGATATTCTCTAGACTATGTTTAGTATCAAGAGAAATTTCTGACACAATGCACTCCCAGAAACAAGGAAACTGGAAGGGAATGTGAGCTCATTCTTGGACAAGGTTCAACTGCTGGAAAAGCAATTAATTTGCTTTGGCTGTGCTAATATAGGGGAATTAGAAAGTGTGACACAAGACAAATAGAAATAATTAGTTCTCCAAAATGATGTTCTCATTAATATGGTTCGAACAGTCGAAATAAAAAACATTATTGTGGCATGTCTGCATTCTGTCCCTAACCATGGGAGGTGGAATAATGCACCATAAGCATTTTTACATTTATAGTCTGAATGATGATGTCTTATTTTCTTAAAGAAGAATTTATAGCAAAGGGTGTTATATAACTTGAATGTCGACATATATACATGCTATCAAAATTGATGGCATGCTTCCCATCACCAGGTGTTTATGTACCAATTTTGTGTGTGTGTGTGTGTGCACACAAATTCTGTAATTTATTGAATAGACCTTAAATGGGGGTTCTTTTTCTGTAATTTAAATATTTTCAGTTAACTTTTATAACTCCTAGAGTATAAATAACATTTTTTAAATAAATAATTAAAAATAAATAATATTTTTCAGAAAATAAAAATCTATTTCTGTTTTGTCTCAAAGAAATTACTGTGAATATTAAGGGTACTCTTAGATGGCCAGGTTACTTTCACTGTCTAAGAGTGGATACAAAAAGAGGAAGCAGGCTATATGAAAATGAATGACTGGAGTTAGTTCTAATCTATATTTCAAAATGGCAACCCTCTTCAGCTTTGGCATTACATACAGTTTCTATTGCAACAATCGTAAGTGAGCAAGTTAATTGGATATAATTGTTGTCAATTTTTTCTTTTGATAATAAAGGTAAGAAGATTCAAAGCAAAAACTTATTTTAAATAAATTTTTCTTAAAACCAAAGATGAGAATATACTATCTAAATAAGAAATTAATGGCATGTACTGATCACAATGAAAAACCAATTTCTTCAACTGTCTGGTATTCATAATAGTAAAAAGTATCATTAATAAAAATATATAATATTAAAATGACAGAGGCTTATTTTTCTACCCATCTTCTGACCTTTCTCTCAGTCCTATAGCCATTCACTGTTAGTACAGAACTATGAAAAGATATAAGTGGACACATACTGCCATTGACATTTTTTGAATTTTAACATTTTTTTAAACCCCACAGATCTTAAAATTAAATTTTCTTTCTTAAAAAGGTAATTTAATTTCATTCATCCTGAGATTCCTAAATTCCCTAAATTTCTATTGCATACTTACACCGTCCACACAGATGTATGTTACGCCTTCTAAATTAGGATCATCTGTGAATTTCATTGATACACTCTGTTTAACCACTGTTCCATATCACTAATTATGATGTTAAATCAAAATGGATCTAGCATTGATCTTTCAGGCCCCCTGCTAATACCTTTCCCAATTTCCATTTATCACTGTTCTTTGATTATGGTCTTCAGACAGTATTCAAGCGAAGCCACAAACACATTTATGAAAAAGCCAATTTAATTCAGTTGTATCTATGCTAAAAAAACACTATTTTCTATAAATAATTGGTCTGTGTCAATATTTAATCATAATTTTGTTGTACAATGTCCTTTTTACCCTCTCTAAATCTCCAATTCTAATTAATTATCCCTGATATTCCCTATATCCTCTGAATTGTCATAGAAGCTACAACCTATTATATTGCATTTACTAAGGAAAATGATGTCAACTACATTACCAACCAAGCCCAATCATTTTGCCTTAATTTAATCTGCATAATGTTTGGGCAATGGAGTAAGAATTGAAATGACAGGACAAAACCTTGTGTTATGTCACAGCTCAACACGAACATAATAATGAGAATCATGCTTTTTCCCCATCAGAACCGAGGGTTTAGAAAGTTAGGTCTACGGAAATAATACACTGAAAATAATGTTTTATAAGTAATAATTATAACGAGCTATATCTTATTACTATTTTCAGCAACTTCATACTTAACTGCCTGCTAGGTCTCATTTCATGTATAATGAGTTTAAATTATGAAGGAACCATTTCCAACAAAAACCTATAAAAAGGCCTTCAGCATTTGGTGTTTAAACACAGCCACCAATGTTCAAAAACAAGATTTCCTTTATTACGTATTTCTTAAAAGAATAATATATGCAATTATAAGAAAACATTATTCTAAAATTTTATAAAATATCCAATTCATGAGTGTCTCTGAGACTTTCTATTTAATAATAATAACTCTGTCTAGTTAAATGAGTAGTTAACAATGACCTATGATAACTATGGAACAATAGCTTGTTTATTGGCTACAGGCTGCAATCAATATCATCTTTTGTTCAACTTAATCAATGCTGTCTCAAATTGATTAGCTGTATTGAAATGCTGCCAAACACCAGAAACCAGTGCCAAGAGACTAGAAGTAAATTTATTATTGTTTTGTGTTGTTCATAGTAACATAATTCTAATATTTATTTTTTTAAGATCAAGAAAAAGAGTTTGAGGTAATTACATTATTTGTGACTCAACAATAGTTAATATACAGTGCAAGCAGTCTGGAAACCAGTTTTGATGAACCTTCTCATTTTTTCCTTTTGTCTTTCTTTCTTTCCATAAAACCCTCCCCCTTCCCACTTTTTTTTTTTTTTATGTATTTATCTGACAGACAGAGACCCCAAGTAGGCAGAGAGAGAGGAAGGGAAGCAGGCTCCCTGCTGAGCAGAGAGCCGGATGCGGAGCTCGATCCCAGGACCCAGGGATCATGACCTGAGCTGAAGGCAGAGGCTTTAACCCACTGAGCCACCCAGGTGCCCCCCCTTCCCACTTTTAAGCTAAATAAAAACATCTTGAAATATGAAAAGTTAGGTTCATATTTGTGTGTACAAATTCCGTTTGTTTCCAACATTCTTATAAATTTCTACAAACACTTTACTAAGAGACTAAATCAACATGATGTTATAAAGACCAATTTTCTGAAAAAAGAAAAGTAAATTATATATCAGAGTAATAATAGCTTCAGCATTTATCAGTTGCTAGGCACTGTAAATATGTTAACTCATAATAATAAAATGTAATATTAACAGCTAAAACTTAACTGTATGCATACTATTGTCTAGTAGATGTTGAGTGCCTTACATGGATTAATTTATTTAATCCTTCTAACAACTCTCTGAGGTTAAGCAATTACTAAAGGGAAAAAAAATAGTGAGACAGAGATTTGAATCTAGACCTGACTCCGATCTTTCTTAATTGTTAGTTCTGTAGCTGTGCCTAAAAGAACCCCTACTTCTACATTAAACGTAAGGGTCTTTTTTTGAGTATTAAAAATAGAAATGTGCATAAGACAATTATATGAAATTAATTTAAACAATCCTTTCAAAAAGGTTTTAGAAGTGATAAGTTTAAGTAAGCTTCAAGTTAAGCCCATTACAGGGTAAAAATCTTTGAATATCATTTAGTAACTCTGTTCAAACACATACCACAAAAGAAATGAAGAGGCTCTCTAAATGTCTTACATTAAGTCGCAATTAGATTTTTGTCTGATTTCAAATTTATCTTAAGCTCATTGCATGTTAAGTGGTAGGGATGTGGATAAATCTTTTATCTAAATATGATTAATTTCTTAGTATCTTTTATTGATCCTTTGTTTTCTTCACTAAAGAGTGAGTTTTCCCCAGTGTGTCTGGAAGTGTCTATAAACATGGTATAGGCATAATGATGAATTGAAAAGTAAAAAGCTGGAAAAGAAACCTTTTTTTTCCCCAATTATATACCATTCTCTAGTTCTTGTCAGTAGACTGCTTTGAACTTCTTAAGTCATTAACAATGTGCTAACTGTTCAAACTGGGTGATGGGCATGGAAGTAGTTATTTTAGAAGAGATAGAAGTCTAGACAGAAATGCACGGAGGATAGAACAAGGACTCTGGAGTCATAAATATGGATTCAAATGTCTGTGACCCCACTAACTCAGAGTGTAAATGTGAGAATATTAATTAGCCACTCTGAGCTTTAGTTATCTCACCTTTAAATTAGAATACATACATATAGGAAAGGCTCAAAAAAAAAAAAAAAACCGTTTCCAAGTCAATAAAAAATTCTGATAAATGATATAAATTCCACTCATAAAAATGATATGCATGATGATGCTTTGGAACTGTGACTAAACAAATAATCACATATTTTAAAAGAGCAAGAAGAGCACATTTTAACAATCCTAATCTCAAAATAATCAGGAAGAAAATAAGGGAATGTGAAAAGCAACTGAACTAAATTCCATTCCCAACTCTGGTTAACTCATGATATAACCTTTAACAAGTCATGTTTCCTCCCTAAGTCTCACTTTCCTTGTTTGCAAAATGAAGAGATTTAAATTGATCTTTAAAGTCATTTCCTAGAGCTAAGGCAACAACATCATAAAAGCGTACTTGGCATATCCTCAGTGTTCAATAAATATTGTTGAAAAATAAACAATTTTTAAATTCGGCATGTATCTTCAAATATCTAGGAAGCAGAAAGGAGATTTTTTTTTAATTGGAAAAAAAAGATTGTTAATGTGAAGGCACGTCTTTTATGTCCTCTTATTGGAAGAATATTTGATTTTCTATGATCTGAGATCAGTCAAAAAAAGAATAAAAAGCCAAACAGTTTTGATTATGGCCATTGGATATAAATAAAAGAGATGTACTTTCAAGTGAAGTCAAGATTTTGCAAGCATAACTTGCAGATATTCTAAGATGTCAGAGGAACTATGGTCTACATTTCCATTGATTCTACCAATTCTTTTTTGGTTTAAAAAGACAGGTTTTCTTAAAAAGAAGCCAAAGTTACTATTTTGAAAGTGAACTTTCCAACTCTTAAAATTGATAAAAGACATAGATAAAACAGCACTAACCCATGATTGTCCTATGTTATAGTTCATCAATATATTGATAACCTAAATAATATATAAAGAATATTTAGTTCATGTAAAATTATAAGCAATTAAAAAAGAAGCTTAAGGTTAACGTACATTAAACAACAGATGAAAGTATTATTTAAGAAATGTGACCACATCGTGTTAAATTAAATATATATTTAAAATGGAAAAAAGTGGGTATAAGTGCATATTTACAGAATCCAAATCTTATGTCGAATGTACAAACAAAAAAGTAACATTATGTACACATACAAGAAGCCTAAACACATACTGTTAATGCAGCAATCAGATAAATGAAAATTAATTCTACCCAAATTTGTAATTCTGACTTTCTGAGGTAAAATTATATTATCCTTCACTTCCTTACATCTGTCTCTCCAACCAAAGTCTGAGAAATGTCAGAACAATGAGGACCCTTGGCATTCACAAAATCAATCAGGTCCTAAGTCATCAAAGGCAGATAACCTTCTTTCATGGTGTAGCAAACATTCAGCACTGTAAATGGGGTACAAACATGTGACACATTCATACATATGTGTCAAACATACATGTCACAGTAGTGACCAAAATAGACATGGTTCACACCCTCTTGGCTACCTTCCAGAGAGAGGAAGAAGACATTGAACAAGGAACTACAAATGCCCAGCAGGAGACTGTGGAGAAGTGAGAGGTATGGTAAGAACCTCCAGAGGCTGAATTAGACCCAGGCGGCAGGGAGGTCCTGCAGGGGTGGGGGTGGAGTCTCAAGGAAGCATTCCTGGAAGCAGTAGCTTCTAAAAATGAGATTTCAACGTTGGGTAAGTAAAGACAAAGAGGAAGGAATTATGTCCCTGATAGGTGGAGGAAGTTCTGGGGCTTTCAGGAAATCAAAAAAAAAAAAGAAGAGAGGGTTCCAGGACAAGGGGAAGAGCTGTAACTGGGTGTGGAGGATGAGAGAGGGAAATGTGTGCTCTGCTCTCCTTAGTATAGATTGAGGATGCCGGACTGGGCAGATAATAGTTCCATAGGGAAGGAACACTGGATGAAGAGAGGTTTGCTGGGAGTGAACGATCCTTTTGGTTTTGTGCACTGGACCTTGCAGTGTCTGCGAGACAGCCAAATAAAAGTTGGGTATAACCTGGACCTCTTAAGAAATGTCTGAATGGTCTGGAGAGAGATGTATTTTTTTTAATTGTCGAAACATATAAGTTAAACAAACCATCTAAGTGGGTGCAATTGCCAGGGAGAGAGATTAAAAAGAAATCAGAACATAGCTCCAGAAAGCCATTGTATTATAGATTTGGCTATGGACAGTGTGGGGATGGGCATTCATACGTGTTGGGGCAGAAAGGGTTTTGGAGGGTATTTATTAACTAGTCCAAAACAGTGTCCAACGAGTATTTATATGAACTCAGTCTACTCTGCATATTCAAAAGATCTTACAAAAAACTTTAAAGTAAGATAAAATTTTCCAACACAAATCATGCCATATAAATCTGCAAGATTCAAGGCATGAGAGTTAATCACCATATAATTCAGCTCCTGAAACAAGTTGTTTTTTTTTTAATTTTTTGATATTTATTCTCTATCCATAATATCACCACCAAACTCATGAATTTTTGAGTTAGCTACTAGAAATATCAACAATGAAGAATTTATCCCTATGTAGGATGAGCTGATTTACTTTACTTATCACAAGTAAGTCATTATTTAGGGCCTCTTCGCTCAGGAATATTTTCTAAACTACTGTCTGGTTCCCTCCTCCCCTCCTCTATAGTTTTACAGAAATGGTGGTATTAAATGCCAATGAGGCAATGTTTAGTCTAACTAACCTGAGGTGCTTATTTGGGGGAAATTACCTGGCACTTGAGCAGTATTTAAGTGCCCTACTAGGTGACTAACTCTTGGGCCAAGCATGACATTTATTTATTGCCAGGATGTTAAAAATAAATAAATACATGACAAGCATAGAGAAATGTGGGTTTCCTTTGTTTTTCCTAAGTTCAGTTTATTTTGGAACACAGAATAATTTCACTTATGGTTGGACCAGGAGCAAGAAAGAACACAGAGTATCATAACACCTAGGCTTGGGGACCCCAAAACGGAGAAAGCAAAGGGAGGAACAGGCCACATTTGCGTTGTTTTTACACCGTGACGGGCAGGTGCTCATGGCTCCCAAATGCATGACGTAGACCATTTCACAAATTAACAATGAGTTCCGGTTCTTTCTTCTTTGCCTTTCCCATTGTTGTGCTTCAACTAGGAACTTAACTAACTAGTTTTTTATCTTTGATTTCTTCTGTTCACAGCTAATTTTGTTCTTTTGGCTTCGAAATGTATTCATTTAGACTTAGGTTTGAAAAAAAAAAGGCTCAGAGGGCTAAAAGAACTTATTTAGTGATGTTAGAGTAGCAAAAGATAATCTCTTGGGTCTGCCTGATATTTTAAAAGTCTTGGGTGGTTCAACTCCTGGTAAAAGACCTTTTTAGCCACTAAAATATAAAATTACAGATTCATCCATATTTTTTATTACATTTGATAAAAAATCCTATTATCTAATTAAAACCATGAACCTGAGTTAGGGGTTTTACTGAAAACTAATTATGCATTTTGAACTATACAAGAAGTAGAGTATTGCTAATTGTTCACATTAGAATTAAGGAACATATTTTTAATTGACTGGTTGAACAAATGAATTCAATGATTACGATTTTATATTACAGCTAAAGCAAAGCATTAAATAACTCCATAATCATTTATATTTGGCTTTAAATCACTATGTATAACTATTCTTCAAATGTTTTATTGCCTTAATTATAAAGTTGTTTGGGTGGGTTTTCTTTGTTACCCAACTGAGAACACTTTGGATAGCAAAAGGAAGGCAATTTATGATTTAAAATTTTACTTGGAATAAGCAAATCACAATAGAAAAGAGGACTTGTCAAAACTTCAACCTTATACAGCAAGAGTTTATGCATATTAATGTGTATATTTGAATATACGTGAATTTTACAAATTCAATTAAAATAACCCTAGCCTTATTGATGACCAAAATTTTACTGATAGCAAATTCCTGGAATAAACATTATGTCACTTATGCAAGGTGTTTAACCATTGACTAATCACTTCTTAACATTGAAAACAAATCTTCCCTTAATATGCAGGAATGTATTGTCTATAATTTTTCTTGGATTGATTTGACAACCCTGAGGATTCTGTAGATAACAGATAATTTATATATCATATCTACCTGGAGACTCATGGGCTTTTTTAGACCTCCTTTGGCCACTAGCTAAGTTAATGCATGAGTGGTCCCTGAACACACAAATCAGGGCTGATATTTATATTGGCCTGATTGAGGTTATCATCCCTGATAAAGAGGACTGGCTTTGCTATTACTCATTTGTTAACATGTGTATGCGACTTTTAAAAGAGATGCAATAGAAATCTTATGATTTTAACAAGATTATACATGAACACACACATATAATTTTGCTAATATCCATAATGCTCTGAAAAAAAAGTCTTTTCTACATCTACAATTGCATTAATCTTGTATATCCAAGGAGATATCTCATAATAACATATGGTTTGAGCCTCAGGATTTAAAAAATAATTATCATGGTTTCAGGTAAAATAAATATAGGCAGAAATGTTCTTTAGGAATGTTCCTGCAAGTTTCTGATTTTTACTTATTGGATATTTGATACTTTACAAAAGTATATTTCTTTTTTTTTTTTTAAGATTTTATTTATTTATTTGACAGAGAGAGATCACAAGTAGATGGAGAGGCAGGCAGAGAGAGAGAGAGAGAGAGAGGGAAGCAGGCTCCCTGCTGAGAAGAGAGCCCGATGCGGGACTCGATCCCAGGACCCCGAGATCATGACCTGAGCCGAAGGCAGCGGCTTAACCCACTGAGCCACCCAGGCGCCCGACAAAAGTATATTTCTTTTACACTAAACCAAAGTTGACACTTTCGGAGCTGATTAAGTAGCACAATTAATGTCAAACAATATCCCCAAAATGATTGAGCTTAAAATGCAAAATAAAAGCAATTGGGAGGATTATAGCAGTTAATCATTTTAGGCTTCCCTTTGAAGAACCATCTTCATTTAAAATAGAAAACAAATGCTCTTTTTACTGTTTAGTATTCATGTTGTTAGACTGAGTTTATTGCCTAGAATAGATGTTAGACTATAAATGTTACCTTCAGATTTTGTTCTTTCCTAATAGTATGGTCTCGGCAATATACATATTTAGTTCTTCTGAGTGTTTAATACAACTCCCTTTAGTATTCTATATATGATTTTGCTCAGCAGATTTGTGTTATTAAAATGTATATAATGGCATAGAGAACATTCAGAAAATCCACAGAGGACTAAACAATCTTATTTATTGTTAACATTCAACCAGTCTATTTTGCATGTACCTTGCAGTATCTGTCACAAAAATGAGAAGGAGAAATTTTCAAATTTAAGAACTACCTATCTGATTAACCCATGCTTTTATTCAGATGGTATAGAACTTATAAACCCTTCCCGCGTTAGACTGGGCTTCAAGCATTCAACAAAGCACATTTACTGTGTCCAAGATTAAATCATACATTGTTTAAAATTAATTATTCCCTTTTAATTGCATTGTATAAACAGAAATGACCCATTAATTTAAAGAAAATCTATCAGCACAAAATGAATTCACTCATATAAACAAGCAAGATGAACTTGACCTTGTTTGAACTTGTTTTGATGTGGCCCAGATGGTAGGCTACATGCTTGAATAGCAGGCTAAAGCTGAGGAAAAACTCATATAGCAAGATCTAGATTTATAGCCTTTTGCGAATTCCTACCTTGTATTGTCCTTTCAGCATCTGTTCGGCTGCCGCTGCGGTCAGCTTCTATCTCTGGGGTCAGAGAGTCTAAAAGCACAGAAAGGTAAGAGTGACACATATTTCACTTGATGCTATTGTCCTTTAAAAAAAGAGCAACCTGTTACTTGGGTGCTGTATTAAAATTACATAAATCTTTGGCATCTTGTAAAGGTTTAACAAAGACTAGAACCATAAGAATGGTCAAAATATTTGGAGAGATCAATAAGTAACGCAAAATTGTTCATGACATGGGATGGGGTTGGGACGTTCTCTAAGTAATATTTATCCTATTTTGGTAGAAACAGACTTAGCTACACGGGAAAGCGATGTCAGGTTCCAGATAACCGAGTTAAGTAGTAACAGGCGGGTGAAGGCGTCTATGAAATCAAGCATTTCATACATTTCAACATGGGGGATGACTGCCCACCAGGCTTTCTGCTAGAAGCACAGTTGAATGAGTCACTAGATAGTAGATACACAGATATCTCTCTCACTCTCTCTCTCTCTCCCTCTCTCTCTATATATATATATCGACAAACACAGGTTGAAATTGTCTTTTTAGTGCTAATAAGTGAATGTTAGTTAGCCATGCATAAAGATGCCCCCTCTTACCATTTAAGACCCTGAGACTATCCGTAGAAGCTGCCTGTTTTAGTGTTTGTTCTGCTTGCTCACGCCGCTTTGTCTCAAATTCCAGGGCTTCCTGTAATTTTCTCTTTGCCTTCTTCTCCTTCTTTAGTCTCTTTTGAACTATGGCTAGAAAAGAGAGTTAATATATTATATTTTTAAAAGTTTTTGCCATGCTCCAAATTACCAATGCTTACAAATAATCTATGTTTTTTTAATAATATTCTTTTTTTTCCTTTTCTCCCCTCCTGGACAGAGTCTACCTATGCAGAGGAAGTTCAAAAAATCCCACCATTACCTAAAATAAATCCCAGAAAAATATCCAAGGAGGCCAATTTTTACTTAACCTTGAACTATCTTATTACAAAGATGCCTTTAATTGTCAAATGAGAGACTGATTTAAGGGGAAATTAATTTTAGTAAATATTTATATACACTGATAAAGGAAGGCTGATTAAATGAATTTTGTGGATTAGTCTCTGCCCTTGAATCAGAATAAATCAGAATAGTGCAGAGTAGTTAGAATAATACAAACCTTTATAAGCATGTCTTCTATCTTTTAATGAAGCACCAATTTTGAATAGTAAATGGAGCATTTCCCCTGTAGCTGTTTTACTAAATAGTTATACCAGTTGGGTTTTTAAGAATTTTTTCTTGAAATTAAAAAAAAAATGCAATAAATATGATTGTCTATAAGGGGCAAATATTCTTAATTATTAACATAGGAGCTGTCTTTTGGGGGGAACAAAGCTAATGTAATTTGCTCAGAGATATCAACAATTTCTTCAAAGCAAATATATATGCGCTATAATATATTTCAAGAAAATTATCTTTTACTCTGCTGAAATCTGGTAGAGTATGAAACCTTATTGATAAGAATGTGCTACAGCTGACAATAATGTGGGGTTGATATACAAAACCAGATTATGATACAAAAAGTTAATTATTATATTTTCTCCTACTTGACAATTTAAGTATTTGTATATGATATGTAATCAGTAAATAGTAACAAATAAATGCTGTTCAAATATATGTTAACTATACTTTCAGTATGATCATTATTTTAGTTTTCACAATGCATATGAGGTAACCAGTCAGCCTAAGGGGAGCACACAAATGTTTTTCTTTGGAATCTTCTTTTTCCTGGTTGATAAACATTGTGGATGTGAATGTGAATATGACAGAATCAGTAAGAGAATATCCTTTTGGTAGAATTAGTCATAGGGAGTAGTCATTCCAAGTTTACTATTTGATTTCTTACTACAGATGAAAGAATAACGTTTTTATTTAATGCAGTATTTAGTCAAAATATAAAATAAGATAATAAAGGTTCAAGTAAGAATTTGTTTTAATTTCTAATCTTCATATGTCCCGTTTTTATAATTACTAATACTATTAAGGTGGCAGACCATTAACTTGTTGAGTTTATTGCTGCTGGTAACATATATTAATAGAGACTTTTTTAAAATCAAAATACATGTTGGCTACAGTCTTATAATAAAAACAAAACTGGTTTTGAATAAATGTTAATTCCTTTACTTAGTAGAGTGAAAATCGTATGCTTAACAAAAATCATTTGCCTGCTGTATCCCTATCCAAAGATGATTGTTTATAAGTCTCTTTGAAAAAAAAAAAAAAAAAACACAGTAATTTCTGAATTACTTATTTGAATTGTATACTTCCACAGGACTAAAATCTCAATACCCAGTGTCTTGCCATTGAGTGCTTATTATTTCCTCTTCCGTGATTGAATCGAATAGCACTGTCATGTTCTCTCTTCAGGGTAGTACACTGCTTCAATAGACACATTTATAATAGATAATTATTGATAGCTATTACCTTTAATTTATTGTTCACAATTAATTAAATGGGAGGTGCACGATGTGATCTGTGAAGTGTTTTGCCCTCTAGTGGTTAAAGAAAAAAACAACATAAGTCTTCCAAATGATTCAAACCAATAAAATTCTAAAGTTCTCTCAAGTAACCAAGAATTACTTTATGAATTTAAGTGTCTACCTTTAAGTCTTGTTAGAAAGAAAAAAAAGAAAAGAAAAAAGACTTTTCCAGGTGAGAACAAGATCAAGACATGGCTGTCTCATGAAAGATGGTTCTATATAATGAACCCTTTGGCCAGTCTTCATTACCCACAAAGAACACATCCCATTATTAATGTTTATCTTGTTTTCATTACTTTAGTACCTAAATCTATGTGAAACCACATTATCTAGATGAGTGCTATACATGGGTGATGATGGTTTTCCCAAATCAGCCTCATTCCAGGAACCCACTAGCTATTGCTTTATAAAAACTAATGTAAAAACCTACCAAATCTTGCTGGTTTGAAAAACAAAACAGGAACAATGATTTTCAAATCACAGTATCAAACATATAAAAGGAGAACACGTGGAATATTCTTATTGGATACTTAGTAAATGCGGGAATAGGTGCTCCTCCTCTAGAGTACTTAGGAGAATCGTATAGTTGAGGCAATGGGAAAGTTGGTTGTAAAGAAAATACTTTTAATCTCTAGCCAAACTATGGAAAGAACCTAGATGTTAATCTCATACATAATATAAACACACAAATATGAATGACCTTCAAAATTATCTATACATGCACTGTAAAGTGTGTTAGAAGAAGCAATTCATAGATTGGTAATATCATTATTTTTACCCAATAAAAATTCATATTGGTTTCTACACTAATGTGTAGTTGACCTTGTTGGATGAAAATGAGGCATTCAGAAAGAAAATTATACAAACACTCAACTTTGGTCATTTGTTCAGATATTCATCAGTCTTCAATTTCAGTTGATAAATATCTTACTAAATCTGCTTCGCTTGACTAATCAGTATTTTCTATGTTAGCTCTATGACTTTAACTCTTAAGTTTTTCAAAGGCAATTGTGAATGAATATAAAATTTTTTCTCATGGCTCTCATCAGAGCTCACTCTTATCTTAAAATTATTTGTTAAGCTCTGTCAGCAATAAAAATTATGTGACTAATAATATAACAGATATATTTCAATTCCCTGAGGTATTAATAGAAGAGAAACTCTTCTATACTCTGGAGATGAAAAAGCACAATGAGCCCAGGATTCAAATCCTGATGCAAACCTCAGCTATAAGTAAATTAACAAAAAAGCTGTAGTCTCATAGTAAATCACCAAACATAGAGTACTGTTCTGTTATATATTTTATAGAAAGTATTAGGCTTATTTGGAAATTCAGAAATACCTCTATTCTTTTGTTCCATAGCCAACTGCTTCTCGAGTGTTTCCCTCAGTTCTCTTTCCCTTAAAAAATCCATCTTCAGCTCTGTTTTTTCCAGTTGGACTTGTTTTTCTTGAGCTCTGGCATTATCTATGGCAACTTTCAAGAGCCCCTGTACAAAGAAGGCATTCAGAATTGTAATATTTTGGTGCAAAGCACATTTCATTATTACTTAAAAACATTTTTAAAAAAGAACCAACTTATCAAATTCTTTCATTCCTGTATATTCACTCCGTATTCACTAGGACAAGCACTTCAACTAAAGCACAAAATTTCTAAATCTAATTAAACTCTCGTAGGAAGACAGATGTTTTTGCCAGGCAGGTTTAATAGCTTCTAATTAGAATATCTAGATCTAAAGCTAAATGAGGGCAGCACATAAGCATGCTAAAAACTAAGAACCGGAAAAAAAAAAAAGAACCGAGAAGAAAATTCTACTGAAGCTCTTACATAAGTGATAATCGGATATGTTTTATATAATCCCAAATGATTCTGGCAAGACCCACCTATCTCTTGGAGCTCAGTCTCTACTGAGTCCCTACTGAGATCACACTGGACACAATTCTCATCTTTCCATTTCTCAAGAAAATCGACTTCTGCACCAGAGATTTTCTCTTTTCATTCTCCTTAATGCTTTTCCTCCCAATTTTTGTGTGGCTCATGCCCTCACTTCATTTCACCTTTGTTCAGTCACCACTCAACAAAGGTCTTTTCTGCTGCACCTGGGAGGGTTAGTCGGTTGAGCATCTATCTTAGGCTAGGGTCATGATTCTGGGGTCCTGGGATCGAGCCCCGTGTCGGGCTCCCTGCTCAACGGGGGAGTCTGCTTCTTCCTCTGCCCTGTTTATGTGCTCTTTCTTTCACTCACTCTCTCAGATAAATAAATAAAATCTTTATAAAAAAAAAAAAAGAAGAAGAAGAAAGGTCTTTTTTTACCACCCTATCTGGAATAGCCTTCTGTTATTCCCTGCTTAGAATTCTTCCTATCATTTATTATCGTGTAATATTGTCATTCATGTATTCATGTATTTTTTTATCACTTTATGCAGGGTCTTCTGCACTAAATGTAAACTCTCTGAGGCAGGGACATTTTCTCTCATATGGTCCTTTGTCCCATGAAGTCCAGAGAGTGCCTACATATAGTAGATTCTAAAAATTTGTTGACTAGAAATTACAGTACTGGTATATTTTTCTTGAGGTATATAATATATGCAAGGGATCCCAAACCTAGTGTGTTAATAGTGCATTATTTTAAAAAAGTAATTTAAAATGGTTATAATAAACTGAGAATAACTTTTAGGGGACTATTTGACAGCATATCTCAAGAGTATATGGTAAAAGTAAAGTTTATTTATACAATACATAATAGAATTTCTTGTATAAGAGGTATACATGTACATTGATTTACTCTTTGCTAATCAAAGAATTTTGTAATATTCTGAGATTCTTGAAAACGAGATTATAAGAACATGTAAAGCACAGAACAAGTATTCTACACATGCTTTCTCCTAAAATCCTTTAGAAAATCATTAGTAAAAATTAGAGCTAAAATTTCCATCCTTATCAACTCAGCAATACAAAATACCTTTTTGAAGTAGGAGATATTTGGTCTGTGAACATCAGAGACTAAAATTTTCTTTCTTTCTTTCTTTCTTTCTTTCTTTCTTTCTTTCTCTTAAAGATTTTATTTATTTATTGACAGAGAGAAGAGATCACAAGTAGGCAGAGAGACAGGCAGAGAGAGGGGGAAGCAGGCTCACGGCTGAGCAGAGAGCCCAATGCGGGACTCGATCCCAGAACCCTGAGATCATGACCTGAACTGAAGGCAGAGGCTTAACCCACTGAGCCACCCAGGCGCCCCCTTTCTTTCTTTCTTAAAGATTTTCTTTATTTGAGAGAGAGAGCACAAGCAGGGGAGAGACCTGGGAAGAGGCCCAGGGTAAGGGAGAGAGAATCTCAAGCAGACTCCACACTGAGTGCAGATCATGAACTGAACTGAAATCAAAAGTCGGATGTTTAATAGACTGAGCCACCCAGGTGCCCCACGGAGACTAAAATTTTCAACTGAAATTATAAATGAAGTGGAAGTAGGGCACTTTATAGATATACTCTAGAATATGACCCCACTTGCAGGAGACAACATAAGCAGTCTGAACTGGGAATTTCTACTCTGGCTTGACTTGTTAGCCTGACAGAGGTGTCCCTTTAGATCGGCTCACCTATGTAACATTATCATAAGCCATTTAATCTCTTTTCAAGCATATATAAATTATTTCATGTTTGTTATACCTGACCCTGAACTTCCTGGTATAATTCTTGTGATATGAAACGAGCTGGAGGGTTTCTACATGGTTGTTTGCCCCTCCCTACTCTTTTGTTTTTAACAATAAAACATAGCTGCTAAGGAAACTGCCATCTTAACTCAATTCAGCAACATTCCTGTGTATGTTTCTTCTTCATCAGGAACAAACAATTAGTAACAAATGAAAGAGATCATTACATCAAGTGCCCTTTTAGATCACCCCAATTAAAACTTTAGTTTAGCTGTATTTTAATTCTAAGATACCAAATTCTAATTTTCTGCTCTGATTGCTCTTGTTGACTTATCTTTGAAAGATGTACTCTCTGTGCAATGTCTGGAGATTATTTAGCAAGATGCCAATGTTGGCACCACTTAATGTGTTGATTGGTTGTATTATCAGTAGCTGTTTAAAATAAATTACTATTAAACTATTATTGTCCTTGGCTGACAAAACACAATATTTTGGTGTTCTTTAAATATGAAACAATCATTATGAATAAACATGTTGAATAATGTTAAACTGCATCTCTAATTTGTGTAATTTTACATTAAGATTTGTTGTAACGTATGAAGTTGCTAAGAGCATTTATGTTTACTGTTTTCTTTTGTTACAGTTGCTGCTAATGTCCCTAATGGTAATACATTACCTATTCCTGCTGATTATGTCTGAAAAATACTAGCTTTAAGATCCAATACTCTCCAGGGACTCCTTATAAGCTATATAAAATTAAGTTTCATTTTTAGACTTTAAATCAGTGCATATCAGTAGGAGTCCAGTATGAACAAAAATCTGCACCAGAGCCAAACTGATACATATGCAAAAATATGTTATTGCCTGTGACAGCTTTGCTGCAAATACAGAAAGACCGATTAAATTTCAGTGCAGCAGGGGGCTGGGAAAAGCAAGAGCAAGTAGTGTTCGAAACGTCCACAAATCATTAGGACACCATTTTAACCATCAGTGATAATAGTACTTTCAGATTTGTGTAACTTCTGTAAATTTTCCAGGTAGCTCATATGCAAAGGTCACACTAAATGCTGAGTCTCATGTGGACATGCCGTATTGAGCAAAATTCTGCGATGACAATTCTGTGATGATGAATTACAGCAAAAGACACAAGGTTTAAAACATGAATTTTTCTCCAGGGGGAGGTCAGTTATGATGTTCGACAATGACAATTCCGAAGAAATGCGTTTTAAGCTTACTCTGTGGCATAGCAATAAGAGGCAATGGTCGGTTGGCCTCAAATTTCTCTCCCATAGGTGAGACATAATTGTGGTCATATACACAAATGTTTTCATTTTCTAAAATGATCTACCTTGTAAATTAGATTATTTGAAGCATTTCCCAAGGAACGAGTCTATACATATTTCTTTTCAGAAGGGCATTGTAATTGACTTAACAAGTTTTCAAAACTTCTATAGCCTAGATAGCAAGTATCTTCTTGTATAAGAGACGTTAAAGTAATACTGATAACGAAGGCGAACATTTCTTAATTTACTAGTTGGATCCTAGAGGAAAAGTTTACTTGGCCATGTTTGGTTTTTATACAAAAATTTTTCAGAATCATATGGTCACTGAAGTTCTTTGAGTGTCACTGGAATTAATGTGACAAAATTCTGCTCAAGAATGCATTACTTCTAATGAGAGTAAATATCTAAGTTGAAGTTGATTTCAGTGATTTGCTCATTCCAATTAAAACCTTTGAAAGCTGAAAAAAAAAAAAAAAAAAAAAAAAAAACAAGGTTCAGAAAGATCAGATGACTAGCTCAAAATCCCAAACTAGTAAACTGACTAAGCTTAGGTGAGAGTTACCAAGCTTATTTATGTTTTTCCTTTTAATGTTTCTTTCCAGGATGAGAAGCAATGGTGTCCCTGGAAACCAGGAACTTTTATAGAGAAACAAATGTACACTGGAGCAACATCAATTAACGCATGTTCACAGGAGGCCTTATAACAAAAGATACAACAATTCTTAGTTTAATGCTATGACTCTTGTTCTCAAAAATTGGTCAATAATGGATACTCCCTCAAAAGCACTTCCAGGTATAAAACCCATCTTGTGATTCATAGGATCATGTAAGGCGATCATGTATGGCGATAGAGCAACATGGGCTCTGTAATTATCCTGCCTATGTTTAAATCCAGACTCCACCACCATTGTATGACCTTGATCATACAATACTCCATTTGACTCATCTGTAAAATGTGGATGATCATGAAATCCACTGTATAGGATTATGAAGATGATACAGTGTAATATCATATAGAATTAGCATAGAGATGGACTGTAGATATTGTGGTTTATAATGAGAAACGTATTTGGCTGGCTCAGGTGGTTAAGTGTCTACCTTCAGCTCAGGTCATGATTCCAGGGTCATGGGTTCCACATAGGCTCCCTGCTCGGAGGGGACTCTGCTTCTCCCTCTCTCTCTGCCCTCCCCCCTACTTATATGCTTGCTCTCTAGCTCTTAATCTCTCCCAAATAAATAATATTTTAAAAAAAAGAAAGAAAGAAAGGAAAGAAGAAAGAAACATACATATTTGGTCTTCATCCCAATCGGGCACAAAGATCCTGCAATGGGTGGAATTTCCTAACTGATAAGAGTGAAAAGATGAAATGGCTGTCTTTTGTTATTCATAAACCCCACCCCAACTACACATAAGTTTATTTTAATAAGGTGACTTTTGGAAAGCCCTAGGGATGGGGGCTGGATGTCAGGGAAACCAACTCTGTGATTGGAGGGTTGGAACTTTCACCCTCAACCCCCCTGACCTCTGGGAGGACAGAGGGGTTGAGGTTGAATTAATCACCAACTATGGGTGGTTTAATCAATCATATCTAATGAAACCTCTAGGAAAACTCAAAGGGGCAGAGTTCAAAGAGTTTCTGGTTTGGTCATCCCATGGAAGTACTGGGGAGGTCGTGTGCTCAGAGAAGACACGAGAGCTCTTCACCCCTTCCCACATACCTTGCCATATGCATACCTTCCATCTGACTGTTCCTGAGTTATATCCCTTGAAAATAAACTGGTAACCTAGCAAGTACAATGTTTTCCTAAGTTTTGTGAGCTGCTCTAATAAATTAACTGAACCCAAGGAGGGGGTGATGGGAACCTCTGATCAATAGCCAGTTGGTCAGGAGCACAGACTGCAACCTGGATTTGCAACTGGCATCTGACATTTGGGTAAGTGGCAATCTCGTAGGACTGAACTCATACCCTGTGGGAGCTGAGGCTATCTCAAGGTAGACAGTATCAGAACTGAGTTAAATTGTAGGGAATCCAATGGTGTTGCAGAATGGCTTGATGTGGAAACAACTACCAGACATTTGGTGAGAAATGTAAGAAGGGAAGTGATGTTTCTACTGAGAGCAGAAGACACACACAGGAGTAGTTTTCCTATATAATGACACAGGAAGATTGTTCCATAAATATTAGTGTTTACTATTATCATTATTATTATTGAAATGGTATACAATATACATTAGTGAGTATGGTATATAATTCAGACTTTTAAAAGATTAATGCTATTCTCTTTACCAGAGTAAACTGTATTTTTAGAATATTAGACATATTTCACTGGTTGTTTGTTTGTTTGTTTGTTAATGAACTCTTCACAAATTGGTAATGAGAAAAAAACAGACAGAATATGTAAGTATGATTAAACATAAAAAGATATAATGTAACACCAATATATCTGATCTTAGTCTACCCATATTTTGAAGCCAATATCCTATTTTGTTCTTTATCTTTTTGAAAGTTTCCTCCTGAGTATTTTGTCTAACTCTGTTATAATTAAAACGATGTATGAAAAATGCAAATACAAAACTATTAACTTCTTTTAAATGTATAAAATATAATATCATTGGCCATAACATTGAAATGTCAAGATTGGAAGATGCATAATCCGAGTATTTTTGGTTTTAGCAATAAGTCAGATTCTTCTTCATTTTCTTTTGTCAAACACAGAAATTAGAGAGTACTTCGTAAGTACCATAGTTGTATTATGCGTATTTATTAGACCATAGTGATTCAATATGTGACTTGCCATATACTGTGATTTTAACAATTCTTATCCTTTTAGGTCTTCCTTTATTTATTTAATTCCTCCAGAGAGACAAATCATAGTGAACCAAACTCTCATCATATACCCCCTATGGCATATATGTTCAATGTTAACCTCATTTATAACTAATTTTTATATTCTCTGCCTTATTTTACCTTTATTTTTTTATTTATTTACCTATTCCTATTTTAATATTTGTAAGTCATTTTAATTAATTCTTATAATAAGACAAACAATGTAAATTATTTGTTCCTAATCCTGTGCACAAACAGATTGGAGCTCTGATTTACAGCATGAAAGCTCAGATTAAGAAAAGAGAGTAAAATCCTTCTTTAAGTGTGTTTGTTAATTGGGTAGTCAATGTTTGAAGGGGTCACATTCAGTAAATTGACACTAAAATTCTAGTATCCTCCCCTAAAATTTCACAGGGAGTTCTCCATGGACATGTTTAAATAAGGAAGGCATAATAAAAGATTGCCCACTGAGAAAAACAAAATTCCACCTAGAACAAAATTTTTTAAAATCCTAAAAAAGAAAACCTGGAATGAATCCATATCACTCGCTAAAGTGAAATTATTATACTGTAGATATATACTTAGTATGTATAGTATATATGGTATATTTAAAATACTAGTATGTAGTCTTTTTCTACAGGTCCTCCTTGAAAACAGAAAGAAAAAAATTTATGAAAATTCAATTTTGATATGTCATGGCAGGGACAACTGTACCAACCATTATCAATTTTAAAATTGAGATTTATCAAATTATAGAGTATCAGAAGATTAAATTATTTAATATTGGAACAATAAACACTTAAACATGTTTTAAAGGGCTTTTGGTCATTAATTATAAGAAAAAGAGACATCTAAACATTAAATTTAAATCTGACTCAATGTCTTTGATTTAATTAAAATAGTAAGAATACATAATAAAGCTTTAATTCCATATATGGTATTGTATGATTTGAAACATGCAAACATTTTTAACTCAAATGTTTTTCATTGCCACCCTGATAAAATAGCTCCAAAAGAAATATGGATCTTTAAATTTACTACACAAAAAGTATGCTACCATTTTGAAATAGAAAGCAGAGAACCCTGTTATATATAATTGAAACTGCAGAGGAAATTGAGGTAGGCAGAATGTAATTACTCAAATTAGAATTTGGGCAGCAAACACATTTATACTGTATGCCCAATAAGCCAGGGTCATGACTACTTAAATATTCTATACCATTCCTAGGATATTACTATAACTCAATAAATGTGGCAATAATAAAAAAAAAGCTAGCATTCATAACCTTTTGAAAAATGATGTGAAACCATTACTAAACATAAATCCCATATATATGTGTATATGTATATATATGTACATGTATATATGTGTACATGCGTATATGTGTACATGCATGTATTGTGTTTATGTATGTATTCCTATGCATGGAACTCAGTAAAATTTTTAATTTTTACTTCATCTTATGTACACATATGTGAATGCACTGAAAGGGACAAGCATAATTTATTCTTAACAAAGTATTCTTACTGTAGGTGTTTTAACTTTGATGAACCCAGATCCCTGTGATTTGAGACTAGCAATAAACAATGTAGTTTGCCTTGACTATTGTCGCATCATCAACTCTTGCTAAAATATGTCCGCAAGACCGGTTGGAAGGTCAGAAAGGAGAGTATATTAAGTCTAAAGATACCTTCAGTAAGATATTTGTCTAAAATATATACATTTTTTAAAACTGGGGTTTTCTTTTCTTTCTTCTTCTTTTTTTAAGAAATAATTATAGTTTGAGGTGATGCAGATTCATTTCCAGTGTGTGTGGTGGGGGGTAGGATGGTGGATAATACACCCAAACAGACAGCATCTGACTTAAAATGCCAGAGTCCATGTGTACACCCACTTTTCAGATGGGCAAGCTGGGGTATACTGATAAAACCCAGAAATGTTTTCTCCACTGAAACTTAAATTAAATGACCACTTTCCTGCTTAAAGACGTTTTAGTTAATGAAGATACATACAACTGGATAGAGAATTTTATGTAAACCCTTAGCTTTTTCTTTGCTTCAGATGGAGCTATAAACATAACAAAATTAATTATTTCCTCCTTTCAGAGTATAAATTCAGAAATGTTGAGGTATATTTTCTGAAATCATTTAATTTCACAAAAGAGAAATTCATTAAAAATTCTACCACATAAGAAAATAATAATATGGGTCAAATTTAGAAAAAAAAAGTCTATGTTTATTTTATTTTATTTTTTTTGAAGAGTTTATTTATTTATTTGACAGAGAGATCACAAGTAGGCAGAGAGGCAGGCAGAGAGAGAAGGAAGCAGGCTCCCCACTGAGCAGAGAGCCCAATGTGGGGCTCAATCCCAGGATGCTGAGATCATGACCTGAGCCGAAGGCAGAGGCTTAACCCACTGAGCCATCCAGGCACCCCAAGTCTATGTTTATTTTTAAATATAATCAATTATTTGGCCTTGATTAAGTTAAGGCTAGATTGATGATTTATTTCAATTACCAAGATATAAAACCTTAAAGTTGAATACAGTTCTGGAGACTCTAATTACATTAGTATTAAAAATGCCACATTAATAGATGAGAAGATATGTTACATTAAAGGCCTTCTGTTATGTCCTTGGAGAGGTAAATAAAATTAATTACGTTTCTACTGGGAGAAAGTTTAATATGGTAGGAACTGTGTACAGAAAAATATCCACTAAGAATCGAGAGCTAGAGTAAAACTTAAAAAACAAAAATTAACAGCACAATATCTACAAGCACATTCTTATTATTAGCTACTCCAAATATGGAGAAGTAGATGGCCAAAATCTCCATCTGGGATCCACATGATCGCTTCATGTGTGGGCAAGAAAATTATGCTTTCTTGTATCCCAAACACTCTTATTTTGGCTCCATGCTCTATGTTATTGTTAACTGTAAGTATTTTTGATTCATAATGTACTGTACGTAAAATATACATCCTGAGGACTACATAGGAAATCCGTGGAAAGTTTTGTATAGCTTTTTGAAGTCTATTCTTTGAAGAAATCCTATTAACTGAAACAAACTTATTTACGAAAGAAGGGATTTTTTGGATTCTTCTATATTAGACATATTCTAAGTGACTAAACATATCATTTCCTCACTGGAAGGCCAGCAGTTTAAAAATAACTAAATATTTATTAGAACTGGTGTGCCGTCGTTGAGTAAATCAGACAAACTTAAACAGTTAGATTCCTCCCATCAAGCTGGCAATAAGGAGAACATTTAGGCAGAATGATTTTTCAAATGCCCAGGTCATTTTCATTGAAGTTTTTATTAAGGCTGAATATACATATATCAGTATTTCTAAACCAACTTGATTAGCGTAGCAAGTTTAAAATCTTAAATTGCTGGAAACGGTCCAATGCCATGGTTCGGTCAAACCCATGAACAGATTAAGTTGGAATTGTAGGAATCTGGGAAAAATCTACAGCTGGGTCTTCCACGTGTTTACCTTCCAGATGACAAACAAGGCCTACCTGTATGTTAGTCAGAAGGGTCTCTATGGAAGACAGTCCATCAGGAAACAGGAAAGGAGGTGGAAAACCTGGAGGTAGTGGTTGTCCATGCCCAGTTAGAGAAAGTTTGTCGAGGCTGTCTCTTGCGGTTGGTGTGGAAAGCGGGGTCTCATCTGTATGTGATTGAAACAAAAATATAGAACAAGTTACGCTTGTCTGTTTTTATTAGACCTCAGTAATGGCTTCCCTAGTGGTTTCCAGAACATTTATTGCAAATTGGTTCCTGCTATCAGGAGAAAATGCTTTCTGCTGAATTTTCTTTAATGAAAAAGCTGTGGAGATACAACAAGATAACATTAATGAGTAACTTTATAAGCCTTTTAAATGCAGTCTCTAATGAGACTGAGTTTACAGTGCCATAGAATCTTTTTAAAACAAATATTATCTCACATATAGTTGTGATAATATACTCAGGCTGACTTTATGGGCACCTTCCCAATTATCTCATTTTAGTTTGTTTTGTTTGGATTGACAATAGAATATTTCTAGAGGTTCATATAAAAGAAATGCTTTGTATATTAGTATGTTTGTTTCTCAATTAACCCTTCCTTTATATGAATGATTTGTTCAAATATATTCCTAAAGAATCTATAAAAGAATGTACAACTGAAATTTGTCATTTTACAACTAAAAAGAAAAACTGAAATCAAATATTTTCTCCCTAAAGTAAAACTGAATTACTTAATATCATTAAAATTAAAGATCTAATTCTTTGACCCTGAATCCCTTTTACCTTCGTACTAAAAAACTAGTCCTTTATACATGAAAAAGGAGTCTAAAGAAAGGGGAATAAAACACAACTTCCATAACAATATTTAGAAAATCAAATATAAAACCCTCTAAGATAAATTAGTCTTTATTTATTAAATATTTTTCAATATTTTAAGCAACCTGGAGTAATGTCCTGATATGAATTCTTTTTACTCACCCAGTGAAATCTTTTCATTTAGTTCTTTATTATTTAAACATTTTTACAGTTTCATTTAAGATAGATACAAGTTATGGCTTAGTTTATTATGTCACAGAGAAAATTTTATTCATGGCAGGATTCTCAATTTTATAAATATTTTCATATTTCACCCCAGGAAAATTAATCAGAGCAATGTATTTGCACAGTCCTGATAGTATCTCTCAATTTTGCAAGTGGCTAAAAACTTCAGCACACTTGCCTTTATGCTTATAATTTGATTCCACTGTTCTCGATCATTCCTTTATTTTTCATTACAACACCTAACCACACAACACGTTTTCCAATTACCTCTCTGTGGGGCAGAAATATTACGGAAGTAGCCACACTTCTCTGTCTCTAACTAATGTCAGAACAAGTTAAATTCATCTCCCTCACTGTTCCACATTTCTAGTTAACAAACCAAAAGGAAAGAAAGGCTGGGGAGGAGAGTATGGGACACAAGCCATCCATTAGCTGCCTCTAATATCACACACCCACTCCTCGGAAGTTTCTCCTTCCACTCCCTTTCCCGTTCACTTACTGACAGGCGATCTGAGGCGGCAGGTACTAGAAGCAGCAATGCAGTGAGCAGCTAAAGGAAGACTCACTGTGTCGTTATTTTTTTTATCACTCTTGTCACCAGGGTTAAAGAGAGACCGCAGTGCAGGGGTAGGGCTACTGCATGGCTAATGTGATCAAGATGATCTTGGACACCCTTTACCTCGCTGTCATAAATTACTCCTCCAGACCAAGGCTGCTAGTGCTTTCTCATAATAGCTCCAAAAAGGCGCTTGTTAAACATCTATGTGCATGTGAAATTGTTTAAGAATGGAGAGCAATATTTTTCGATCAGCATCACCTTAGCTGTCACATGCTAAAGAAAATGTGGCTTAATAGATCATGGGGATAATAATTGCTTGTCTCTTGAAAAAAGGCATGGAACCAGATGACCACCTGAGTTTGCTTTCAGCTTTAGAGACTGATTCCACAATCCTTTAAAGAATGTCCAAGAAAAAAGCGCCATACGAATGTGTAGACACACATGCATGTACACGCACACACATTTGATGGTAAGTTCCATCATCCCCATGACGATTTGATTTAACTCCAGTACATTTATGCTTGGCTACGTTTGGCTGTTGTGTGAATTAATTCCTCAAATCACTCATGATACATACATCTACAAAGCCAATATTTACTTTACATAAACAATGTGCTGAGGATAGAACACTGAAAAACACAATCTGCAAGCTTCAAGTAGCTTATCTGAACTGGAGTGACTGATCCCAATTGTTAAGTAGTCAATTCCTATAGTTAGCAAAACATTTTGTCTTCCATCATTATCCCATTAGCCACTCCATTCCCCACCCCCCACTCCCCTGGGATTAAAATTGTTCTAGGTATATGTGAGTGTGACTGTGTGTGTGTGTGTGTGTGTGTGTGAGAGAGAGAGAGATATTTTTTTCTGCAGTTGCTTAAATGGAATGCACACCTTGGTCCTCAAGGTTTCAACTATCATTTAGTATAGACTTACATGATTGGATTCATTCACTCATCATTTTATACAGCAGAGATACTGCATAAGGCCACTTTAACTCAACATGTAGCTAAGAAACAATCAAATTTAGGGCACAATGATGACTAAAGAAATTTTAAAAAGGGGTGATTCTTAAGATCAATATACATTTTTGAAAAGAAGACAAACTAATCAAGATCAAACATACAAAACAGGGGCGCCTGGGTGGCTCAGTGGGTTAAAGCCTCTGCCTTCGGCTCAGGTCATGATCCCAGGGTCCTGGGATCGAGCCCCACATCGGGCTCTCTGCTCAGCAGGGAGCCTGCTTTCTCTCTCTCTCTCTCTGCCTGCCTCTCTGCCTACTTGTGATCTCTGTCTGTCAAATAAACAAATAAAATCTTTAAAAAAAAAAACATACAAAACAAAAATATTCCTTTGGGCTTCAAGACCCTACTAAAAAGTTGTCATCTTATGGCAATTAACGTCATGGAAAGTCTCATTTAGTCTTCTTACAAAGATAGCAAAATCAGGAACACAGTTCTTCCTTTTGAAAGAAAAGTGACCTTTGATATCCTAAATGTTCCATGAAGATTAAAGCAAATGTTTGAGAGGCCAGACAACATTGTAAAGAGTTTTGACATTACATAATCTCCACTGACTTCAAACAATGAATGATGATGAGGTGCAAATTCACAAAACACCTTATTCCAATTTGATAGATCTGTACATATTTTTTAAGTTTTATCTTTGAAAGAAAGCTTGTCAGATGTCATATTCTCTGGATTATTACAGCACTTGACAACGTAATCTGGTTGTTCTTCGTGAATAGTTTGCTTTCAAGTAATTTTAAACTTACGGAACAGTTGCAAGAATTGTACAAAGAACTTTTCTAGACTCATATAGTGGGTTGTCTGGCAGCCCCCAAAAATATATATCCATGCCTAATCCCTGGAACCTAGTAATGTTAGCTTCCTTGGAAAGAGGGTTTTTATAGATGTGATTAAATTAAACATCTTGAGATGAGATCATCATCTTGGTTTAGGATGGGTGCTAAATCCAGTGACAGGTATCCTTATAAGAGAAAGGCAGAGTGAGACTTGAGGGAGACAGAAGAGATCTGCAGTGAAGAGTGGGAGGCAGAGGGGAGATAGAGACAGAGATCAGGATCTCCCAGTCATAGTCAATGCATCCTGCTGATAGCCACCAAATGCTACAAGAGGTAAAGAATGGATTCTCCTTTATAGCCTCTTGGAGGGAGCTTATCCCTGCTAATACCTTGATTTTAGACCTCTGTCTTCCAAGACTCCAGTAAGAAAGTTATTTAAAGCCATCAAGATCATGACAATTTGTTAAAAATCAGCCCTAGAAAACGAATTCAACTCTTTACTTCAATTCACCAATCATAAGCATTTTGCCATGTTTGCTTTTAAATTATATCTCTCTCCCTCTCTTCTTCTGTGTGTGTGTGCATATGTTTGAACCATCTTCCCTTTTAATCCTAAAACTTCACTGCATATTTCCTAAGTGTAAGAACACTCTCTTATATGACCACTGCAAGTATAAGATCAACAAGAATAACACACACAGAATACTACTGTTTAATTAAGAGTTCGTATTCCAATTTTATCATGTAAGATATTTTACTGGAAAGAGTTAAATAACTAATATATCTTTTAATTTACTTGACAAGTACTTGGAGAATATTTTCTCTGGGCTTGTGGTAGGTATGCATAGCCTCTAAGATGGCCTCTTATGATTCCTCCTTCCTATTATTCACATCCTATCTAGAACCTTGCCCTTAGTCTGAGTCAGATCTAACAGAGAAAAACCAATGTGATGGAAAGTCACTTCCAAGATTTTGTTATAAAAAGTTTATAATTTCCATTTGTCTCTCTCTCTCTCTTTCTTTCTCTTGAATTTCTTATCCTGGGGAAAACCAGCTGTCATGTCATGGGACAGCCGTGTGGAGGTGCACATGACCAGGGACTGAGGCCTTCCAAAAACCATGTGAGTTGGCTTGAAATCAGAGTCTCCCTGCCCCGTGGAACCTTTTGATGAGGCTATAGCCTCAGCTGACAGCAGAAATGAAACCTCATGAGAGATCTTAAACGAGAACCACCCAGCTAAGTTGCACCCAGATCCTGATCCACAGAAACTGAGATTTTAAATGTTTGATAGTTTAAACCACTAAATGTTGGTGTGATTTGTTACATGGCCATAGATGATGAAAACAGGACATAACACTTTGTATAGTCTGAAATATATAAAGAAAATGTCTTAGTGTCCGGTGAGGATCAGCTACTTTGGACAGGTAACAACTTCTTCGGGCTTCAATTTCCTCAAGTTAAAAAAAAAAAAAAAGCAGGTTGAATGACACAAGCTCTAGTTTCATGTGAATCTAAAGTTTCATGTTGTTATTTCTTATAAAAATTCTTAAAAATTAGTTGAGTGGATATTTCACCTATATCGACTAGAGGTTTTGCCTGTATTGACTGCAAAAGAATTGAGTCACATAAACACAAAATTTCAGAGCAAACTCTTGATTCTCTAGGTTTACAAACTCCATTTTACAAAGATTCTTGAGTTTTCTTGCTTCATTTTATCAAATTAGGAAATGTTCAGCCATTTATAAGACAGGCACTCCCCACACCCGGGATGGCAAATTAGATGCAGGGAAGGGCGCGTCCTCCTAAAAATAAAGGAAGCACTTTTGAAAGCTGCATTAACTAGGGTACAATTTTTTTTAAGGACTCCATATCCATAGGGGACTAGTAGTTATGCCAGTTCTCAAAGGAGTTTTTGTTATTTTTAAATTCCTAAGAAAGGATGGTTTTTAACTTTCTTGTATTTTAATTTGGTTACAGGGAACCACAGTGGCTTTCTTAAGGAAAATAGAAGCACACACATTACCATCTCACACATGATTTCATCTGTTGACCAGAAAAAATACCAATGACCATTTTTATAATTATATGAGAAATATAATGACAGATATAACACCATACGATCAATTAATATCATTTAGGATATGATGGGCAAGATAAAAATAGAAGATAAGAAAATGTGTTTAAAAATCCAAAATCAATAAAGTATGAAAAAATGTTATTTCTTTCTTCTCATCATTTCATCTCATGATTCTCCTCATAGTTTAAGTCACGTATCAATAAATGACTATCAGTAAGATTGATGTCTCTGTAGGACAGCTTTTTTTTTCCATCCAATCTTATCACACATAACAATTTAGCAGGATATCCTAAGGAACAATGTTGTTTAAAAAAATAATGGGCCTCTACTTTTAAAATGTTTTCTTTCCTGTTAATAAAGTCTAACTCAGTTGTTATTTTCATAACTAATCCCTTCGGGTTTGAATTATATATTCTCTTTCAAGTTCTTATGTGTGTGTGTGTGTGTGTGTGTCTTTTTGTGTCTGATGTCTTTTATTATACCATAAATTCCAAGTAGAAAAATGTTCACTTTTAGAAAACCATACGTTCCAAGGGAATTCACATTTATTCATTTTGATGTAAAGTAGATAGCAACATTATTAAAATAAAAAAGTCTCCATATTTAATGTTTACAAGTGATCTGGGATTTTGCATTGCAAATATTATATTTTTGTACTGGAAAAGTGAAAAAATGTTGACAAAGGTTCTAGAAAATATGGTAATCTCTATGATTAGTTATTTATAAAAATATGAACTCTTCTTTGGCATTTTGATAAATTTCCATTACAATTATCTAGAAAGTTAAATTTATTGGTGTTTTTGTAAACTCATCAGCCACGTTATTCGACTGAAGTACAGGCATGAATAATCTAAAATATTAAGGATTGGTGTTTAAAAAATGTTTTGAAACTTATATCCAGACATAAAATGTAGTCATATGAGTTCAACCATATCCTCAATCTTAGTTCAATCCTACTATAGGACTCTGGCTTTAATTTGGCAATGGAAACTAATAATAAAGTTGAATAACATGATCCAGAATGTAATCTTAAATTAGAAATGGTCATGTAAATCTTTTTCTTTCTATTTTCATCTTCTCATAAAATAACGAATTCCAAAATATCACATTAAAATTTATTTGCATGAATTTCATGTATCTATTTCAGTTCTTATAAAATATCCAGGAGTATGATAGAATGAGGCTAATTTCCTGTATTTAACTTTAAACCTACTTTTCAAATTTTGGATACAGCTCTGGTAAATTGAAAAGCAAGCCAGGCTAAATTCAGAAAGTGTGAGTTCAAGCCCTGGCTCTAGCAAGTATTAGCAAATAGTAGAGCAAAAAATCCATCTCTTAGAGTCTATGAGCTTCATTTGATTTATTTACTAAAAAGATGATTACAAACTCAAAGGATTGTACCTTATATCCAATTAGATTGTGTATATGAAAGTGCTTTGTAAAATATAAAATGCTAATAAACTATCAGGAAGTAACAAATAACTAACTGTATTACACATTTCATTTTGTAAACTTGGCTTCAGTGTGCCACAGAGGGAATGCTGGCTGTACCATAAGCTTGAGACCACTGCACTCTTTCTCTCTAATGAGGCTTGTGATGATGAAGTATCGTGCTGATAATGAAATTATTACTATACATTATTATAGTTGCCTTCTACAAACTAACCCTGAATTAGTTCAGCGAACAGTTAAAATTAACTAGGATAGAAATAACTTGAGATAGGGCAAAAGGATATGAACTAGTTTATCAACTTCTCTTCGGGCAGCAGCACCTAGAGGAAATGGATAAGGTGACTTACACAGAAAGAAAACAGTACAGATCTTGGAGAAATAGACTGTCAGAAGCATAAAAACACTTCTGAGTTTCCTTGGATATACTTGAAGCCGTATCTGGATTTTGAGTTTGTGTGAATGAAGAAAAGGACTTGATATGGAAAGGAGATCCTTGCAAGCGTGTGTTTGGCGGAATGCCGTAGGTGTGCCAAGATGTACACCAAATTCACAATTCTGCCTAATTGAGTGCATTTTAAAGGATGTATTGCAACAGATGCAATTATCTTTGTCCGTGGTTATTGCCTTTTGCGTAGGTTTACCTTTGGGATGCTGATGGAAGTTAGGGACCACTCCTTAGAGGCAGAAATAGAACAGAGTCTCAGCTCCCTAGCCAGGGTAAGCACTTATTAATGTCTGTTGAAGGAATATGTGAATGAGATGAGTGGAGACAAAAGCTGAAGCAGTTAACAAGGCAAAAATGAGAAGGATGTAGTCTCTTGCTCACCCTGAGGTTATGCCACATCCATGATAGCAAAGCTAAAAATACCTTCTATTGGAAAACCACTCTATTGATTACAAGACAATTTCATAGGCATTATGTTGAGTTAGGAGGAAGCTCTACGAAGAAGATAAAGAAAAAATGCATACAATATAATCTCAATAAGGTCATGTGCAAAAGACTGATTCCAATAGCACCCAGTGGTTACTTAGGAAAAGAAGAGATTACATTTCGATGATACATGTTGAGATCAAAGTGAAGAAAAATAAAATTTCATGGTACAGCACATTAGAAATCAGCAAGGAATATTGGGAAAGATTTAGACAGGAGGAGGTCCAGCAGTCGTATAAGGAAAGTGTGCAGGGATGATCTTTCAAGGAAAGCAGGGATCCTAAGTGCTCTGAAGAAACTTTGTATTTTTTTTAAAGATTTTTTTTTTTTAATTTATTTGACAGACAGAGATCACAAGTAGGCAGAGAGGCAAGCAGAGAGAGAGGGGGAAGCAGGCTTCCTGCTGAGCAGAGGGCCCGACTCGGGGCTGGATCCCAGAACCCTGGGATCATGACCTGAGCCAAAGGCAGAGACTTTAACCCACTGAGCTACCCAGCTCAGTATTTTTGTATTTTTAAATGGTAAGCTTATGTTCAACCATTATTCTCAAGACAGTCTTTAATTTCTGGCTATTCTACACTTGTATTTCAAAAATCTATGTATGATGCAAACTCTCTACCAAGGTTTATATTTCCAAACATAGCCTTGACAGCAGACTCCTCGTGGTCTCTGGCACCTGACAAGATGGAAATGAAGGACTCTGAGAGCTGTGCTTACATTTTTTTTTTTTTTCTTCCCACAGCTTGGGATTTCTTAGAAAAAATGGAACAGTACTGAACATTAAACACACACACACACACACACACACACACACACACACACACACACACACTTACCTTTAAAACATTGTCGGCGGCTTTTACCTCTGCTTATTTGTTAAAGTCATAAGTCATAGTGTTTGTGAGAGAGCTGGCATGCTATGCTGAAAAGATCCACTTAATTGACCTTTCTGTCTTTTCCATGACCCTGTAGGTTTAACCTCACTGCTGATACTGCAAGTGAATATGGGAAAACATTTATTGAAAGCTGCATAACAGACATGGTTATATTTCCTCGGTTGATGTTTTGCATATCTGCACAGTAGGGCCATTAAGGGTTCTAAGAGCACAACGGAAACAATCATAACATTTGTTTTTAGATGACTGACTCAGGACATGTACACCAGGCTTTATATAGAAACTGTTTTTGTTTTATTAAGGGACTGCTTGCCTGTTAGTGATAACATCATTAAAAATAAATGAAAGGGGGCTGGTAAAATGCTTCCTCAAAGCAGAAACCTAATTAAAGGTGATATGCCTGCTATGAAGCTTTTTTTAGGACTCAGAAATAGAACAAGGTTAGTTCTTTCTCATTTTATAAGGCCCAAAGAAGACCTCACAGTAAAACATCACTTCTGATCTAATTTTCTATTTCTGTGTACTTTAATAATCTACTTTACAGTCTGTGCTTGCCCATAGAAAGTGAACTAGTTTTGTTCCTACAGATAGCTGCTTCATCATGTCACACTGCACGAAAAGAAAATCTGATGGTTCAGGTCAAACAAAAAAATGCACTATTCTTTTGTAGCAAATTGTCTTGGTTGCCATATATACAGTAAGGGCAGTTAAAATGTGCACAAACATTTCATAATTCTAAAAGACCACTTGGGAGAGCCTGAGTTAATGGTAAAAAAACGTTTCCAAATCGTGGTTTGTAATTTCCAAAAGAAAAAAAAAAAAGTAGACCCTTTCATTTTAAGGGGTGGAGTTACTCTAATTTCATGGATGGTGGAAAAGGCAGGAAACTGCATTCCCTTGATAACTCTGCCCTTATTGTGCTGTGACCTTGGCCAATTTACTTAAATTTACATCTGCCAAAAATGAGTTTCTGAAATGTGCTTTGAGAATTTTCGGGGGGTGCGGGGGGAGGAGTTGTCACATCAATTCAAGGCCTTTTCAAAATTATTAAGACTTCAGAAGTAAAGAGAAAAAGAGGAGAACATGGGGCACCCTCACACAGTGCCATACTTTGAGATCCTGGTTTCTTCTTGTCATCCCTGCACGGGTCTGTTTCATTTATGAGTCTCCAAGCTGAAAATGAATCTTCTGCTGAGTAAATAAAAGGGAACAATTCCCAAATTATCCCCCCGAAAGATAAAGGAGCTCTGGTATTGTGAATTACTTACACTTGGATCTGCACATAGTTTTTAGACTAAAATTAGCATGGAAAGGTAAAAGGTGAGATGTCTTTGGACATCATTGGGTATAAGTTCTCATTTTTCAGACAAAAGAAGTCCGGTAAGTGACTGACCAACAGTTCTTCAAACCCAAGTTTGTAAATTCTCACTTCTTTCTTCATTGAAAGTGATAGTGTCAATTTAGAGGAAATATTGGGAAAGAATATTTCGAATGCTTGCAAGGGTAAGCATACCCACAAATATATATACATTTAAGACAATTGATCAAATGTGAAACATGGCAGGATACTTAAGAAATATTAAGGATTTTTAGGGGTGGTAATAATAATGTGATTGTGGTTTAAAGACAAGAGCCCTTATGTTTAAGAGATACAGACTGAAAATAAAGAAAAAATATATTTACAGATTAAGTAAAATATGTTTGGGATTGACTTCAAAATTCTCTGGGGGGGCAGGACACATGGGTCGCTCAGTCACTTAAGGGTCTGCCTTCAGCTCAGGTCATGACCCCAGGGTCCTGGGATCTAGCCTCGTGCCAGGCTCTATGCTCAGTGAGAGCCTACTCCTCCCTCTCCCTCAGATTCCTCCCTGCTTGTACTCTTTGTCAAATAAATAAATAAAATCTTAAAAAAAAAAACAACTTTGAAAAAATTCTCTGGGGTAGAGGAGAAATTAGGTGGGGGAATTTAGAACACAAGTCATTGTTAAAGCCAAATGATGGGTAGGTATATGGGTGGTTCATTATACTAACTTTATGCTTGTTTGAAATTTTCTACAACAAAAAAGTTTTAACATAAAAATAATGCTATGCAGTAAAAATTCTATTAACTCATTTTTCTTTCAAAAGTCGGAGGCATTGGTATGATGATGATCATCAACATTATCATCAAAATAACTAGCATATATTGAGTGCTTTCTATGTATGCAAAGCAATGTTCCAAGCACTTTGCATCCATTAACTAATTTAATCCTCTCAATAATTCTGTTACATTGTTACTAGTCTTATACTCATTTTATGCATGAGTAGAAAGAAGTAAAAATAACTTAATTAACTTGCCGAGATAACTCGGCTAGTAAGGAGAAGAGCCAAATTCGAACCCAAGTAGCCTTGCTCCAGAGCCTTTAAACACAAGGAATATAAATTATCTGTAAGAATTTTTAAAATGTAGGGGCGCCTGGGTGGCTCAGCGGGTTAAGCCGCTGCCTTCGGCTCAGGTCATGGTCTCAGGGTCCTGGGATCGAGCCCCACATCGGGCTCTCTGCTCGGCGGAGAGCCTGCTTCCTCCTCTCTGCCTGCCTCTCTGCCTGCTTGTGATCTCTCTCTGTCAAATAAATAAATTAAAAAAAAAAATCTTTAAAAAAAAAAATTAAAAAAAAAAGAATTTTTAAAATGTATTGTTATATGTGTTCAAGTATAAGAGACATACATTCCAAAAAAGGCAATAATTTTGTAATTATTTTATCTCAGAGCAGAAAGAAAACTTAGACACTTGTATCCCATTCCTTCTTTTTTTTAAGACTTTTTTTTTTTTTTTTTGGATAGAGATCACAAGTAGGCAGAGAGGCAGGCAGAGAGAGAAAGGAAGGGAAGCAGGCTCCCCGCCGAGCAGAGAGCCCGGTTCGGGGCTTGATCCCAGAACCCTGGGATCATGACCTGAGCTGAAGGCATAGGCTTTCACCCACTGAGCAACCCAGGCGCCCCTATCCCATTCCTTCTTAATTAAGACTTGACTTACTCCTTAAGACCTAGCCACTGGTCATCCAAGGCAGCCAAGATTCATCCAGATTGGCGATTTGTACTGTCTCACTGGTGACGGTTCACTTTTAATCAAAGATACCTATCTTAGAAGTGAAATACCAGATTCTCACCACGTGGGACTAGAGAACTGCAGCCATGAGTTTAACTGACACTTAATATCATCCTTAATTTAGGTGGCCCACACAATTACCTCCTACAAATTTCCCCACTCTACACCTTTACTAAATGTCAGCCATACTGACAGAGTCTATACTTTCTTTGTGAGAAATATTTAACCACGCAAGTATCACTTTTAAATTGGCACATGCATTCCATGAGGTAAAACAAAAACAAAAACAAAAACAAGGCCTACTTAAAGATTCCTAAAACAAAAAATTACTGGCCAAAGGATTCACTTCAGAAAGAGTTAGTCCCATGCCTTACCCATCCATCAGCTATAGTTCAACCTTGGATATCGCCACAAATTGTCTTCTGTACTTGTTCCAATTCAGCTTCTCCTGAATTTCCTCATCATATAACCCCAGCCATGAACTTCCCTCACTTTCCAACATAAGATCTGTGTTTAGCTTCCCAATACCAGCCCAGCCACACTGTGACTCCATCAGAGTGCTCCATGCTCACGCCAGAAGCTCCCGAGTTCTGGACTACTACCCCACTCTGGTAAGCTATCACGTACCAGGCTGCTGAGATGCCGCCCTAGACATTAGCTTGCAGATCTAGAGAAATTGACTTCTTTAAGTCTACTAATTTATCACCAGTAATGACTCCTTCCAAGCCACAGGTGTGTTTTCGTATGTCGCTTTCTTCCTACCTTCCTCACCACGATCTCTTGAGATGGAAAGCATGGCATGTGGATGTGAAAAGTCTCCTGAGGGGATGACCTAATAGTTCTATACCTTCAGCTTCACTGGCTTGAACCAATTCGCGTTTTCCCTCCCATTCGTAACAACTAACAATTAAAACATTTCACGGAGACGCTTTCAAATGATCAACTTCAGTGAAAATTCTAACCAAAAAATTTTTTTGCAGGTTTCCTTAAGTGTCTGTAACATGAAAAGCTGTGAGGGCAGTAATTCTGTCCATCTTGCTCACCTGTGTAACCTTCCTGCCTGGCACATGACACAAATTTATCATTAATTGGTTGAATATCTGATATAATTTACCTTCAAAACTAGTTAATTTGTTAAGCCCTTTGTTCTTATATTAATAAAGATAAGTTTTAGCTGAGGTTAGTCTACATTTTAAATTAGCTGAATCTGACTGGGAAGATATGTAATATAAAATGCTTTTAGTCTGAGTTGCCTTTTTAGAAATGTGAATCCAGCATAAAAAAGTATTATGCTGCTTTATTTGTGATATTTTAATCTAAGTTTTAAAACCTCAATTTTTAAAAATTGAGTGAATACCTTTTTGGCTATTAGTACAGAAAAGGGACTAGTGACTATGTGTAAGGAAACATTAAGATTTGATTCATCTATCTAAAAGTGATGTTGGCTGCTTTTGGCAATAGTGGACATACCATGACAGAGGGTTTATGCAAAGGTTGATAAGCATCCAGTCAAGAATATTATAGAAACTCCTCTCTAGAAATTGATAGGAGGTTAAACTAAATGACCTTTATATCCCTTTTACCTATTGAGATTTTACAACTTCTTCCTTTAAAACTAACTGCTTTCTAACATAGTCATATAAAAATGCAAAGGAGAGCACTAATTTTTAGGATTTAGGGAAATATAAAAAGTTAAGAGTGTATGTTTATGTCAAAGTCAGCACTCTTCCCTTGGCGAGAAGGGGATTCTTGAACAGCACAGCTGCTATTTTGCAACTCTCAGAGCATAAAAACATAATGCAAATTCCCGGACCTTTACTACATACAAGTTTTAAAACATTGATTTCCAATTTATAACCACTTGTTCTCCGTAGCAAAGAAAAAAGATGACATTGTCAGATTTATAAAATTGTTGTTACTCGCTTTTTAATGTGTTATATTTAAGAAAAACACATCTGTTGGCACAGAAGAAATTAAAAAATGAATATAGAAATGAGACGTGATGCCTAAGTTTTCCTTTATATCACCTGTTTTTAAATTTAATTCGAAAAACTGTTGGAAATTTTAACATGGCTTTAAATTCCAAATTAAAAAACACCAATCATTTTTTTTTGCCATTAAACTATTTTCTGTTATCTTCCACTTTATATGCTCTATGTCTAATAGCATGGATGCCTCAGATTCATTTTGAGGAATTTTTTTTATATTATAAAGAATTTATGCATTCAAGGTAGAAGACAGCACAGATAAAGAATCTTAGCTGCGGGGTGCCTGGGTGGCTCAGTCATTAAGCATCTGTCTTTGGCTCAGGTCATGATCCTGGGGCCCTGGGATCAAGCCCTGCATCAGGCTTCCCACTCAGGGGGAAGTCTGCTTCTCCCTCTGCCCCTCCTCCTGCTGTGCTCTCTGTCTCCCTCTCACTGTCTCACAAATAAATAAATGAAATCTTTAAAAAAAAAAAAAGTGTCCAATTCTTGATCTCAGCTCGGGTCTTGTTCTCAAGGTTGTAAGTTCAATCACCACATTGGGCTCCACACTGTGTGTGGAGCCTACTTAAAAAAAAAATTAAAAAAAAATGGACTTAAATTAAAAAAAAAAAAAAAAAGCTGAGCTGGAAAGGAAACATGTGTTAAGGCACATGAGGAAGGGCAGGGGATGAGACCCAGAGAATGTGAGAAGAGATTGCTGGTACAGGTGTCAGAGAAGTTAGCAGGGTTCATATTGCTGGAGCTCCTGTAGGCCAGACATGAGGTTGTGGCCCACCATGCTCAGGAACTGATCATCCTGTAGAAACGGCACTTCCTTCCAACCGTGTAGTCTCATGACAATGTGGAACTATTTTAGCCCTAGATGCCCATGTAACTCTTCATTCCCTTGGCATGTTCAATTCAAATCACACTAGCATCATGGCTACTTAATATTTTTGTGTATATTTCCTTATTCTCAATCCTAATTAAATGCAAGCTCCTTAAGAATAAAATTTCTCTCTATATGGTTGGTATTGTGTTTCTTCTATCTGAAATGGTGCTTTGCATTTATTAGGCTCTCAAGAAATACGTGTGGAGTAAATAAACAAATGTTTAAAAAGTATTTCAAAATGAAATAAATTAATCTCTTAGGCTAACTCTGTGTATTTAGTTTTACTCAGAATTATCAAGTTTATAAGCATATACATTTAAGATTCTTCTTATGAAGAAGAACATATGAAGAAGGATTGAGATAAGTTAATTATAAATAAAATAACCCTATAGTATCTAATGCATTTGAAGGAAATTCAAAGAAAAGTATATTTTATTTTATACGTATGTGTATATAGTCATGTGTATATATATGTATACATACACACATAGTAATGTAAATTCGAGGAACATATGGGTAATAGGTAAATAGAACTCCTCCATATTTAGTCAGTCAGTAACTATTCTATATTGAGATAATTAATTTACTTTAAAAACTATCACCAGAAGCTTTAGGCAAATATAAATAGGTTTGTTATTTGACATAGTAAATTATCTTTCATTACTTATTTCTTGTCCGCCTATAATAAGATTTCAAAAGAATGGAAAACCCAGAAAGAACCTGAAAGTTTTACTACTACCTTTTATTTTGTCTCATACACTTTAAGATTATATAAGAACGAATTATAACTAGCACATGCATTGAAACATGATTTCATGAATGACTTAAAACTAATGGAAAACTTGAAAACAATTAAAATACTCAACTTTATTAGAAGGTGCTTCATAGCTCATCTTCCCCTCTGTTTTCCCCCCTTCAGTTTTCCTTTCCTTCCCCTAATGACCTCTGGGAAACAATCTGAGGTTATCAGAGGGAACAGGGATGGAGGGATGGGGTAGCCCGGTGATGCGTATTAAGGAGGGCATATGTTGTAATGAGTACTGGGTGTTATAGGCAAATAATGAATCATGAATCAAAAACTAATGATGTACCGTATGGTTGACTAACATGACATAAGAGAAAAAAAGTGCTTCATATTTGAACAAGCAAATCAAACATGCAAGTTTTCTCCTGCATTCTTGATATACATGAAAAACTCACATTGCCCCTTAATATCATTTTACATTAGAAATTTTAAAGGAAAAAAAAAGAAAAATTAAAGAAATACCATAACAAGAAATAAGTAAAAAGAGTACATTTATATGCATTTTCAAAATTCACACAAAACTCAAGTTTCTGGTATGTCCCTACCTAGGACTGCTCAGGACAGTAGTTTTGGAAGGAGAATGTACACTGGAGTCACTTCCTTTTAGTTGGGAATCATCACAAAAATAGTATCCTCATTGCTTCTCTTATAATGTATTCTAAAATCTATTCTCTAACTTTTATTGGGCAGGATGCAAATTCTCCACAGAAATTTGAATACAGCGCCTAGCATAACAATAGTTTCAAAAAGATCATGATACTCTAAAGAAAATTACTTCCTTCATTCAAAATTATTTTCAGAACTGTTATATTCAATCATAAATTTCACTGAGACTTTTTAGGAAACCAGATTAATCCTGAAATATGAATATATCTTGCCAATTGGTTTAGTTGGTAAATCAGCCAAATTAGAAGTTAGTCTTTCTGGAACTATTTTTAGATGAAGAGCAAATTCAATATAGAGAGGAATATTGGAGCAAGTAAGGATTAAATATATTAATATATTTAAATATATTAAATATATTAAGTTCATCCATGGACTTCCTAGAGGAAGAGAAATCCAAGTTCAGAATCAAGGATAATCAGGATATAAAATCTTAAGGCATGGCTAAGACCTAAATTTTGGAAAAAGAGATTATTTAATGTCTCAAACCTTATATCAAGGGTCTAAACTTGCCTTCTACTTTAGATTAACTTCTTCAAATATTAATATGTTTTCTCTGTCATCTATTTATTAAACATTAAAAAAAAACACAAAACAACCCTTATTTATCAATGTTTACTGAAATTCTTCATCCAATTATTCCCACACTGCCCTGGTAGGCAATAATTCTAGGTTGCAAGTTATCCCAGTGAGCCCATGACATTCCTAGTGATTACCATCTTGTTTTCTGAGAAATTCTTTTACAAAATGATTTAGAATCTTCTTTAGGGTCATATTCAAGGGGCTTCTTATGCTGTATGTGTTCTTTCTTTCTTTTTTTCTTTCTTTTTTAAATCATAACTGCATTAGCTTGTTTACTCATCCATTAACTCTCTTGTCTATGGGCCAACAAATTCAACTGCAATTTAGTTCAAATATCTTAAAACATAATTCATATGGCCTGAATTCATTTAAAATAGCCAAGACTTTTCTTTCCATTTCTTCATGTATCTTGGGCTCTCATGATACTTACTCTCACTATTTTTATTTTCTCTTAGAAAGATGAAAACAAAAAAAATAACATGTTTCTTTGTATCATTTTGGATGCTTGCCATATATACTCAAAGACGAGAATACACTAAATGTTATATTGTTACTTGATTACTTGATGTAATTTTACTTTATCTGTATCCCGAACATGGAGTTTCAAATTTTAAGGGGAAGAGCTGGCTTACAGTTACTCTACACTTTCCAATCTGGATTCTAGATCAAGTTTTCAAAAAAAATTAACAATTCTGAGGAAGTCATTCTTTTTTCTGTCTTGTTTACTAAATAATTAGGATATAATGCCTGCAATTGTGCCCACTTTATAGACTTTCCCTCTTTTACTGAATAATTCTAAATGCATGTAACTATTTTGTAATATATCCCATCTATTCTAAAAAAGAAAATCTCTCTTGTTACCCTTCTTTTACTTCTTCCCTTCAATTACTGTCCCAGTTTTTCCTATCCCTTTTCAAGTGTTATGTATACTCTGTAACCTCATCTCCCCATGACTTAATCTTGAACTCATTTTAGTCAATTTTTTATTTCTCCCTTTCTAATAAAACTACTTTTTTCAAAATCAACTGTGAAGTCAATATTGCCATATCGGAGTGTCAATTCTCAGACCTCCCCTTACTTATCAGCAGCCCTGAAGATGTTGATCATTCCTTCAACCTGAAACTCTTTCTTCACTTGGTTTCCAAAACACCATTCTGTCTCTCTTCTCCCCAAACCTCAATGGCAGCTTCTTCTTACTCTCTTTATTGCTTTTCTTTTTTATCCAATCTTTTTAAGCTCAAAACATTACAGGGTACCTTCTGACCTTTTCTCTTTGCTATATGCGTTCCCTCATGATCTCATTCAGACCCACACCTTTAAATACCATCTATATGCTGATGGCTCCAAAATTTATATCTTTAGCTCAGACCTTTTGCCTGAACTGCCCTCATCTCTGGACTCACATCTCCACTGGGATCTCTAATAGGCATCCTGAAATTCACATGTCCAAAACACTTAATTACCCAATTCCGCAGCTGCTCCTTCTATCATCTTGTTAATGTCTGTCCCATTCCACTCGCTTTCTTCTCAGAGTCAACTAAAATGATGAATTTGTAGTGTTTCATTCTAGTTCATACAGCTCTAGATGATACATAGAAACACAGATCTGAATATATCTATATATGTGTGCAACCTTCAGAAATATGTAGCATATTTTTGAGTTGAGCTTACATAAATAACATCATGCTGTTAATATCTTTTTTCCAACTTTTATTGTGTTTGTGAGACTTCTCTAAGATGGTTCCCATACATCTATTTATTCATTTGAAGTGCTGTATGAAATTACATCATCCAACTATGCTATCTTTTATTTATTCATTCTTCTATTGCACTCTTCAGTCGGTTCCAAAATGTTTGGTATTATAAACAATGTTGCAGTAAAATGCTTATTTTATCTATGTACTAGGCCTTTGCATGCCTTATTTTATGTTATTCTCACAGAACAATCTTGATAGTATTATCCTCTTTCACCATAAAAAAAAAAAAAAGACACTGGAGAGGGCACGGATTGCATGGAGCACTGGGTGTGATGCAAAAACAATGAATACTGTTATGCTGAAAATAAATTTAAAAAATTAAAGAAAAAATAAAGAGCACTACTACACTGCTCAAAAAAAAAAAAAAAGACTGAATCTTAAAGAGATTGTGTAATTTTCCTAATGTCACACAGTTTGTCAAGGACACAGACAGAATTTGAAATCACATTTATGCCATTTCACCATCCAGATATTTTCTCCTACTGCACTAATTTATCTGGTTCTAAATCCCATGAATAAAATCTTTGTAGGAATAACACTGACAGTAATAGGAAACAATGAGAGAGGCCCATGACAAGTCCTTATCTTTGCTTCAATGAGAATTCTAGAAAATCATGAGTGGGCAATGAGAGCACTAGTATGGGAGAAATAGGAGTATAGTAGTGGCAGCCCCATTTAGAAATCTACCATTTAAAGCCTTGTTATCAACTCGTTAGGCATTCCAGTTCTAGAGCTACTGCCAAGAAATTCATAGGAACTGGTGACTCAAGTGTGGCCTGAGGAAGAAGCAGAAGTCAAATAGAAAGTTTTAGTTGGTGTGATTGAGACCCATGGAAAAATACTTGATACTAACCAAACTGAGAAAATTAGAAAGATAGGATGGGGCAAGGTACAGGGTGGAGGGAACTTAAGTACTTGTTGATGTTCCTTTTGATGTTTTACTTATCAAAGACTTTAATTAAGCCAAGAATCCCTATTTGCCTACTCAATAAGAAAAAAGATCAAGAAGTAAGTAGCACATAGGAAAAAGAAAAGTAGCACACCATGCTGCCTCCTTATAGATACAAATCTAGAAAAGTGATACTTTTCTTCTTTCCCTTGCCTCCGTACGCATGCCATTTAGCTTCCAGCTAGAGATTCAATCATCAGCAATGACTGAAATCGATCATTAGTATCGGCAGAAGGAATAATAGAAAGCACATCAAGCTAAGAGATTAAACAATAAAAATGCAGTATCAATTTGTCTTTACTGATCTGCTCTGGCCTTGAATATTGCTTTTAATAATTGTATTCCTGGGGTGCCTGGGTGGCTCAGTCAGTGAAGTGTCCAACTCTTGGTTTTGGGTCAGGTCATGATCTCAGGGTTGTGAGGTTAGCCCCACATTGGGCTCCATGTTCAGCAAGGCATCTGCTTCCCCTCCCACTCTCCCCCGCCCCTCCCTCCACTCACACATTTGCTTTCTCTCTCAAATAAATTAATTAATTAAGAAAAATTGTATTCTTGCCTTGTTTCCCTACAGGATTTATTCCGAATGTTGTAACTGGGGCCTATCCTGCTCAAGAACCTGAACCTTGGTTCCATGTTCAATGTCCTGGTTTCCCTTGGCCTATAGTTCTTCTGTTTCCCATTTCAGCATTTTCTGTTTTTGGCAATCCAACCCAAAAGCCAATTCTCCATGGTCAGGTGTCCCCAATATATGCATGTATTTATGTGTGTGTGTGTGCATGTATATGTGTGTGTGTGTGTGTGTGTGTGTGTGTGTATTTTTCCCCCCAGAACTTACTTTTTTAAAAAAATATTTTATTTATTTATTTGACAGACAGAAATCACAAGTAGGCAGAGAGGCAGTCAGAGAGAGAGAGGGAGAAGTAGTTCCCTGCTGAGCAGAGAGCCCGATGCGGGGCTCCATCCCAGGACCCTGAGATCAGGACCTGAGCGGAAGTCAGAGGCTTTAACCCACTGAGCCACCCAGGAGCCCCTAGAACTTCACTTTTGCCTACTGTTTACAGCCCTCTATTTGTTACCTACCGCCTGCCAGAATTTTCTTGTCTGTTTCAACATCCTAACTACTGTTTAGTCTTCTCTACATCCTGTTCCTCATACCTAAAGATTTTTAGAATTTGAATACTATGACTTTTGGTTTACCACATGAACTAACAAGCACCCATTATGTAGAAGGAGAAAAGTTAATGGCATGGAGAGAGAATCCCTTGTCCTCCTCTAGAGAAATAGGAGGCAAACACAGAAGAGAAAAATATTAAAACAGGAAAAAGTCAAATGCCAACTATGAGGGCTGAGTAAAAACCACTGAAGTGGCAGGAAACATTAAGTATTTAGTCAATAGACCAATATAGTCCAAAGATTTGGATAATTTTGTTCTCTGACAAACTTTCCTCAGATTCCAAAGTGTGAATAAACTCAGTAAAATGCTTACAAATCCTGAAGATATGAAAATCCTATATGAATAAATGTTAATGTTTTTTTTGTGTAAATTAGCCATAAAGAATTGCACAGTACAACTTCAAATGCAGTTTCAAATGTTTCCACATTTGCCAAATTGTTGTGCTTCTGAATTGATTCTTAGAGGCTTTTTGTTGTTTCAATTATAAAAATCTAATTTAGGAAACCCACAGAAGAATCATTATGCCTTTTAAGAACATCTGAAAGAGTAATCTCTCTCTCGCTCCTTTTTTAAGGATTATTCTTCCTAGAGAAAAAATACAAAAATAAAAACAAAGACATAGATATTTTGGAAAATAAAGCGAGACAGTGATTAGTGGAAAAGGCTACGCTTAAATTCAACAAGAGTATAAGAAATATGCACAGACTTAGAAGTATATACAGTAATTGGAACCATCTGCTAACAAATACAGGTACTACAAGACCTGTTTCAAAGACTAAATTGGACTCATTTGTTATTAGCAGTATATATTTGCATTCAATTAATGTGTTAAAATCCTTTAAAAGTATGCTCTCTTAAGTGGGTTAAACATGTTCATTGTAATCTTGTTTATACTAATAATTGGCTTAGCAAATCTTTTCTTTATATCTAGTACAAAGGTAAACTTTATCAAGCCCAAGCTAAATTATCATAAATTCCATATTAGCAGAAACCAAATTAATGAGGTTTGATTGTACCAAGAAAATTGCTTTTGCCATTTGCTTAATTTCATCTGCTGTATATAATAACAAAAAATTCAAGTGATGGAAGGGGTAGATAATTCAGTATTTGCAAAAATATTAGTAGAAGCAAGGGAAACTTTCAGAAACTCTAATTTAGTGTTATATTTATTTGTTTAGGTTCGGTGTGTAATACGATGTTAAGTATATTACTGTACCATGCTATTACGGAACAGATGTTAAATGCAATGTAAAAATGTCAGGGGTAAATGATTGATGATCCTCTTTGCCATTTCAAAGTAAACCATGATTATTTATATGCTCTGGACATTGCTTGAAAGCATCATATTAAATCTAAACAATTGATCCATTTTCAAGGGTTTTTGTATAATGTATTATTTATGTGTTTTTTATTCTTTGGTGAAAATGCCCCAGTAGAAGGAAGTATTTAGAGTCTCAAGGGCTCCACCCAGTCCATATGGTAGATTTGTTCTCTGTGTAATACTTACCTTTTCCCTCTAGGCCCATATGGCAAGTCCATAGGCTGCCCAGGCCCCTCTGTCCTCCACAGGGGCCATATGGCAAGTTCAGTGAGCACTCATTTACCTTGTATTAATATTTTATCTGCCTCAGACAGAAAAAGAGATCAGATTAAGGAAAGTCAGCCCCTGAAAATGGTTTAGCCATATAATCAATACTGAGTGTCAATGTGGTATGAGATATGGGTTCTGTTATTTCATTGATATTAAAAATAGCAAATCCATTTGAATAATTTATCAAATAATTTCATAAGCTCTTTGGATCACTTGATATACATTGACAGGATACTATTTAATTATGCTAATCATCTAGGCAATATTAACACATGATAGTATAAGCTTATAAAGTTCAGAACTGGTTTAAACATATAGGCTTTGATATATCCAAAGAGATAAGACTGAATCTAAATTATAATCTATATTACCATAGTAATTGCTCTAAGATTAAGTCATTGCTATAACATTTGCAACTATAGGCTAAACTTTTGCTGTCAACTTAAAGTAATGAAGAACCCCAAGTACTTTATTTAAAATTAGAATTTACGTGAAAAATACGGAAAAATTAAAAATACTACATTTCTGCATCTTCTACTGACACTACAGATTCTTATAAAGGTACCAAGTGAATAAACTTTGTGGGGGTAATTTATTTCAGTGTAAATTCATTTAGTTGATAAAATTCATTATTTTTATAACTCCATTTACTTCCGAGACAGACATACCATCTCTTTGTTTTGTCTTTAACACCTGGTAGCATTGTATGACCTGATACATTATGATGATATAGCCCATCATCAAATTATTATTCCAAGCACTTAACAACTTCCAGAATATGCCACAGAAACATGCATATCCTTTATGTTAGTTATAGCTATGAATGGATATTTCTTTCATCTCCATCCATGAAAAGATACTTGTCTAATTTTTAAAACATCTTCATTATTTAATAACTCAAGTTCAGTTATTCAAAGTGAACAAAAACAACAATGCAGACCACCATACTTATGGCAATTTATTTTTGTTAGGCCTTGGAATTCTTGTAAGCTTACGTATGAGATCTGATGTGAGAATGTCCAAAAGAGGGAGTTCATGCTTTGTTGCTTCGTTCTTTCTTTAATATAGTTCAGTGGTTTCTTCTTGGACATGTCTTTCAATCAGTCAACCTTTTCTCCACAAAACAATTATAAATAGTTGGGTTCTTTTTATAATTTGATTCCATACTAAGCACATATCCTATTATCATGTTTTGCCCATTTTCCTCTGAGTCCCTGTATCTGTAACCATACTTGTTATGATCTCTATCCAGAATGTATTTGCCAGGCCAATGTAAATTCCGAGATCATATCACATAGGTGATACGAAATAGATTCTGAAGTCATTTGAAATTTTAAAATGATAATATTGAAATAAAAATGTTAATGTGTTTAGGTTTGTCACCTGTGAGTGCAAGCAAAGTCATAATTAAAATATAAAGATAACATCAGGATCTCTGACAGCTTATTTTAGGCTTGTATATATAGAAACATATTTTAAAGAAAATATAAAAGTTTAATTTTATGCACTGAATATTTCCATGGAGTCAGCACTTTGCTATTTTGTGATAACATGTTAAAATTAATGGGATGTCTTAACTAAGTTCTTTCTGCATATATACATATAAAAAAGGGAAAGCTCTGAACCTGACTTCATAAATAACATTCACTGTGATTTTGTTAAAGTTTAGATGTGTGGATTTGTATTTGAAATCCTCAGAAGGTTACAGGGTGCAACCCTCCAACAATATCTCTGAGTCTTCAGGGACAAAATCCCATTATGTGGAGTTCAGTGAAAGGGGTAAACACCACCATAAAGAAATACAAATTGCACATATTTCCCATTTAGCTAGTGTCACCAAAGTTCACCATTTAGAATTCTAACCAGTTAGGACTTATTCTTGGGGGTCAAGTACCTTGTGAACCTTGTCATCTCATTGACGACATCATATCCCATCCACCAGTTCTTTCAGGAGCATACTTGCCATCTGCTCAGCACACGTTGTAATAACTTATTAGACAAATTCACAGGGTAACAATCTGTACAATGACACTGTTATCTTAATGCTGGCACATACTGAGATAACAACCACTGTTTCTTTGTCAGAGCCCAAGGATTCCTCCCTCCAACTTTAAGCAGAAGTGAGGAGGCTGTTTAAACTTCTTAAGTCTCCAGAAACTACAAGCATATGGGCAGAAACATTTTTCTCCATTATAGGACCACAAATGAAACTCACCTCAAAAGGAGGTCATCCCAATGGATGATCCCTGCTTAGTGTTTGTGAGCTGTGAATTTCTTTTTTTTTTCCTCCACGAGGGAATCAGATATATAAGAAGTATGTGCCTGTACCCCCATAGAAACTTAAAAATAATAACATTCATAATCGCCAAGCAATAAAGCTCAGTACTTTCCCACTTGCTAAAATAATATAATTACAATAATTTCCCGACCTGTTCCAGATGACTACAACCTCTCTTATTTTTTTTTTCTAAAGACATTTAATTAGCAGAAAGAGGGTCTCAAATATATAGCTGACACTGCATATATGTAACTATAATAGACCCTTTGGAAAAACCAAGGACGGTGTCCAAGATCACGTACCTATATTTTAGCAGCTTTTTATTTGCAGTGTAGAATTATTGGGCATACTTAACCTAGCAGCTATCAAAGGTATCTTATGACAGTGAATCCCGGTGCAACCGTCTCTCTATCCCTTAGCTTTAAAAATTATAAATTTTTAGAGAAGATGGTTTTTATTTTGCATTACATGAAATTCATCCTCTGTTCCTTCTTTTGGCTTGTCATTTATTCCAGCTTACACTGTGATCAACATTGTACTAAAATAAAGTCAAGTACAACAGCCGCTCTCTGCCCATCAAAACGCACAGACGTCTGCCAAGCACTTGTAACAGCTGGTGTTACATTAATTAGTTTAAACTATTTATTTCATCCATCTCCAGAGCAGATTGAGCAAAAACATTAGAGATTATTCTAGCATCTGTAAGTGCCCTGCAAACATTAACCAAGGAAAGTTAGAATATTCATTGGTATCGTATATGCACATATACACAAATACCTGTTTATATTGATATATACAATTTAAGAATCCGAAAAGTCCCTATAAAGGAGTACACTCTATCATATACTTAGTGAAGAGATGTTTTATTAACTGCCTTTACAAACATAAGTTTTCGTCTTATATTTATCTTTTGTGTCCACCAAGTTTCTCTCTTTAAAAATTATCACTAGAAAGTGATAATAATTCCTGGTAGCATGGGCCATTAAACAATATATGACAGGGACTGGGTGACTCAGTGGATTAGTCACAGATTTTATAGCCACTGCTGGAATCCTGCCCTAACTACAGTGATCAAAACACTGTTATCAAATGGTTGTAAAAATCTCAATTAAAATTACTTCTATGGCCTCCACTAGGTTCTTAGCAAACTACATCCCATAACATGAATCTACACGTTATTGACAAAATTAACTCAACTGCCACTTTTTGGCTTAAGAGAATTTAGAAATTAACTATCTAACTGACTCTTCAAGTAATGGTTGTCAACAGGGACTTGATTATAAATGTGTGTCCATTAAACACCTGTCAGTCTATGCTTTTTGTGGGACTTCTACATTTTTAAGACTACATTATCTTCCACCATGCCTTTTCTAGAAACCAAATACATATGGATTAAACTAACATTGGATGCATCTGTTCATGAAAAACAAAAACATTCTGAAATATATGAAGACGAATTCACAAAAGTAATGGCAGAGGATAATCACGATTTAAAAATTTTTGTATAGTATCAAAATCATACCATGTCAATTCCCCCAAGGTTGATGATTTCCAAAGCAATCTGTTTTAGTCCACCAAAGCAATACCATGAACAGAATTTGACACATAACTTATTCAACTAAGGGCAAACAGAAAGGTCTACATGATAGAGAGAAAACAAACATTTAGGAAATAATCTGATCTTCGGGGAAGAAAAGTAAGAACGAGTAAAGAGCATTCGGGAAAACAATACTGTATACCTTGGCAAAACTTTTCCATATAAATAGCCAGAAGTCCTGAAGCAATACTCATTATTCCTGGAGTTAAAAGCTTTTGCTGTTTTAACCTTACTCAGGTCAAAAATCAATCTCTATAAAGGACATTAATTTTACTCCTTGGCATTATATTTTCCTATAGCAGATGAAAAAAAAAAAAAAACCTGTATAAAAAAATTTAAGCAATATAAATGTATTAGATTTATCTCAGACTGAAATAACCCAGATGTTGAATTTTGAGATTAAGGGAGCTATTAGAATGCATCCTTATGGTAACATTGCCTATTCTTCTACACTGTGTCTTTTAGCTAAGGGGATTTACCTTGGTTACCTACCTTCATTTATGGGCAATTTGATCATTAATATTGGACTATTATAGGCTGTTTTAGAGCTATTTCTCCCCAAAATTTATGTGCTGAAGCCCTAATCTCCATTGTGACTATATTTGGAGATGGGCTTGTAAAGGGGTAATTAAGGTTAAATGAGATTACAAGAGTGGGAGTCTTATCCAATAGGACTGGTGTCCTCATAAAAAGAGGAAGAGGGGGCACTCGGGTGACTCAGTTAGTTAAGCATCTGTCTTTAGCTCAGGTCATGATCTCAGGGTCTTGGGATAATCCTGCATCAGGCTCTATGCCCAGCTGGGAGTCTGTTTCTCCATCTCCCTCTGCACCTCCCCCTTTTCGTGCTCACTCTTTCTCTCTCTATCTCAAATAAATAAATTTTAAAAATCTTAAAAAAAAAAAAAAGAAAAAAAGAGGAAGAGATGCCAGGGGTGCCAGCACACGTGGGAAGGCTAGGTTGAAGACACAGTGAGAAGGTGGTGTCTCCAAGCCAAGATAACTCAGGCTTCAGGGAACAGTAAACTGCCACAACCTGATTTTGGACTTCTGGCTGCCATCCCTGTAAGAAAATAAGTTTCTCTTGTTGAAGTCATCCTGTCTATGGTATTTTGCTCTGGGAGCTCTAGCAAACTGACACAGGAACCACAGCACAGAGACTGCAAACCATCCTAAAGTGGGGTACTCGTTTCTCACATTCTACAGTTCTCCTTAATTAGTGATCACTGAAAACAGTATTCCATTTGCTCCTTACAGCAACCTTCACATGCAATATAAGAAAGCTTGGGGAGTTTTACTGGCTTGTGTCAAAGAAGAAGACTGCGAAGTTATCATGGTGGTCTTGTACCCAGACTTCTGGATCAAGTTCTAAGTTATCAACACTCTGTTCTAGACCATGGGTCTCATTAAACGTTTGGTATAAATAATCAATTTTCAAATCTTAAACCTCTTAGATCCCTGGGAGATAAAATTCTTGACAAAGGTAAGTGGAGTGAAATATTTTAGGGAAAAAGTTCAGAAGAGACAGTATCCTATTTCTGATCAGACATATGCAAACTATGGACCGTAGGCCAAATCCAGCCTTGAATAGCCTGTGAGCAAAGAATGGTTTTGGCATTTTGAATTGATTTGAAGAATAAAATAAAAAGAGGAATGATATTTTGTGATACCTAAAAATTATATGAAATTCAAATTTTGGTGTCCATAAAGTTTTATTGGAACAGAGCCACAGTCATTCATTTGTATATAATCCATCGTCTTTTAAAACTGTAAGAGTAGATTCGAGGAGTTGTGACAGATACCATATGGCCCAGAAAGCCTAAGATATTTACTATCTGGCTTTTGACAGAGAAAGTTTGCTGACTCCTGTTTTATACAATAGGATCAGTGGCATCCTTTATTATTGTGTCAAATAGTCTAGCTCTGGTTTTTCCAGGGAGCCTATTTAACCCATAACAAATTTATAGAGTATCACTAATGAGCTGATAGTATTCTTTCCATTAGCTCTAACCTATATTTATGATGTTATTCTATGGGGAAAAGGGTGTTTCAACTTTCAAATAATTCACAAGTGAGTTTGGGGAACATAACCTGTTGGTAAATTTGTGGCTACCTGGTTCAGAGATGACTGATGATGAAGAAAGATGATAGGACCAAGAGTTAGCCACATCTCTACTTTATTCAATTATTCTTACAACTTCTCCCTTAAGCAGAAACTTATTATTCCCATTTTTCACATTTGGAAAATGAGGATTAATGTGGCTAAGTAGCCATTACAATCTAATATTATACACTACGCCATTGAGTGGGAAGAGATGCCAGGGGTTATTCTAGGTTATTCTAAAAATAACCTAAGTCCAAAACGGTGAATTTTAAAGTTTTCATTAAAGGGATCCCAATTCGATTCAAAATTGATAAAAGCAGTACTTCTGAGGACTTGTAATACTTTAGCAATTATGTTTCAGATCAGTTTCTTGTTTAAATGTTTCAGTCCTGACCAGCATAGCCCACATGTATGTACAAGATTAAACTTTGGCACGGGAATTGATATGCCCCTAAATTAGCAAATTTATCTGGCTACCACAACACCATTACTTATTGTTTCTAATGTTTCCATGTAATAAGAGGATTTTAACAATAAATTGAAATAACTTTAAAGGTACAGTAAGGCAATTTAGAGAGAAAAAAATGCCAGAGGAGGTCAAACTTGGGTTTCTTTCTAATTATGTCATTCTCAAGCTCTGAGTCTCAAACAATCTATCAATCCTCTCTAAACCTCAATTTCATCACTGTTAGAATGGAGATAAAACGGTACCGATTGAAGAAACTTACTGTTAGGATTAAATGTGATAATGCCATGCTCTTACCACATCATAACCTCACGGGGTTGGAGAAACAAATCGAGCCAAAGGTGGACAACGTAGGAATAAGGTGAGACTTGTCCCCAAAAGTGTAAACAAGAATTTAGGGAAGAAGAAATAAAAAAGAAATTTGAAGGAAAAGTAAAGGAGATAATCATATATATGATTGAAAGGACAAGTTAACAAAGTTCCAGAAATCTAGTAAAAACAGACACAAAAAAGAAAATGGTGGGAATAAATTATTGATTATAAGAAAAATAACTGATTTAAATATAGACAGATTGAACTATTATACAATTATATATAAAATCAGACAATATGTATCAGGGAATAGTTCATCCAAGGAAGACGGTCAGATTTAAAAGGAAATTAAACTAATAGGAGTTTGTACTCTAATACTAATAGGAAGCATGTAAAACCACAGAGAGCCATACATTTGTAGAAAGCAAGGAGGAAAATTTGTAATCAGTATTAACATAATGTTTGTTCCAATAATATAACATGGGGGAGTCAGGTAAGGAGGTAAATTGGCAGGCATGTATATAGACAAAATAATATTCTTGTACAGATGGGGTACACACACATCCTCTATTCCTCGCTTGCGAAGCATGAATACACTGAAGTTTGATTCCAAGCTCTTGTTATATGGATCCAATGAACACGTCTGTCTCAGTTATTATGTTAAAGAAATGGCATTTTGGTTAGGAGCAGGGTCTCTGGAGGGAAACCTACCCGCTACCCATGAGCCATGTGACCTTGGTCTCTGTCTTGTTCCCCTTTTCTGTAAAATGGAGATAATAATAATAGTCCTTAAAAGTAGCCAAGAGGACTGAGTTTTTATACCTTCAATAGTTAGAGCAGTTCTTGGCATATAGGATGTAGTATGTAAACGTTTTCTGGGATTAACAAATATTTTGAAAGCAAATGGGAGCAGAGGTGATATTCTTTCTGTTTTTTTCTAAAACAGTTTATGACTTTCCCATTTATAATCTATGTGTGAATATGGATATAGATATATATAGATTAGATAATAGATATAAAATATATAAATGCATGTGGCTTTATTATAGCTTTAAATCTCATAACTATCTAGTACAAGTTCAATGGGAATTAAAAATACTAACTATATCCTAAAACATACTCTAAAGCCACCTCTTAGGGAAAAAAAAACCCTAAACGATAATCTTTTAATCTTTCAAACTCATGGAAAACTGTTGTTCATATAGGCTCTCTTGTAAGCAGACTCAACATTTGTTGACATTCTGAAGCCATAATCCATCATTTTCATCTCTTCATGGTTGACTCCTCATGTCTTTGCTTCACCCAGAAAGTTAAGTAATCATCTGATGCCAAAGTATCAGATAAAAATGTCAAATCACATATGTGGTCAGCTTCTACAGGATACTTAACCCCACATTCCCTCTCAAATGGCCTGCAGAGGAAGACCCTCACACTTACACTTAGCTTAGTACTTTGCCGCCATACTGTCCTTACTACTGCTAACAAAATCCATTTAAAACTTAAAAAAAAAAATAAACGTTAATACTTTAATTTCAAGGGAGCTTCAGGTTCACATTTTCTTCTCATTTCAAAAGTCATTGTTTTGTAGGTATTTATAGCACAATAGAAGCTGTCATGTGACCGTTCCAGGAAACTGCAAACTACAACAGTAAAACAACGAAATCCAAATTGTTCTGCGGTGTGGAAGAAACTGGATTGTTCTAAATAACTAATGGAACATAAAACATATTGACTGTAGAATTGCAGCCAATGTATACAGTATTCAAAAGCGGAGCATTTTCAAGCTTTGCTAATATAAATGATTATTTGTTTCATAGGCAAGACACGCCTACAAAGGAAGTGGGGATAAGAATACCCTGAGACACATCTTCGGAGCTTTTCTAAACTGTTACCTTCACATGGACATATGAATCTAGAAGCACATGGAGAACTGAAGTATGGCGTATGGGTTGTAATTCAAAAAAAAGTGCTTCAAGTTTCCCTATGAATCTTCCCAACACTTGTCCCCTTCTTGAACATCATTTTCTGACTCTTTTGATGAGAACACTACTTTGACCCCAAATAACCCATCACGTTCCTTTTAAAGTCAAACTCCAATGCAAATACACTGATATCTTACAACTTACCAAACAAATATGTAAAATCTTTAGCTTATTAAATAGATTTCACTGTATCACCTTTTCATGACACAGTACCATTAAGATCAATAATAACCACATTTTTATTTCTTTTACTCCTCCATGATATAACTTAATCAGATATGGTCTTTAACCCATTTTGACAAGTCTTACAGATGAAAAGTTCATCCCAAAGGTTGAATGTTGCAGGGACTTCCTTATTCTAAAACTGTGCACTGTTTTACTTTCTAATGAAATTGTTCACTGACCAACCTGAATTTTTCTTTTCTCTTCCACCTAAAAGTTAATTGTTAAACTTTGCTACAAAACCCTTTGTTCTTATTGAAGTCACTTTGCTTGTCTCTCCTACTGTAAGGACACCAAATCCTAAAAGCTGGCAAGAATGCATATGTTTATTTCACCATTGCTCTGCAATTACTGAATGCCACTTAATTATAGCAACAGATGCTCGAGTGTAGGAACCAGAAAAATCAAACGCCTCATTTCCAGGTTATTTTTTTCCATTGCTTCTGCCAACAGCAGATGTGTGAGCCCCTTGTGCTCTGGCGTAAATACTTATCAAATCCTAACAGGTCACCTATGTCACAAACAACATTTCAGATGCAACTGTTTCACCTGATAATAGGCTCTGAAAATAAAACTGTGAGCTGTAAATACAATGTATTCAGAATGAAATGCCATAATGTGAAATTGCTTTTTCTCTAGCTACAACTGAAGTCCTTGACAGTTTTTGGCAGTGATAAATCACCCTCCCATTAATTGTCTTCTCTCTCATTGTGAGGTGAGCTGCTAAAAGGGGCAGTCAACAAAAATGACTTAAAGGACAAATTTTGGCAAAAAGACAATGAAGAAATCTGTCATTGCTCAGCCTCCAATCAAAATATATGTAGCTGAAGTGTTTATGTCTTTGTTACGAAGATTATAGAATGATAAGTTTCTGTTAAAGGAGAGGAAGGACCCAGAGAAACTTAAATTGTGGATCCTTGACACCCTCTTCCAAGTGATTTTTCTCCTACAAGACGCATTACTGTCTCTTAGATATGAACATTTTTCTCATCTATTCAGATTCACACTCAGACCTGGAATAAATGAAAAGTTCCCCAAAGTGTGATCACAAGTTATAAAATCTTGTTAACGTAATTTTGAATGGGGTGTAGATTTAATTTTTAAAAATTAATTTTAGGAATTCTTGAATAACATATTTTGCTATAAAACAGGGGAAATAACTCATACTTTTCTACATCCAGAAGTATGTTTGCCACCAGTAGACAATTTAATATTACCATATGCAGTATGAGAAAATTATATGTTACTACAGTGCCTGTCAAACGCACCATTTACATTTTAGTTTATATTCAGTAGTAGTAAGTAAAGACGCATAAAAACTGGACTCATGGCTGTTTCTGCCTTAAAAATGTTCATATTTACTTCGTGTAATTAATGCATTGCTTAAGTTGCTAAATCTCAAGTCTAATTGAACAAGAACAACCCTAAACCCGATTGGTGCCATTTTTAGGAAAGTACCCAGTCAACCCTCTTCGAATAGCAATAACATATTTGAAAGAGATACAGAGGCAAAATATTAGGACCATAATTACTACACGGGCAGAATAATTCAAATAAAGCAAAAACCGTGAAAGAAACAGCATGCTTTCAAGAATCCTTATGAAATATAGTCAAACATCCTGAAGCATGATTGGTATATTTTCACATCAACAGTTTTTTTTTTCTTTTTTCCTAGAAGAATCTCAAATAACTTTACAAATAATTTATGGATATTTCAATTAATACAGGAAATCACTGAGTCAGTAACTCTAAGGAATGGTTCGATATATCAACGGTGTTCTTGCTAATAGATAGGTGTCTCTGGTTTGCATTAAATGGGGCAAGATGAAGTGGTATTTTGGTGCTTCAACAATGTAATTCAATGAAGAGCCTATGTTAAGTAAGGAAAACTTAAAATCACCCCAAGTCCTATTTTGAAGCTCAAATGGAATGTTATCTGAATATTAATAAATACAGTTTATCGACTATGACATTAAAACATCTTTTGAATGACAGAAATAAAAATTAAGGGATTGATTTTTTTTTTTTTTTCTTTTTTGGTGATCCGCCAGTTTGAGAGCTTACTGAGAGCATATGTAGATAGCATATTTGCAAGTCCATCTCTGGAGGATTGCAAAAGGCCCTTAGCTTGTGAAAAACAGCAATGTTATTTTTTTTTAACGTTCCCTATATTTAGAGATTAAATCGCTCACTGCACAAACCCATTTGGAACAGGCGCGAAGGTGAAAAGGATAATCAGTACAGTCACTGGTCCGTGTTTCCTAAACGCTTTTGAAAACATTACTGTGCGCAGGCATAAAATTAGCGGCAGGACCTTAAAAAGGCTGGCATTTAGCATGACTTTTTGGAAAGTGACACCCTCATTTTTTTCTTGTAGGATATCATTAAATTTCAATCGCCCTATGGCAGTGCCTTTCCATTAATAACCAATTCACTGTGTCACTTTGGCTCTCCTTTGAAATAATGAGCCTTTGCTTCGCTTTAATAAATTTAAACATATTCTCAAGGCCAGGGAAGATAGGAAACCGCAGATGGGCTGAGAAAAACACGATTCATAAATCCTTAACTGCCTGAGATCGTTGAGAGCAAAACAAAGTAACACTCGTAAAATATTAAACAATCCCAGCTGTATGAGGGAAGCTTCATTAACAAAAATGGACTATTTACTGCCTTGCTCAGAGCCTGTGGGTGGAGAGAGTCAAAGAAATCTTTAAAAAAAAAAATTCCACTGCCATTTCTTGTTGTGATTCCTTAACCAACTCAGGGAACAATGAAAATACTATCTGGAAATTTCAGTTGTCATGAATTAATAAATATTATTCAAAATCCTATAAATTATTTTTTTCCCCACAGACACATTTTAACTACAAAGTAACAAATGAAAGTCTGCCATTTTTTTTTTCTTAGAAATACTTCCGGAAGTAGGGAAGTTATTGAAGACATGGTAACTACCTAAGTACTCAAAACAAAATGGTAATAATGAGCATTTTGGACAACCTTATACATATGGTTTCCGAAGTATATGTCAGACTAGAAACAACTGGTTACTTTCTTTTGCTTTTGTATCGGTATTTTGTTAAATTGTCTAATACCTAAGACATTTTCTAACATTGAGTTTATCCAAAACTTTAAGATTGAGAGTACATTTGGAATCATTCTTAGAGGTTGGAAATTCAGTGCAAAAATCCCAACATAACAGGTGGAAATTATGAGATATCATCATCAAGGGCAACATTTTAAATGCCCCGATTCAAAATCAAGTCCCGCTTGCTGGTGATATACAAGTTTGAAGAACCAAGAGATCAATGTCAGTCTGTTAAATGCTAAGAACTTAGAAGCTCTAACCTTAAAGACAAGCTGACAATTTAGTGGACAGAATGTCAATACTTCTAAACATTTCAAGGGCAAAAATATTGCTTTATACAATCTGTGTCACATTTATTGCAAGAAAAGAATTTAGATTTTTCTTCGTATTCTGTCAGCACTTTTCCTTTTATTATACAGAGATACATAATTAAGGAGTTCAATATGGAATAATGCAGAGGCTGACCCTCCAACAATACACAGCCAGTCTTGTGATATTACATGCTAAAACACAAGAAAAATGCAAATACATTCATCCTTTTTCAAGCACTATATATTTTACTAACAGAGCCCATCCTTATATGGATAAAATTTCAGAATATGTGATAAAGCATTTGAATAAATAAGGTCTTTTTTCTTATCATCAGCAGTCTCATTTTCTTATCATATTATAATTGAAGCAAATAATTGTTGACGTGGTTCCCAAAAGACAACATCAGACTCACAAGTACTGACTCCAGATGCTGCCTGCACATGCATTTCTTTATCTGTAAAATGGGATAAATAATACTACCGTCTATCTCCAAAGTCATTTTAGAACGAAGCAAGTGGGCACATGTCAACTTCAAATAGTGCCTGACACATAATAAGCAGCATATACAGGTTAGATTGTAACTTCGGTTTAAATGCAGTGGGTTTGAAGGAAGTCTTATTCTTCTGTGATCATGTAAATACGTTTAATGGCTATTACAAGAAATACTTAAACATTTGCTGTTATGAAAGAATGCGGTGATTTGTGCTAGTATTACAAAGCTATTTGTTGGCAATCCTTGTCAGACATTTAAGACTTCCTTTGAGTCAAAATCCTGTCTTCTCAGTGAAGTCTTCTGGGGCTGGCTATTACTTTCAGGTTTAAAATCTGCCTAAGGCTCAATTCTTCCATGGGAAGCTTAAATTTTGACTATTCAACTGGTATTAGAACTGTTATTAACATCTGTGAGATAGCTTCATGAGGTATTTCACTCTCCTTCATTCATACTTCTAAGTAGTAAATAGTAATTGTAAATCAATATGCATGTGTATTTAATACTAGTTCTTTTTTTGAGAATGGTACTTGGTTCCAACTATGTGCATTAAATCCATCTAATATAAATTCATAAATATGGAAGGTTAAAATACATTTGGTTACTATTACATGCCTAACTCAACTGATTTGGTAAAAGGATGTTAAAATGCTGTTGAAGTTGTAAGTGTATGTATTTTCATTACAAGTAACTGATAAAATAATTTAAATATCTTTTAGTTAAATAAGATATTTAGCTATAAGATTTTTTAAAAATATAAGTTAAAGTAAATATCTTATAGTTACAAATTCTGAAACAGAAACATTTTCTCTTTTGCTTTGCCACTTCAAAACAGCTTGAAAAGTCACCAATTATATTTTCTTGGAATTGGGGTAGAAAAGTTGAAAGGACTTTGATAACTTAGATAGCATGAGGATGCCATAGCAAATCAAAGGTAAAATAGCATCTAATTTGAGTCTAAGTGACTAGTCCCTGAAAAGTTGATTTTTTTTTTCCCTAACAGTCCTTCATCATTGAATACGGGAAACAATTACAATGAGAGGTTTGTGAGCACAGAGTCTTTGCCACTGGGCCCTCATAAATCTTGCCAGTTCCCAGTGAACAACACCAAATATTTGCAGCTGAGGAACATTTGGTCTGGCTTAAATTAACATATCTCAGCAGTCAGAAGTCATTAAGCTTTGCCAATGATTTGAAACAATTTTTCCATTTCAAAAGCAACATTGGCTTTTACTTATTTTTCTGGATGAATAAGGTAGTAAAAACTAAAACAAATGACACGAAAATGGAAGTTACTAGTGAAAAAAAAAGATAAAGGTCCTTGGACTGTGCTTGGCAAATTTGTTAACACTTTTTAAAACGATCCCTTAGCTCTTATCCATACAATCAAATAATTCAAGATGATGCATAAAAATTATATGGCAAACAATGATGCGAGTATTAAAATGTAGGTTCAGTTTACCATTAATTCTTCGTGAATTGCAAAACTAATACAAAATTTCAAGAATAACCCAACATTTCAATTAAAGTTTTCAAGGTAATTAAGCACAGAAAGACAGAAATATGCTGGTATATTTGCAAAGCTCAGTTCTGATACAGAATTCATTCCAATATAAGAACATGAGTGACTCCGACTAGAGCAATTCAATAATTATCCCAGGGACTATTTTAAGTACACAAAAATAAAATTAATAGATTTAGATGAAGAGACTGGAATTTAGAATTCAAATCAATACATTCGCTTCACCCGTTTATGCTAATTTCTTCCTTCAATAAATAATACTGCTTCTGGAAAAAGTAGGTTTTAGAAACATAAAACTTGATTTCAATTCCAGTTTCCCTGCAGGATACTTGTGTCAACCTGAACAAGTCATTTAACCTCCCAAAGCCTCATCAGTAAAGGATAATAATATCACCTCGAAGTCAACTGGGAGGATTAGAGATGAGATAGGGAACTAAGTGACTGTCCCATGTTAAATGTTCTATAAATGGTAGCTGTTAACACTGATATTTTTTTAAAAAAATTAAATTAGTGTCATTCCTATACGCATGCCTATAAGCTTGTACATTCTTATGAAGTCTCGCACATAGTGAATTTTATTAATTGGCAACCATACAGCTAAGAAGAGACCTTTAACTATAATAGATAATGATAATGGAAATGGATATGCTTACCACAAATAAGAGTGGGAATACGGAAATAGGAGGTGAGGAATAAATAAAGCATTTATTATTATGTGCCAAAAGCAGCACTAATTTTATTGTTAACGGTGATTTCACAAAGTGCTTCAAACAATATTTTTGATTTGGATATTTCTATTAGTCTATTACCAAACCACTCACGGGGGAGGTAACTGGGAGTCAGAGCCAGACCCACCTGCTTCCAGGTCTGTATCTTCTCTCCTATGCTACATTGCTGGAAAATGACTTTCAGAAATATCTACTCAAGACATCAGAAAACTTTATGATGTATTATTTTGTCAAGGGGTATAATCTACCTGCATCTGTATATCACCATTCATTTTAAATGCAAACTGAGCCAATCATGATTCCTTAAACACATTAATTGTGATTATAAAGTTTCAAACAGTCTGCATCCTGTCTGTAAATATTTTATACTCTTTCCAAAGATAAGACCCAAAGTAACTGATATGGTAGAAAAAAGGACTTTGGAAAACGAAATTTGGGGTCCAACATTTTAGTAAAATGGCCATTAAAGAGTAAGCAATTAGATCCCATCAATAAACTTCAATTTATAAATACTCAAAGAAAAAGACCCACATACAGACCTTTTCTGTCAAATTAGGTAGTAGTTAGGAACATTTGCATTATGTTGGCTCTTTTTCTGTTGCAGATTTTTTTTGAAAGATATTTTAAAGCAAACCATAAAAGATAAATACAAAACAATGGAAAGATGGAAAAATGGAAGTAGTAAAAGTTTGAATAAGCAACACAACGCAACCAGTGAAAACATGTAATAGTTTTTGGATTCACATGCCTTGAAACACTGAGGAAAAATTAATGTTACTTATTTTCCTGCTTAGAGAAGGGTGTGGGACAATACCTAAAACTCTCCTAACTGCTATGTTATCAACTCTAGCTCATGTGGCCCTTGCAGAAAGGAAAAAATATTTTTTTGATCATTGTTTTGATCATTGCTCATATGTTTCTTTGTTTAGTCTTGAATTTTCTAACTCATGCAGAACAATTGTTTTAAAACATACTATTTTATTTTCTTCTTTATTAATGCCTGAAGGTTGTCCTACATTCTTTCGACAAAGTCAAATAGATTTTATAAAACTTACTGGAACTTTTAAAAAAGGTTACAACATTGTTCTTTTTAGAAAAGGAAAAGGGCTGGCAGAGAATCTCTAGGGGAGAAAGTAAGCTTGGAGCCCCTTCCTAAGGAAGTCATTTGTTTGTAGGTTGTCTACTGGACCTACTTTCTCAGTCTCCTGTCTTCTGATTTCTTTTGTTAACTTAGGAATCTCTAATTACTTCGCAGAGGAAAGAGAAAAGAGAGGACAAAGCAAATCATACTTTCTGATCATATTGTAGTTCAAAAAGTCAAATCCTTAATATCAGAAATTAATACTTTAACATCAAAGTAAGTTAAATAAGCCACATTCGATAATTACTGAGCAAGTAGAAGTAAAAAGGTAAAGACTTAAATCAGATCTTATGTTTGTAAAAATAATTTTCATTTCATCCCCATGTTATTTTTCTCTGAATAAAAGAGAAGAAAAAAATAATTTCTCAAGATATTTCTAGGTTGGCTTTTGATGATCATTTTCAGGTTTTACCTCTCCCTATGATCAACATAAGGGGTGGAGGACAGATGGAGATGGTAGGAGGTGTAAAGTAAGCTAGAAAAACATATATAATAACAATAACAAAAATAGTTTGTTTAGGTAAATTTTACAGCTTAAGTAGGTATCTTCCTCTTAATAGATAATAAACAACAGGCATCCTGTCAATATGAACATTTGACATCTTTCTATTAGGAAAAAAGTACTTCTAGATTTTCAGAAAGGATTATGTAGTTTAACAGGGGATAAGTTTTATTTTGGTTTTGTTTTATTAAATATGCTATATTTGTTATGAATGTATAAATGTAAATTGTTGAATTCACTCAGATTATTTCAGAACATAACTGAATTTCATATATATGTTCACATATATATTCACATGAACTTGTTCACATGTTCCTAATGATGAAAGTGCTAGGAGGAGCTTATAACATTATAAACAAAGAAGAGATGTTTGTCCTTGCACAAACACATGGGATTAGAAGAAAAACTCAAATGCTAAATCATTAAGAGTTGGTAAAACTATGGCTAAGGTTTTTTTTTTAAGATTTTATTTATTTGACAGACAGAGGGAGGGAGAGAAAGAAAAAGCCCAAGCAAGGGGAGCTGCAGAGGGAGAGGGAGAAGCCTGCTCCCCACTGAGCCAGGAGTGTGTGGACTTACTCTGGGGCTCTGGGGCTCAATTCCAGAACGCTGAGATCATGACCTCAGCAGAAGGCAGTCACTTAACCAACTGAGCCACCCAGGTACCCTGGCTGAAGACCTTTAGAATGAATTCTGAAACTCAAAAACCTTTAATGAAATGCACAAAGTAAAACTCTGTTTAATAAATGCGATTTGCATAATGAGATCATCTTTTTTTTTTTTTAATGAACTCAGAAATAGGACTCGGCGTGTTAACTATTGAAATAGTAAAACAAAGGAAGAAAGAAAAAAAAAAAAGGAAGAAAGGATGGGTAAGAAAATCAGTCCCTGATACATAAAGGCAAAGCTAACATTATGGGAAAATGTGTTAAATTTCTAAATTTAGTGGTTTTAGGTAATTTTGTTATAAATATTGTCATTTCATGCGGCTGTTTGTTCTCAGAGATGTTGTACTTGAAACAGGATGGTAAATGGAAAACAAAGGCTCTTTCAATACCCATTCCATCACACTGAGTTTTTAGGCCTCGCTCCTGAAACGAATATAATAATATATTTTTATATAGTTCTTTTGAGAAAGAACCATATTAACCTAAATGTAAATGTATACTCTGACACATAGTAGGTCAATTTTCTCTTGCTATTATTAAAGTGTTCATTTTCCTCTTTCACTCAGAAAGCAGAAAATAAGCTAATCATATTGGGAATTACATTTTATAAGTCCTATGATAACCAAATAATAATAAAATCCTTGGTTTGAACACTGACAATTGTTAAGCCTTTAGATTTTTATCATTTTGGAAAGATAATTTAGCTAACAATAGTTCTTTGGGATTTTTAAATATATGGCTTTATTAGAATATATTATTAAAATGTAACCCTGCAAGGAAGTTTGAGGATACATTTCATTTCTGTCTAAGAATCTGTTTTAACTTTAGAAAACTGGGGTGGGGTGAGAGGAAAAACAGAAAAGAAAATACTTATAAAATTTTTAAGTCAATTTAATTTTTCAGATATTCATACCCTACCTTTTAACATTTACTAATTTACATGTTATACTGTTCCACCAAAAGCAATCTGGGAGGGTTTTTTCAACATTGATATACAAAAGTAACTGGAAAATCTTTACCAAGTAAAACTAATCTATCTCTTACAGTAGTTGACTATGAAAAGTTTGTACTGTAGATGAAGAATGAGATACTGAGGATAACTGAATGAAAAAGAAAAGATCTAATGTTTTCATATGCTTAAAGATCCCTGGTATAAAGTAGGCATTTGGTAAATACCCATGGACTTATATCTCTTCTCTGTTATTGACTGAATCATGAGAATAATAATAGCTTCAAAAAAGAGACCTTCTGTCTTACTAATCCATGACAAGCTCTAATTATCTCTTCCACCTTGTATTTGCTTTAGCATCTTAAAAAAAATTGGGATACATGTGATGATGGCAAGTTATATATGAATATATTTCTCTATTAATTTTATTTTCATGAGTCAAATGAAATTTTCAGGTTAACAAATGTACAAGGCTATGTCTAATTTCAAATAATATAATACATTTTCCTACATATACATGATATTTAGAAAAAATGAGTGACAAGGGAATCCAAAAAACAGTGGGATATATTTTTATCCTATTACAAACAACATATTTTGGAATAAACTACTTTCACCAGTAAACCACTGTTTTTAGAGCAACTGATCAGAATATTTCTATAAAATTTTTATTTGAAAAAGCAGTATCAATAACATTTTAAAATGATTAGTATATAATGGAAACTAAGTCACAGAAAAGCTCTTCAAACCATATTTCTTAAGATTGTTTTTCTGCATTTTCCCTGAATTGCAGTTAAAGCAATTTTCCTCTATTTCCTCCATCAGTCCATTTGGAGATCAATTTTCAACGGAGTAATTCTTTTTATTGTATCTTTTTAATGTATCATATGTAATTCTTTTTTATTTCAAATCTAAAAATCAGCATAAGAAAATGAAAAAGAAATGTGACAGAGAAACTTAAATCTGTTCAGAGAAAACTCTATTACTTAATTGCCTACTTTTTCTCAATGCTTTAAATTAAGCTTAAATACCAAAACTGAAATCATTATAAAAACTTGACTACAATTATTTGAAGCCTATATTGAATTCCAATATGGCATTGTAAATAATATCATTAAAATTACTTTAAAGGTGTTTCCAACATTTTTCAACATTTTATGTTTTATAAAATAAAACATGTTTTAAGTTTTATAACTTTGACTTTTCCCTCTCTGTTTAGTACTATGAAATTCTCCTTGTGGGACACCTGGGTGGCTCAGTTGGTTGGATGACTGCCTTCAGCTCAGGTCATGATCCCGGAGGCCCGGGATCAAGTCCCGCATCGGGCTCCCAGCTCCACGGGGGGTCTGCTTCTCTCTCTGACCTTCTCCTCGCTCATGCTCTCTCTCACTGTCTCTCTCTCAAATAAATAAATAAAATCTAAAAAAAAAAAAAAGAAATTCTCCTTGTGTACATAGTTATTAGGTCTGCCTTTCTGTCTGTCTCTCCTCTCCTCCTCCTGTCTCATACATTTTACAAAACGTATTGGTATCCAGAATAAAAGAGTATGAAGAAGAGTATCAGCCTGGATATTTTTATTGGCATTTCAACAAGAACCCTTTCTCTCTCTCCCTACCCCACCCCCAGTGGCACGCACAGTCAGAGAGACTCACATAAACACACTAGAAGCTTCGTCAGGAAATTAGACATCTTATCTTTGGGTCTGCTAAGTAAGGACCAATAACCTAGGACTGCAGCACTCTTCATAATAACTGCCTTTACAAAATGAAATTTTGACTTCTTCACAGCTTAGCTACAAGAAGACAGTATCAGTAGACTTGCATTTCTGTGTAATATGAGGGGTAGTAAAAGATTTCAACATCTGACAGGGGAAAATGAACAACTGGTAAAAAAATCGTTGAAATGTTCTCTCAATGTAAGGCAACATTTTTGATGTGGATTTACATTTTTATTATTGTTTACTTTCTTGAGAGACTGAAGGTGTACTAAACTTGGAGCACAGAAATCGAAAGAAAAATACAAATATCAACAGCAAATAAGAAAGGACCAGATTTAAAACAAACAAAAACAAACAAACAGTTAAGTATTTTTAAGATCTAACTATCCTTATTAATTTAGCTGTGTGCTTACTTTGTGGAGGATTTGGAATCATTGAATACTATTCATTACCTTCATAATATTTACATAAATCATAAAGGAAAAAAATTTTTAAATTATATTTAAGTTCTATTTGTGAAGTTTGCCAAAATATCAACAGCAGATCTTTTAGCTTCTAAGAAATAAACAATATTTTGATGGTACTCAAATTTGGGAATTGCAGCTACATGAAAAACAGAAGAAATGAAGAAACAGTGTCTGGGTTTTAAAACAAAATATAAAGCACCATTGTAAATCCTAGGGTGGGAAAAAAAAAAAAAAACTTCTGAAAGAGGGAGAGGATGACAAAGACGAGGTAATATAGTAATGTTTATAATAATAAAAACTGTAAATTCCATTGTCAGTATCATAAAATATTAAAGTTATAACTCATTTCTAAAGGCATATATACTATTGAAAAGAAGGAATGTTTTAAATTTAACTCTAAATGGACTCACTAAAATCAAATTGCACCTTGAGTTTTGTTCCTGTCAATGTCTAAATAAGTTTTTCAATACAAATAATGCTCTTGAAATTTTTGATAAATTATCCAGATAAATTCTAGACAATTTTCTCTTCATCTAAAGATGTGAGGAATGACAAGCTAAAAATCACTTGGAAAAAGAATTTTGACTCCTTAACTCCCAACAGAATATTTAACATATCTGAGCATCATAATTATAGTAAGTGTAAATGTATTGTGTAATTTGGTAAATTTTACAATGCAGGAAAATAACATTTAGAGAACTAAGCTTACCATTAGCAATATATTACTATTTTTGTTATAACATACACAATAATGTATTGTGCATGATATATAAAACTTAGTATAAGAAAAAAATGAATAAAATGTAGTATGAGAAAAAATGAATAAAATTTAGCCTAAGAAAACATTAAAGAAGTTTTCTTTTTTTAAAAAAATACTCTTATACTTCTTTCACCCATTTTCCATTTCTCCCACTCCCCTATCCCACCTCCCTGCCTCTGACAACCACCAATCTACTATTCTCTGAATGTATGAGCTTGGTTTCTTTCTTCCTTTCTCCTTCCCTTCTCTCCCTCCCTTCTTCCCTCCCTCTCTCCCTCCATTTTTTTCTTTCCTTCCTTCCTCCCTCCCTCTCTCCTTCCCTTCCTTCCCCCCTTTCTCTGTTCCTCTCTTCCTTTCTTTCTTTTTGATTCCACATATAAGAGAATGATGTAGTATTTGTCTTTCTCTGTCTGATTTATTCCACCTAGCATAAGGCCCTTGCTATGTATCTCTGTATCTATCTATCTATCCATCTCACAATTTCTTTATTCATTCATCCATCAGTGGACCAATTTGGTATATGAAAACTTTAAATAAGTTTAAAGTTTTCATATAGACATTAGTTGTATTTTTAGAATTGTACATGTAATAAAAGGCACATAGATATAAATTTTCTTTACACAAATTAAAACTTCCAAATGGCTTGTAGGGAGCTTAAGAATTTCCCAAATAACATATCACTAATATTTGCAATTGCAGCTTGGAAATTTTTTATTAACTAAGTAATCAAAAATAAAGGAGAGAAAGTGATTATCAAATTTTGATGATGAAATAATGAGATAAACTTAGAAAATTTAATATGGAAAGTAACACAGCAAATCTGTCTTATTTTACAGGCATGGTAAACTCCTTCCCAGGTTCTGTGGATTATAAAGGGTTAAAATTAAGTCAGATGAGTATCTTTTTTCACTAAGTCAGTGCTTTGATGCTGAACATACTTTGCATGAAAATATTTGTAATAAATGCTTCTATGGCTTAGCTTATTCATGAACTTACTTTATTTACTTTACTGAAGTCAAGATCACCAATCTTCGTTTTATATATTTCTGATTATTTCCCAAAATACATAAATGTTAGTGGAATTTTAGGGCAATTGAAAATATTTGTATAAGTATTCTGAAGATTCAATAAGAGATCTAGATTTGTTTAAAATGTGTCTTGAACAGGGGCGCCTGGGTGGCTCAGTCAGTTAAGTGTCCGACTCTTGGTTTTGGTTCAGGTCATGATCTCATGAGTGGAGAGATTGAGCCCTGTGTCCGTCTGTTGGGTTCCCCACTCAGTGGGGAGTCTGCTTGGAGATTGTCTCCCTCTGCCCCTCCCCCTGCTCTCTTTCTCTCAAAAGAATAAATAAATCTTAAAAAACAAAGTGTCTTGAACAATGCTTCACATTTGTATGGATGCTATTTTGGGCTATCAGCGGCACCTAATGAGATAATGTGATAGAACAAGGCAGGGCATCATAAGATAAAGTGGTCACAGGAGGCCTCTGTGGGGTAGTCCTGGAACTGAGGACTGAATGAGTGGACAGTGACTGGTAGCCGGGGAGGTAAAGGAGTTGTGGAGGGAGCAGTGTAGGCAGAGGAACCAGCCAGTCCCCAGGGCTGAAGCAGAATGAGCCTGACATGAAACTGGGTGGCTGGATCACAAAGATTAGGGCAGACAACATGGTAAGAAGTCATAAAAGTAGGGAGAGACCAGGTCATGGTGGTCTTTGTATTCTGTGGTAAGAAGTTTGTAGTTTATGAGCGTCCGTTGAGGATTTAAACCAGGGAATGACAGGGGTGCCTGGCTGGCTCAGTCAGTAGAGTGTGTAACTCTTAATCTTGAGGTTGTAAATTCAACCCCCAATACGTTTGGGGTAGAGATTACTTAAAGATGACTTTGGCTAAGGATCTCAGAGTCCTGGGATGAAGCTGAGCCGGGCTTTGGGCTTCCCGCTCAGTGGAAGTCTGCTTCTCCCTCTCTCTGCCCCTCCCCCCACTCATGCTCTTCCTATCACAAATAAGCAAATAAAATCTTTTTTATTTTTTTTTAAAGATTTTTTTTATTTATTTATTTGACAGAGAGATCACAAGTAGGCAGAGAGGCAGGCAGAGAGAGAGGAGGAAGCAGGCTCCCTGCCGAGCAGAGAGCCCAATGTGGGGCTTGATCCCAGGACTCTGAGATCATGACCTGAGCCCAAGGCAGCGGCTTAACCCACTGAGCCACCCAGGTGCCCCAATAAAATCTTTTTTAAAAGGGGGGGTGGATAACGTAATTCTCTTTGGCTTTTGTGTTGCAGATATATAATGGGGTAGGAGCTAAAAATAGAAGAAGAAACCGGTTAAGTGGTTATTAAATAGAGTAGGTGAGAAATGGTGACTTTGACCAGAGTGTTAGTAGTGAAATGAAGAGAAATGGATGGCTTAGAATGGTGTTAATGGACAGAAGGGTGACACAAGAAGAGCAATCAGGGAATCTCTTGTTACACTAAGGTGTGAGCCATTTATGAAGTCCATCCTAGGTACCACTTTCAGGCCATCACACAGTTTAGCCCTCATACAAATAAAACACTCAAAGTGTTTGTTGAGTGAATACATGTCAGCTGTGGTTGCTGAAGAGGGAGAGAGCGAGAAAAAGACAGAGAGAGAGAGTCACATAAGGGAATGTATAAGTAGAATGTTTTCCCAAAGCTTTTGGCTTGGAAAATGAGAGGGGCTGCATTTCGTGTGTTCTCGCAACCAGTGGGCATTAAAGCCTAGAAATTGTGCTCTGAGGTGCTCTGCTCTTCTTTGTATCTCCAATATCTGGTATGATGCCTGATCCACAGTAGCTGCTCAATAAAACATTAACTGTCTTCGAGAAAGGCATAGCAAAGTAAATATTCATATATTAGATATATGTGTGTGTGTGTGTGTGTGTGTGTGTGTGTATTCTTGTCTATAAAGTTCTTTCTACTGAAATCATAAATACATGAGCAATACTGACATTTTCGCTATGAGTTTCAATATAATGCACAAAAATCCAACTCATTGTATGCATAAGATATGCCAGCCTCTGAATTTTCACTGAACCCTTTCTACTTCTCTAGACTTGCAAACACAATCACTCACAAAGGGATCTCACATTACACTATTGTTTCTTGACCTTTAAAGCTATATGCCCCACCCCAGGCCACTGCTTTTAGACATCCCATTGATTGTTTCTCAAGGCTAGCGAATAGAAGGGATTTAAATAATACTAAGGTTAAAGACCTAATTATTTGAAGTAATAAGACAAAATGTCTAAGGCCATCTTCAATTTCATCATCGCACACGGAGGTGATACATAAGTGTAGAGCTGTGAGTTTTTTGTTTTGTATTTGTTTGTTTGTTTTCCTCCAAGGGGAATTGCTTCATGTAAAAGTGATTTTGTTTGGAGTGTTTGAAGAAGCAGGAGTAGTCAAAGAAACCTTGGAAGGTCTTCCCTACTGAGATAAGAATTCTAAATTCTTATCTCAGTAGGGAAGACCTTCCAAGGTTTCTTTGACTACTCCTGCTCAGTGGGTTAAACCTCTGCCTTCTGCTCAGGTCATGATCTCAGGGTCCTGGGATCGAGCCCCACATCAGGCTCTCTGCTCAGTAAAGGAGCCTGCTTCCCTTCCTCCCTCTCTTTCTGCCTGCCTCTCTGCCTACTTGTGATCCCTCTCTCTGTCAAATAAATAAATAAAATCTTTAAAAAAGGGCGCCTGGGTGGCCCAGTGGATTAGGCCGCTGCCTTCGGCTCAGGTCATGATCTCAGGGTCCTGGGATCGAGCCCCGCATCGGGCTCTCTGCTCAGCAGGGAGTCTGCTTCCTCCTCTCTCTCTGCCTGCCTCTCTGCCTACTTGTGATCTCTCTCTGTCATAAATAAATAAAATCTTAAAAAAAAAAAATTCTGAGGGAGGAGAAGGATTAGGGAAAGCACAGTTAGGAGACTGTGAACTCAGGCAAACAAAGAATCACATAATTCCAATAGTAAGTTAGGTTGACACAATTAAAGAAATTGTTATTTAGTCTGGAAAGTATAGAATTATTACTTTTCTCACTATAATAGCCTTTCATTCTCTTATGTTATTAAATAAGAGAATATAATTCCTTAATTCCCACCATAACCCTACCAGTGGGCTATAAAGGACTCCCATGTCAACATAAGTGAACCTTGCTACTAAAACCTAACAAGAGAGGAAATACCCCTGAAGATGGGCCCTGAAAGGTCTGGATCCATGTGGCTCATTTTTTTTAACACTAAATCTGTGGGGGAAAATGGATTCTCAAGTTTAATAAAATCCACATTCTTAAATACTAAAACCTTCACATGAATTTCTTCAGGGGAGCACCGAACATCAACTTGCAGGAGTTTCTGAAGAATTTTAGGAAATACAGGCAATAGTTATCCAGTTTTTTAAAAACGTCTTTAAAAGTGACTGCAGTATGAAATGTTTGGAACCTATCCTACAGAGGTCTTTACTTTTTTTTTTTTTTTTTAAACTAAATCAATATTTTAGGGTCAGGTAGAACATGGGTTTTTTTTTTTTTTTTTTTTGCATTTTAATTTTCTTCCACCTTTTCTTCTAAAGGAGTGACTAACATTGTCAACAGAGTAATTAAAGAGTTTAAATTTTTTTAGGTAGTAATTACATATTTATGTTTATTATCACACTATATAGTTCATTTCTCTTCCCTCAGTATTGCATAGTTGACCATTTTTTATTTTGTAATCCACTGAATAGAATGAAAATGTTTAATGTCTATATATTCAAGTGCAAATGCAGCTGAGGTTGTCACAGTCCTGCCATACTCACACAGCTCTGTTTGTTAAGAGGGAAGATGGTGGAAATGATTTTCTCATTCACTGTTCTACAAAAACATTCTCACATAGGTCTAGCTGTTTATGATTATTGTTTTTTTATCCCACTCTTGGCTGTTCTTGAATGTTCTATGGCCCGTAGTGATATTCATTGATGGTGCTCCTGATATTCAGAAAAATGCTTTTCTTTGCCTCTTCACCATAAAGTTCAGCGGTGACACCAAAGATTAGGTTGTGTGTGACCTTTCAGTTATGAATTACAAGAAATATTTCCTTTGAAACACTCACTAGACGAAAGCAAATTCTTTGAGAAATAACTTCAAAATTAACTGATTCTCTTCCATGGATCTATAATATATTTGGTTAACTGAAGCTTACAACCTGCAAATTTCATAAACTCTTAGAAAATCTTAATGATGGACACATCTATTGATATAAGAATTTACAATGATAAAAGTTATCTGTGCAGATTCCCCATGTACTTTGGTTAACTCAATGGAGTTTGCATTTCTTTCTAGTTCTCTTAAAGTAATATTTGATAACTTTTTTTTTTTAATGAATTCAATGTAGGGAAAAAAAGAGAAAAAAAATTACACCAAACTCTACTTCTTGGACTGTTCATTTTTCAACCCAATGATAGGTAAGAATGTTATGAAATTCTACAGTTAATCAATGTATTGATAAGAGAAAGCACCAAAAGAAGATAGACCTGGAAAAGAAAAAACATTTTAAAATATAACTGTGAAAGAACTGAATCTACATATTTTTGCCTGTTTTAAAATATGCAAAATAAAATCAACCTGATTTAAAAGACCATATTCTTAATTACATCATAAAATATTAGAAATCTCTCTTTGGTATCAACAAAATAATTCACCATTGGTATAAGATAAGCTTTATGAATTTCTGCTTTCATGTCATTTATTCTATACTCCATAGCAAATGCTTATTTATAATAAGAATTCACAAGCAATATAATTGGAAAATATTTCCAATTAGATTCAGCATTATGGCCCTAAAATGGATGCATTTATGTTAATATAAAAGTATACCTGGTACATTTTATCATGCATTAGAGATTTTAATCAGGTAATCTACACAGCATCTGGAAACCTAAGCAGAGGCAAAGTCTGCTATAACAAAGGCACTGTAACAGTTCACCTTCAGTGAAGAACAATAATGCATTATTAAATTCACTTTCCTGCTCAGTGGTTACACTTAGCTGACCACAGCAAATTTGCTCTCTGCCTGGTCTTCACAAGTTGGCAGAAAAATAGATTCTGTCACATTTAACGGGTTTAGAAAATGACAGGATGCCTCTTTTGTTTTAACTATAAACCATAATCTTTCAGAAGTAAATATAATTACAAATGCCTTTGGTCATGTCATTCTTGGGACAGATATTATATGTGGGTTATCACAAAAGCATATATCACCATAACTATCATTAATAAATGGAACTGATACTACATATCAAAAAATCCAGATTTTTTTATGGTGCTTTCATCTATATAACATCATAATTCTTATGATTCAATAAAAAGTCATTTTGGAATCTTATAGAGCTACGGACATGATGGCAACTTGTAAGTTCTGGTTTTATTTGTATTTATGTTGCACAAATTAGAATACTGGTCTACCATAAAAATACCATATTTAGCAAAGTCACTAATAAAGATCTAGAATATTACCTAAGCTAAAATCAGAAGATTTTTTTCCAAGTTATCTTTTAAATGATCACCATGATGAATAAAAATCTTTACAGCTGGTTATCAATTCTATAAACCCTTTCTTTACACACATACAAATCCTATTAATATATATATAGTAAAGGAAATGCCATGTTCCTTATCTTAAGTTTTGTTAAATATAAATTATATTTCATAAGAGTTTTCATAAAGTAGGAAAGATATAGTATTCTGTAATCTTGAATTACCTTATTTCCCTACAAACATTTTGGTAAGGAATATGTAAACATTATGATGCAAATATTTGTAGATAATAAGTTCACTGATAATTTTATTTTTTAAAACTGATATATAATGGTTCCATAGCATTTTACACTAGAATGATTTGCAACTGGGTGCACAAGATTTACTAGCCAACACTATTTTAAGCAAAGAAAAACTGCTTCTTTAGGTGATACTGAGTATCAGTTACTCAAAGAAGTATTTTTATGGCTTCCTGGAATAACTTTTTACTAGCTTTTAAACATTCTTTCATGCCTGACTTAATTTCTCTTAATGGCTATGATTTAAAAAAAAAAAACTGGTACAGTTTACCTAATATTTAATATGCAAATAAACTACACTATACCTTCAATAAAAAGGTAATTGTTAGAAAACAGAAAAAGAAAATAGAAAAAGAAAACAGAAGTATTGTTTGGCTATTTAAGATTGAAATTAACTTTTTTCTTTACAAGAAGGATATTAGGTTTGTAATTTGTATACATATTTTATATGTTTCATTTTCTATAAACTATTTAGAACATTTTACATTATATTGTTATTGACAATACAGGAATTATTTGCTGTCATTAAACAGAGGTCTGCTATAATTAAAAACAATGTAAAAGCATAATAGTTCTGCTTGGAATATCAGTGACACTTCTATATGATATTAAGAGTTAAAACTTTGTTATTTAAAGAAAATATACACTGAGAAATTTGCTTTGCAATTGACTTTAATTATGTTGATTCAATGGGTTCTGAAAATAAGTTACTACAGTATTCTGTGAAGTTTTTAAAGCATTTACTGTCCTTTAGTTTAATATCCTTTTAAAAAGTTATTGACATTTATGGCAAAATCACTGATCTTTGCCCGGTTCTTTTTTTTTCACATTACAAATTGCAAAATTGTACATGAAGTATGAAAAATGTGTCATTGTACAGAGAGAGACCTATTATATGAAAATGAGAAATATAGCTTATTTTTAATCATCTGAGTTAATTTCATATATGCTATGTTTCCTCATTTGGCAGTGGACACTTTAAATTAGACTTAAGTTATTAATCATAAATAGAAGAAAGAGAGAAATACCTTTGTTGACAGTTTTCTATTGACTATTGATAATGCCATTTTCATTATTTCAAACTTCCCTCTTAAAATTCTTGCCTAGTAAGTATCTGTTCAGGGGCTGATCTAAACTAAATGAGAATGGGTTTATCTCATCTCTATCCACTGCCATGAATCATGAAACATCGACAATGTTTGGTCCCTGAGTATGTCATACATGAATAGTATAAGAAGACATATTTTTCTGCAAAGAGAAAATACAAACTCTAAATTTGAACTTTAGGATTCCTCACTGTTCCTTCTATGCACCAAAGAGAGAAAAAAAAAATCTTAAACCAGTATATCTCTAAGAAGGAGACCTTGAGTTTCGACTATTTGAAGTCATAAGTAGGGTTTAATCTGGAAAACAAATGGGCATTTGGGGAGGATTAAAATCTCAGCTACTTCTATTATTAGCAATTATTCCAAGCATATGAAGGCTCTTAGGATAAAAAGGGTGATAGCAGAATAAAACATATATGACATAAATGATTGGAGATGGTGGAGAAATAGAAATTAACGGTAAAAAGGAGGCTATCTCCAATATTATTGGAATAGAATTCTCTCTGCTTTCACCCTTTGGCTAAATTTGACTATTGTATAGAAGTTTAGATATAGCATGGACTGTGATTATGACGGGATATGAAGAACTTAGGTTCACCATCAGAAACTCAAAAGCAACAAAAGCAAATTTTAATTCTGTTGCCTTTTGTCTCTGAGTAGTTTGAAGGATACACTGGATCAGCACACATTCTTCACTGCAATCTTTAATCGATTTAGATCCCAATGTTGTTTCTTTCTTCAAAGAGGATCCTAGTAAAGATCCTATGAACTAAACAATTAAAATATTTAGATTAAAACAACAAGGACAACAAAACTTCAAGAACAAAGACATAATTGCAGTTCAAAGGAAAACTAAAAAAACTTGATGTGCGTAATACTTCTATTTCCACGAATAGAGACATAGTTAAATTCCTGATTTCTTTCTCAATAGATGAAGGGAACTAATATTTTTGAGCAGACAACTTTGTGCCAAATACTTTTGTAAATGACGGACAGAGTATCCAACTTCAATTTTGTGAGGTAAGGAGATCTGTGGCCCTTGGATTCCTCACCTGTCTTGATCTGGATTTTCTTTGATACAATTAAGGCAGGAGAGCACTGAGTTGGACAGTATAGCACTATTTGTCTTCAGAAGTTCTCCCCTTGATGACAACTCTTAACTTAGGACACAGGACTTTCCAGTCTTCCATCCTATCTGCCTAATAGCAGAATTCAGAAAGACATTCTATCCTCAGTTCTAGGTTTAAGCAGAGTATTTCCACTAAAGGTCCCCTAGAAATGCCACATCTTCTCCCTTATCATGAGAGTAACAGGATAACATCCCTTAACAGGATAGTGCACCTCTTTTTCCTAAAATTTTCTCATTGTTACCAGTAAAGCAATGCACACAACTGCCTAAGACAATTCTCAGCCTAGCC